>NC_091493.1:4758326-5501451 GCF_947461875.1 Haliaeetus albicilla | reverse complement strand
GTGTTTAATTCATCTGGTGCTGCAAGGCTTATGTGTTGAGTCAGAACTAGTTGTCACCTACACAAACCCCTGAAGTTGCCAAACTAGAAGCAACTGGTGAATTCAGGTGTTTGAATTGGGCAAATTACCTGTTTCAGTAAAACTCTGTAGCAGCTGGCTAAATCAAATGCTTTTCATAATTTTGCTTCCAGTAAAGTCAGTTTCTAGAGACAATTTAAAGAAGAGCATTTGCATATGGCAAGGTAGAGTCTCCTCTTTGATTCAGATTGCAAAAAGAAAATGTATTTCATTATAGGTTATTTGAAGAGTGGCTGAATATATTCAATTAATATGCTTTTTTTTATTCCTCATGATAGATTAGTAAATTAGTTTGGATCTTCATGGCAATGCAAATAACTTGTCTGAATAAGCATACAAAATTTAGAGCAAATTAAGAAAAATATATGAAACAAATATGGTGATTTACATTGTTCACTTCCAATTTCATTTTTGCAAGGAATTGATTGCCATTTTAATAGTTGTGGAACCGGTCTTTGGATTTACGGAGGGAAATTAGTGTTCCGCACACATTCTTCCATTATAAAGAGAAAAACAAATCAGAGCTATTCAGAAAAGGAGGAGAGAAGAGCAGCTACTTTTCTTGCATTTCAATGAAATCTAATTAAAAACCCGCATACTTAAGTTGCTTGCTATTGGAGAGACGCTTTATGGTGCAGTGACATAATGTGATATTGTTTCTGGTTGTATTTCCTCAAAACAAAGCTGTCGAAGTTGATACGCTGTCATGTTGCTGAGGGAGACCTTTCAATCTTTGGATTTAAAAAACAAAGCATCTTTACCTTCCCAAACAGTCTATTGAAATGAAGCAATCTGAGTCACAGGAACATGTTAATGTTCAAAGTAGGCTGGAAATGTCATGGGGCTGGGGTTGTTCAAATAGAAATTTCGATCCTACAAAAGCTCATACTCAAAACTAAATGAGTGCAACTGGTCATAGGCATGCAAACTTTTGTCTCGTGTTAATACTTCCAATTTTCAACTGGCATTTTGATCGCTACCCCCCCCCCGCCCCGAGTCAGCATCAACTCCGTACAACTTGCCATGTTATTTTTTTATTTTATTTTACTTGATTTTACTGTTTGCTAATTTTTAGTCAGCGTAACTGATTAATTAATTCCACTCTGCCTAGGTATCCTTTTCCTAATTACTTACTGCTCAGTTAACTCTCCCCATTTCACATCAATTATCTGTGAATCGGTTATTATTTTAGCTAGCAAGCAAAGTGTTGGTTTTTCTATCCCAATTCAGTGACAGCTTGATTTGTAGCCTAATACCGCTATCAACTTTCACCTGACTAATTTGCTGTCTTGTTATCACCGTCATCTCTCATGGGAATAAATCCTATTTTTTTCCATATTGGTTCCTCTCTCATCTTCCTGAGCAACCCTCTTTGCTACAGGTCTTCTCCCATTTCTCCTTAGCCTGTCCCAGTGTACTGCTCTCACCCACCTGTATCACCTCTGTGCTCCCTTAATCCTTGAACTACCTCTCCTTGAGTTCTCCCTCTTCGTGTTTGAGGTTTGTCTTAACCTTTCACCCTCTTCATCCCCATCTGTATATCTTTTAACTTTTCAGCCTTTTCAGCATCCTCCCTCCATTTCTCATCCGTCTGAAATTCCTGTTTCTTCTCAGATCATCCTGCCCATTAATCTACTTTTATTTCTCTTTTCCTGTTTCTTTGCACTTAAGGAAATGAAGCTCTCCCCCACTGACACCGCTTCGGCAGTTGATCTCTTCTGGTGGCCTCTCATGATACCAAATCAATGTGTGGTGGCAGGGCTGAGCTTCCTTCTCTGATCCCCTCATCCTTCCTTTTGCCCTTTTTCATCCCTCGAGCATCTTTACATCTGGTCTTTCTCCAAGAGCATCAGGATCTCCAGTCATCCTTTTCACCCCCTGCCACCCACTTCATCTCCTCTTTCTCCTCTTACATTTTCATGTCAATCTTTGCTACGTATGTATGTGGATAGATGACCTGCCTCCAAAAACTAGCACTTCTGAGCTTCTGCTATATTGCTACAAGTTTCCTTGTAGGCACAGCTTGGGCATCTCCTGAACCTCTGCCCTATGTGCTCCTACTCGAGGAGGTTGTCACTGACCAGGGGTGGGGGGAGGCAGGGACTATGTCAGGCTCGAGGGTCAGGACAGTGGTGGCCCCAGCACCAGCTGGTGACAGCATTTTACAACTCGAGCTGTTTTCCAGGCAGAAACAGAGAAACAGATGTTTGCCTCGGCACCGCGGAGAAAAAGTAGCTGAGAGGTGGTGGCCTCCCAGGCTGTTTGCAACTTAGGAAGCCTGATTGCTCTCCAAAAATGGTTGTCAGACTGCATTACAGTAGCAGTGGGGATGGAATGAGAATTAAAATCTGGTTTCTAATGCCTTGTGTCTACTTTTAGAACAAATTAAGGCAGGAAATTTCTTTAGCAATAATGCATTAAACTAAATAATGCTTTTTTTAGATTCTCTTTCCTCCTCTTTCTCCCTTAAAAGTACACGGTGCATTTAGGAATCAAAACCGTATCTCAGGTCCTCATTACAAAACTTAATGGACTTATCCAGTCCAAATCATCCTGGCTCAGTCTTTAGATGTCTCATCATCTACTTGAAATTCTGCAACATCCTTTTGTCGTAGAGGTGGCCGTATAAAAATCTTTGAAGCTCAACAAATCTTCATCTACACAGGACAGCTTCTACTATTCAGCCAATCCCATGGGCATTCAAGAGTCCCTGAACATGCTCAGGTTTGCTCAAAACTGTTGGTTTTGAGAGTAGGCTGGGAAAGAAACTTGAAGGTGACAGCAGGACTTGCGTCCTGGCTGAGAAATTTTTAGTCATGCCGGATCAGAAGGTTCCAGCAAAGGAGGAGTTAAGCAAACCTTATGATTATATGGGGGGGGACAGAGGAGCCTCCTTTCACCACAGGACTCTTCACAGCCTTTTGAGGAGTACAGAAGAGAGAAGAATCCCCGGCAGAGAATTGTTCATTTGAAAAAGGCATGGGGAGCACAGAAAAGGCATTTCCTCCTGTAACAGTGCCGCCCACTGCCTTGGGTGGTGAGGAGGACGCTCAGGAGTGGGAAAAGGAAAGGGCCAAAAGCTCCTTTCATCTCATCTCATGCATGTGTCTTCTCTTTTGAATGCAGGAACCTGAGCGAACGTTTTCCAAATACTGTTCCTTATACATTGTATTGCCTTTTATGTATCCCTGAAAATTGCACTTGATGAGCACTGGCTTGAAGTCCAGTGGAATCTAGAAGAAAAATTATAAAATCAGAGCTAAAAAGACAATGTTGTGTTTTTCATGACTAGAAGATGATACTACTGAAGTTTATCCCTACTTCGTGCCCTTTTCTTTAGTATTGCTTGGTTTGGGGGACTTCTTTGATGAGACATGTTTGTTCAGCATCAAACCTAATAAATCTTGTTTGAGCATGTATCTCACAAAAGTTACAAGTGATCCTATTTATCCACTGTTTATTACCGTGAGGAGAGTTGTGTTACGGTTGGACGTTCTGGTATTAAGACCGTAACTTTTATGGTGTAAAAGGAAACTGAACTGACCAGCTGTGCACTATGGGTCATGAAAATGCCAGAGCTGTGGTGCTGCCGCTTCTTTCCATGCGAGAAGTCAACCTTCAGGAAGCTCCTGAATGATCACAACTGTAATGTCATATTTACAGGTCAATGCAGAAGTCTTGAATTCATGGTGAAAATTCAGCCTTTTTCACAGAGCTCTGGTCGGCATTGGATAAACCACAGTTTGGAGATTTGTCTTTTGCTCTAAACTGTGTACGTTCAGTTTCTGTCTTCCACAACTTCCATTTCTATAACCTTATTTCCATCACCTATCTTGCCTTGTCCCCAGCAGTGTTGGTGGGTACAGCCCAGTAGCACATACGGGAGAGGGCCGGTTCCAGCCCAATTCAGGGATGTATGTCTGTGGGACACTGAAATTGGAGGAGTTTTTGAGAAAAAGGAAGAGAAGGAGGTTACCAGCCCCAGCTCCATCCCTGCCCATGTTGCATGCTCCCTCCCCGCTGGCTCTCTGCACAGCATGGTGAAATTTCAGATTCATGGAACAGTAGTGCCAAACCCCCAGAGAAACAACCAGGAAATTAAAGCAATCATTTAACCAAAGAACTTCAAATTAGGAACACTTACCGCATTTTTACATTTCAGAACCAGCAGTGGTCTGTTGTAGGACTGCTGTTATATTCATTTTGTTTTGTAGCCAGTGGAGTAGGTGTAGGCTGTACTTGCTTTTGCTCCAATGAAATAATTATTGAATATATACCTCTTTGCTACCATACATCCTGTTATATTCCTCTCAGCTGGAGCAATCAATGTGACCAACTTCTCAGAAGCACATATTGTATCTTGATATTAGGAGGTATGCCACCAACTTTTTTTTTTAGTCTAAGGAAAAGGCATTTCTTAGTATACCAGTTGCTCCTTGTTTGATCTGTAGCTTGTTTTATTATCAGATTCTTAACTACTTTCTCATGAGCATGCAAAGACAACCTCAGTCGAGGACAGATAAACCCCCTGTTTAGAGTGATTTGTGTTACTCCATATGCTGGACCGGAGCATCCACACGCAAATAGTCCCTTTAGGTGCATTAAGACTATTACTGTTCAGGGGATGCTTTTGTGGGACTCAGAAGCGACCTGTAAACTGCAGAAGACACCACAATTAGAGGAGACACCCAGACTATCCAAAATGTGCCCAGGAGCATGTTGTTTTCTCATTGCTGTCACAGTCCATTAAGAAGCCACAGTGAACGAGTGCAGTACAAAATGTTCACCGCAAGGCTTTACCAAGGCGACAGTCTCCTGTAACTATTACAAAACAGCTTTGAATTTAAAATATATATTCAAATACCTAGTTTGAATTCAAAGAGCTTGTTTTTTAAGAAGGAAGAGTAAGTTTGTAATCCATGAGTGAGAAAAAGAAAAATCTCCTGCAGAAGACTGCAGCTCAGTTGGAGCCAGGTGAATCTGAAGATCAGGGTTTGCAACCCCAGGTTGCCGTAGAGTCATCCACAGGTTTCCAGCTCAAGTTCACAACCATTTGGGATGATGGAGGTGTGCTAATAATGTACTAATTCCTGCTGTGAGACCCAAAAATGGGCCAGTCTGCGCTTCCTCATCTCCCAACATATGGTGGCAGGCGGACATGGGACAAGCTGCTCCACAGCATTCCCTGTCTGTTGGGTTTATCCTTCCTCATCTGCTTTCCCAACCCTGTCCTCCGTAATGATGTTGAATTAAAAGGCACGAGTTAACCCTCGCTTCCCATCAACTGTGCGTCTTTCTCATTGTAATTTCCCACTTGCTTAACTTTAATTAAGCTGCTGTTTGGAGGGGTATTGAGACATCTTGAGCGTCAAAAATCAGACCCATCTGCTGCGCTTTGATTCACAGGATAAATAAGGGGAGGACCACAGTGTGATAATTTTGCCCTTCGGCTGTTTCAAGGAGAAGCATTTTTAGATAATTCATGGGAGTGTGACACATACATAGTAAAACCAAGGAAACAAAGTTTTATGATTCCTAAGGAATTCAATACAGAAGACCAACATTAACTTGCTTGGGTTTGCAGCGTTTTTCAAACTAATTTTTTTTTAAAAAAAATTCTATTTTGTTAGCATTGCTATTGTCATTTCAGACTTGAAAAAAAGTTTAAGGCAGAAAGTCCAGAAGAGAAACAAAAGTATTTTGAAGGCTGCTTATGTTTAGAGTTTTGCTGATGGTTTTTAAACCACCAGCAAAATAACATGTTTAGATGTATTTTTAAAAAAAAAAAAACCAAACAAACACCTTGGGGGAGATGGATTATACATTGAGCTCTGTCATCAAACCTGTATTGCCCTCAGTGGTTTATGTGCTGCAAACCTGGCTGCAGGGAGTAAAAGTCCTCATTTCAAAGACACCTTTGTGTTTCTGCTCCCCTGACATGACCTTTGGCAGGGTTTTGGCCTCTTGGTGCCACAGCTGACGTGGGTTACGTAGCGCTCCAAACACACAGTCTATTTTCCACCCTTTTCCAAATGTTCTCAGTATAAACACAGCAGTCAAAGGCGTCCAGCTGGAGGAAAAATGAGGTTTTCTGAAGTTTAACCATTGGGTTTGTCTCCAGCATCAAGGTTTCTCCATGAAACCTGTGTCAACACTTGGTCAGGCTTTAAAAACTTCTCAGTCTTTGATGGTGGTCGGGAGCAGAAGCTCCAGGTGAAGTTGGCTACTGACAAAGAAAGGTTGGTGGACCAAAGCCTTCACCCAAACGTGGGCGTCTGAAGTTGCAAAGCTCCGGTTTTCTCTGTGGTGGGCAAGGTGTGCCTTAGAGTGCTGTGGAGGAGGACTTTGTCACAATGTGGTGGCACGTGAAGAGTGCTGAAAGTGGGGCAAGGCATCTGAAGCTCTTGTGGTTGGCACAGATGATGGTGGCACAAGTCTAGGTCCTGCACAGTGCCCAGCTCTTGTGCGTGCATCTGGCCACCCTTGCAGGGGTGTCCATCGGAGCTGCTCTGCTTTGGTTGTTCCCACTAAACAAAGAGTTGGCTTTTTGGGTATAGCGCTGGGAAGTAAGAAAGCTGGTTTTTCCTCCCGTTAGTGCAATACTGTGAGTTTATGAGCTGTGAGTCCTTTCTGTGCACAATGGAGGGTTGTGATGGAAACCTCTCTGGGAAGGATGAGGTACAGAAATTCAGATTTCGGACACCCGCACCTCCTTCTAGCCATGATGTCACCATTGCAAACAAAGAAAAAAAGAAGGAGAAAGCAAATGCAGTGTGTGGTGCTACACTTGTGTAATGGCTAGTGGTGGAAATTAATTGCACACAACTTTTCTGAGACGGATGGTATTGGGTGATCGCTGAGAGCACCTGATCGGGTTTGTACGTGTGCTCAGACAAGCCCATTCATTTGGTCTTTTATCAAGTGGGGGGTTTGGGTTGGTGAGGACTTGCAGTTTTGGTGTTGGGGAGCACAGTGACTTGAAAAAGCAGTTATCATCAAAATTTGTTGTTGCAGCTGATGCCTCACTGTTTCTAATTTTGTCAATATTCAACGCAAGATTGGTCTCGTAAAAATCCAATTACTTCTTAAGAGAGCTTTAATTACATGGGGTGTTTCTCCACTCAAGGCTGGGGCAGCACATTGGCATTCTACACGGGACGGAGGACTTCATAAAGCAGGATATTTGATTTTTTTTAGAGCATAATCTGACTCGATCATGGGGTGCTCTGCGCCTCTGCTAGTTCTTCTGTAGGGTATGTTGAGCACATCAGGGAGGCTTATCAGTGTCTTACCCTATCAAACCCACTGAGTATACATTTTTTTCCCCTTGGCACTAGGATTTTTTCTTAGCTTTAAGTAAAATTGGCAATAGAAGAAAGGGGGAAAAAAGGTTTTTTATAGAAGCTGCTATTACCAGGCAACATGGGGATCTCCAGGAGAGAGGCATTTGTTGTGCTGATGAGCCACGTAGGAGGACTTCAAAGGGAGGAAGAGCTTCCAGGACTTGTCTTAATTTAGGTTGGAAAAGATACTTTGTGAAAGATTTAAGCTTCTCTGTATGCTGACATTGATTTTAACCTAAACACCTGAAGGCCATTTAGACACAGAGCAGTACAGCATTGGATTAAAATCTGGCTGTGGTGTTGCATTGAAACTGGCCTTGTTTAGGGTTTGGTTTGGTTTTTTTAAACAACTTAATTTCAATTTTATATTTTTTCTAAGGGGAATTGATAGTTTGGTGGGACGGTAACAGTTAATAAAGGGCTCTGACTGTTTGATACCTAGATTTCAGTATGCTCAATGTACATTGGATATTCATTATATCTACATCTAGTTTGGACCCGCCAAACAGCTTTCATTTATACTTGAGTAACATTTTCCTAAGAAATCTGATTTCTGTTGTTTTACTCCAGTAGTGTAAATTTAGTATGTCTTTCTACTTCCAGCTATATTCTAGACGTGCTTAGGCTTTCGCCCTAAGTATTAAAACCTGAAGTACTTGAAGATGATGGTAAAGTTGATGGCAATGGAGAGCTTAAGGATGGGAGCAAGATGCAGTGTTCACTACCTGATCCCAGTTCAGATGTTGAAGTTCTTGCTCTTCCTAAAATCAAGATAAATTCAAGGCTTCTATTCTGTCTGCATTGTCTGAATTGCTTTTAAATCAAGGTGTTGGTTTATGTGGGGGGGAGGCTGCAGTACTTATCAATCCATAGTGATCTAAGTTGATATATTTTACTTCATGTTTGAAAGTGGCTGAGAGATTGTGTGGGTCTCCCATGCTTTGGGAGTAATACTTTATTTTCTGCTGATCTACCTGGCCAGCCACGCAGGGAAGCAGAGCCAGCGACCACGTATCATAAATGGCTCATTTTGGAGATCTTGGGTTGGAGGTAAGTCAGAAATGAGACCTGACAGCCTCTTCCCGTCGCTGCTTCCTAAAACAGGGCTGCACCAGGAGCCCAGACAAGTCACTGGTGTCACTGGGATGGCTCTTGGCTTGTCGATGGCCAGAAACCTTCATGCTAGTTTCACAGATCTAGCCTAGAAATTGTTTTAAATCTCTTTAGAAATTGTTTTAAATCTCTTTAGAGTTGCATTCATTTCAAATGCCATGTTTTGACCCCCTAATCTATCAAAAATGCTATTTAAACCCATTCTCTCCAGCCTTCCTAATGTTACATGATGTTATTTGATATAGAAACATGAAGGGAAAGAGTTGCCTGGATGGGCTGTAGCTCTCACAGGTGAGAGCTAGCCCTTTCCAATGTTATTTAGTTGAACTCAATGTGATCCCTTTGAGTTCTTAGTGAGAAAATGAGGATTATAAAGGAAAACAGATGATTACACAGCTCTGCTTGTTCCAAAAGTTTTCTAGTATGCTGTATTAGTTTGTAACAAACCAGTTACATTTAAAAAAAAAAAACACAACAACAACTATTAGTTCAGCTCCTTAATTTTGTGTTAATCACAAAAAATATTTGAAAAAAAATATCCCAGGTATTGTTAAAAATAAGGGTGCTCCTGATCCTGAAAACTCTTATTTGACACTGTACAATAGACCAGAAGCTGGCAGTTGTCTGAGGCAAGGATCCGAGAGTTAACAAGTTGGCATTATGCAGAATTTGCAAGGGGAAAAAAAAAAGGAGTTACAGAGAAATAAAGGTTGAGGGTTCAGAGGCTGGACTGGTCTGAGGTGCTGGAAATGCTCCGCTGACACTCTGCAGGCTTACAGCAGTTGAGAAATGCTCCAGGGACTTCGAAATACTAATTGGGCTGGCTGTCTAATTATTTTTTTGTTTTCCTTCCTCCTGTTGGGCTTGCCTTGGCATTGATGAAGTAAATTTAAGGGAAATTTGAGTTTATCTAATATGTACATGACTTCCTCTTGCTTATACATATTTCGGGTTTGTTTCCTATTAAAACATTTTGGTTAAGGACCTGTTCTTCTTTCCCTGAGAAAGCTAATTAGAGCTTTCCCTTGTTTGTATTTTTTTTTCCTGCCTGACACATTCTTTCTGTAAATATAATGGTGTGGCTTTGAGTTCAGAGTTAAGCTTCACTGGAAAGAATTGGAGCCTTTATTTTACAAGTATTTAAATGCTTATAGGGGTTAAGCTATGTACAGGACAGATACTGAAATCAGATCCATGAATATTAATGGAAGAATTAATTCTTTTTAAGGAAACCTTCAATCTTTAATTTTGGAAGTTTTGCATGTGCCAAAAAAGAAGAAAAAACAAGACACTTTTTTTTTTTTAATCCCTTATTTTTATTTTATCCCTTATTTTCTTAGGAAGAAACCTCTTATTGGAGCAGTTAACTGTCCTCTGATAAACACGTGTTTGGGTCGCAAGCCTGGCATGCACTCTGCATCCCCATGGACATCCCTGCATCGCTAAGGATGCAACCCCTTACTGGTTTAGACTGGTATTTTTTTTATATAGGAAAATGGGGTACTAGGGGACTGGGGGGTTATTCAAGAGGTGATAAAGCAGCTTTCACTCCATAGAGAAGTACCTTAAGGGCCCGGTGTTACTTTATAAAACAACAGTCTAGTTAGCATGACAAATCCTCTAAATTTTGTAACATTTATAATTCATCGAAGCTGAGCCTTTATCCCCATTTGCCAAAGCTCTTGAAATACACATTTGTGGCTTGCTGGTATATGAGTGTTCCCAGCAGTAATTTCTCGGCTTTAACACTGCTGGTTTTTTGACTGCCGACTTTCTCAGACTTTGATGCCAAACTGGGACCTCGATGCCTTAGTTATAACCTTTTTTTTTCCACCTGCACACACAAGACCCTTATAACTATTAGCTTTGCTGCCTGGTTATCTCGACCTTGGCAGGTTGTACAGCTGTATTTCTGCAGCCCACGTTTCTATTTGGGTTTTCTCGGTTTCATTTTTATGCTGGATTTCAGCTCCGGTTTTCTGCTGAGGAGAAGAAAATGTAAGAATAGTTAAGGTACTCTGGTCAACTCTTCTGGCTAGGAATTAATTTCTGTGTTTTGCTTTAATTTTCTTGTGGCCTGAAGGAGCTGTGTCTTAAGAAGTATGCTCAAAAACCTATGTGATGCTTAGGTTTCAGTGAAATCTGTCTGAGATATTAAATTAGCTTTCATCACTGAACTTTGGTATTGCCTCTGAAAATACAGTATTCTGTCCAGAGTCCCTTTCTCTTGGGAGAAAAGTCTAAAACCAAAAAGATCCATGTTCTAAGCCCAAATCTGGGTTGTTACACTAGTTGCATAATTTTTTTTATTCATTTGTGACTGCACAGGTGGGATAGAAATATTTGTTACCTATTTTAAAGGCACTCTGGAAATTCTTTGACCAGAATAAACAGGGCTTTGAAGCTAGAATTTAAGAAGATGCCAATAAATTGTTGTTCTCTCCATCAGAAGGATCCCCTTCAAGAGAGTCTGGCTTCCAACAGCTCGCTAGAGCTCAGCCATTGAATTGAATCTTGCAAATGCAAGTCCAGAAGCAGCAGTGAGGTCATTCTAAAGCTAGTAAAGACACACTGAACCCGCTGGCTTTACTGCTTTTCTTTTTTGTGATTTTAATTCAAATAGTATTCCTTTGCATGTGCCACCACACCATTGCAAAGCTGTAGGAATTCTTGATTTTCCTTCTATTGTTCTTGGACTGGTTTTCTCTAGATGAAACCATGCTTGTGTTGCTAAAATACAAATCAGCTATATCATGAATATGTGCAACATTTGCCAAAGCGCTTCTTCAGATGACTTTGTATAATGGCACCGTATGTACCTGAGAAGGTATTGCTACCTTATACGTGGCTGGCTAAAAGCAAGAGGCTTGTTTTTATTTTATTTTTTTTTTTTATTATTTTTATTTGCATATGTCCTAAGTGAGCACTTACGTGCTTTGCCTGCTTTGCACAGTGCTTTCAGTCTAAACAGACAGAAATAATTTGGTTAGAAGGGCAAAGCACACAGATGAGTTGATTTGTGTTAGAAAAGGAGGATTTAAGAGGAAGAGTGTTGTTAGAGAATGGGGAAGGACAGGTTGATTCAAGCAAGAAGAATTGTGGTGAGGCCAAGTGGAATTAGCTGTGAAAGAAATGGGCTGAAATACATAAAGATGAAGATGTGGACCGCAGGAAGGGCATGGAGAGAGGTGCCGATGAGGAGGAGGTCAAGTGAAATGAAAGCTCTGTGCGATTGGGCACTCCAGCAAGGACTAGAGGAATATAATTTGGATGTTGGAAGAGGGACTTGCAGTATTTTGAATGAGATTAGAGCCCAGGAAAAGAAAAATTACAGTAGACAAGAGATGCTAAAGTAAGAGGCCCCTTCAAAATCTTTCAAAGCTCAGATTTGTTCTCCTTCCTTTCCTTGAGTAGAATCCTGGGTTGGAAGGTTGGGAGCACTCATGGGTGGGCAATGGTTGGGAGGACTCATGGGTGGGAATCAGATACGGCAGCAGGACTGAGTCTCGGTGCTAGGTTGTTGGTGCAGTTGTAGCTGGTGACTAAGACCAAGAAAGGGCCTTTTAGGAAGAAGGTTTTGCCGTGCTGAGTGTGTTATTTGGCCAGAAGTTGAGAGTCAGCTCTAAGGCAGTATCAGCTGAAAATTGCACAAAAGTCATAAAAGCAGTAGCAGTTTAATATGTCTAATGAATATAGCTTGCCTGTACTAAAATTGGAAACCTGTTGACCAGTATGTTCAATCATTACATTTTTGGGTGCCTACAAGATTCCACCTCAGTGGGTATGATCCCAACACCTTACAAAATCAGGCCCGTTCAAGGAGTCTCAACCTGGGTGCTCAAAATGTGCGTCCTCAAAATCTACTGTCCAGAAACACCCTATGTAAGAAGAAAAACTCTGTGACTTTGTGTCCATGGTCTCCTCCAGGGTTTTTTCCCTTTTCCCACTCTGGCACGTAGAAATAGGAAAAATGCTGCAGTTTTTAGTTCCATCAGAGCCCGTTCAGGATCTGGGCAACCCACAAATTAGTCTTCCTGACCCACCTTCCCTGGTCCCTTTTCTGAAAACTGACATGATAATATTCAGTATTTGTGATTCTGATAGAGAACTGTATTTTTTAATTTATTAATCTTCTGGAGAGTCTGAAGAGTATTAATTACTAACATACTGCTTTGACTTTCTGATTTGATTTACCCAGAATTTTTTTGAGGGTGGCATAAGCACCCACTGCCTAACTATATGTACTTTAAAGAACTAACCTAATTAATTCTGTATCATAGTTCCCTTAGATATATTTTCTTTTTTCTACGACAATTACTTTTCATTAATATCCCCATATGCCCAGTGCTCCCAAACCAAGGAGTTGTTTTTCTCAGACACATTTACATGACCCTTTACCTATTTATTTTCATGTTGGATTCTGTTACCAGTTTGTAAGTGGCACCAAAAAAGTTGACTGTAGAGATAAATAAACAAACACAGGTCAGTAAAATACCCTTGACAGAAAACATCTCAAGCTTATCCAAAATGTAGGGTTCTGATTAATTCCTCTCTCTTAGCTCAAACCCATCCTTGCTGTTGTTTATACATACTTTGGGATTAAAAGATCTGGCCGTCTTTTGTGGGGCTTTGTGCTTTAGTGTGGCTTCAAACAACACCCAAGCCAGAGCACAGCGTATTTTGGGGGAGGTTTTGTACAAATTGGTGCTGGGGCACAGCGGACCGGACACCTGCAGCTCTCTGCGGGGGCTTGATTAAAAAAACCCAGCAGTCATTTGTCCAGTAGGAGACGTGGGTAGAGATGTTGGGTGTGAAGCTCTTAGCATTCCCCTGCCTCCGCTTGCTATTGAGCTGATGTTTGTTGAATTTGCAGGGGGCAGAGCATCTCTGAAGAACATGCCAGGGTTTGGGCGAGCTAAATATGAATGTAAAGTCTTTATTTAGAAAATATTGGCTTTTTTTTTTTTTGGTGATGTATAAATGCATATTGATTTTGATGGGGTAATACAGGGGATGAAGCTATCCTAGTAAGTTTAGATGCAAGCATTGATAAGCTGTGACACAATTTAGCAAGGAATATTCCACAGAATGAGGCAAAAAGGATGGATTAAACTACTATAATAACAGGAGAAGAGCAAAAATTATTTGTTGAATAAAGCCCTTGCTAGCAAAGCTGGAAAAATACTAAAACCAAAAAAAAAAAGAAAAAAAAGGAAAAGAACTATTTTTACAATGGACATACTATTGCAGTTTAGTTCATGTACCATATTCTCCGTTGAAAATTCCTCTGTCTGGTTTACTTAGTATAAATGGATTTAGGCTGTGAGGGTAATTCATCTGGGCAAAAACTGGCACTAGCACAGTAAGAAGAAAAATGGGCAAGCCATAAACGGTTCCATTTTAATTATTATATTCCTCTACACAGGACAATTTTTAAATCACGGCCAATGTCAGACTGGGATAAAATTGGTCCAGGATTATGTTTCCATAAGCGTTATCTTGCAAAACTGCCAAACTATCTGCTGAATAACAGTCTCTGATTCTGTTTGTTCATCTTAATTTTTATTTTTTTTCTTACAGACGCACTATGAAAGTGGAGAGTATATTATACGACAAGGTGCTCGAGGGGACACTTTCTTTATAATCAGCAAAGGAAAGGTAAGTTGACACCCTTCAAAGGCGAGTGGGGTGATGGCAACGATGGTGATGACGAGCTCTGAAAATTCAGTGCCAGCCAGCACTTTCTCTCTCCCCTTCCCGTGGCACAAATGTTGCAGCACTTGACATTTAATTAAACTTCTTGGCGCTGTATCAGTAGGGAAGAGTGGCCTGAAGGGGAAAAAATAGATCTCATGCTGTTTTACACACGTGCTCACAGTGAACACTTTGGGGTTGAAAACAGTTGTCGGGTCTCTCAGTAAATGACCAAAAAGCTCAATTATTTTTTTTAACATTATACCCTACAATACTCAACATTTTCTTTGCTAAGTATCCCTCTTACAGGGCTGATTTCCAGACTTCATTCCCATGGCTATCACTTCTCAGCTTCTCCAAATTAAATAACAGGAAGCCAGAGAAGTCTGAGCTCTCTCCTTGGGGAAGAAAAAAGGTCCAAGTTTCTGTTCCACTGCTCACAAGGAAAATATGCTTTTTGACCTCTTTTCCCATAAAATCCTGATGGGATTTTATAGAACAAGGTTTTTCCTTCCATTCAATTTTTTTTTATTATTTTTTTAGCTGGCCTAATACTATTACACTTGAGAAACACTTGGCTTCTTTCCACATAGCAGGATGGAGATATTCAAGGGAGCACACAGTGATTTCCCACTGCAGATGAGATGCAATACAGTGAAAATAAACATAAATGGATAAATATGCTTGGAGGTAGGCCAACCACAGCCTCCTGGTTCCTGGATCTGATGTTTGCACCAAGGCACATATTAATGCTGGCCGTGCATAATTAAGGGTAGCAAAAACCCCATGGCATCCATAGAGGAAGAGCATGGGTGTTGTACACGCCGTTGGGTTCTCTCCCAAGGCAGCTGTCGGCTCTTGGGTACTAAAACTAGATTTTCACCGTCATCTTCTACTCTATCTCCAGGAGCCAATCTTCATCGGAGGAAAAAAATGATCTTTTTCAGATGAATAAGATAGTCATGGACAAGAATCACAGAATAATAGAATCATTTAGGTTGGAAAAGACCTTCAAGATCATCGAGTTCAACCATCAGCCGTGGCCACTAAACCATGTTCTGAAGTGCCTTGTCTACGCACTTTTTGCATACCTCCGGGGATGGTGACTCAACGACTTCCCCGGGCAGCCTGTTCCAATACCTGACAACCCTTTCAGTAAAGAATTTTTTCCTAATATCCAATCTAAACCTCCCCTGATGCAAGTTGAGGCCATTTCCTCTCGTCCTATCTCCAGCCACCTGACAGAAGAGACCAGCACCCACCTCACTGCAACCCCCCTTCAGGTAGTTGTAGAGAGCGATAAGGTCTCCCCTCAGCCTCCTCTTCTCCAGACTAAACAACCCCAGTTCCCTCAGCGGCTCCTCATAAGACTTGTGCTCCAGGCCCCTCACCAACTTGGTTGCCCTTCTCTGGACACGCTCCAGCACCTCCATGTCTTTCCTGTAGCGATGGGCCCAAAACTGAACACAGGACTCGAGGTGCGGCCTCACCAGTGCCAAGTACAGGGGGACAATCACCTCCCTGCTCCTGCTGGCCACGCTATTTCTGATACAGGCCAGGATGCCGTTGGCCTTCTTGGCCGTCTGGGCACACTGCTGGCTCATATTCAGCCGCTGTCAACCAGCACCCCCAGATCTTTCTCTGCCGGGCAGCTTTCCAGCCACTCTTCCCCAAGCCTGTAGCGCTGCATCGGGTTCCTGTGACCGAAGTGCAGGACCTGGCACTTGGCCTTGTTGAACCTCAAGCTTCTGAAATGAAGACAATCACAGACTGCAGAAATCCAAGTTTGGTGGTATTCCCTCATGCCTTTTTGCTTCTCTCCTCTCAGAAGTGAGATTTCCTCTTCTCCCAGAATAAGGACAACCATGATGCATGCTTCAAATATTTTTTTTTTCCCTTTTTTAATGGGCAAAAATAATGGGAGTGTGTGCCTTCTTCCCTTGTTGAGTGTTTGAAGACCTCCTTGCCAAGTTGAGCAGCCTGTTGGCAACGATGCTTTTGCCCCACTTGTTCAGGTGTAACCCATCTCTTCCTAGCAGTCCTCAATCTCCAAAGAGAGTCCCTTGGTTGTGAAAACCAAATCTCTGTTGTTGACACCAGCTGGGCAATCAGTTGTTGACCTGCACCTCCTCAAGCCCTTACACCTCACCTGCATGATGGAGGAGAAAACCACCCATGCCCTTGGCCATTGCCCCAGAGCCCTGTAGTCCTGCTTGAGATCCTCCTTGGCTTTATCCCTGGGCTTTGCTACTTTATCTTACTACGACAGCTGGTGGCCAGAAAAAGGTAGCTAAAATAAAACAACGCACATAGGCTTGCTGAGAAATTCCCAGACCCTCAGCTGGATCCTCATGTTTTGACCGGATTTTCCACAGGGATGGTTAAATTCTGCCCAGTTTTCTCTTCCAAGCTTACTGATTTGCAAAAGAGGTATCAGTGACTGATAGCATTTAATTTTAACGCCTGTATTGGGACAGAAGAGCTACACAATGGATGTAATAACTAACCCATGCTAAGGATGCAGCCCAGGATAGGAGAAATAAAGCCTCACCAGTGAAATATGGAATAAATAGCAATGAAATATAGAATTAACAAATCACTGTATGCTGCTTGGGACGTTCTGAAGCAGGGGCACATAATGTGCCATGTCACATGCTAAAACCCGACCCAGGCAGCTTAATAAGCCAGAAAAGATGCTGGCTGCAGCTCACGTACCTGGGACCTCACATGTACTTTCTGCGTTCAGCAGCATTGCATGAGCGTTACCAGCGAGAGCTACTCATAAAAACTCTGCCTTGCCTTTTATGTCAGAGTGTCTGTAGTGACAGTCAAGTGAACAGAGAAGATTTTTTACACTTCTGAGCCCAGCACTTCTCTCAGAAATGCTTAGAAAGACTTGCGTTTTCTTTCAGCCCATTCTCCATGTATAGCTCTTTTAGGAGCAGAATCCTTTTTCCCTTTTTCTCCATCAGCAACATCCGCTGCACTTGATCCCACTCCTGAGCTCATTTAGTTCATTTATTTTAGCGTATTTCCTCTAGTCCAAGTGAATAGAAATCAGAAGTGTGTTCAAAACACCCTGCATGCAGAAATCTGTTGAATAATACATCAGATGAAAACAGCTCGGTCCCTTCTGCTTGCTAAGTGCTGCTGCTCCATGCTTGCTCTGTACCTTGCCTTTACCTGGAGGCAGCATGGGCCATGCTGTGCCATTGTGCACCGTTTTCCCTTTAAAAGCCATGGCGTGGCACCAATTTAATGTCGGTTCTTCATTGGTTCCGTGGCTATTCAAATGGCTCATCGCTTTGAACCATATAGAAATCACGTTTCCATAATCCCTTAGCACTCATTGCTTAGGATGAGTGGAGGTCACGGAGAAAGAGCTTAAACCTACATTAAAGTTCCTTTTGTTTGCCCAAGTTTTTTTTCATCAGCTACGAATGTTCCTGGCTTATCCATTACGCGTTCCCTACCCTCATCTGATCTTCGGTGAGTCACTGCAGATGTTAAATGTAGCGTGATGTAGACTGAGCGCTCATTAATGCCTCAAACCCACTGGGTTTACCATCCATAAAAGAGATGGGAGAAGGTGTGGGCCACAACCGTAAATTGAGTAGTGAAATTACAACTACAATGTCTCTAAATCCAAAAGGATATGTCTGATGTCCCAGGTTTTGGCTTTGTGCATTTGCATATGCAAAAACTCTGATTAAAGCTAAACTGCCGGAAAAGGAGAAGCAGATGAGAGATTTTTCTGGTGTATGCAAGCAAGGTACCTCCAGAGAGTTGCTCATCCCAATTAAATTTTGGACAACTCAAGCTCTGGAAATGCCTGGCCCTCTCCACTGACCATAGACAGAGTTTGGACAACTAGATTTATAGGTGGTTAACGTTGGGAGAGGTGATCCCCACCATGCGCTGCTAGCAGGGGTTTGTATTTCACCTGCCTTCTCATACTGTAAGAGGTATGAGTTACCTCTGATAACAGCTGAAAAGGAAGAAATATTTCTCACAGAGGGCCATTACTTCAAGAACATTCATCTTTCATGGAGCTCTTTGCATCCTTGGTATGTCATGCCATCCTCAGCACCCAGAGGGATGTCATGGGCTTTGTCATTACATGGCAGCTGGGATTTATATCCCATACTGGCACAGGAAACCAGTGCCAAGGGTGTTCAGATGATCAATTACTATTTTTCTTCTGAAATAGTTTCAGAAAATAAACAGGGTGCCCTGGTGATAGGAAATCATCACTCACAGATGTGGAGTCATCTTCCTGTTATTGCAGTGCCAGCTTCTTCAACTTAGGCTTACACTAGGTTATACTACCCATGGTTTTACAGTGGGTAGAAAGTCTGCTTTCCATCAGCAGTAATTGCTTTTCTCTATCACTGCAGAAATAAAAAAAAATTAAAAATAAGATGGTATTTTCCTTTAAACTTCAGTGAAAATACTTGATTTTTGCTCCAGCTAGTTATCCCCTCCCTGAATTTGAGAGATAGTAAAAAGGGGAGGTGGCATCTTTCCTCCTATAATGCTCCAAACTGTTTCATTTCAATTGTGTCTAAATGTAGATTATTTTTGTTATTCCTTTCCCTTAAGTGAACTTAGCAATGCAAGGAATCATGCGGAACAAAGCTGACAGAAGCCTGTGCCATGTGTCTGTCTAATACACAGAAAATATTTGGAACCTATTTCTGCTGCTGACTCTGTATGGGCAATGACTGTGCTTGTGCAGCCAACTCCATGTTTAGTTAAAACCTTCAAAAAACCACAAGTATTGTATTTTTGCAAGAGTAGTAGGTACCTTAGTGGAAAATAAATGCTCATTTTCTTGGATGGTTTGTTGGTGATGCTGAGGGAAGAGTGCAGGACTCTGGAGAATTACGTGGTTCCCAGAGGAGATACGGACTGGAGTTTTTCCTGAGAGATTAGGGAGATGAGGAACCCCTCTCTGAACAAACGGGTTTTATGTGTTAATTAAAAGTTTTCTAAATGCTGGGGTGTTTTGGCTTTTCAACAGGTGAACGTTACTCGTGAAGACTCCCCCAGTGAAGATCCGGTCTTTCTCCGTACTCTAGGGAAGGGAGATTGGTTTGGAGAAAAAGCCCTTCAAGGGTAAGTGCCCCTTATGATGTAGCTCTTACATTGAGATAATTTTTCAAGGGCTTTTGCAGCCTTCAGAGGGCTGTTGCAATTTGGAAAGAGTTTGGGAGTGGGTTTATGCTTTTGGAGTTGGGCATTGTCACTTGGTGTCGGCATGTTGCAGGGAGGCTGCACCTGAATGGGGAAACATGGTTTGTTCTGCAGCTGAGTGGCCAAATGTAGGTCTTCCTGTGTTTGTAGACATCAGAAAATAGTTTATCTTTGCACTATCTTCCCTGACTACGCATTTGAAGGTCAAAATGCTTGACATTTTGCAACTCTGGAGTATTTTTCATGTATGGTAAGAGCATAATTGTGGTCTTGATGGAGTAGACGGCTGAAGGCAGGGCAGTGGTGGTGGTTTTTAAATTGTCTTACTATGTATATATGATTTTGGAGAATTGTGTGTGAGTGACCTGTTTTTCTTTGGGGATGAACTAAAAGAAGAGAAACTGTAATCACATATTCAACAAGCGATTATTATAAAAATATGCTTTATTTCCATAGGGTGGAATAAGAATCGGAATAGTAAAACGTGCTTTAGTCAGGAATCTGGGGCACCCATTCATCTTAATGGACAAACACTCATCCCATCCTGGGTATTTATCTGTGCATAAGAGCTATTGGGCTTCTCTTTGATGCTGTGGTACCGTGTTCAATCCCTCCTAAATCAGCCTTCTTCCAAAAAGAAGGCAGCAGAACATTTGAAGGCCAAATTTTGTGTCATTTCTTGGCAGCCAGGGAGATGTATCCAGCACAAAACTTGAGTCTTGCTGCTGCAAATCTATACATTAATTATAAAATAATATGGTTATTAAATAAATGTCCTTATTTTGGTTACTTTTTTAATACTAAGATGGAGGTGGACTATAATTTTAAATTTCCCCCACAAACACATAAAATAGAAACACTTTTTTCTTTATTTGTTTAGACCCTCACAGAAACTTGACTCTTAGAGCTGGTATGTTTTTAAAACAACACCAAATATATCGTGGCATCCACTCTGTGAGAGCAGGCAATAGTGTGCCAAACAAAACCATCTTTTGAAGAAGACCCAATATGGGAAATAAAAGGGATTTCCCACCTTCCATTCCTAAAACAGTTCTAGTGACACACAGCACCACCATGATGAGAATTTCTCAGCATTTCAAATACAGTATTTTGGCTAGCTGGCTCAGACTGAGATTAGTTAATTTACAATAAATACTTGTCTGCATATATTTAAATATTCAATACATAACAACTTTCATCTTCTGAAACTAAACAGAAGCCCAATAATTGAGAGTGTGTTCTCAACAAGCGAGGAAACCATAATACTGACATATTTTTTTGCTAGGGAGTTGGCATACCTGAAGTACCGTACCTTCCGGTTTGCTGATAGGCTTGGTAGTTCTGTAGCTAGATTTCAACTGAATAGTGTGAAAATACTGTAATGTAAAGCATCCAGCAGCTCAATAAATTGCTAATAAATTAATATCTTTCAGGACTGTGTAAGACATCACTGTTCAGTGACTTGGGAAGCCTTTAGGATGTTTCTACTACTGTAAAATATGGTTATGGCTGAGAGCTCAAGATAAAATTGAATTTTTAGTGTATTTTCTTTACTTTTTCATCTTTGACTCATTTTTCAAAACTTTACCAGGACTTGCTTAGCAATACTTAATTCCACGCTATTAAATCATGTTGCGATTTCATGTGTGTAGGACATAGTAACAACTAAAAGACATTCTTTCTTGACAATATAAAATAAGAGTTGCAGTGTCCATTCAGTGTAGTGCTGGACAGCAGGAGGAAAGATAACAAATACCTTCTAGTCCCTCACAAAAATACGTGTACTGACCTAGACATTGGGTGATGATATACATTATTCCATTTTCCACACTCGCAGCAGATGGTGCACATTATTTCACAGTATCCTATTGCACACCAGCAGGAACAAAACAAGTTGTGAAGTGATCAGCCACATTATCTTACAGGAATACTCAAGGCTCCCAACTGTTACGTTGTTCTCTTACCTTCCTGGCTAATTGGCACCGAGATAGCAGATGTGTCATTTTCGGTATAGCAATACATAATTTACAGTGTACTCGCAATCAGTTATTTTTTGTGACGTTTTCTTAGTTGGAAAGAAAACATTTTATAAGGCTGTTTACAATAATTATTTCTATCAACACAGAAATAACAATTCATGCAAATAAGCAAAGGAAAATACCTCAGTGTGACTTTGTGGCTCACGTACAAAAAGTGACTAATAATTACACTGTGCTGCCTTGGTGGTATCACACAGCTGAATCCTTGCACGAGATCATCTGTCTGGACCAAACTGCATCCTCTTGCAGAGATGATGGTTTTGGAGTGGCCATCCATCCCTCTCAGTGGATGGAAAACACAGTTTAGTCTGTGGCAGACAGTCTTACAGAGAACAATGGAGGAAGAAAAGAGGACAGAAAAGCAAATCTTGGAATATAAGAGAAGGCTCCTTCTCCTTCAGAAATTCTTTCCCATAGACCAACTCAAAAGAGGAAGAGTTTGAGCCGTCGCCTCCTTACTGTTACATTATATATTACATCATACATTGCATTTAGATAGAGCTGTCGTTTTGGGTGCTGTGGGTTTCACCTGGGTTTGGGATGCAGGAGGAGCTCCGGACCATGGGGCAAAAGAGCAGTGGCACGTGGCAGAGGGCTGATGTTTTGGAGCGGCCGCGATGGAGCCCACCTGGGTGAGCAGGAGAGGGATTCTGAAAGAAATATTCATAGTTCAGTTCATAACGCTTTGACCAAACTGGCCAACTCTCGAGGTCTGATAGCCGGGATTTTCTGGTGGGTACGTTGGCTTTTAAAAGAGGGGATCCCTAAACACTCAGCAGCCTCAAGTCTCCTGGGTAGTGGCAAGAGAGGAAGAATTTAGGAGAGTAGCCAAGCTGAAGCTGAGACAGGGCTTGCCCTGGACTCCACAATAGATGTATATCTATTTTATGTATCTATGTATAAATATAAACGCTGGGAGTGCATTGTACTGAAAAAAGTAATGGAAATATGGATGCCACACTTCAATTTAAACTAACACAAACATATGAAAAGGTTTTAGCAAAAATGTTTGCCATATAGTAAGATGAAAACAACAGCTTGTTTTAAGGCTATTTTACTGTGTTTCTAGGCTGTTGTCTTTGAGAAGAGCATTTTTAATGCAGTTACCAGAAGAGGTAGCTATTTCAGTATGGCTGGGGTGGACACTAGTGAGGCAAAACAGGGTTATAGAAACACAGTTTTATTTTGAAAGCCACTTAGTTTGCTTGTTTGTCCATGTGACCTGTCTTTGAAAATAATGAAATTGTTTTTCATTTGGAGTTTATCATCTTCGATTGTGTTGATTTATAAATCCATGCGGGCATGTATTTGTGATGTAATTAAGCCAAAGCGAAACACAGATTCACTTGACTGTGAGCAGGGTAACAGCCAGCTTGAGGAGACAAGGATGTCTTGGTGACTGCAATGATTTATTTTAGGGCATGGCAGATGGAAAAAGTGTGGGAATTTGGGAAGCCTTCCTGCCTCAAGTGTCATGGCAGTTGGCTCGCGGATGGGACCGCCGGAGGAAGCTCCTGCTTGGTGCAGAGAGCCCCGGCCAAAGGATGGCCTCTCTGTTCATCCTTCTCATTTGTAAAGAATAAAATACAGATTTTTTTGTTTATTATTTTTTAAAAATGTGTTCATGGTGCATAGGGTGAAGAAGAAATTGTGGTCTTTGGGTCATGCAGGAGGTGCTCTGCCATGGTGACGATTATAGTGATATTTGAGCTACTGTAACAGATATATATAAATTTTTTTGTTACCTTCACGATGATATGAGATTAAGTATGGTACTACCTGTCTCTCATGGGACATAACAACATATCTTCCTTTCAGGAAAATTCATATTATTTCCTGTTTATACCTCTGCCTCTGAAGGCTCCTGTGTAGTTATTTTCCCAATGTTACAGCAACCGCCTCTCCTCTACCTCCCCAAAATCCCTAGGATATGTTTTGTGCGCTGATAATTTGCAGGAGCAGTAAAACAGTGTATATCTGTATGGGTAGGAATGTCAAATGACAATTTCCTTGCTGACCTTCCAAAAACTTTACACCATATTTCCCACTTAAAATAGTGTGAATTGCTGTGACGGATGTTGTCAGGAGGCATCAGAAAAAAGTAGTAATGCACAGGGAAATATTAGTGACTCATTAAATCAGAATTGCAGCTGGCAATGTCAGAGCTTTATTTATTCATAAATTAATGTAGGAACTGAATATAATCTCAAAAACTTTTTAAAAGGTCTGGTAGTTGATGGCTGAGATGAGAATACGGCCTCAGTAAATAGGACATTAGAGTATTGGCAATGATATCGATTTGTTTCTTTTTCTAATGTATGGTTGTTTTCTCTTGCTGCAGCCAGGGTTATGAGTCAGACTTCAGAATTAATCATTTTTATTAAATCTCTATAAATGCTGCAAGAGGTGCTGGGGTCCTGCTCATGCTCCTCTTCTTCCTGCTCTAATTCCGAGTTTGCTTCTGTGTAGTTGCAATGATGCTACTGCTAAACTGACCTTTACATTACTCCTTTTCCCAGATAAGAACCTAAAAATGCGATTTGTCATTAAAAACTTAAATGGGTTTCCAGGTTTTGGCAATTAAGTCCCCCACCTTGCTGCCCTGCTATCTTCTTTCTTGCCCTTTCTATCTTATTTCTTACCTGTTCTGTTTCTTTTTTCCCAGAAATTCTTTTCCCCTGCTGCTCACTAACAACTTTCAAAGGACTATAGAGATTTATTTACTAGGTTCAAATGCTGGGGGAATAAGACCAGTTCTCAGCAGTTAGAAAATAGCTAACTTGGTAGATGGTAAAATGGATTTGCATGCTGGTGTCTTCAAATATTTTTGGTTTTGCAAGACCCACACACAGTGCCCCGTACACTTCACAGCCTCCTTGGCCGTCCTGGAAGGGAAGAGTGCAAGCTGGAGTGGCTTTTATTTTATTTTATTTTAAATTTATTTTATTTTATTTTATTTTGTAAAATGGATGCTCCTGTTCAGACTGATCTTCACTCTCACAGTAACACAGGGTATTCTGCACACTCCCTTGCTGCCAAATGTTGCCAATTCTTCCTTTTATTTTATGCGCACAAATTTCTGCTTATTACAAATCACCTGTTGGGAGATACCTAACAAGTTTTAATTTACTAAATACCCTGTCATTTCTCTCAGCCCTCACTATGCCTGAACAGTTGTGCCTAGAAAAGCTTTTTCAATGTCCTTGACTGAACTTCTCAGTGAACGTAGAATCATGTTTCATCTTCATTGGACATGGTACATGGACATGGACATCTTCCTCATGGTACCATGCTTCCACTAAAACCTTACTATCTGCTGACCTATTAATCTAATTGTCTTGAATTTTCTTGGGAAAAGAGAATGGGATGGAGGATTGGAAATGTTTATTGCTCTGTCACATAGAGGTGATCGCACAGGTATATACGTGGCAAACAGGAGTCTCATCTCAGGGTGGCATTATAAGAGAGAGAGAGATTTAAAAAAATACATATAAAAGATACATATAACCTATAGCATAATATAGTTTAATTTCAGTTTCTCCAGGGAGAAGTACTGCTCCTTCTGTTGCAATCAGCGTGCTTGGGAAAGACGCATCCAACCACCCAAGACTGTTGGGGAAGGGTCTGGGGAGCAGCAAAATTACGGTGTAAGAAAGCAAATGGGATCTGTGATGGAAAAGGGATGGGAAAATGGGCTATGTCGTCCTGGCTGGGACAATTATGGAAGGTTCCCGTTTACAGTGATTTCTCTTGCTTACAGCCTTGGCACGAAGCTGTCCTTGCTCACCTGTCACACTAGGGGTCACGATGCAAAGAGATTCACTATTCCCATTTCAGCCCAGTTAGGAACAGGGGAAGAAGAAAAAGAAAGAAAAAGCAGCCATAGGGTAGATATTCAGCTCAGGATAATGTAGTTTTCCAGCCAGGAGCCCCATGGAGATGAAGATGTACCTGTAGTGGTGATGGTCATCATAAAATTGAAGCAATGATTCAGATGTTGTGCAGAGAATGAGTCTAAAAACAACCAAAAAAGACCCTTTTTAACTTTGGCTACTAGGCAGGAGCAAGTTGGGAAGCAGTTTTTATCACCCCTGTTGCTAAATAATGGGGCTTTTTTTAAGTCCAGGGTGTTTTGTAGCCTTTCTCCTGCCCAGCACCTGCAGTACTGTGTGTGTAGCTCATGGACCGTGGATGTGACACATAGCCTCCAAGGGCCGGCTGGAAGTTATTTCATCCATCACGTCAGCTGCTTTTTACACTTCCTACAAGCATCAAGTGATCTTAAAAGGTATTTCAGCCATTAGAGCTGTATTTGCCACCCTCTTTTCCTCCCCGGGTAGATCCCTGCCCATAAAGTCAGGCAAGACCTTGGAGGCAGGGGTGATGGCTGATGGATTTTGACCCATCACCTTGAGACGCGGGAAACACCGAAAGCTTTTAAAGGATTTGGAAAAGCTGTTGGCAAAGCCCTGAAACAAAACCCTCCCAGAGGCTTTGGAGGGTAAGAGCTCAAAAGCCCGGACAGCTGGAAGTGAGGAGGCCAAGTGACACCGAGATGGTGTCACCATATGGTTCCCCGCAGGGTTGGCTTGCTTTCTGCAGGCATCTGGTCCCTGCTTGGGTCGGGAGAGGTGGCCGGGTGGACCTTTGCTCTGACTGATCTCCTAAGAGCACACCATGGCAGTAATTAAACCCTACTAAAATGTCTCCCTGTCCAGGCTGGCTTCTGATGTTTGGCTGCCCTGGTCTCAAAGCCCTTAGATAGGGCATCACACTAGCACAGATGCAGATATTTTGAGATACTGCTGTTGCAAAGTAAATTATGAAATCTTCATCAGGCCCTTTGCAATTTGTTTAATTACATTATTGCAACCACGTATTGGTTGCTGATGTAGTTGCTTCACTTTCTCCAAGTACATATTCTTCACGTTTTATTTCTTCATAAAACACAAGCCAGTATTATGTTGGCTTGCGCAGGAGCTTGCAGCAAGCGTCTTCAGCTGATTGCCAAAAGCTCCTGATGCTCTGAGAAGTTCCCTGGCAGGGCAGAGGCTCCCAATTAAGGGACTCATCCAAAGCCTTTTCAAATGAGCTGGCAGGTTCACCCCGGTTGTTGTTAGGTGTGCTGTAACTCACAAAAACATAGCTATGCCTTTGTCACCTAGCAAAAATACATCCAAGGGTTTTTTTGAGCTGTGTTGACTTCAGCCACCCTGTACATATAGAAACGAGGGGGAAACGACCCAGAGGGACAGAGCAAGATGTGTCGGCTCTAACAGCATCCTGCCTGGGAGCGCTGCGTTGTGACTACCAAGAAGGTTACCTTACACTTTTCCAACAGGAATGAATTGATATTGTTGATTCTTCTTGTCTTAAATAAGAATACAGAATGGATCACACCACATGAAACCAAAGGTCCATCTAGCCTGGCCTCCTGTCTTCTACAGCAGCCAGAATCAATTGCCGAAGAATGTCCTGAACCAGAGCTGGTGGCTTTAATAATTTATAATCCTTGGTGGGTTGTTGATTTACTTTTCAAACATGTGCAAGCGGTTTTAAAATCCACGACCTTCTGTGGCAATTAGTTCCACATTTAAATGTGCAGGATGAGAAGAAATGCCGATTTTAATTTGGGGTTGGGTGTTGGTTGGGTTTTTTTTGGATGAGCCATCTGCTCCTCTTACGAGATGCCTCCAAGTTCTCAGATGTGCAGTTGACTTCTTGATTTGCAGAGAGCTCAATAGTCTGTTGTCTGAGACTACAGACATGGCAACAAGCTATTTAATGTGAAGACAAATAATTTTTCTTCTATGTTTACGGTTTCTAGCATCTTAAATGACTTGGTAAGATCTCTGGAACTCAGTCCTACTTTTTCTTTAATGAGAACCACACTTTTTATATAAAGATATTTGGAAGTAGAGCCAGCCGACTGCAATATCATTCTGCATTTTGACAAACAGCTGTTCAGTCAATAATTTGAGGGGTTTTTACTAATTTGTGTGCCGGTGATATAGAAAGCTGGTAACATCTTAGTCAAGCAGGTGTTGGTGAACCTTCCCAAAAAGCCGTGCAGCTTTTCCAGATTTGCTCTGCATGACAAGTTACACAAGAACTACTCTTCCAGGCTTGAATAGGCAAAGGGTTTCTTTAGGACCAAAGTAATAGAGCAAGGAGAGCAATTCTAAAAAATCATACCCACAAAGGCTTCTTCAATGTCTGTGTTTAGATGATGACTTAAAAACCTCAAGTAGGGCTGGAGTTAAGCAGTGAGATGATGGATCTGGGGTTTTCAGCTGCTTGATTTTCCCCATTGTTAAATATCTTGCTTCCAAATTTCTTGAATTGCAGGGCAATTGACTTGGAAATGAGATGCAGCTTTATTTTATAGTAATGCTGAACAAAACCTTGTTTCAGACGAGTGACAGTAAACACCGCGTTAAGAAGGAAAAACAAATGATTATGTACTTAAGCAAGATCAGAGAACACCAGAATTGCAGTCTTTTGTGCCTTATCAATCGCCTGCCTCGTGCATTTTGAGCGGTCGCTTTGCATTTCACAAGCCTCTTTATATAAAACACATCATCATGAAAATACATCAGTTACTGAAGGAATATAGCCAATCATATTAATAGAAAGCTTGTGCACAAAATATGCCTTTTAAAAAATTTATTTTCTAACAGGAAAAGAAAACAAATATCTGGCTTTTTATTTATCAAACAAAAAACTTCTTTTGGGAAAAATAGCCATTAGGAAACAATTAGCAGTAAATTCAAAATTTTACTACTCTTCTTCTAACAAAAAGTACATAAAGTTGCTCCAATTTCTACAGGGAAGTTATGCTCAGAGCCAACTTCATGATTCAAATGTAGTTAATAAATAATCAGGTTGTTTCGAGTCTTAAAGATAATAATCGTTAGTTTGTAAGAGCACAGCTTATTAATAGTTCTGGCTTTTTTACAACTGAATCATAGCCTGGGAACTAAAACTCTATATTTGCTTTCCTTTGAAGATGCGGTCCTGCAGAGCAAGCACAATATTCCTCCTGCTGAGTTTAAAATATATATATAACATTGGGCAACAAGATTGTGCCAGATGGAGGAGAGCAGAATTACAGGGGGGTTTATAGTTACGAATATATTTGCCTACGCTTACTGCAGTGAATGTCTCCAAGAATTTTTCTGATGTCTTTTTGCCTTAGCGTTATTTCAGAGCTTGAAAGAAACCCCGTTGCCGAAATAGGTAATGCATGGCAAATATCAGGGAGGTATTATATTGTTGCTTTTTATTAGATAACTAAGCTGTTAGAGCACTATTCATATAAAAGTACATGTTCGTATTACAAAGGTTTTAAACCAGCACATTTTGGGGGATGTATCCTCTTGTATGAACTGGGATGAGTGAAACCGGTTAGTGACAGAAATGATTGCAGGGTCAGATCTGGTAGTTCTTGCTTACTTAAAAGTGTCTAAACCTGAGATTGCAGTTTGTTTTTCTCATTTGGAGGATGTGAAATAGCCCAGAAGGGCTGAAGACATCTTCTGGTCCTGGCTGAATCCTCCAAATTCTTCCCCTTTGCCCCTTTTTGTGTTTTTGTGCAGACAGTACCTGTACTATGCAAAAGAAAAGAGAAAACAAAAAAAACCCACCTAATTTCTGTCCTGCAGCAACTTGTAGTATTTTGGGTTTTTTACATTCTTAAACAATAAGGCCTTTATGTCAACATGATACTGTCAACAATAAATGTTGACAATTGAATCAAAACATTTTATCCTAAAATTTCAAAATTATGATGCTTTTGTCAAAATGCTGAAACGCTGGTTTATGACAAATGTTTCTAGTTGGAAAAAAAAATCCATAATCCAAAATAAATGTGTTAATAGGGAGAGGAGAAAAAAATCCCTGTAGAAGACCTCCAGAGAAAATCACACGTTTTCTTGGGAAACTGCTTCCGTCGAAATACTCCTGCTAGCTCTGTTCAGGTTTGTAAGCATTAAGTGGAACTGAAAAAATACAGCACCGAATTATAATTCTCTTGACTTCCTTAAAAAAAACAAACAACCCTCAAGATGCCTACCAGGGATGCAGAGGCAGAAGTATGAATTACTGCTGGGGATGCTGCATGTGAACTCGCAGCCCGCCAGCTGCTCTGCGTAACTACCCACGATGCAGACAAGATAATTCATGTTAGCTAACCCTCAGAGCAGGTTTACAACACTATGTAATCATAGGGGGGGAAAAAGAGCAAAAGATGCTTTACATTTATTGGGGTTTTTTTGCCTAACTCCTGTATCATTTATGCAGCTATACACACATTTAAATGTACATCCTTGAGTGTCATCACATTTAATGGCATTAAAAAAACAATGCCTGCTTATGGTACCTCCCGGGATGGCTGCTTTAATTTATAGACGAACTTACTACAGCATAATGTGATGTGGCTCCTCTTCAAATCTCCTCTTCTTTTTACACCCGGGATGGATTTGGTCTTGTGCGTCAGGCTTGTAACTCCATATAAAATAACTATCATTTATAAATTTTTCATTCGTAGAAAATTGAGGGTTTTTTCTGCAAGGATGCATAGTAACCCAGTGTTGAGATGCAGTGCCTAGTCATTTTGTGATCATTATAAGGCACCATCGTAATATGAAATAGTTAATATTAAGCCTCGTGGTTTAAAAATAGTAGAACGTCCCTGATAGAAGCTTATTAAAATAATTCCACCTCTAAAAATATAGGATAATATATTTTCATGGCTTTCATTTTGCATGCTGAGTAATTTAAATACAAAGGATAGGCCATTCAAATTAGTGATTTTAACACAATCACAATTTAGCCATAATATAGTAAATTAGGCCCCCATCCTTGGAAGAAGATGGGGGTGCAAGTTTGCATTTAGCACCCATTTCTAATAACCTGTTATTTTCTTAATCATGTTTTCATATTCAGTGTTATGAACAATACATACTGACTTTTTGATTTAATTCATGTCATCCAGGTTATTCAGCAGGGGAGAAGGGTCTTCACCATTATAGACTTGCTATTTTGAAGATGACTTTTCTGTAACATGTCAACCTCCAAAAACCTAACTCCCTTTCTGAGCTCTCCCGCCTGTCAGGATCCCAGCCCTGACGTTCACCGGCATCAGCCACTGGCTACAGGTTATCTCCTATGTGCAGCAAACCCAGAATCCTGATGCCTTTGGTTTTGCTCATAGTAATACAGTAGGTTATGAGTTAAGAAGAGGAATATTTTGTAGCAACGCTAAAACTAGATAAATTAGCACTTAAGGCAAGTTGGATGGATTGTGCATTCTGCAACACCATGAAATAATCAATGGCCTTTCTAATTTAGAGACTTTTTTCCCCGGAGAGCACCATATCCCACCCCATTTTGCTTAGGGGTCAGTAGTCTCTAGGTTTACAGGAACACCGTGACCCTTCAAGGGGTGATTCATCCTATGCTGAATCTCCTTTGCCATCTGTCCCCTCCGGAGCTGCCTGGGACATGCAGACAGCTGAGCTGGATGGGATCCCAGCTGCATGGAGGGCAGCTGAATCCCACTCGGAGGCATTGACTGTATTTCCTTTGGGACTAAAAGAAGAAAAAGCCTCTGAGTGGCTGCATATAAGAAATACTACTAGTGGGAAGCCTAGTGATGAACATCTATTCTCCAGATTTTATGTTGTGGCCGTCCAACCATTAAGTAACATAGTTAACCACCATAGACACGCTCAAAATTAAGGATGAAATATTTATAGGAATGGAGCTGGCTATTTGTCTGTATGAATGCCTACTTAATTCTGTTTTGTTTGGAACTCTACAGTATTAAAAGACCATTTTAAGATCACCCTTTTCAAGTAATGCTCATTTAAATTGACAAGAAGACATCAGAAGAACTATGTCCGCTTTTATGGCATTTAGTTTAAGAATCCGTTTGAGCCCAGAGTGTCCACTTTGGGGGTTTTTTGGTTTGCTGGCTTGTTTTATCTGAGCAATGTGCTTGGTGATGGGCTAAAGTCTCTCTCTGTGGCAAGAGCTATAACATCATTTGTATCCAAAAGACTTCACAGTTGCGTTTCCAAAGTCCGGAGCGAAGAACCTGAGGCCCTTACACAAAGCTACAGCTTGTCCCCTGCGTGGTGGACCACCTCAAGGAGCACCCCTGCAAGTAATTGAACTTTTCACAACTCCGAGTCTTTGCTTCCAGTGCAGTCCCTTTCCCAGCTGAGAAAATGGAACAAAGTCTGGGGCTGCATGCCTGCCATATCACTAGAAACTGGGGGCAGAAACAATGACTTAAGCGCCCGACCGTAAAGCTAGGCAAAAATGTTGCTACAATGAGAAATCCTCTTTTCTTTGTTGCTTTTTTTGGTTAAAGAAGTGGCTCCTTTTCCTGAGGCGTGTCAGGCACTAGCAGTTTTACATCCTGGAGATATTTTCTGTTGAAGAGCAAACCTAACACAGTTTGTTATAGGGGAGGATGGTGGGGAAGCAGCTGAAGATGGCTGTGGAAAACCAGGTGTGTGATTATGTAGGTATCGTGTCCTGCGGTGGAAAAAAAAAAAAAAAATTCAGACCACATAGACCAAACTGGCTAATAAACCCCAGAAAGACATCATGTCCACGTAGGCATTTAATGAATCCGTTAACCATTGGGGACAGTAAACAAGTGCTGGCTGCACTAGCAGTGGGAGATGTGTTTGTGTGTCCTGTAAACTGGTGATGACAAATTAATTCCTAATCCAGGCATGAGCATAGCATGAGAAACTTACCTGGGCTGGTAACTCAGTAATATCTTCAGAGAGGTCAGATGCAGTGCTCACCCTTCATGGAAAAAGCTTTATTGTTGGAGCAGATGCACATCGGGGTTGGGCGAAGGATGCAGGACCTCTAGACCAAGTCTCTTAAGGTTTGCTTTTCTCCTCCTTATCTTCCCTCCATAAGTACAAGGAGTTTTGTAGACTGTATACTATTCCTATACTGTATATATTAGTATTTCTTGACAGTAATCAGTCTGTCAGACCCCTGCTTTGAGTTTAACTATTATTAACATCAATTTTAAGTCTTAGAACAGATCTTTTCCCCATTTTAAGACTTGGCAGAGGGGCTTTTTATGCCAGGGATGGCAAATCAGACTTTGATGGCTCTGTTTTCAGTTATAGCCTCTGAACATGAAGTAAGTTGCATTCACTGTTGATGCAAATGATACAGTTAAGCTTTTAAGTACTGGGCACATTAAAGCAAATACGTGTTGTCCCAGCATGTCCCTGTCCCCGTGGGGTGTCACTGGGGCTCCAAAAGAGGAGCTGGAGCCAGCCTTGCCACTGGGATCTTGGAGAGCAGCTAGGCTGGCTGGAAATACCACCCTGAGCGTTTTCACATTTAAAAATAAATAGATTGTATTATCACTAAACAAAGTCAGGTCTTATTTTAGGCAAAGGCGCAATCTGAGCATAGCTTTTGCAAGACACAGCAGCACTCCCATTACGGCATCGGGACTTCATGTGCAAAGCTCATGTTACCTTTATGCTTGACTCCCATAACAAATGTCTGAAAGCTGATTTTTTGAAATGGTTTTCCTGTTAGGAGAATGTGTTATTTATTTGTAACATCGGCGATGTGGATGTTCACCTAAGGTGCCTGTTCACTTAACATAAAAGATTGAGGTTGTTATATGTGGCATTATTTAGGCGTGCTCCTTATCTGTGCTTCATGAACTACTAACATTTTGTTAGGCTGAACCATGTTATCACTGACCCTCAAAAACTTCATCTGGGACTCAAGCTTTCCATTTTTAAGTCAAATTTGGCCAGGGAATGAACCATAGCTGTGCCAATTGTGTGGGACAGTGTGTGAACCGGTCCAACCCCATGGCTGGAATGGGAGCTGTGCTGGCAAGCTTCCCCCTAACTGTCACAGCTGGGATACTGCAAACCCTGTGAACAGGGCTTAAACAAAGGTTTAGTATTGGGGCACTCTATAGCACCCTGGTGGACAATGTTTTTTCCAAAGAGACACTTTTGATGGATGTAGGAGCCTTAGGCAGCTTTTTTCAATGCATCAGGCTGCTGATGAACGAAGGTGAAAGAGGAGCCCAGCCTCAGCGCTGGGATTAACCTTTTGTTTCTAGGTCTTTACGGGATAGACTGGACCGTGCTGCCTTTTACACAACTGAGTTATCTGCTTTATTAAAGCCTTGCCATCACATCGGCACCGTTGATAGGCATCTGGTTGGTTGAGAGCCCATCCAGCCCCTCTCACGGTCGCCAGGACCTCTCCTCCCCTTCCCGTGGCCCCCTTTTGCTGTGCCCAGCCCTGCAGCAGTTGATTCTTCAGGGGTTTAAGGCTCCAAACCTCCTCTCTCTTTTTGTCCCTCTCTATATACACCAGGTCCTTATCCCCAGATCCACTTGCTCTTGTGCTGCCAAACTATGCTGGCAGAAACCCTGCAGCAGGCTGATTTCCTTAATTATGATTATTGTCTTCCCTGTTCTGCCATCTCTCTAACTAAACAACAGTCCCCCAGCTGTCTTTTCATTCCCTGACTATCATTCATCAAGCTTGTGTCTCCTTTCTCTGCCCAATAGCTCACTGCTTTTCTCTTTTCAAAGAGAAAATGGACAAGACAGAGTTCTCCTGACTTGCTGTCCCCTGTCCCACCACAACTCTGTCCTCCTCCTTTGCTGCTGCAGATGCAAAAGAATTCTCACCTCGTGTCTTCTTGGAGTCACCTTCATGACCCCTGTTAACCTATATCTTGTCTATAATCTGTATCTTCCTTTACTCTTTCCCTTAATTTCTTGCTCTCTCGGAGATCTTATCCCTCACCAGATCAGCACATTTTGATCTCCTCAGTTGCAGAGATATGAGCTGCTGCCCCGTGCCCCTCTCTTCTTACCACTGATAGTATTTATTGTATTGAAAGCTGTTGGGATTTCTTGTCTTCCAGTATTACAACATCATCAACTCATGATTTAAGCTGGGAGGGACTTGCAGGGGGCATCAGGTACAACTCTATGCTCAAAACGAGTCTAATTAGAGCAGCTCACTCAGGGCCATGTCCAAATGCATGTGCATGAGTTGCCCTAAAGGCATGGATTTTTTTTTTTTTTCTTTTTCCTTTCCTTTCGTCAGCTTTTGGTCTAGCAACTCAACTGTTGGTCTTTTAGTAGAGCCACTCTTAAGCATTCATTAAAAAAAAACAGGACCGGCAATCCATTTTTGTCCTTTTAGAGTTGTCACTGAAATTCAGAGGTGCCAACTATGGCCTTCTCTTGGCATCTCTCACTTTCTTCTTACTGTATGTCATGGAGAAACTGTGTCTGTTCTTCAGCCTCTGTGCAGGGATTCGCAGGGGTTGTTTCCTCCTTCATGTCTTTTTCCTCTCTTCACTGGAACTTCAGCTTCATATCTCTGTCCTGATGTCTCACAGCTCATTTCTGGACTTGTCTACATCCAAACAGGAATCTCAGCCATTTCTCTGATACCTCCTAGAGACAACTGGCTGCCATTGTGCTTCCAATAAATTATGCAGACTTCTCACTGGCTTCTTCCTTCATGCACAGCTTGAAGTGCCACCCTGTCTGGCTTTCATGTCTCCAAGGTGCGAGGCATCTTCAGGCTTTTCACTAAAACCCCACCTCCAAGCTAGGTCAGTCCCAGACACTTTCATATAGCGAAACCCTTCAGAGGTTTTATGGTCTTTTGTTACTCCAAAGACATTGTAAGACTGCTGCTCCAATTACTGTTATCCTAAATGATTGCTTTGACCAGAACCATTTATTTGGGTCCTGACTCCTCTGCTTTCTTGCCTCAAACACCAACTCTTCATCTTTGCTTTCACGACTTAGCCCTATCCAACCTTTTCCCATAGTCACTAGTGATTTTGGCATCCAATGCCCATTTATTACGCTTGTCTAAAAACCATCTTTGTGCTTCTTCCTGATGCCCCCCAGCCTGGGAGAAGTCCCCTGTAAAGACGCACAAAGCTGGCCAGGCTTCAGTCCTCCTTCGAGCTTATCTCTACTACCACGCGTGTGAAATTGTTTCCCAGGATGTGCTAAGACCACCTCTTGTCATTCTGAGCCATTGTATCCAGCTTTCTTCTGTATGTTTTCTTCTGTTCCTCACCAGCCAGCCACTTTCTCTTGGCCTTGAACTGGAGTGTAGGTTTTGGTGCCGACATAATAAATGGCTCCTGCCATAGTTAGGAAATATACAGCTCTTCACCACTAGGCCCTCTAGAAAATGCTAATTTGCTGACAATAAATATATTTCCTGTATTTATTTCAGTAAATATGTGTGTTTGTCAGCGAGGTCTCTGCAGGCTTTTGCTGTTTGAAGTGCAGAGTGATTGTGGCCAGTTTGCAGATGTAAATGATGCTCTCGGGAGTTATCCCGTCAGTGCAACGCAAATCATCCCAAGCCCAACAGTATGAGAAGGGAGACCTTGAGCTGCATGTGTTGGATTGAACGCAGCCATTTTCAGAGATTGAATTGTGTTTATTTTCAATAAAAAGGGAAAAAGCTCATTTATAAGTACTAAGGCTGTGGCCAACCTTCATCTCAATTTAATCTTAGGTTTGTTCAGGCTGAAACAAATGTTACAGGTTTATATGGCAGAACTTCCCTAATGAAGCAATTTCATTTGGACTGCTAAAGGGGCTGGCAGAGATTTAAATTCATATAATTTTTATATTACTATCAAATTCAATTTTTTTTTCCCCAGCCTCTGGGCTTTGTAAAATCAAGTTCTTGATTTCTGAAGTCTAAAGCTATAAAATGCACATCTTTAAGGCACTTGCTAAATTCCATTATTGCCTCAATCATGTTATAATTAAATGAAAAAATGTTTTCAATTATAGAATTGAGAAGAAGCTGGAACATTTTAGAATAGTTTTTGCTGTGGTCTTATGAAGATGGTAATGGCTGTTACAGCAGGTTAATCATCATTTGTCCTAGGTGCTATTTTATTTTCCCATTCCGTAGTATAATTTTAGATATAAGATGTTTGGTAACTTTACAAAGAAGTTGTCTTAAACTGTGCAATAAAGTGAGTCTTGCACTTTTTTTTTGTTTCAGAGACCACAAACTAGTGAAAAAGAAATAAACTTGGCAAGAGGGGCTAAGCATCAAGTAAGGAGAGAGGGGTGATGGTTTTGTTGACTTGACTTTGCTCTCTTGGGTCCAAATCCGCTTTATATTTTCCTAGTGTTTAATTTTTTTTAAATATTGCCTGTGCTGATGTCATAAAGAAGAAGTGGGTTTTTTTTACATTTCTTCCAAATTAAGCCATCTATTCTCTTAGGTAACTTCAGTGTTGAGGTGACCAGCCCAAGTCAACTCTGAGTGAAGAATCAGTAACGTTGGCAAAAGCCCAATGATAATCTAGCTAAAAATCTACAAAAGGCATTACTGTAAGGATACCCTTATTTTTAATTCTTATATGTCTTCTGCAATGCCTGAGTGACTTTTGCACCATGCTGTGGTAGAGGTGGTGACATGAAATATGTAGATGAGCTGCTACTGGTCCTGGATTGTAAGCTTCAAAATAATTTTTAGTCTTCTACAGTTGAGTAGGTGGGGTCATATTTAACCCAGGAGGAAAACAAAACAAAACAAACTGAAATGAAGTCAGGAAGAGGAGAACGTGTGTAAAGTTCCTTGCCAAGGAATTGCTTTTATAGGCTGAAGACATAACAGCTCCTTCATGCCAAACTGGTGTGCAACTTCAGACTAGAGCCAGCTCCTCTACAGACCTGATTGCAGAAGTGGTCAGGAGTGTCTTCTCATCTCTGCGCCGAAAGGGCAGGATTAAGCAAAGTAAAACTCAGTGGAAATATTTGGAAGTTAAAAGGAGCAGAGTCTGTGCGTCGGTCCCTAAATAGCCTGGAAAGACTTTGCAGAAATTACATACAAGCTTTTATGCAAAAGCTGTAGAGTAAATCTTTCTTTCGTCAAATAACTGGGAGGTAATATGTGTTACCAACTGCGTCTGCTGGTGAAGGCTTCCCTGTGATTTTAATATCTTGACCTTGGACACTTTGAAATTTCCTCCGGTAATGGCTGAAACTTTGCAAAAGGAGATGGAATGAATTTTAAACTCAATATTATTCTGTTCTGAAGCCAGGTATTTCCAACATCTTACATTACCATAGGTTAACGTAGTGCTTTTAAAGTGAAGATGACTCTAGCTGTTATTTTCTCTCCTATCTTGCATCTCAAATCCTCATCTAAAATTCTCTTAATGCTCTCTTCAAGCTTTCTCTGAATATATCTGCCTTAAGGAAAACTGAGAGGCGGCATAAAAAGGCATTTGGTTCTTGTTATTCAAGTGACCTGGAGTTGGTACCATGGTTTTTAGCAGTTCTTAGTGCCAGAGCGAAAGTATGTTTTAGTCTAGACCCTTGTATTACACGATTCTTAAAAATTAGTTGAATTTACTGGAGGGGGCAGTGGAATCACATACAGGAGAGAGACAAAAATCAGATGAATGTTGGTTGAAAGGGAGCTCTGAAGGTCTCTGCTCTGACCTCCTTCTTGAAGCGGGACTGTCACAGATGCTAGAGCAAATTCATCATTGCCTTGTCCAGCCTAATCTTGAAAATCTCCAAGGATGGAGAGTCGGGCACCAGTCGACCTATTGCACTGCTGTAAGTTTTTCTTAAGTTTTCTGACACGTCCAGCCTGAACCTCCTAAATGACAACTTGCGGCTGCTGCTTTAAAAAAAATTCCTGGGGAAAAAATACCAACAGAAGTAATTTAAATGAAACAGTCTGGCATTTAACAGGGATTATTGCAGCTATTTGCTTCAAAAAGCTATTGAGCCCAGTCATTATTGTAATGAAAATGGGAATATATGTAATCTCCATGGGTTTTATGGGGGTCCACAAGAGCAAAGGAGTTAATCCATATGCATCACAGTGTATTTTTTAATCTTGCATCATGTGTCCTTTCTGGACAGGTTCCTCGAGACTTAGAGAAAGACTTAAATGATTCGGCAGTTTGGGAGAGATCCCTCTACCTAGGGGAGTTGAAATCTTTTGAACACTGGGAAAGTCTGAGTCTTTTGTGCTGTTGGGTTATTGCCCTGATGCTACAAAGAATTTAGGAAGGATTTAGATTTTAAACTAACCCCCAGCATGTGTCCTTGAGCAACATCTGATGTTTTACAGATAAGGATATCGCCTCTCTAAGCGGGGCATCTCAGGGGAATGCAATCTCATTTAGAAAATGTTTTATCATTTAAAAACTGTTCACGAAAAGCTTGTAATAAAGTATTGTAGTTAACCTTATAGCCTTATTTTTCCTTTTTTTTCCTTTTATGGCTATAGAAGATATTTTTCCCATGTGGAGATTCCAGATTAAGGGTAGTGAGAGAGTAGAAGGGAAGTATTTTAATTGTCAGGAGCTTTGATTTAGTAACGAGACACTGACACTGTTCCTCCCAGCACTCAGGAGAAGCATTGGACCACTTTACAATTTGTACATCTTCTTTTTCTGTCCGGGCTCAAGATGTTAGCAGTACCCAGGGCTTGAAGGGACATGAGTCAGTCACAGGAAAAAGGGACTTTATTTCAGACCGCTAAGCCCAACAACTTCCATAAATTTTATTGCTGATACTCCCCAACAGCTGCAGAAGTCCTCAGTTTACCTGTGATTTTGGCGGTAGTTTTGTTGGCAATATTTCCATACTCAAATGGCTACGGTGCTTCCAAATTCTTTGCATTTCATTGCCATACTTTCCAATGTTATTTCATCTCCTTTGCTTTTCTAACTGAGGAGATTATTTGAATATATATGATAAAGTTCCCTCTCATTTTTAAAAACACAAGGAGAAAGCAGTTATATTTACTTGAAAAACGTTGCTTGTGCAAAAACAGGCAAACCACCATGTTCAGGGCATTAGCCGACGTGCGTGCCAGTAACCATATGGGAATTCAGCTGGCTGGGTTTGTGTCCTTAAGAGCCCTGTGCCAATAGAGTGAGACTTGCCAGTCCCCAAACTCATTTAGGATGTTCAAAGTCAGCTGGGTTATCTCTGCGCAGCACTGCTCTGCCATGTAGGCAAACCTTTACATTTCAGATTTAGCTAGGATAAAAAAAAATACACTTTCCTCAGAGGTTGGTTTTCATGAACAGCAGATCTAACTTAATAATGCGAGACATTAAAACTGTACCAAAGGATGGTATTTATTCATCTCGATAGGCATAGTTTAGTGGATAATGTTATATGTGATCAAATCCACTATGCTGGATTTCATCGTGGTCATTGGTATGTTTTCTGTCTCTTTCTTTCTTATGAGCGTGTAATGAGATTTATGAGAATAATATGGGTTTTTGTGTTCAAAGAAAGGAGCAGGAGCACGGTCTCATCCAATACTCTGACCACAAAGCGAGAAGCCCAGGTGATAGGAGGCACGTTGTTGATGTGCGCACAGTTTAAAATGAAGGTGACATGTTTGATTGTAGGCTTTGATAAGGCTTCGCTAGAATTCATTTGCCAGTAGCATTGCAGACTTTTGCTAATTACTGCCCTGACTCTTTGCAAATGTTCCCTCCTGACATAATAGGTGGTGGTTTATGGCTTTTACGTGGCACCATTTGCAGTGAGTCAGGTCCTGCTGGGGAATGATATGCACCAAGAGACATGGTTTAATTAGGGTACACTTTCATTAGTTTACTCATCTGCAATCAGGCAATAACTCGTCGCTTGCAGGTCATGTCATCTTTTTTCAGTCCCCTCGCCATTTCTAGTCCCAAGTGTCTCTTGCAGGAGCTGTAGGGACTAACGATAGGCAGGTCTTGGACATGGGTTTCTCAGCTTCTCGAATAATCAGAGTGCGAGTGGGCTTCACTGAGGATGTATACAGGGTGTATATATGCTCAGCGAAGGCTGAAGGACCTCAATTTTCTCCATGTCCTTCCTTGCCCAAGGAAATGCTGCTTATCCAATTTAAGCCTTCATGCCAGCTTTGTCCAATTTTGAAAGGAAAAAAACAGGGTACAGGTAGGTTCCTACACTCATTCCTAGAACAAAATACACAAAATCATTGGAAACGAGCTTTTGTTACTTTTGCAGATCATGAAGCATCATGTTTGCTATCCCAGGTCCAGAGGAGCATATGGAGGTGGTCACCGATGGCTTCAGTTTTGAGTTGTAGAGGCATCGTGTGGCTGGTCCATAGGTGACTGTCTGTCTCAGTCACCCTTCTATAATATGGAACTAGAGAAGCAGCTTTTGCATTGCTTTTCCATTTTTTATTTGAAAAATTAAAAGGTATTTTGTGCACGTCTATTTCATGCCGTAGCCAGAACAAGAAAAGTGCAAGAGTTTGGTTTCTTCCCTGCTTCGGCAGGTCCTGTCTTCATAAGCAATAGGTCTCTTCTGATGGCAATTTGGCCTGAATAACCTGTAAAGAATCAGACACGTAACAAATTCCTGTGATTTTGTTCAAATAAAATATTATACCAGTCTTCCTTGATTTAAAGAGCTTAAACAAGGAAAAACTAAACAGAAACCCCAAGTTCTTAATCTGATTGTTTAATTCTGTACAAGTTACTCAGAGGAGCATCTGTTTTCATTAGCTAGACTTTGACCTCAGATTTTATTCATGCTATTTAACAGGATGAAATTCTGCTCATTAATATGTTTTGAAAATTAATTGGTTTACTAATAATAGTTAGGACTTCATTTCCTCCAAACTCTTTGATTCTTTAACAAGGTTAAAATATCAATATATCCCAAAGTGAAGAAATTATTTCAGAGTTTGGGGTTTTTTCTATTCCCTATTTGTGTTTATCTCTAGTGACTTATTAAATAATATGCTAAAGTGCAGCTGTCGAGTCCTTCATGAAGAAAATGGGTCAAAGACTGTTTCATGTGGCTCTGTATGCCAAATTCTGTTGCTGCTGCTCTGCAATTACTTTTCTGCAAGTAATCTTTGTGAAATTGTATGGTTTGCTGCTTTTTATTTATTTTCAAAATATTTCATATGAGCTTATTAGTGTTACTAATTTTTTAAGAAAAGTAAAAAGGCTTAGAAAAGCAATAGTAACATACATGTGTAGATATATAAACACAGTCATCTTAGTACATGTGAAACAGTTTACACTGTTAAGAACTTATTAAAACATGACACCTACTCAGTTCAACTGCAACGCTATTGATTTAGAGGAAATCTGTATGCAAATAAATAGTTTCCTCTTTACCTGTGCAAGTTTCTTGGTCTTTTGGCTTTGTTTAGGTTTGTATTATCTGATCAAGGCCGGTGGATAATGTACCTTATGCAGAGTAGGTCTGCAAAGGCTCTACTTTCTAGAACTCTTCTGATTTGCCCAAGATTTAATTGAATTGTCCTTGAACGTGATAATTAATATTTAATATATCTTAAAGACACTCTTGTCATCCACTGGCTGATTAAAATAGTAGTGTACTATGTGTGGTAGGATACTAGTGCACTTCTTTTTAAATGAAAAAATTGGTCATTTCATACCTCTGGGTTGTTTCACATAGGGAATATTATTAATTACTTGCTAGTGAGACACTAGTTCATTACAATAATTCAGAATAAATTACAAGAATAATTGGTTTAAATCATTAATAGATTTGGCAAGCAAGTAGGTATTAACATCCTAGTATCAGTGCTACATCACTCAGATTTTGCTTTAGTCTTTCATTTCATCCATACTAAACTTAAGCAACATTTTACCTACAAAAATATCGATATTAATTCCTACAGGCAGCACCATTTGCTCTTCTCTGTCTTTCTGGTCTTCTGAAAATGCCGTACTATATCATATAAATATTATTAAGTGATTTCTATGAGAGGCACTGGGCATGTTCCTGATGGAGTGGGTCCACTGGAAATGGTTTTCCCATCAGCAGAGGATGATTTCTAAGCGTTGTTGCCATCTCAGTAATGGGAAACACACTCCTGGAGGCCTGTCCACAGCTCTGACTGCTGTTGATGGACCCTGCTGCATCATGCGTGGTGGAATACGGTGAAATTCGCATCTTTGCCTGTTGCTCTACCAGCTGCAAGACTAACAAGTGTTGCGTGATAAATATGGGTCACTTAAGAAAAACCAGTAAGGCCCCAAAATGCTAATAGATTGGGATTGGCTTCTTCTTTGGGTCCCTCATGGCCCTTGTATTTTGTCTTTTGGTGTAAAATATGCCTTTTTTTCCCCCACTGGCTCTGTGCGATGATGGAAGAGCAGAAAAAAAGTGCAATAAATTGAAATTAAAACTGGTGAAGGTTTGAAAGGGGATAAAAAAGTTGGCATGAGTGGAAAGAGGGTGGGAAAAAAAGAGCTGTTGGAAGCATGAGTAGGGGAAGTCTTTATAACTGTTGCTATACAAAAAGAGTAAGGGACACTGCAGTCATGCCTGCACATGCAAAACACCCCAGAATTGTCATTTGCAGGACTTTTAAGACTTGGTAGTTCTAAATTTGCAAGTAAATTTTGTTGTAGAAGCTGCTTATAAGGCAGAGAGCTCCACTTTCACGCCATTGACTCCAGTTGCCTGTATGGGCGAAACTGGGACGTCACTCCTGTGGTGACTGCTTCCAACCAACCAAAAAAAAAAAAAAGCTCCTAAACGTATGTTTCTCTGATACTTTTATCAGTTTGACCCATAAACGATTGGTATATAATTAGGTCCAGAAGAAATTTGGGGTTAGAGGACTTATTTGCTTAGATAGAGGACTTTCACTTTTATCTGTCATGGTCAACATATTGCACAAGGTCTTTGTGGTTGTGACAAGAATTAAATACTGAAGGAGGAGGCAGCAGCAGTGATTTCAGTAAAGACAAGGCTGGAGTGATGCTGCTTAGTAAGCATGCAAAAGCCTGCTATCATACCAATCTCCTTTTTAAAACGTGTTAAAATGAGCATTTCTGGGAAGGAAATTAAAAGGTTTTAAAGGAGTAAAGTTTTGTTCTTTAGGCTCACAAGGCAGGAAAATACACAGATTAATATTTCTGAAATCCTTGTGTAGATACAGGAAACGTTAACTTCTGTTTGTAGAAATTAAACTGGAAATATTTGTCATATTTCTAAATAGGGAACATTTATATTTATTCTGAGACAAGATGATCTAGTCTAACTTGAATCCTTGTCACATAAGCTAATAATATGAAGAGCCCATTTCTGGCATTGGTCTATAGGATCGGAGTCTTACAGTCATGATTTGTGGTGTTCAGTACTAAACGTAAATGCAAGAAAGGCATAAATCCCTGGACCTAGCACAGCCCTGATGGGGCTCAGTATGTAAAAATTAAAACGGTTGATAAAAATCTTGAAGACCGTGAATAGGAAAGGAAAAAGCTTGGGAGGGAAGGAACCAGCTGTGCAGGAAGCACTGTCCGCAAAGACCCGATGTCTCCATGAAAAATCACCTGTGAAGATTGAATTGCTGCCATTTCAATTTATTATTGCAATTCAAGTTATAATGGCAAATAGACCTCAGCTAGAAATGAAGTTTCACTTGTACCTTCTTGTGGCCTTCAGACAGGCTGTGAAGACCTCGGGGATCATTTGGTTGGACTGTCAGTAGAAGACCTGCTGCGGCCTCTCGGCCGCTTGCACCTCCTTACGCCTTGTGTTCAACTCGCCCTTCAGAGCAAATTAGCAAAGGGACAGTCCTTGGCACATACAGAGGGATGCTCGGTGGGATGTCTGCAAATCCAGCCGTGACAGGATAGGTGCAATTACACCATTTTAAACCAGATAAGCTTCCACGCACGACTTGGTAGCGAAGGATAAGGGAGGAGAGATCCACCTCTTTGCCTCATCCTTAAAAGACTGCAACACGAAGGCTTTCAGCTGAACACGTGAATATCTGCAGCGTATCTCCTCAGTGCGTTCTTGCAGCTGTTGTGTTTTATTGGGTTTCCCTTCCCCAGCAGATGTGTTCCCCAAGGGAGAGCACAAAGCCGAGTTTCTCTGCCTAGTAAAAAGGCAGAGCAGCCCCTCTGCCAGGTAACAGCCTACAAGTACCTGACTTGCAAGGGTTTGCACCCCAACGCTGCCAATAATCCCTCTGTTTCCCTGAAGCAATATGAAAAGCTGATTAAAATTAATAAAGTGGGGAGGGGGGTGCAAAGTATCTCATCCTGGCTGCGGGTGCTGCTGCTTTAGTAATTGATGTTTTGCACTTTCAAGCGTTAACACCTGGGTGAGCAGCTGAGGGGAGGATACCACTCCTCGCAGGTGTACAGGCAGCCATCCCACGTTCATCTGCCACCTTCCCCGGTGGTACCGGCTTTTGGAAACATTAGACTTTGGCTTGTATCTCACTCTCCAACAAAGATGACTGCAAAGGGCCAAAGGAAGTTGTGTTCACATGGGTTTTGTTAGTTGTGAATCTGGGTAAGTGCTATTTATCAGCAAATAATGTGGTATTATTATCTTTATATGTATAACATACGTAAAAGTATCAGAAAAATAATGCGGTATCATGCATCTTTAGCAAAGTGCTGCTAATACTTAGCTTTCTTATGCATTTAGTGAACACGTGGCTTTAATATGTGTCATAAAATAATGCTGAGGGACTCAAATCAAGGCTTTTAATAAGGTAGCAGTGGTACCGAGATAAAAATTTGTTATGATTTCCACTGTTTAGTTAATTTGATTTTTTTGCAGAAACCAGGAAATAGTCTTACTTCTATTTTAGTACTGAAAGGTAAAGTAAAAACCTATTTTCTTACAGTTCCCTTTACTCTTTTTCTGTGGGACCTAATAATTCTTACCAACTGTTTTTCTTCATCACTGTCTGTGTGTTTCTGCTATGGGATAAGTGAAACAGGGCTCAGCCTGTGATACTCATTTTAGAGTATGGCCCAGGGACTCGAAATCAATGCCAACCCCAGATCGAACACATCGTCACGTGCCAACGTGTGCAAAGAATAGTGAACAAAAGCCATTAACAAATATTTTAGGTTTAACCTATTGGTTATAAGCACAAAACGATATAATGTTGTTTCATGGATTTTTCTTCAAAAAAAAAAAATTAGATAAGTTTCAAAAAATGTCTTTGAATCAAAAAGTTTGATAAGCATTGACCTAGGTGTGCCTTTATTTTGCCTACATAAGGCTAATGGGAATCCTGCCTTGAAATATGCATGTGAAATGTTAATGCTCTGGGAACCCAGACAGAAACTTTTAGATAAAACTTCGCTATGTCATGAATGCACCAGAATTTCACATCTTTAGAAAATTAATGGAGCAGAAATTGCATTCCCATAGAGACACTGACATCCCAAGAACACCTAGTGGTACTATTACTGCCCAGCAAGGAAGACCCATATTGTGAATATTAATATAAGAACATTTATAACGGAATGTAATTCTTGATTTCCGGATGGCTTTTGCAGACTACTTAGACTACTATATTCAAAAGCCATCTATATAATTCAGCCATAGACCTCATTTCTGTAGATAAGATTTCTGGGCTTGCCACTGCTCTGATCACTGCAGGTAAGATGAAAGTTGGGGGGGGGGGGGGGGGGGGAGCAATATCCCATTCTCGATCATTGATGCAGGGTTTGTATTTTGTGGTTATAGAAGATGACATAGGCCATAATACAGTAAAACAGTACAAAGTAATCCTTGTCATAGTTGTTTTGCAAAGCTGTATGTGAGTTATGAAAAGTGATACCCATAAATTACCAGTATAGCCTATTTAAAATTCTGCTGCAGTTTGCTGGCATTTGAGCTAAATAATGATTGTAGGGAAGAAAGCCCAGGTAATCTTTCTGTTACTATTGAGTGATATAAAAAGGTTTCTTTTTGTTGTTCTGTAGATGTTATTACTAAACCAGTGGGTTTTAAGCAACTTAATATGACAAGAAACCATAAACAAAGCCCCAGTGCTGTGTTTTAGACAATGTAAGGGGTTTTTTAATGGAATTTATGCCCAAATTCAAATCCTACCTAAACTTTCTCCATTTCCAGCTCTGGATAGATAACGGTTTTCTTTATATATATTGAGGTAAAATGCAGTTCAATGTTAAATCGATTAAAAGTGGTTGGAAGCCAACCTGCTTCAATGTCCTCAAACATTTTATTTAAGCTTTGACTCATCTTTCTTCATCAGCCAGACATTTTTTTAAAACCTTTTCATCCCTTATCAAATCTTAATAAGAGATTGCCCGTTTTAACACTTGGAGTAGTTTAGTGCAAACCCAGAGAGGCACTTCACTCCATCAGAGGAGGAGCTTGGAGTCACACTGGTTGTTAGAATTTATGGTTTCATTTCAGGTCCATTTATCATTTGAAATTCAAGTTTGAGTTAGAAATACAATACATAGCAGGGCAAGTCTGCCTCACCAAAACAGGTATGGTCTTAACTTGATTTATTCGGAGCCTTTTGATGTGCTAGGGCTGTTGCATGGGACTGTGGCGTATGGAGGGTTTTGCTCCAGATGAAGCTGATGGTGGCCCAATAAATTGTACACAGACTGGAGGCCTGAGAAGCTGAACAAGAACTATGGTTCTGCCATGCAATACTTTTGCACACTGGATGTGTGAAGGAAGGGGAGAACAAATTTGCACCTGCTTGTACTTACTGATGTAAGTTCTTCTGCTATTTCCCATGTTAAATGGCCTCATATTCAAACACAATGTTGGGATTCATCACAATTTGTTCTTAAATACCTGCTTGGCTGATATAAGTTGTAAAAGAAGGAGAAAGTTTCTTGAAGGGTCACAATGGTTTTAAATTATGGCTATAGTAATTACTTAGATTTTTATTGTGTGTCCCCTGGTGCTGGCTGCTGAATCTTCCACCTTGATATTCAGGTATTCATCAGCGCTGTCATATAAAACTGACATAAAATCATGCAAAACTAGCCCCCAAAGCAATAAAATCCATCGTGTCAGGGTGGTATATGTCCACCCAGAAGAAGACCGGCTGTTCTGCAGTACAAAAGAGCTGGTATAACATCACGCTGTCGAGGCCAGCGACTGCCGCTGCGATAAAATGCCTTTTGTTGGGGTTGTTCAAAGCAGTAGCAGCATTCATCAACACACTGCCGTCGGTAGGAGACGAGGCCAGGAATGAGGATCCATCACTTTCCTCCTGGGAATATGCTAGGTGACAACCCTAATTGCTCTCTTAACACTTCTATCATACTCCCAGCAGCATAATTTCCTGTAGGTCAGAGAAGCATCACCCTCACCAATGCCAGAAACTAATTTATTTCTTTCCACTTGCATTCGATTCCTTGGGTAGGATTCTCGCAGCAACAGGTTAAGAGCTGGTGACAGGCACTGTTTGTAATTCTCTTAAGACATGTCAGTTGTAAAACATAATTTAAAGTTCCTTTTTTTTTTTTTTTTTTTTTAAAGAAAGTCATTTTTATCAGCGTAATATACTTCTGGCAGTTGCGATATTCTCAGATAATAAATATGAGGGATTATTACTTTTATAAGGATGTGTTTATGAGTTCATTTTGATGCTTTTCTGCAGCTGGTGGCTAGAGGAGAGTTGTGGAGAGTCAAACATCGTATCTTGGATGCTTGCTCTGTGATTCTTTGCTTTGATTTGGCTTTACTGAGGAAATACATTCTGGAAAATGAGGTCTGCAAAATCCTGTGGTAGGGATGTGTCACATCCTATGTGTGCGATGCACAGTTTAAGACCAGTAATCTTTATTAGTTGAAGATGAGGCTCTTTTTTGAGTTTAAGCTCTGTTTTCAATAGAGTGTTATTGGTTACTCTGGTACTTGTAATTTTATCTCTTAAAATCTAATTTCTTTAACTTTAGAGACTGTAAACCAGATGTTTCATGTAATACTTAAATTGATGTTTTCCGAAATACTGTATGTCTTGTCCTCATCACAGCAGCATAGAGCCACTCAGGTCAGCAGGGACCTCTGGAGCTCCACTGGTTCACTCTGCTCCTCCAAGCAGAGCCAGCTGTTGTCTTCTTCATTAAACTGTCTTGTGACTGAAGTGGGATCAGGTCTAGTAACTGTGAGATTTTTGTTTGGTTTTATTAAGTAAAACCTTGATTTTTTTTTTTTTTTTTTTTTTTTTACTAAATGAAGAGTAGGCACTGGACGGGAGGTGGTGGTTGTAGCTGGCCATGCTGTGACTGTAGGCCAAGATGAAGGTGAAGGAATAGAAATTATTCCAAACAAAAGGTAATCAAAGCTTTGAAAAGAAAGTAGATTCAGACTTAGGGGACCTCATTATCTCCATCCTCAAGCTCAGGTAATTCTGCTTTCTGAAACTGGATGTGTGAATCTGTCAAGTCACAAGTGCCATCATAGCTGGAAGAACAAGAGGCATCAGAAGTGAGGGGGCCATCCAGGCAGCTACAAGCTAGAAAATGGCTATGTTATACAAACTTTAATTATCCTTCCCTTCCAGATTTGTTTCAGAGGCTTGAAGGCAAATGCTACACATTGTGTCTGTGCAGGAGAACGCTATTTTTGGACAAAGGAACCATGGCAGGTATCATCTGTCTGGACTTGAACACACTGTTGTATGTGGCACCACATGCAGATGCAGAAATTAAACAGCAGGAGATGGATTTCTAGGAGACATTCAGAGGTGTATTCAGTGGGAACAGGACAACATTTGTACCCTTGTACAAAGCCCCAGTGAGATCTGGTCTGGAGTATTCCAAACCACTGAGGTTGTTTATGTTCACGGAGGATGAATTCATGCTGGTCCAGGTACAGAGAAGCCAAGAGAACTTAAGACAAAAAGTTAGGAAACCTTGATTCATTTAACTCCCTGAAATAAAATCTGAGAAGGTTTTGGAGTTGTCTATATAAAGGGGAAGAAAATAATTATTTTAACTTGAGGATGGCTTTGGTGCATTGATTTAGATTTAAGCTTGCAAGGAGTAGATTTAGACTGGGAAACAGAAAAAGGTAACTAACCACTAGAGAAACAAGTTCTGGAAGCATCTTCAATGGCTATACTAACAAAACTGATTTTAATTTGAATCTGTAAGTTTGTGAAGGTTATCTTGTGGCATATCTGAAATAGCAGGAAAATGGACTTTGTCATCCATGAGATTCAGGAAATTCCCACCAGCTCCAGCTGATGTCCAGAACCAGAAACAAGGATCCCCAGGAGGTGGTCCCGTTCCCCTCCAGCTGCAGAACTCGTGGGAAGTCCAGCTGTGGTAGGACTCTGCCTTCAGCCCTGACTGCACAGACCCAGAAATCAAAAGTAGTTTAGAGTCCAAGTTTGAGGTGCAGTTCTGTGTTCTAATGGGGACCCCCAGAAATGGATATTTCTGCTTTTCTTGACAGTGAAGTCAGTATATTACCATCCCTTAACATAGCAAAGAGAAAGTAATCCCAAAATTAAAGATTTTATCTTTGAAAATCGTGGAAATTTTCCACCAGAAGATTGCAAGATAAAAAAATAAAATAACATAAAATTCATGATATGCCATACAAAACCTTTAGCATGAAGAAGAATGTTAAAAGAGAGTATTTAAAAGTAGTAGGATAATGTCTCTCAACTCAACTAGAGTGACTGCAAAAATCAGAATGTAAATTATGGCCTAGATCCTGTTACAATAGAGAAGTATAGGTTTCTACAGACACACACAAAAAACCTAAGCCAGGTGGAGTTCAAGATATTTCCTGAAGGCAAAGACAGCCACACCTGAGTTAATATAAGATGTAAGAAAGCCAAAACCATTATTCTCTCTCTGCGTTGGTGAGTGCTTGGGTATCGTGTTGTCTGCTTTTATAGGATGTGAGCGCGAATTCTCTAGGACACGTGGAGAGTCGGTACCAGCCACAAAGCACCATATGTGTTTCTAGTGCAATTCAGCTTTCAGACACGGCCAAGCACTTCCTACTGAAATAGATTTAGAAAAATAAATACATCCACCTCCACAGTAATTACCATTAACTACGTAAATATAAAATGCCATGCAAATGAAGATGTGTGCTGCACAGGTGCTTCACCAGTAGAAGAGTGATGAAATACTCTGCATCGCCATCCAGGGCGATGGCACGTTTTTCCTCAAACTCAATTCTGGAGTGATTTTTAAATCTGCAGAGAAGTTGCAGTTATGAGTTGGATAGGACTGCCTGGAGTATCAGCACCTTTGGGCTTATATTTGGTTTAAGTTGTGATTTATTTTGTATTGTGGTTACTGAATGAAGACTGCAAATGCTGCTTTGAAAGGACTTTTCCCTGCTCATCTAGGCTCAGTGTAGGTGGAGCGTGAAATCTCTTCTGGCTTTTTCAGTGCTTCTCCAAAGTTTTTAGCTTCTCCTTGGCCTGCAGCAAATCGATCAGATTTTTCACTTTATTTTCTAAGACTGTATTATGCTGCTCTCCAGACTTTACATAACTGGGCTTGGGGTTTTTCTTAGTAAATATATTAGTGGTGATAGAGCCATAATCAAGGGGGGTTTTAGCAATACTTCTTAAAATGTACTGCATCCTTCTTTTTTTACTAGTGAGGTTGTTCATTAAGGTCTATGAATACTTTCTAATGGACAAAAAATAGGTTTCTTGTGACGATGTCTTTCACAGGCAAAACATCTTTTGCTTTTTCATTTCGGTTTAATGCATGTTTTAAGCAGTTATATTGTGCTGGTTTATATTAGAAATGCAGCCTTTCCATAGCTTGGCAGGTTTTGCGATTAGTCAGTGGTTGCTTAAATGGTGAAATCATGAGGGAGTGCAAACGGAGCATCTGCAAGATGGGGGGGATTTCCAATCCCACCTTCACACCTTCAACAGACAAGACAGAGATGAGGATTTGGCCACGCGTATCGTCTAGGCAAGCACAGATCATTTAGGATGTGGTTAGAGTCACCTTAAGGGACAGCGTATGGCTGTGTTTATGCCAGGGACTGGTCCTGAACTTCCCTGTTCCCTCTTAGCCACGTGTTCCCACCATGTCTCTTTCCACCAGTACCCCTACCCAGTGGTGCTTTCCCTAGTACAAGTGATTACTGGCCAAGGAGTGAGTTGCACTGATCTACCGGAAAACTAAGCCTGCCGAAAGTTTGATTTATCTTAGATCGGTTTAAGGTGATCAAAGAGCCAAAGTATAAAGTCTGCTCCATCACTCTGTGCACAGAAAGGAGAAGATAAGTCAGAAGAAAATGAGCAGTTTTACATCTTTATTGATGATAAACTTTGCCCATAATTTTCCCTTCTGTGCTATTCCGACCGTAAAAGAACACACAGAATAAGAAATTGAGTACTCTCACTAAAATACAGCCCCATCAGCACTGCAGACCGTGATGTTGCAGAGGAATGCTCTGGTTGGCTTTATGGGAGTTAACCTGACCATCGGAGGAGTTGAGTGTGGCGGTGCGGAGCTCACCGTGGGCCGATTTAGTCTCCGCAGCTCTTCTGCGTGCTGCTCGTACCCACTCAAGCCAGCTGAAAGTCGAGTCAGGTCTCTTCGTGCTAACAGTATAGAGCAGTGCTCAAATGAAAGCACAAGCTGGATGGAAAGCACAGGCTTGCAGAGCCTCAGAAGAGGTAATTGCATCAGCGGGAGGCTTTGAGAAGTTTGTGGAGGACACTGATTTCTCACAGGAGCCCTGCTAGCTAGTCTGGAAGCTATCAGTAAGGCCTCGCTTAACGAGATGTGAGAAGGCTGCTGAAGAAAAAGCAGCAGAGAGCATCTCCAGCTCCCTTGCTGCCCTCACATCAGCAGGCACCAGTGTGGTCCTTCACATCATTAACTCTTGCTGTCCGGGACATTAATTTTGTTGTTCTAGTCCAAAATGAAGGGTTTGGGCACTATCTGCTCTTGCTTGTGGTGCTTTTGTTCCCGTTATTGGCATGACCTTTCATGTGGCAAATACAAGAAAGGGCTCTCTGTAATTAGCCAAGTGAAACCCATTCTGAGTGAAACTGAGGCCTGAGGTGGGTGCTGGTAACAGGGTGCTCCTGCACTCCCAGACACAAGGAGAGGGTGGTCTAGGTCCCGGGTCCACCCAGGGAGTCCTGCCAGGAGCAGCAGGAGATGGGCAAAGACAGGGCTAGAAGCAAGGCTACAGCATCAGGCATGGTCCATCCAGGAGACGGGACACAAGCTGTCTTGTAGAGCTATCTACTTGTAGATCCAAGGTCCATCCCAGACATCGCGCTAGAGACAAGTCTGCACCTACAACTGAGGGTCCCAGGCCGAGCTGAAATGGGGCTCCTAGACCATGGGCAGAAGATATTGGGTGAAGGTCCCAGTGAGGCTGCTCAGGGCAATTAAAATTTATTGGTACACTCGGGGCAACGACAAACTCTTTATTTTAGGAATATAAACTTAAGTCCTTAACATCAATGGCAGCAGTTGGGTAGTATGGAAGAAGGTCAGAGGATTTGTGGGGTAACAGAGGGATGCAATGAATTTGGCCTGCAGAAGTGAAGAAGAGATGGGTGGACCTGGAGGAGTCGGTAATATGGGGAGGAAGGTAAGATGGGCACAGTCACCAGGGTGGGGGCACTCGGATCCACTGGCACGGGCAGAGCATTGGCCATGGGGAGAGGTAGATAAGAGTATGGTGCAAACCACATGCCCTAAGTGGGATTGCAGTGACCTGAAGTATAGGGGAGCAGGAATTTGGTACCCCGGAAGCTTGGCGGTGGAGGCTGGTAGTGTCAGCCAAGGACAAGTGGTAGTGAAAAAATAGCTCCCACAGCTTGTCATCTAGATCCTGCTGCTGGCATCCGTAAAGGAGAAGCCATAATCTCATTACAACTCCCCTTCCCTTTGTAGTGCTTAGGAATTTAACAAGAGCATTGTTTAAATTATAGTTCTTCTTAAAAAAAAAAAAAAAAAAGTCATGAATTCACAATAAACCCTTAAAAATGTTCTCAACTGAAAGAACCCCTTATCATTTGCAGATAGGCCAGACATCCTTGCAATGAGACATGGTTTCAATAGACAAATGCATTGCTCATTGCTTCAGCATAACAAAGGGTATTTGTCCCAGTGCTCTCATGCACAAAGAAGCTGAGCAAGAAAAAGAACGTAATAGTCATAGAAATACTTGAAGGGAGAAAAAAAATCTGGCTATGTGTGGACCTTAGCCTGTAAGAAGCTTCTTTGGATGCAGTCATTTCCACTAATCTGACTGAAGACTCTTCTGTGTTAATATAGGGCTTGGGCTATATATATAGTGGTTACAGCTAGTAAGGCTGGCACCGTATCTGAGCGGCACAGTTAAGGGATAACCTGATCCCTGCCTCTGCAGCGATCACATGTATGTGGCTTTATGAGCATGCCAACACAGTAGAGATGTTAGGCCAAATGGATGCAGCCTTGTTAATTCTTGAAGAGAAGCCAGCTCCAAGATCTGGTAGTGCTGAGGCTAATTGCTGCCTGTATAATCTAATGCACCTCGCTCGAGCTCCTCGTGCATTGGTTTACTCACCTGTAAAACACGTTTACAGATATTATCATATACCTTAGCTGCTTCTGAGATTTGACTTTGACCACGTGAACCTCTTGCACGTGGTTTAAAATGACATTGTGTAAGCACAGTGTTGATATTGTTCATGCGTAATAGATGTATCGTGTTACTTTAGCTCTCAGATCACAGTTTGATTTGATTTTAATATACCTGTTTTCGTAAATAATGGCAAGCTAGTAACTTCCCGCTCAGGGCAAGTGCTGGTGGGTTAAAGTAGTTGTGGCAGAGATCTTAGATTATTTCCTGGGTAGTTTGCAATTATCAATTATGGATTAAATATGGTAAGAACATACCAAAAGTGTATAATAAAGTTAATAAAGAGTTATCTCTTTATTAATGCCGTGACCTGTGTGGTTCATAACCCTTTCATATTGTTGCAGCCACAATTACCTTGCAGCCAGGAGTTAGGGGAAGAACCTGATTACGCCTCACAGCAAGGGGAAAATCCTTATGCCGACTCTCAAAAGAATAGGCACCATCAGATTTATGCCAGCTCCGTGGTAATCAAGTGGTAGCAAGACCTTTTTTCTCTGCTTTCAGATCACGAGGGGCACATACTCTTCTCTTCTCAGAATAGTTTTCAGCTGACACAACCCCCTCTAGGTTTCCTGAATCACTGGCAGCTTATGATCGTGTATATAAATGTGAAGGTGGCTAGCAGGGGCTGATTTTACACCAGCTTTTAAAAATGCAGCAGAATTTCTCTGTGTTATCAATACTTTTTGCCCTCTGCATCTCCCCATTTGCTTCCAAGGGGCAGGACTGGGTTCCATATTATCATATTATATATGATAGTGCCTGTTACAGTGCTTCTGTTCTAATTAATACTATTTTCTGGCAACCTTTATTTGCATTACATCTATGGATATCAACATAGGTAGTCTGATAACGTAACACTTGTTAATTCAGCAGCATCACTGTGTCAGATCTGTAATCCAATAATAATAACAGCAGCCATCTCTTGCGTAGTTTCTTCTGTCTGTAGACCCAGGGGATGACACAGTAAGTAAAAGCATTTTTCTCATTGTAATGCAAGAATCAGATAGTGATATTTAGCAATACAGTGAAATACAGGAAATATTCATATATATAGAAATACATTCCTATGTAGGAATATAGTGGAATATAGGAATCAGGTAGTGAAATGGCTTATTCAAGGCTGGGCTGTAGGCAGTGGCAAGGCAGACAAGGGAGCAGTCACAGTCCAGTGCAGTATTTCTAACAGTGGTTGTTTCCCCAAATATATATGAGGGTTGCAAAATTTATTTTTTTATATATATATATATTTCAGATTACAATGTTTGCATTAATACCAAAATAAACTGTATTTAACGTAAACTGGGCTTGATTTTCTGTCATTCATGAAACTGAAAAGGAGAAGCCCTCCAGGTGTTTCCATTTTCATGAAGTAACATCCATCATTAATACAAAGCAGAAAATAATTGTCAGACTTCACATAGCATCCTGAAATGATCCCACCTCATCATGACTTGTTGGGAGAATTTTGAGTTAAAACTTGGCATAATCTTAGCAGCAGTTTTGGGGATTCATTTGGGTTTCATTTGCTTTTAGAAGTGTCAGTACAGTAAGTACAGAGCGGAATTTTTTTTGACCAACAGAGTCTTGAAAGACCTGTTCACCATCTCTGAGTCCTTAACTTGGTAATTATTAAAATCAGTTATCAGGAAGGGCTCTTTTCTATAAATCTATTGTGTAGTCCTTGCCAGGGCTTAATCCTTTCAGCTGGAGCCACTCAGAGTATAAATATATGTTAGAAACAGTAAGTAAGTGCTAATGATAAGCTCACAAGACATAAAATATTAGAATGGGTTGGTACATTTTCTAGCCTATTTGGAGACCTGTACAGTTTGCTTATATTGAATAAAAAACCTGTAAAAGAGTATTTTTGAACCATTTTGTCTGAACAAACTGAAATGTTGTTCTATGAGAAATGTTTCCTTTTCCCAGTAGCCATATAGCCTAAATTGCACAGGATCACAAGTGGTTGTGTGTGCATTTTGATACATGCCTTCAAATTGGAGTACCTTGAAGCAAAATCTCTTTCCTATCATACGTATTTCATTCCCTTTATAGAAGGTGCGGTTTTAATGCCTGTGGGGATTTTCATAGGTTTTATTGATTGGCATAACTCTTTTCAAGTGAAGCTTTTTCAAGTTGCATGTTTTATTAGGTTTGCATTAAAATTTTTAGAAGTTTAGTAGACCACATTGTATTTATTAATTCCAGTAATGTATTTTTATAGTCAAAACCAATGGCAAATGGATATTGTGTTCTCAGAAAGCCGAAGTGTTGGGAAACCAAACATCAGTCTATAAGGGGTGTTTTTCCCGTATGGAAATCAGTCAATAGATCCAGGTAACTGATACAGACCATGGCTTACACCATCGGTCATGATGGACCACATCACCATTCTGTAGGTCTGCATTGACTTGACTTCAGCGATGGCTACTGGGAAAAAGTAGGAAAGAGGGTGCAGGGTGGCACAAACTGTACCAGCTGAGGGTACCATAAAATAAACCCACATTTTTGCTTCCATGTGTGTTAGGTGGTCATATCATTTACAGGAACAGCCGTAATGTTTCAGATAAAACTTCCTACAGGTGACACCTGTCTTGATCAAACTGTGTTTCCTGGGAAGAGCAATGGCCATCCTATCTAAATGGGCTTGTAGATTGCCAAAGGGCTATTGGCTGCAGCAGTATCCCCAAATGTATATTTAGCATTGTTTGGAGGTTTTATTTCTTTGTCTAAAAGTGATGATAACCCATTTTTCTTTGACCAAGTAACTGAAGGACCTTGACCAGCCACCAAGAGGAGATGGGTCAGTGTCTGGTCCTTGGTGGTTGCTCTGCAGAAGCTGCTGCTGCCTGGAGAGGTCTATAGTAGAAAGCTCAAGTCCCATGGGGCATCTGGAAATGAGTGTTTAGATCATTTAAACTTGAGAATAGTGTTAATGAGGGTTTTCAAAGAAAAGATGGAAAGAAAAAATGAGGTCTTCACTGATGGGTTTTAAAAATTTGCCACAGGAAGACTATCCGGAGGTTCCTAATTTGCTGATATTCAAGTTCTTTAATGCATTTTACCACTTTCTGCTACTGTACGCTTGGCCTTGTTACAGTATTTTTAATAAGGTGATTTAAAGTATTTAGAACAAGGCATGTCAGAAATAAGTGAAAGGAAAAAAAATATGGGAAAAATCAGTTATTAACTTGAATTTAGTGGTAATAGCTCAAAACCCAGCATCTCTATCTCCCCTTATTACTTTGTTGGGTATTTTCTGATTACACCATGACTTTCACATGGGAGATAATTTTTATCTTTATTGGGTATTCTGAGTAGTGGTACCCAAATTTGGCAATCTTCTGGAAAACCAACCCTAGCTCTATCCTTTGAAGAGAGGGTTTTGCCTACTTAGAGACCTAAAAATGTCTCTACTATATTTTAGCTTGAAATCAATTTTGACTGACAAAATGCCAGTCCCGAGATGAGCAGAAGAGACTCAGCTGTAAATGTGACACTTCCTGCAGCAGGGTACTCGCACCTCATAATAAATGCTATTTTGTGCCAGGAGGCTGCGTCTGGGGGGGATCGATCCCAAAAGCTGGACAGACATCATGTCAAGGTTGCACCAGTTGCATCTATCTTCTGGGAAGGACGCAGAGCAGTGTTTGCTGGCAGCGTAACAGCAAGTTTCAAGCAAATAGAAGGGTATATTGTTAAATTAAATCATCCAAATGTAGTTTCCATTTATTTGAAGAATTATATCAGCATTAGTAAGGGGTTAGGTGTGGTAGGAGCTATGAGAGCTGGTGTTGGAGCAGGACTTCGCTGAGTTAGGTGATGTAGGAAGGTAAAAAAGCAAAAAGATGGGAATCATTTCAAAATTTTTAAACCTACTATAAATTTTTACAGCCTAAGGTAAAAGCAGGGAACAGAGGTTGATGTATGACCTTATCTCTGAGTAAAGCTGCCTATATCTTTCATATTTGCATTTTCCAACACAGCTTTATAAATAGAGTGATCAATACACTTTTATCAGAATAGTTCCTGGAAATGGTTAAAAAACCCCATCATTCTTAAATTAAGTTGTTAGCAGCTTATCAGAAGCAAAATTGTTGAAAATTCATGAGTTACATGTGGTGAACTGGGCAACAAATTGTAATGAGGAAAAAAATATGCATTTCATCTCTTAAATAACATACTCATGTTTATAGTGATGTGATAACATGCTTTGGGAGAGCTTAGGAACGTGGATAACATTGCCATCTAATTCCACCATGGGGTTAAGGAGCTGAAGAGCAGCAGTACAAGGTCTCCTGCCCCGGTTTTTGGCACGTGCCCGGGGCAGGAGCTGCGCCCGCTTGTGTGCAGCCGTGTACCTCTTTGTGGCTCCAAAATACCCTCTGCTTGTGTTTCCCAATGATGCGCCCTAGAAACTCCCCCCAGCAGCTGTGACCTTTCTCCAAGTCCCGAAGTTTGAAGCTGGAGGGGCTGTAAAATACCAGAGCTCACCCAGAGGGACAAAATATAGTAACTGGCTGGAAGGAAGCAGGCGTTTTCCCAGGAGGAAATGGTGGAGGCAAACAGTAGCGATGGAGTATTCGGAGAGTGAAGGCAATTCCTCTGACGAAGAGTGCTGTTTCTCAGGGAGCAGCGATGAGTACTCCTGCGACGAAGTCCAGAAAGCGTCCGAGTCAGTGCTCGCAAGCAAGCCTTTCACATAATTCCTTGTGGCATTTGATGGTGTGCACTTCTAATAATTACTTGTTGCATTTAATGCCCTGCACTTCTAATAGCTACTTCGGCATTTAGTGCCGTGCACTTTTAGTAATTGCTAGTTGCATTTAATGCCCTGTACTTCTAGTAATTACTTTTGCATTTAATGCTGTGCGCTTCTAGGAATTACTTGTTGCATTTGATGCCCTGCACTTCAAAGAATTACTTGTTGCATTTAATACCATGTGCTTTAGCTGGTGGCTGCCTGACGAAATGTTACGTTTTAAACCATGGACTGACAATTTGTTTTGCTTGAAGGTGACTGAGGTTAATTTGTAGATCACTGGCATGGCCCTAGGTATGTGTGTCATTTTTAAGCCTATGTGAGGTGTTGGCAGTGTTTGGAAGTCTGAGTATGTCTTGTATTTGACAGCTGATGCACATAAAGGTTTAACATATGTATGGAACTGAAAATACATTGATTTTTTTCCTTCTGTTTTTAGAAACTTCATGAGATTTTTAATCCTGCTTGCAGCCTGATTGGTAAACACCCCCTAACACGAGAGCATGCAAGGTTTATAAACCAACTTACAATCGATTTAGACTGTGGAAATGGAAAGCTGCTTTCCCTTGTCGGTCCCTTCGTTCGGTATTTGCGGGACAAGGGTCCTGCAGCAGTGGCAGCGGGGGGTTGTATGCAGGGATGTGGAGGATGGGTTTAGAGATACCCAAAGACAGTGATTTCTTGACTTAACACTTCATATGTGAGCCACTTTATCATCCATTAAAAACCCCTGGTTTTTTCCCTGACTTACCAGTTATTTCTACTCCTGCAGAACATAAGGAAACCTCAGAATTGCGTGACTTTCTGCATTACAAAAATCCTGCCATCCCTCTGGTTCGGGTGTTCGTGCGAAGTGAAATGCCCTTTAGGAAAGTGCCTTCATTCTACATTAATTTCATGCTGATTAAAAAGATGTGTTAAGTACAGGATAGTGGAAACTGTAACAGTTACTTGTGTGTTTTAATCTCCAATGTTAAGGTTTATTTAAAATGTTTGAACTGAAGCCACCAATAGCTGTGTTTTACTTATCTGTAGTCATATAACTCTAACATAGTAACTATAATCAGGTCTGTAACTATAAAGGTATAAACAGTCTTTTTGTGGCAGAAAGGCATCTGAGATAATGGGACAATACGTTAAGTTTTAACTGGAATTAATGAACCAAAAAGTTTGCATACTCATTTTAATGTATATACTGTCAAAAGTTGCCTACAGCAACTTAATGGGATATTAAATTTATCATTCCTTATTGTCTCTATATTTACCAAAGTTTTAGAAGTTAATAGAGATAATTTTCTACTGCTATTTGGCTACTTCTTTCTACTTGCTTTAAATTATCCTGATTTTGTTTATCAGTATGGGTAAATTAGCACCAATACCCACTTAATTTCATTGAAAATAGACTCAATGACAGCATTTGAATGTAGGCTTGAATGTTAATGTTTCTTTCATTGGTATTTCTGCTTGCTCTGTTTTAAAGATACTAAAGTAAAGATAGCTCAAAAGTAATTAAAGTTAATTAAAGTTACCTTAAAGGGAGAGTGCATATTCCTGTATGAGTGCACATGCACCACGCTTTTTTTTTTACTATATTACTTCTTTAATACCTCCTATTTTTAAACAGCGGAACTGCTATTTCTAACAGCTTTTTTAAATCTCATTTTCTGCTTCAGTGGAAATGTACAGTGGTTTTCTAGTCTAAATGAATTAGGTGTGTTTAAAAGAGGTGGGTCTTGCCTGTGATCCACTTACCCTTCATGCAGGGAAAAGTTTGGAGAGAATTTGAATAAAACAGCGACTCTGAATCCTGTACATTTGTTTGGCCAACACAGAAAATGCAACGGCATCTCTTAAACCCTGACGAAACACTGAATCAGTCTGATTAAAATGAATTAAATTCACATTTTATAGCTTGGACTGGCCACGGCCAAATTCTCAGTGGGGCAGTGAAAGGGAGAACACAAAGCATTTGGTAATGAAGACAGAGAAAAAATTCGAAGTGCCATATTTTTAATTTCTGGAGAGCTGGTGAAAAGTACCAGCACAGTGTTTTAATGCCAGGACGTTTCAAAAGCTCCATCCTAATTGTGTCCCTTTTGTAGGCACAATCCCAGCCTTCTCCGTGCTCAGATAGCAAATGCATAGCGAGTCCTATAGCCTACTGTATACGTTGTACCTGCTTTGAGTAGCAGACCTGACATCCTACTGAACTAAATGCTTCGTGTTCCGACACTGAGATACTAAGTAGGTTTTGGGGGAGAACGACATAAGCAGAAGTCTAAATGTTCGTAAATGAATCTATGCAAATAGCTAATATTTTGATAAAAGTGTTTCTCTGCACAAATGTGCATAGTAAGAAATGAGTTTTTGCCTAAAACTGATGAAAAGCATGGGCTGATGCGTGGCTGGATGTCTTATTTACAAGGGTAGCCTGTTTCTTTCCTTCTGTTCATGCGTGGGTTTTAGCTTTTGCGTGCTTGAAGTCCGTACAGATGATGAGCATCAAATCAATATAGGGAAAAGCTGTGAAACCCAGAAATTTATTCTTGAAGTGCTTTAAGAATGCTGTATGTTTGGAAATAAAAAGATTGTCATGAAAATAATACAGCTTGCTTAAGAAATATATTTTTTCTTTCAGGGAAGATGTCAGAACAGCCAACGTCATTGCAGCTGAAGCGGTAACTTGTCTGGTCATAGACAGAGAGTAAGTACATAATTTTCCTGCCTTGGGGTGGGGTGTATCTCCAGTTCATACCTTTTACAGTTTTTAACTAGAGCCTTTGATCATTTTCTCCAGAGAGGTCATTTAATTTTGAGTAGCACAGTCACAGTATATATGTGTCCTTGATGAAGGAGAGGGAGGGTCCCCCTAAATCAATAAGAGAAAACTCAGTAGTGACAAATGCAGACAATTAAGAAGCGCAGAAAGACAAAATGGAAATAAATGGGGAGATAGCATTACTGTGGAAAAGGATCCAGGCATTAAGGGTGGAACACAGATTGAGTTTGAGTTGGCAAAATGTCACGAAAGGCATTGTCATTCTGGCAAATGTTAGAGCAAGATGTTGTTATTCTAGTCCCTGTGGGGATGGAGAGCCCTCGTCCAAAAGACGTAACCCTGCTTGAAGCTCTGCAGCTCAAAGGAGTTAGAGGAGATCAGGAGAGTAAAATCATGTCTTATAGAGGGAGCTTGAAGGAATTTGGGGGGGTTAATCTAGAAAAGAAATGCCTGGGCTCCAGAAAACAGTGCTGCAAATTCAACTGCTCTCTACAATTGTTGGGAATGGGATTTAAAAAAATCAGCATCACCTTGAAAATTCAACATGAGTCTTGAGGTGGTTTTCCAGTTGTGAGAGCAGTGAAGTACTGGCATAGACCATCAAAACGTAGGGACAAAGCTTCCACAGGAATCTTTCCAAGGGAACGTAGTATAGGTCTGTGAAACCACAAGAGACATGTATAGGATGAATGGGGATTGACTTTTCACTGCTTCCCCCAGTGCAAGAGCTCAAAGAAACCTGCAGGAGGGAGCCGAAAGCCAAAAGGAGGCAGCTTTTCACACAGGGATTGCTCACAGAGCTGCAGGAAAACAAGAATAGTTTGCAAGTGTTCAAAAGGAAAATAAATCCTTTGGATTTATTAAATATGTAGGACCTACCTCTGGGCTAGGAAGTTTTGGAGGCGCATAGGAGGGTACCAAGACAAATATCACAAATGGTTGCTCTGTCCTTGAACTCCTCCCTGAGCACATTGTCTTGATGCAAGACACCATCAAAGGTTGGACACTGGGTTGGGAGTGACCTCGGAAGCACTTCTTATATTCTGATGAGGTATATGAGAGATGCTCAAGTATCTTGTAGGGATGATCTACATACACTCAATCCTACTTTAATACAAGGCTTTTGTATTCAGTTAGCCCTTGAGATTTCTTACAGTCCTTCATTTCTAGAAATCTAATGTTCTGTAATGGTTGAACTGGGGAATAATCCTAGGTCTTCTGATATGTTAGTTTGTTTATGATCAATTAAAAAAAATTATGGTCTATCTGTTGAAAACAGATGGTGAACTTCAGGACTGTCAGCTGAGTGGCTTGCTTTCACACACACAAGCAAGGTAGCCTGGTAGATAAAAGACACACTATCCTTTATCATTCTGTGGGGCAAAGAGAAGAAGAGTTGACATAATTAGATAGTTTAGCAAGCATTAGTTCAGAGACATACAAAGCAACAAGTAATTTATGCATTTTTTCTGAACACTTCTGTAAGGGATATTTTTGTTTTGCACTGTAAGCATTAAAAAAGCCCAAATAACGCAGAGTCAGTCATTCCTGATCATTTTACAGACTGTTTCTTTGCTTTCTCTTGTGCCTTTTCCTCAGTATATAATGCCTTTGAAATAGTAAGAAAGTACAAGTTAAATTTAACTGAGGGAGCTGTAGTTCATCTATACCAGAGATTCTAGTAATGCTCTGCAATTAGTAGCAGTGTAACGCTATTTAAAAGAATCCTATTTATAGTGCAAGAAAAGTAATGCTATTTATAGCACTATTTATAGTTCAAGGAAGGTTGTCCCGTGTCCTGACCAGTTCTGACTTTTTGTGATAGCTCTTCTCTTAGATGATTGTTTTATAGGCATGCAAATAACTGTAGAAGCTAATTTTAATATCGAGAAAATCTACTAAGGCTTCTGTGAATTTGAAAAATTGTGCAGGCACTGTTCTGTTAATGAGGAAAAATAGCATTTCTTTATATCCAGATACAAAGAATATTACATTTGGTTTGTTACAGTGGTCATGGTAAAAGTTCAAATTGAGTTATACACACGGTAGCAATGGAAACTGGAAGTCAGCTTTACCAACAGTTGGAAGCTGTTCTGCACAGAAGGAGGAGTGATGCATGTCATTAAGTTTGCCTAGTAATTTCTATTACAAGACAAGCTCTTTGCTTAATCAAATGTAACTATTGAAGCAGCAATTTTCATGCTCTGTGTGTGTCTCGATCTGAAACATTTCAGCAAAATTGATATTGCAATTTCAAAGAACAAGTTATGGGAAAATATCGTTTTCTTAATGGTCAATCCATTTCCCTGAGAAACTGCAGAATTTCAGTCTTACTGACAGTAGGGGTTAATATTACTCATTGACATTATCTTGTCATCAGGGTAACTCTTCCAGCTTCCTTGTAAGAGTCTTCCCAAAACATCAAAAGATTGTTCCGCAACACCGGAGAGCCACACTGCCAATACAGCTGCCGTACTCCCATGTAGTTAACACTTGAACTGTAAGAGTCACACCTTGGTATCACAGCAAGTTATTCCTAAGAGAGATGGAAGACTGGTCTCTGGATTTGGCAATATTATGAGCAATTGCAGGGCTGTTTTAGTTGCTGGAGGGTTTTGAGGGTAATAATACAGGAAGCTTTCTTTGTAGGCATCAGCCAGGCCACCAAGCAAGATCTGGTTGAGCTGGCTTTGAGATGGGACATTGCTTAAGCATGAAAAGATGAAATGGTTTGCCTAAAATAATTTCTGAAATTCAAAAAGTATGTATTAAAATGGTACAGGGGTGAAGCAGTGGCAGTTGTAAATACTATGAGGAAAGCCAAACTGTAGTCCATGGTGGGTCTTTAATTACCAAACTCTCATGATGTCAGTACTGCCTTGCTTTTTAATTTCCTTGTGAAACAAGAAGGCCTTTACAGTCACAAAAACACTTCAAAGATGCCCAAGAAGTCATATAGCTATTTCTTGCAAATCTATGTAGACGTGCTTTGCAACAATGGATTTTCAGCATGCTTTTCTGATGTAGCAACAAGCAGAGTCGAGATATAACAAAGAAAACGACTGGCAGTGCAGCAAGCATTTGATGTGTCCCACAGACTTCAAGCCATTTTGTTCCCACTTGTCCTGAAAATATTTGTTACAAAGGACAACATTGACATTCTTTCTGTCTTGCAATTACCTTTTTAAGTCCCTTCCTTTACCATAATGATGAATTTCAGTGGGATTTGGTCCTTAACGCTCCCTGACTTCATCAGCAGTCTTCACCATGCAGGAGGTAAGATGAAGCCAATCATCCAGCTCCAACCAAGCTGTAGGAGAAATTTCAGCTGACTTTGCTAAGGCTTAACGTCAGATTATGCCACCTTTCGTTCCCGTGTGAATGAATAAATGTTGCTCAGGAACAACCTGCGAGTTGAACATCCTTTTCTCTAAACTGGAGAGATACGGACTGTTTGGTGGGGAAGGAATTGGCTGGATGGTCGCTTCTGGAGAGCAGTGGTTAATGGCTCAATGTCTGGATGGAGATCAGTGACAATTGGTGTCCCTCAGGGGTCCATGTTGGGACCAGTACTGTTTAGTATCTTCATCAGTGACATAGACTGTGGGATTGAGTGCACCCTCAGCAAATTTACAGACAACACCAAGTTGAGTGGTGCAGTTGACATGCCTGAGGGATGGGATGCCATGCAGAAGGACCTGGACGAGCTTGAGAAATGGGCCCGTGTGAACCTCATGAGGTTCAACAAGGCCACGTGCAAGGTCCTGCACCTGGGTCAGGGCAACCCCTGGTATCAGTACAGGCTGGGGGATGAAGGGATTGAGAGCAGCCTTGGGGGTGCTGGCAGATGAAAAGCTGCACATGAGCCAACAATGTGCGTTCGCAGCCCAGAAAGCCAACCACATCCTGAGCCGCATCAAAAGAAGCGTGACCAGCAGGTCGAGGGAGGTGATTCTCCCCCTCTACTCCGCTCTCGTGAGGCCCAGCTGCAGTACTGTGTCCAGCTCGGGTCCTCAGCACAGGAAAGACATGGAGCTGCTGGAGCGGGTCCAGAGGAGGGTCACAAAAATGATCAGATGGATGGAGCACCTCTCCTGTGAGGAAAGGCTGATTGAGCTGGGGTTGTTCAGCCTGGAGAAGAGAAGGCTCCAGGGAGACCTTATTGTGGCCTTTCAGTACTTAAAGGGGGCTTATAAGAAAGACTGGGACAGACCTTTTAGTACGGCCTGTAACAATAGGACAAGAGATAATGGTTTTAAACTTAAAGAGGGTAGATTCAGACTAAATATAAGGAAGACATTTTTTACAATGAGGGTGGTGAAACACTGGCACAGGTTGCGCAGAGAGGTGGTAGATGCCCCATCCCTGGAGGTGTTCAAGGTCGGGTTGGACGGGGCTCTGGGCAACCTATAGTGATACTGCAGTAATTCATCCTCTGGCAAGAACCTAATTGTGGGAGATGCATGATGTTGTTGCCTCCAAAGTGTTTCAAGCTTGGCCCTGTCGTGGCTCATGTTAGTGAATTTTCCCTGGAGAGGTTACTAGATTTGTTGCAGAAATACAGTTGGACTGATTGGGGAAAAGTTAACAATTAATGATATGCTCAATTTGATGGATTAGTCCTCTAGGAAATTTTCTATAAACGTCTTCTGATAAAAATTGTGTAGACACAAGTGGGACAACCTTGACCATCTGTTTTGTAAATCAATTTGAATAAACATGTACAGACACACTTTACTTGCAGCTACTTTGTTTGGAGATAAAACAGGAGGAAAAGGTTCAAAACCTGTTCCTAACATTTTGATTGTTATTAGCACCCTGAGAGAGAAGTTAGTGCAACTTTTTAAACTTTTTTTTTTTACATGTACCTTTTGAACCCGAAAGAGTGTTTGAAAATGTTCATCGATTCTCCTGAACTATAAGAATATTTACACTGAAGTTGATTCAGGTTCATCTTTTATTTATATGTGATTTTTTTTTCTTCCATATAATTTATTTATGTTGAAAACAATGTTTTGCTGGAGCACTGAGACGTACCAGGTGTAAATTCTGTGGGTGCTGGGAGTGCAAAATTGCCTAATGCAAATGTTAGAGAGGGGAGCTGAAGGATAAGAGCCACTAAAACTCAAGGCACAGCTGCTGCTGACAGGCTGGTAGTGCTACAAAAGTATGTGGTATTTGCAGATACTGAGTGCTAAATGCTGGTTTTTCTGTTCATTGTCTTCTTCGGTTACGCATATCAAGATGCTACAGGTTATTTTAAGGAAACATTTTAAATACATCAGGTATTTTCAGATTTTTCACTTTGCATTTTACATTTTTGTCTGTACTTGAAAGGCTGATTTTGTTTTTTAATGGGGATAGCTATGAGGTGTCAAGAAAGGTTACTGTATCAACCCTTTTGGCAATGGAAATTGGTGAAAAATAAAATAAAAAAAGTATTATCCTAGCATGACTGACCTTATACAAGCTGAGCTGAACTCTTTCATTGGAGACTTTAGGTTTTGCTGCTTTACTGTTTTTCCCAGTTGGGGTGAAGTTTATCCATGGAGAAAATTGGTTATGAGGAGAGAATAGAAAAAAATGAAAATAGAAGACTATGCAAAGAAAAAAACCGAGAAGTTTTCTGATTAAATTCTTGGTGAAGTTGTGACCAAGATGATACTTCAACAGTGTTGAGATAGGCAATAAAAAAGTAACTCGAGTGAACTTCAGTATCTTGCTGAGTCCTAAGTCTTGCTTAAGATATTTTAATGAAAAGCTTAAGGATATTAGACAAACTGTTGTTAGTCCTTTCAGTGACTTTTTCTTATTTGCCCATATAATGTTTCACTAGACAAAGATTTATTTGCATTGCCAAAAAAAATTTGGATGTTTAACCCTGCCACATTTTCCTAACCACATGAAAGCAAAACAAGCCTAGCTATTTTAGATTGCATTTTAAGCCTTAGGTCATGTCTTATAGCATGCCAGGAGGATTACAGTATTATGTGTCTCACTTAATTGTCTAAATATCTGTTTGTGGTGCAAGTGAGCATTAACATACACATCTTGCTTTGCTTTCACTGTCATCTTTCAAGAGTTTCGCTTCATCCTATGGCGCATCTTCAGCACAAGAAAGATAAACCTTGATGTCTTAAATGAGCTGAATTTTTTGTATTTTCACTGCTGGGTAAGGAATTTGGGGTTGAAAAGATACTCTGGTGATTAACACGTCTTAATATTGAAAATTACAGCTTGCCTTGTTAAAAACCCTAACACGATTTCCATGCAAGAGCAAAGGGCTCTTTGCCTTCTCTTCCTCATTAATGAGTTCCCATTGCTTTCCCCATGCTGTGTAAGTGATTCCCTAGATTGTGCCATTTAAAATATTACAAATTAAAGTGGAAAACTCTAGGAATTTGTGTGGGCAGAGGATATTTCCAGAGCAGCAATGACTGTAATTACATAAAAGGCCCGTTACAGCAGCTCTAGATCTGAACCAGTATAAATACCTCTCCCAGCTGTGAGCTCTTGCCTCATATTTATTACAATAATAGGTAAAATATGGCTTTTTCCAGCTGCTGTTCATAAAGCAAGATAATTAAGCCTCCTTTTGTTCTTCTGGAAGTCGTGTCCCTGCTTGCTGCGTGCACATGGGGTGCCTTGCTTAGGGTCAGGCATCTCCTGACGCAGCAGGACACTTAAGTACCCACTTAAGACCTTATGGCATGTGTAAGCTCCTTGGGCAAAGCACTGTCCAAACTGTTTTATTGCACTCAAGGCCAAAGGGAGTGCAAAGTCACCCTGGTTAACCTCATACGTTGCAGGATATTGCATTTCCCAGAGCTGCCCTCTGCTCAACCCAAATACATTAGGTTGATGAATTCTGCTCATTGCTGTATTTTCACAAACAGCTGGGGTTGGAGCTTTTCGGTCAGTAGGTTGTTCATCTGTGGCTCTTTATCCTACATAACGTCATGTGATCTGAAACCAAGGGATTTAGGGAGAAAAATGCAAACGATCTGCAAACTGTTACCTTTATTAACCTGCCCTGTATTTTCCTCACCTGCTGAATAGCATTAATTCTCTTTCAGCCTAAAAGTCTTTGTTGAGAGAGGGCCATATTAAATATTCTGTTCTTATTCCTAAACTGGTAAATATGGTCCTAAATGGTGATTTTTTTTTTTTCCAAATTTTTTCAACTCTTCAATTAATTTTTTTTTTTCAAGTTCTTAATAGCCATTTCTGTTCTTCAGGTCTATGTTTAGTGCTTCAGGAGTGTCACGAACATATAGAAGCCAGAGGAACTACAGGACTTTCATTTCTGAAGCTGTGACCTTAAGGCAGAGATTATTCAAGAGACTGTAGTTTGCAGCAGTTTGTCCTTTCAAATTAGCGTAGTTCTTTTCTAATTTTGCAAATGGTGCTTGCTTTCTTGAAAAAAAACCCTGTGTGACAGACATGCTGGGAATAATGGAAATGCATAGTAGGAGCTATGCTTTTCACCTGGAATATTTTCAGTTATAGGTATTAATTGATTTCAATTATTAAAATTACTAAAAATATTCCATTTCTACTTCTTATTTAGTCTCTGACACTGTGTAATATCACTACCAAAGACATAACCGTTGTATTTTTTTTTTTTCTTTCTCTGGAGTGTTGCTTGTTAGTTGATTAAATAGTCATTGGGTCCATTTGTTTGAGTCACTCATGATATAAAAAGATTTTCTAATTCTTTTTCCAATATGTCTATGCCCTTTGTATCTCCCCTGGGACAGAGGATGGTGTTAGGGGACTGCTCAAGCTACTCGCGGCTTGTATGGAAGACAGCTCAGCACCAAATGTATCAGGCCCTCCTAACATTTCACCCCATCTTACTCCATTTAACCCAATTAAAGCCAAATTTCCTCTTAAATGTTATCAAGCAGTTTGGCTTATGACAATTTGTTTGCCTTTCTGCCCTCGCTTTCTTTTCCTTCTCTGCTTCCCCCACCCATTTTATTTCTCTCTGCTGTGTTTTTGGTCACTTTTTCTCTTAAGATGAGAAATAAAGATTATCCTTCACTTTGAAAGCAGAGAGATTTCTAGGGTTTCTTGTTGGAGGACAGGGATAAGGTGGTGGCACCTCACCATCATGGGACTACCAGCTACGTTGACGGATATTGATGGGAGGGAAGACTTCAGCAGTAATTGCAGGGGGCTTAGTCACTAAAAAAGGTGGATAAATAAGTTTGGATCTTCTTGGCATTGGTTATTGCATTTCCACCCCTTTTCCAGCACGTCTGAGGCCGTGTTTCCCAGCAGATGCTGGGCCCTGGCCCCGGTTTGGTTGGTCACAGCCATCCTCAGCATCAATGGACGGCTCCTGGTTGCTGCCAAAGAGCCATGTTGGCTTGCTCGACTCCCAAATGGAGACTCTTCCTCTAAAAATGCCCCTTTGTTTTTACAGCTCCTTCAAACATCTGATTGGGGGCCTAGATGACGTTTCCAATAAAGCCTATGAAGATGCAGAAGCAAAAGCAAAGTAAGTGTTGCTCGTTGTGTTCAGCATAAAGTCTTAACCTCATTTTTATTGATGGTACATCACTGTAATTCAAAAAACTCCTGCTTTTTCTCAACACAATAGTATAAAACAGCTTAAAAAGTAGTGAATTAGGTGCTTACTCTGAATTTTCCTCTGGATGAATTTCCTTCTGTCTCCCTGGCTCTCTCCGTGAACATGGGAGGATCTCCTCAGGCCAGTGCCCAAAGCCAGGTGGTCCCAAGGTCTGTCTTAATCACAACATTTGAGTCCTCAGAAATGTTGGATGTTCGAAAAATTCTCTTGAAATATTTTAAGGTGAGAAATTACAGATCTTGGAAAGCTCTAGTGGTGAAGGAAACTGTTGAATATGACTTGTTTCTTTAGAGAACTCTGATTTTTCTGAGACATTTTCACGAAGTCAAAACGTGTTCCGAGACAAAAAATGGGAAATTGAGTTTGTCATTTGTGAATGAATACTAGAACTACCTTGATGTGAAGCAATATATTCATCTAAAGTCTTACTATAAATACACATTCCTTTCAGAAGTGAGCTGTATTGTGATTTAAAAATATTTCAAAAAAACCCCCTACTCTTCATTCATTTTTGATCTACAGTTTGTTTTTAATAGGAAAACTTTGTTCTGTCTGTACTTTGATTCTATACCAACAATAAAGCTTTTGAAGAGGAACATGCTCTGATTAGAGGGATACTGAATATAAGCCAATATTATTCAAAGGCAAAAGTTGTTTAAAAGAAAACTGAAGTTGCTCTACACAAAATTATTTTACTTTTCCTCTTATAAAATAATCTTACTTCTTTTCTGATTTTTTTATTACCACATTAAAGAAGGGGATAGGTGTTTTCTCAAAGTCAAATGCTCGGTGTGACTGTTAATCAGTGGTCTGCAGCCATCTAAATTTAAGATTGCTCTTAAGTTATACATAGTAACTTCTCATTAAACCAAAGGGGTTTGAAATAGTGTCTAACAAAGGTATTTGGCACTTCTGTGGAGAGAAAATGAGAAGCCTTAATTAGTTAGTTGATTAAAAATAACTTTTTGTTTGTTTGTTTCAGAAAGTAAATACTGAATCCCAAGAAATTCAGTTTCTTGAACAAGACTTGCTAATATTGCAAAGTACCCACAAATTAAGATAGTATTTTCTTTTTTATCATCTTTGAATGATACTTGGAATGCATTTTTAATGATGTTTAATTTATTTTAAGATACTAGAAGGCACCCCAGGGTTGCATTTTAGTTTAGAATAGTATTTCCCTGCCCCAAATCAAACATGTAAGCTTTCTTCTTCAAATACTGAAGTCCCCTAAAATTCTTGTTGACTTAATTAAAAAGGCAGGAGGCTATCAGCCTCTTCTACCACCCCAGAAAACCGGTATTTGGGGCACAGAGTGCAAAGTCAAATGGACACAGTGCTATAGCAGCAGAGAACTAGCTATTAGATGGTATAGATCGATATGTATTAGTATTATATATATTAGCTATTAGCACCAGCTGAAAACATGGCATTTTAATGCCAGTAGCAGCTTATGCAAAGCATTTTACAAAGTGTTGGAAAATCAACTTAAGCAGCTTCAGAGAGATGGACCCAAGTATCCCAGGCATGTGCTATTATTATTTTAGATTTTTTTTTTTTTTTTTTTAGTGTTACTATTTGGAATATACTGATTTCTGTCTGAACAAAAGGGAAGAAACCATTGGTAATGAAACTGGGGATTTTTTGTTTTAGTAATAACAAGATGTTGTTATCCCAGAAGCTTTTATAAGGTTACACCACAACCCATTAGCACCAAGCAAAATTTGCAAATAGGACTTGCCATTTCCCATTTCATAGTCTGTCTTTTCACATCCACAATTTTAAGCTCTATTATTAATAGAGTATCACGTAGTAATTTATTATCACAGGAAACGTTTGTGTATGCAGATTGTATCAGAGGCTTTTTCAGGGTAGTTTTGTGAGTTTTAGGGAAGGGCTTTCAGGATCCCTTATGCGCTTTATAATGTGTTGGGGGGGGGGACTGCAGCTTTGGACCTATTTTGAATAAACTCTTCATTTTGGGAACCAATGGGCTAATGTTGACCTTAACATTTTTGAGCTTTTATCTTCTTTGTTCTTCTTCTTCTCTTATAATGGCAAGTATTTAATCCCAAAGGAAGGGCAAAGCAAAGGATTCTTGGTGATGGAGGAATTGTTCCCCCAAAAGAGGAATTGATTAATTTTGATAGCATCTTCTCTATCTTAAAAGTCAGAGGCCTATGCTTGGGTCCTATCACTCAAGACTGTAGGTGACAGTGACATTATTGCCCTTTGCATATTGACATTTTGACTTTGAAAAAGCAGAAGGGATCAGTGCTGTCTGCCTGGAGAAACATTCAAAAAAAGGAATGCTTTTTCAAAAGATACGGCATTTATTAGTCAAATATCATATTCACATTTGAAAAAAAAAAGAATAGAAGAGGAAAAAAATTACAAAGTTATGTGGAGACTAAAGCGAGATGCATTGTAAGCTATTTCAGAAAGCTTTGTCACTCAAGAGTTACTGTTTCTATATCTCACAAGATAAAACTCCTCTGGGAGAAAAGTCTACTTGGCAGAAATTTTAACCTGGATTACTTTTCAAGCAGCTATTAATTAGCTCCAGCTAGTTGTCCTTCAAGGGCTTATCTTTTCCAAGGGGAGGTTTGTCAAAGGGAAGAACTCGAAACATCAAGCGTATTTGGGTTTGGTGAAGCTTCACACAACTCAAATCACATAAAAACTATTTTTTCCTCTTTTTTTGCATCCTTGTAGCTAGCATCTCATTTTCAGTGCTTGTATGGCAGGTGGCAAAAGGCCTTTGGATGGCTAGAAATTTTCTGTATACCTGTGCCTCACCATGTGTCGGGTGGATCAGGATGATCTATGCAAAGGCCAGATGTTCAGCAGATGTAACCATGCAGAGTAAATACATAAGACATCGTTGTGAGACGTCATTATGGAGTGTCAGAGCCTACTTTTGGCTGGTGTGGTGGCCACATTCAGGGCCAAAATGTGAACAATTTAATATTTTCTTGTCAGTTGCTCGCGGTTAAGAGATGGGAACTGAAATTGTATGTATAAAAATATCTGCAAAATGGCAGCAAATGTATTTTCATATGAATCTACCCTATCAAGGTGATTATTGAATTCCTGTTAATTTGTAGGCTCCTGTTCAGCAAAAGCACAGGTTTAGACTACATCCACTGCAGGGTTCATGTTCCTAAAGCAGGACTTGGGCCTTGGACAGGAGTTCATTGCAGAAATGACTACCAAATTGGTGGCATTGGTGGGATGTTTTTTTATCTCCATGCTGGAGCATGACTCTGGGGTCACAGAGCTGGTAGTCCCGGTGCAGACGTGACTCAGAGGATGTTAGGCAGAAGTTACAGGGTCAGAAGATCTTTCCATGTATCCAACAGTCCTCCAGCTCTGAAAGGTCTGAACAACTTTTTGTTGAGTTTATCTCTTGGTAGCCTGGTGTTTTCCCAGCCAAGCCTTGAGATATGGTTAGGGTCCTCCTAGGACGTGGGAAAATGTTCTAGCAGTCAAACTGCTGTAGACAGCTGACCTACAACTTTCTACCCTTGGGCATGATTTGAAGGAATGAGCAAGCTCTGCTCAGCTCTTGAAGGCAAAGAAAATACATACCACCATTCAGAAATAGTTCAGCTGAGCAGAGGGGCTTCCTGCACCACTAAATGAGGTGTCACAGGGGGACCGTGGCTTTAGGTATCTGCATACTGGCCGTGGTGGTTGTAGGTGTCTCTCTGTTCTGCATGGGCACCTTTGGGTTGTGTCCTAAATGCCTGGCTCTTGGCCTGCACAGGCAGCCAGACGCCCAACACAAGGCTGTGTCAATGATCCAGTGGGAAGGTCCCCAGGAGTCCCTGCCAAGCAGACCTCGAAGAAAGTTGTGTTTGTTCTTCAAGGGCTTTGGCCTTCCCTCAAGAAGACATCTCTCTGTCTAGGAAAGCAAGTGTGCACCTGGGCCACTGAAAGCAGTGGAATTTAGCAGAGTTGCTTATGTGCCCAAGCTGAGTCATCTTTGGTGCCACTTTGTGAGCTTCCTTAAAGTCACGTGACTACAAAAATTGTGGCTTTCATCTAAATGGAAGAACTCCTTTTTTTATCCTCATGGTTACAGGGGTTGTCTTTATAACATGAGCTTTAACCAGCTAACACCTATTTCGGAGACACTTTTCCCTGTTTTTGCAAGCTTGGGATTGGCAGTTCTCCTTAACACCCATTCTTTGTGTTCAATCTCTTAAATTAGAAATCATCCACATATCATCTGTGAGACTATATAATTAATAGTCTACTCCTCAGATATATTCAGATGAGTTAATAAATTCATTGACTAATGAATATTAGAGTTGCCTCCTTACCAGAGAAAAGGTGAAGGGAGGAAGCAAACATTTAATTCAGTTCACATTCTGAGAAAATGGGAGTTTCAGAAGAACGGTGCTCATGTCCCAGTGTCAGGCCCAGCCACATTGGTATTTAGGGCATGAAGGAGATACGTAAATATAAGCAGGAGACCCATCTAAGTGCAGATTACTTCCAGGTGGAGCCACTACTGCAGCTCTCATAAATCCAAGAGGAAACAGGTGGTTTCTACTGCAGTTGTTGGTGCCAAGTGAGGTGAGGGTTCAGTGAACACTGTTACCTACAGGCACGCAATCCTTTGGGCTGGCATCTTCCTCATCCAGGAACTCCTGAAAGTAATCGCTGTGCACTACTTTAACTGCTAAGAAGGTCATCAGGTGAGGTTCCCTCTAGCTTGGTCCGACCTTTCCGTGACATGGCTGTAGCAAGGGAGAGTCTCTCCCGTGGCACAGAGACAAGGATAGCAACAAGGTGGCCCTCCCCACCAAACTGGGAAAGCTGGCACCTGCCTGGGCTTTGCCTGGCCAAGCAGAACCTATCCGCTCCGACGCCCAGGGTCCCTGCGCTCCTTTTCTACTGTCACATCCAGAATTATCTGCTAATGTTGATCTCCTGTGGCAGCGGGGCTTGAAATTAATACCCTATTGAAGTCCAGACGCTGGTGCCTTCATGCTGTTGCTTCAGGCTCTCTGCAGACATAGGCTATTTTGATTGCACTTTTTGCTGTTTTTCTTTTTCATTCCAGCTGCGTTGCAGCCCTGGGGGAATACATCCTGGTACTCACAGCCAAACTTGTCTCCTTTTCATAGGACTCGAGAAGGCAGGGACTTTTGTGTAGGTATACGATACCTTTTCCTTTCCTAACAGCTCTGGCCCCAAGCACCTTTCATCTTTACTTGGGCTGTGTTTTAATACAGAGCTACATCCAAACCTTTTATTTTACTGGCCAGTTGTCACTTTTTTCCCTTTACACTGCCTCTCTCACTACATTTATTCATAACAAAGCATCCTAGCAGTTCATTGACTTAGTTTTGGTACAGAGGGTGGTTATTAATATTTTTCAATTTTATATGCATACTTTGTACATACTTTTCCCCTTCCACCCTGGCTTTAAAGGTAAAATTGACTTTATTCCAATGAGAAAGGTACAGATATAGCTTTCTAGTTTGAGCAAGTAAGGTGGTATGGTGCCCTGTCTCATTTCCTTTCATTTGCTACTTACAAAATGGTACTAGGTACTGCAATACCTTTTAGCACTAGCTTTTTTGAAGATGCCAGTTTAGGAAAAGTTTTCGGCTCCCAGCCATAAGCAAGTGCTTATGTGCATGGCTAGACTAAAGCCTGCTGCTGACGTCTCCCACCAGCTGGTAGCTGGTGTGCAGATGCCATCTGCTGTTGAAGGCTTCCCCTGAGCTGTGTCCAAGTATCGCATTTTGCAAGATGAAATCCCTGTATCCCTCAGTCTATCTAGTTTCTCCCTTGCCAGCGTGTTTACAAAGGAAAGTATTTTCGCGTGTCCTGTGTGGCTCCTCGGTGCTGTTTCTTGGAGGGTTGCTGCTGGCACTACGTGTGTCTCCGTACTATACAGCCTTTTCTTTTGCTTCATGAGGTTGTCTTTGAGAGTTATTTTAAGAGTTGAAGTTGTCTCTGGGAGTTGAAAGCTTATTGCACATGGATAGGTCTAAATATTAGTAAGTAGCACAGATCCAGAGGAATAGATGTGTAGAGAAAAAAACGTAGGTGACAAAGACCTGCTGTACAGACTATTTGCATTTCAGTGGGGTTTTGCTTAGGGCTACTTCAAGTCTGGTTCCCTGGATTCAACGTTAAACAGTGCTTGGGGCACGTAAATCAGCTTCTGAGGCATGTCTTCCAGTTTAGCGTCACCTGAGAGGAGCCAAGCTCTTGTGCTCTTGTCCCATAAAGAGACGTGAAAAGGACCTGTCAGGGGACTTGCTTCAGAAACACGCTCCTCATCTGGGCCAAGAGAAATTTTAATGTACCTTGTATATAAAGACTGCTCTTTATTGATAACCTGATCGCAGTGTTTGTCTGAAGGTGGTTGGCAGTGATCTGGTCACACGTGTTGGTGTGCCTGTAATTGTAGGTTATCTGCTGTTTGGTGGTCTCTAGGTGCAAGTTCTGACCAGCCTCTCCGTAAACCTATTAAGGCTGGAGTTGGCCCTTCAGCTCCGAAAAACGGGCCATGGCACACAGTAGAAACTAGCTTCATGCAAACTCCTGTTTTGGTAAGCTGGGAAAGCTTTGCACGTAGATGCTGTGTCTGCAAGCACACTGGAACATGGTGGTTTTGACATCCAGCCAGTTCGCGGATTTTGTGTGGATAACAAACAACCCTGTGTATTAGGAAAGGATGCTTTTTATTTCTTTATCTTGTTTTCTTTTAGTAATACAGATAAGATAAGCCAAGAAAGATTTTAACCCCTGCCAAAAGGGAAATTTTCCGAGTTAAAAGTTCCAAAATGGGAGCTACCAATTAAAGAGAATGATTTAATTAAGGTCTAGCTTTCTGTTGGGCTGCAGCTTTTGGAAACTTTGGCTGAAATAATTCACTGATGCGCGGACTGCGATTAGATTAGTAATTTTTCTGCAAGAGAAAATATTTTCTGGCTTACAGCATTAGGAAGGTCTGAGCAGCCTGAGAGCTGTAATAATTGGCTCCATCTCCTTCTGTGTCAATTGTTTTCTGAATTAGGGACCATATGGGAACTAGCTTTTGCTTTGGCTATCTGTGGTGCCAGACTTGGGGGGGAAACCTCATGGGATGTGCAAAAAGGGTGAACAAAGCTCATTAGTGCTATAAAAAGCAGAGGTTACAATCATTTCTTTTAAGCTGTGTAAATAATTAAAATAATTCTCCTAGCTGGTGAGTGCTGTGCAGAAATTATAACTGATCATTGATACCTCTTAAGTTTGTATAAGTTTAAATAGCTTGCTGCTTAGAAAAACCAAGATTTTTAGATGGCTTTATTTGGCCTCTGGTATGCAAGAGCTTTTTTTCTTTCTGCTGGAGAACTTTGCTTATAATAGAGTTTAGCCTTAAATAATTTATAATTTCATCCTGAAGCCACTGGTGGTTTGTTTCCAAGTCTGGCTATTGGATTTTCCCAACTGCTATAAGAAATAGGTGTTTACTTAGAAAATAAGATCTCAGAAATCATTTTAAAAAACAAGAGCCCATCAAGAGAGCATGCAGGGTGATATCCCTAAATGAAGGTAGTGGAGACCGCTAAACTGTGACTTTCTTTTTTGAAGGTGAATTGTTGTTTGCTTGCAGTCTTGCATTACTTATGCAGAGATCTGCATCAGGTAGACTTTATGGCTGCTTTCCTCTTGAGAAAATGCACTGTGTAATGGACTGCATCGCTCATGAGGGATATATTAAAATAGCTTTTAAAAACAGGTCATTTTTATTTAGGTAATAATCTATATGCTTTCCTCTCGCTAACTTGACCTTTTGATAGGATAATGGGCTGTGTCAGATGGAAGCGCTAGTGAAAAAAAAAAATCAGTGCCTTCGAAGCAGGCTGCTATTACAATATTTTACTGCATTTGTTTTATAGAATTAGGGCCCATACTGATGAAATAAAAGTGCAGTAGAAGGCTTTCTGACGATGATGAGCCTCATTCCAGAGGAAACAGAAAAATGTTGCAGTGAATGCATCTGTGTGTTTGGCAGTTCCAGTTGTATGTGGTGGCGTTTGGTGGAAACAGAGGTCTGTAGCATTAAAACATTTTTGCACAGTTTCTGGGTCTGCACATTTGGCATCCAGCACATTTTCGAACTGTCCTGAAGATTTATCTAAATAGCTTTGTAAGGATTACGCCACTGGAAGATGGGCTATTTCTGTCCCGCTTTCATCTTCCGACATAAATAAACAGAGAGGCACTTGAACAGAGTCAAATGTATTATAAATAAAACAATAAAACTCAGTGATCCTTCTACTATAGGGAGCTACTGATTTTTGGAACTGCTGGAAATAGTTGTGGGATCATTTGTGGCTTTTCCAGCGCCAGAGCTGCCTGCTAGTCCGGTTGTCCTTGGTTGTACCTTACTAACTCCTATGAGATCCAACAGGAGTTGGGTCAGCCCTCACTTTTGTGTCCAAGTGTTGGTAAGGGAAAGAAAAGAAGGAAACGTAGAGCCAGTGAGAGCTGAAGGGCAAGTATGTGGGTGATGCTGGCACCTGGGGAAGGTCTGGGAGGAAGAGATTTGGGCTCCGGGAGGGAAGCACCAGGGGAGGAGGTGGGGGAGCACCGTCTCCCTGCTGCCGAATTGTCTTGGCGGTGCTGGAAAAGGTGTTGCCAGTTAAAGAAGTTTATTCCTGTTCACTCAAGAAACTTCCCAGGCTGGGATGTGATGGGAATAGCTCCAAAGCTCTGGAATGTTTGTGTATGCAGTTGTTCGAACAGCAGGGAGAGGGGAAAGAGCGGAGGGTGGAGGTCCATATTTCAAAGATGAGTGAATATTAATTGTTTTCCCTGTGAAAGTTAGTAAGCGTGGTACCCAAAAACTGCATAGCAAATTCAGTTGACCCCTGAACAGTAATTGTGTCAAATTCGAAGATGAAATTCAATCACCGAACTGTGAAATGGAAGAAATTTAATCCCACTGTGAAAGACTCAGTGCAGCCTTAACCCCAAAGTTACTGCTGAAACCTACATCCCACCAGCAGCTGATGCACCGAAACAAACCTTTTTTCTTCTTTCCCTTCTTCCTTGTAAAGACTACTTAATCAGTTTTCCTGAAGGCTCAAATTAATTTCCATAGATAGCTTACAGGCTAAATGTGGTTCACATTAAACTCAGGATTTCTACCCGCACCTCATCCTTACCTGGTGAGCACGAGCAACATTGGACCACTGCAATATTGCCATCACTCAACTGCAAGACTCTTATTTTGATTTCTCTTAATTTTGCCGAATGTTAAGCACTAAATCAAAGGCAGGCCAAGAGGCACTGTAGAAGAAGAGCCAATGATACTGCCAAGATGGGTCTCTGCCTTCACTGCTGCCAGCAGCCGGCGGCAGGACCCACACAACACAACGTTCGCCTGTTTGGGTGCAACAAGAAGGTGACAACCTGCCACTATAATAACTTACTCTGTAACAATGAGTAAAGGAGGTTTATTTAAAAAACCCTGTTGCTTCCAATATTGTTGACAGATCCCGAGAAACTGCTGCCATGGGATAATATTATTATTTTTTCAATTTGCTTGTTTGCAGCACTTTGGGCATCCCAAATGGCACAGCTGGGCAGTGCACTTATTTATCCTGACTATGCTGTGCTCCACTTACATTGATTTGCCTTTGGTTGCATTTGCTATATTTTCTCAGTGCCTGAGTGAATACTCTATTAAGTGATTTGAGAAGCGCTGAGCTCTAAATCTTTAAATCATCTGGAAGAAAAAAAAAGGAAAAACTGTTCTCACCCCACAGCTTTTACGTAGGTATAGCAAGATAAAACATCAAAAATATAGGTAACGTGAAATTTTGAATATATGAGAAAGCTCAGTGTCTGTAAACCTTTAAAGAAAAGATCAAAGTCTGATCTTGCCTATTATATTAGACGTTAATGTAAAACTACCTGGAAGTTTATAATAGGGCTATCGTAATTAAATTTCTGATGTAAGTTAAAATGACCTCATTCACGGCTGTATTTAAAATTCATTTTAGTAATGGGAATGAAGTGTTTCTAGCTCTATCTGCTCAGTATACCATTACATGCAGACTTACTTCATTTTCAGGTGTGATTGTCGGGTTGCTCTACACAAGACATCAAATAACATAATTTTTTTATAGCAAAGCAAGGGATTAGTCTGATACAATGGAGCTCAAAAAGCATTTGTGGAATTGCAATTGCAGTTTGCTTGGCTATTGATGATCTACTGTGAATAACTGTGCTGCACCTCCACCCAAACCCATCAAAGCTACAGGTGCATGTTCAGATCCTTGTACTGAACTTAGAGTCTCGGATTAAATCACAAGCTTTGCCAGACTTTGGTGCGTTTCCTAATCCGTTATGCTTTAAGAAGATGCTTTCTAATAAAGGTCTATTTCTCTACACTGAAGGCTGTTTCTGTGCAGAAGTGATATCATTCATCTTGGATGGCAAAATGTAATTCTTATCGCTTGAAATTCTTTTAGGAGCCAGTAATCAGAAATGGGCTGGCAGCAGGCCAGTAAATGGCTGTGACTCTTTTAACATGCAGGGAAGTTGCCAGGGAGTCCCTACAGATGCTCATTTGGGGGGGGGGGGAGAGAAAAAAAAAAGCTAACTACTTGGCTGCTTTGAAACATTACCCATCTCCTTAAATTCCCCTGGCTTCCTAGCTTGCCTTCTGATTTCATACACTTAGGGAAATGAATGTCTTAAGTTTAGCTTTGAAAGATGTTTTGCAATCTCATTATTAACCCCACTGCTTCCAAATAAGCTATTTTAATAACTATGCAATAGTTGAATTGTTATATTTTACATCTGGGTCAGATTCGAACGTGAAAACGTTTGTAAGAGTTGAGCATGTGCTTAGTGAAGGCATGACCTCCTGCTTGTGAAAAATAGCGTACCAACAAGAAAATACAGCTCCAAAGTTCCCGTCTCGGGGAAGCAAGAGCTGCACGGGATTACTGCTGTTTCAAATGCGCCCCTGCTAAGTATTGCAGCTGACATTTAAAAAAAAAAGAAAGAATTACTTTCATCTTTTATTGCTGCAGGCTTTGCAAAGGGTAAAGTCCTGCAAGACTGAGTGCTGGGAACAGCCTTCTCCCGGTCGTGGACCGCACTCAGCACCTCACAAAGTCCCCTCCAAAATTAAATATAATCAAATGCTTTTCTCCAATCGACTAAAATGAAACTCTGGTCACCTAAACTTCCTTTATGTGAACTTGTTAAATGCAGAAGCAAAATTAAGAGTATTTTCTCTTGTTTCTATATGTGTTTCAACCTCTCTATTGTTTTTTAAATCAGGCAGATTTTTATGATTGCCTTGTTATCCAGGACAGCTATCATCTATTGCTTCTGAAAAAGGGAAAAAATATTCAGACTTCTCAGGAGAGAAATAGAAGGTGTAAAGGCTGGAAACAAGCAGTCCTGTACCTTCACTTTCGTAATGGGTTGCGTAAGGGTTGGTGATGGTTTTGGATGACAGCATACACAGAGGTGGGAGTCTCTTGAGTGAAGGGTCCTTTTAGAGTGAGTCTCTCTGAATGGCTTCAAGCATTTTGCAATATTATTTTGAACACAGATGGGGGAAAGAAATTCAAATGTTTGTTTGACCTGCAGCATCTCCTATGCCATTTAATAGAGGAGCTGAACAGAAAAAAGCTGAGCTCTAGGTGCGCCAGGGGCCATATCGCTCAGGAAGTCAACATGAGCCACTGATAATGAATTCCCCTTTCGAGTCAGTGGATGTTGGATGTCACAGTTTGGCTTGGAAAAAAAAAAAAATCATACTCACCTGAGCTATTTTAATTTTTCCTAATTTTCCACAAGTTGTAGTGGATGGAAGTGCTCACTCCTCCTATTCCTGGGGCTCAGGAGGGGCTTATCTGTGTCACCCCTTTGGAGACTGCACAACAAGGGTGCTCAGAGATAAACGCTAATAGGATATTATTTGTATATGGGTGCTTGAAAGTGTCTTTAGAAAAAAATTACTACATTCACATCTATTCAATTATTTTTTGTTATGGACTTCTAAAAATTATTCCGAGCTTGAAATAATTTATAGTCGCATTACTATGTCTCCCATTTATGGTGATCTTGTTATGATGTGAAGAATCCTACTATCATATAGGCAGTTTGCCAGGGCAATCAAATTGATAATTTTCCTGAAGTCCTGCATCTTTCATAAACACCTTTCACTAGATTTTGGAAGCTAGTTCTGTTAAAAAAAAAAAAAAAAAAAAATCCAGGAACACATTCAAAACACATCAACTTCTTCAAAAGCATGAAGAAAGCATCTGGACTGGTCTTTACTCAGAAAACCATTTTTACAATGGAAGTGGTTTTTCAGAGAACTTCAATCTATATGCCAATATTAATTTAAAATTATGAAGTCCACCTTACAGGGTCCTAAACCCCCATGAAATTAGTGCTTGTTGCCCCATTCCCACAACACAAAGCTTCAGCGTCAATAGATGAGAATCGATAGCAATTTGGGGCGGTTGGGCGATTCAGGATCAGACCTGCAGATGAGGAGAAAGTATTTTGCTTGCTCTGAAAATGAATAATCTAGAAAACGATGTGATTTCAGAAAGTGGTATGAATAAGTTAATAGTCAGCACTCAATAACTCCAGTCTTTAAAATATATATGCCCTGTATTTATTTGATAAGCTGTAGGGTTACCTGGCTTTTCCATTAGAAAGGGACCTGTACCCAGCACCTGTTTGTCATATTTATACATCTAATGAAACATAACAGTGCCAGCTTAGACCTGTTCATCTGTATTTCACGCTTTTGCTCTTTACTCTCAGTTTCTATGGGAACGTGGGCTGTTACAGCAATAGAGAATAAAGAAATGAAGAGACGTCTTCGAAAACATAACTCCATTTCTCTGCTGAATTGCCAGCGTGGTATACCAGGCACAAACATGCTTAGAGCCAAATAAACTGGGAAAGGAAAAATCAAGGCAAGTTAAAGGCGAGAAAGTTGATGGTAATTGAGTTTCCTCCTTCCAGAAACATCTTGACTGGGTGTTTTTATGCTTTTTGCTTTAAAAATGATGCTTAAAAGTTAGGTTTACATTTTCTGAGGAGGAGATAACAATTTGCATTGCTTGCCTTTATGGCTATTTTAGTGTAAAGTGCTCCACTGCAACTGAAAATAAACCAACACCCTTTCCTTTTGTGTCTTGGTTTAACCCGGCCGGCAGCTAAATACCGCACAGCCACTTACTTGCTGCACCTCCCGCAGTGGGATGGGGGAGAGAATTGGGGGGGAGTAAAATTCATGGGTTGAGATAAAGACAGTTTAATAGGACAGAAAAGGAAGGGAAGATAATAGTAATAATACTAAAAATAAATAATAGTAATAAAATACTAATAATGAAAGAATTAGAGTATACAAAACAAGTGATGCACAATGCAATTGCTCACTACACGCTGACCGATGCCCAGTCAGTTCCCCAGCAGCAGCCCCAGGTCAGCTTTCCATACAATTTATGTAGTGAGCATGACATCATATGGTCTGGAATATCCCTTTGGTCCATTGGGTTCAGCTGTCCCAGCTGTGTCCCCTCCCAACTTCTTGTGCCCCTCAGCCTACTCACTAGTGGGGTGGGGTGAGAAGCTGAAAAGTCCTTGACTTAGTCTAAACACTACTTAGCAACAACTAAAGCATCAGTGTGTTATCAACATTATTCTCATCCTAAATCCAAAACACAGCACTCTACCAGCTACTAGGAAGAAAATTAACTCTATCCTAGCTGAAATCAGGACATTTTGATATAGTTAACTACAGCTCATGAGTTGGAAATGTGATATTCATGTACAATTCCATAAATTTTGCAGGGAAACGTACTCTAGTTCATATATTACAGTATATCATTTAGTATCCACTGCTTCAGTATCTGTTAGTGAATCAAGGTGAGTAATGTAGATGAGCTGAAATAATTAGTAGGAAATAATTAGGAAAACCTCCTTAAGGACATTACTTGCAGTGCCACGGTGTGTATATGAATTCCTTACAAGATGTTTGCATTTCAATCTGACTTGGAAGAATATAAATGTAATGCTTTGAATACGGAGTGTCTAAGGCCATGCTAAAAATGTAAAGGTAAATTTTACATCTTTCAACAGGTCTGGATTTAAAACCCAGTGGATTTGGCAAACAAAAAAAGGCTTTTGAAACAGTGGGGTTTGGTAGGGCTAATAGCAGTAAGACTTATAAGCAGTTCCTGAAACATATCATTCATTTGTTTTAACGTTCATGTGCATCAAGGTGGATGTTCACAGCTGTGGTGCTGAATATCTAGAAATGTCTATCAGCAGCAAGATATTCCTCGCAGAATCAGCTGAAACAAGGGCACCCTTTGGGATGCTAAGTAGTATTAACCTTAGGCTGTATTTTTCTCACAAATGCTTATTTTTACGGCCAAGCAGGCCTGTTCAAGACTATCTGGTCTATAGACTCTCTCCAGAACCTGCATTTCTCTGCAGGTTGATGTGGCAATCACCTTGAGATAACCATGCTCTTGACAGATGGCTTTTCTTCTTGCTTCTGCCTTCCTTGAAGTTGGTTTGAGTTGGTATTACTGAGTTAGGGTTAGTAAGTTGTAGTGTGAGAGGAACTTGTGTGGCTTCCCCCATTCCCACTGTTTGGGTCTGGAAGGAACAGGATAGCTAAAAACCTTTAACTTCTCGGTAGTGTTGAACAGCACCATGAATAACCCTGGGCAAGTTGCTTTTCTCTGTCCTTTGGCTTCCTGCTCTGAAAAAACAGCACTTAAGATCTAATCCAAGGTACTACATCAGAAATTGATACTATTATATTATCTCTATTGTCCCATGTTACAACTTCAGGGTATGTCTCAATGTCTATGCTTCCTGGTCACTTTGTTCTTGCAGTAAATTGATTTTAAAATTATCTTTAATGTTGAAAAGGGGTGTGGTGATCACTTGACCTTTTAACAGAGCATCTAGAAATAGTTTTTTAACTATGCCAGGAAGTTGGTTTTGTGGGTCTTTCTTTTCAGGCATCTCTTTATAGTTGGTATTACGCATATATATATATATATATATATATATATATATATATATATAAACCATAGAATCATTTAGGTTGGAAAAGACCTTCAAGATCATTGAGTCCAACCATCATCCATGCCCACTAATTCATGTTCTGGAGTAACTTGTCTATGTGCTTTTTGAATATCTCCAGGGATGGTGACTCAATGACTTCCCTGGGCAGCCTGTTCCGATGTCTGACAGCCCTCTCAGTAAAGAAATTTTTCCTAATATCCAATCTAAACCTCCCCTGCTGCAACTTGAGGCCATTTCCTCTTGTCCTGTTTCCAGACACCTGACAGAAGAGGCCAGCACCTACCTCACTGCAACCCCCTTTCAGGTAGTTGTAGAGAGCGATAAGGTCTCCCCTCAGCCTCCTCTTTTCTAGACTAAACAGCCCCAGTTCCCTCAGCCGCTCCTCATAAGACTTGTGCTCCAGGCCCCTCAACTTGGTTGCCCTTCTCTGGACACGCTCCAGCACCTCCATGTCTTTCCTGTAGTGAGGGGCCCAAAACTGAACACAGGACTCGAGGTGCGGCCTCACCAGTGCCGAGTACAGGGGAACAATCACCTCCCTGCTCCTGCTGGCCACGCTATTTCTGATACAGGCCAGGATGCCGTTGGCCTTCTTGGCCACCTGGGCACGCTGCTGGCTCATATTCAGCCGGCTGTCAATCAGCACCCCCAGGTCTTTCTCTGCCGGGCAGCTTTCCAGCCACTCTTCCCCAAGCCTGTAGCGCTGCATCGGGTTGCTGTGACCCAAGTGCAGGACCCAGCACTTGGCCTTGTTGAACTTCATACAATTGGCCTCAGCCCATCGATCCAGCCTGTCCAGATCTCTTTGTAGAGCCTTCCTACCCTTGAGCAGATCAACCCTGCCTCCCAACTTGGTGTTGTCTGCAAACTTGCTGAGGGTGCACTCAATCCCCTCGTCCAAATCATTGATAAAGATATTAAACAGAACAGGGCCCAACACCGAGCCCTGGGGAACACCACTTGTGACCCGCCACCAACTGGATTTCACCCCATTCACCACAACCCCCTGGGCTCGTCCATCCAGCCAGTTTTTCACCCAGTGAAGAGTGCACCCATCCAGGCCACGAGACGCCAGCTTCTCTTGGAGTATGCCATGAGAGACGGTGTCAAAGGCCTTGCTGAAGTCAAGGAAGATCACATCCACAGTCTTTCCCTCATCCACTAGGCGGATCACCTGGTCATAGAAGATGAGGTTGGTCAAGCAGGACCTGCCTTTCGTAAACCCATGCTGACTGGGCCTGATCCCCTTCTTATCCTGGACTTGCCATGTGAGTGCTCTCAAGACAAAAACCGTTCCATAATCTTCCCCGGTACCGAGGTCAGGCTGACAGGCCTGTAGTTCCCCGGATCCTCCCTCCGACCCTTCTTATAAATGGGCGTCACACTGGCAAGCCTCCAGTCCTCTGGGACCTCCCCTGTTGACCAGGATCGCCAATAGATGGTGGAGAGTGGCTTGGCAAGCACCTCCACGAGTTCCCTCAGTACTCTTGGATGGATCCCATCTGGTCCCATAGATTTGTGAGTGTCCAGATGGCATAGTAGGTCACTAACTACTTCCTCCTGGATTAAGGGCGGGGTATATTCTGCTCTTCATCCTCACCTTCCAGCTCAGGGGGCGGAGTACCCTGAGGATAACTGATTGCCTTTGGATTTCTCTCTGCAATCTCATCACTGCCAACCTACACAACCAGCAATGGGTAATATTCAGAGGTCCGAACCAGACCAGGGAGTTCCCTGGTAATGTCTTTTACCCAGGCCCCTGGGGGGCAGCAGACTTCCCTGTGGGATGGGTCAGGTCTGCATATTGGGCCCTCTGTCCCCCTCAGAAGGGAGTCGCCTATGACAATTACCCTCCTTTCTCTTTTTTCAGAGGATGTGAGAATGCGTGGGGCTGCCCGACTGAGCCTAGGCACCTCCCTAGACAGGGCTTCATCTACATCCTAATCTTCATTGACCTGGTCCTCAAGTTCCAGAGCCCCATACCTCTCATGTAGGGGCAACTGGGAAGGTGAGGGAGATGGGAGGGGATTCGCTTGACTCCCCGAGCAGGGACCTGCATCCATTCCCCTCCATCTCTTAGGTCCTCTCCTGCCTGGTGGCAAGAGGGCAGGGGAACCTCTGCTTCTCATGGAGCCTCCATCTGCTGCCTCTTCCTCAGGGATGGTGGGGTGTGGGCCTCTTCCCTGGGGCGCCTGGGCCTCGGGAACCTCCCGGGTCGCCTCCACCCAGAGCTTAGCCACCCACTTACCGTTGCCTCTGCTGGCCTCACCGCTGATGGTTACGCCGCATTTAAATCTATGCGCGCATGTGTGTGTATACGTGTGTATATATATATATTAGCTGTCTGTTGTCCATGAAATTGCCTTTGCCGTTTCTACCAAAGGTGGGAGTACATGGGCCAAACCCTTGTTTGAACTGAGTTTGGGGTTTTTTTGCAATGGGAGAAACTTCATTCTCCACTTCTCCTGGGCAAATCTGTGGCGCTTAATGCTGTTATTTCCCTGGATTATACAGGCATGACTTTCTGTTCCCTGCAGCCTTCTGAAACATCCTTTTGTTCCTCAAAGTATCTTTTAATTGTTCCAAAAAAAGAGAATAAATAAAATAGCAACTAGATTCCCTTCCCTTTTGCTTTGTAGGTAGTTTTCAGGATTTATGTTTTGTAGATGTTTGTCAGGGTAAGCAATGATGCAGCAGCCGTGGCCACCAGCTCTCCATTGGTTCTTCTGGTGCTGCACATCCCCATGGTGGCAGAGTACTGAGGCTCATGGCAGTACCCTACGGTCTCCAGAAAGTGGTCTCTTCCCACCTCCACTGAGGCTCTGGACCTTTCCAGTGGCCTACAGGTTGGAATGATGTTGACAACTTCATAAAGGTTTACTAAAGACGTAGCCCATTCAGTTAAAACAACTGGATTCGTTACAGAGTCTAGGTTTACCTTCCTCAAAACTGCCAGGACACCAAGCGAGCCTAAAAGGACCAGAAAGGTCTTTTGGCTGGTGATGAGCTTTTAGGGCTTGCGGAGTTAGGGAAGAGTAGCTTGCTGGTATCTGCTGTGGACTAGGATATTTTGGGGGATCCCAGAGGGGCTGCACTGGGTTTAGAAGACTTCCAGCTGGTACGATTGGGAAATCTGACCTACCACTTTTTAGCATCATAGCTCAGATCCATAGGAGACAGAGAAGAGATGACTGTACGAAGAGGATGACTGTGTAGTAGACATCAAGGACCCAGGTGGCAGATGTAGCCCTGTCATTGTGAGAGTTCCTGACATGAGATCTGGACTCCAATTCAGGCAGCCTCTTGACCCCTGTGATAACCACAGGATCTCTGGTCCAGCCCCCACAGGAAGAGCTGGAGGAGGAAAACTGCAATGATCTCAAACCTCTGCCCTTGATTTCAGAAAGGTTGCCTCCTGTGCACTGCTTGATTGTTTGATCTCCTGGACACCTGACCTTTTGGTTTATGGGGGAAACATAATCCCTCCGGTTCATTGCTACTGACTCCCACGCATATCCAAGCGTGGGATGCCGGAGCCTGGGGCTCCCTCGCTCCTTCCCAAGACTGGGCAGCAGCAGGCAGAGCTGCATCTCTCCTGGTCTCCTCAGGCTTTTGGGTTTCCCCCATGCAACTTACGGTTGGAGTTGTCCTAAGTAGGCACCTAACGTCAACCAGTGCTCATGGGGAGTATCCAAACAGTACCAGGATGCTTCCAAGCACAGACAAGCTGAAGGAGGCTACTCCAAATTGAAGGTGTCTTTGGCAAGCCTCCTACCCCTCAGTTCAGCCATAACGGGGAACTGCTGTAAAAACTAAGAATTAAATGAAAAATATCACAAGAAGGATGGCCTGATGCTGCTGCAGCCCAGTGCTCTCAACAGCAATAGAGCATGAAACTACACACGTAAAGATGATGTAGTAGGTAACACCGAGCTGCCAGGACAAAGGCACGAGATTAAGTTAGGAATAATATCTGTTCAAGAAGATGCAGCTACCAAAAAGGCCCCCATTTTCTTTGCATTGGAGACTAAAAAAAGAAAAAATGAGTGGTGCGTAGACCTGGTGTTTGAGAGACAATATTTCCAGGTCTTAAGTGTCTGGGATCTCAAAGGAGCATCTCCAGCCAACATTTCACTGCTTTTTGGGACAGCAACCTGCACTGCGCTGCAGACAAAATAGAAAAGCTGCACAGTACATAGAGAAATCAAGAGAAATATAGGAGTAATATAGAGCATTAGAGCAGCTAAGCAGGAAACAAATAGCAGGGAAGGCAAGTGCAGAGAAGGCAGCATATTTCAACACAGCCACTCACTCAACACCAGCAGCTGCCACTGGGTTTGGAGGCTCTGGGAGAAAAGCCTTTTTTCACAGCCATTGGGCTGAAATAGGCTTGTCCTTCCCTCTGTGAACCCAGAGGGGGTTGGCCCGTTTGGAGCCCTGGCAGCTTTGAAAATACAGCGACTGCTGTCAAAAGGGCTGTTGCAAGTCTTGCATAGCCTTGTGTAGAAAGTATTGAAACCCACTCTACTAGAAAATAAACAAACCAACCACGTATTTTTATACCATAATAAGATAAAACACTGCTACCTATTTAGAAAGCCAATTTTTATTTAGCTCTGCTAGATGCAGACATTCCTTATCCCCGTGTATCACTTAGAAATGAGTTCTGACCCTCCCTGGCTTGTCTGGCATTAAATCAGGAGTCGGCAGCATTCAACACTGAAGAGCTTGACAGTAAAATTTCACAAAATCACGCTTGTTTGGCGTGTAGCTGATTTCAGGGCTTTTCTAATTAATTTTCAGGCAAAGGGAAGCTAATTCGAAACCACCGCTGCTAATTCCAGGAGAAGAAGGCGGCAGTTTGAAGTGACAGCATAGCCATTAGCAAAGGGAAAAATGCAGAAAGACGATCTTCATCAGAAATCATGTGTTGGGCTATATAGTTCTTCCCCAGAAGACGCTATTTACCTTTTGGTTAAGTATTATTTTATTACATTAAAAAATAAGTGTTATTGGGTCTCTCCATCCTCTTGGTGAGCAGCAGTTAGAATTTTGTTGTTTATTAAAGATGCTGAAAGAGGGAGGAGAAGAACCTACTTGTTAAAGGAAGTGCATGATCCTCTTTGAGAATAGAAATGGACTTTTGGACAGTTTTCGTGTATAGGCTCACCACCGGGTGATATTGGAGAAGTGTTTGCAGTGCAAGAAATCCTTGCTGTGATCTGGGCTTTGTATCATATCGTGGAGTAGAGGGGATCATCCCTTTGTGACTGCTTAGGTTTTTGTTGGAAAAGTGTATCTTCATTTTACAGATAAGGTAACAGATACGGAGAGATTAAGTGAATTGACCAGAACTCAGAAAAACCCAAGGCAGAACTGGAGCTGGCACCACCCTACTTTCTCCCATCTTCAGTCCTCAGATGTAAATGTAACTGGCAGAGAAGGACACAGAGTGGAAAAAGCTTCACCTGCAGAATTATTTCCCATTTAATGAGTTAACATAGGGTCATTATAGCAAATAGCAAGAAAATGTTGACATTTTTGGTTTCAGTTGTGAAAGAATTAGTCTGTAAAACTTAGGTACTTAAATGTGGAGCAGAGTTCCTTATAGCAGACCATGTTTAGCATTACCCCAGATACTAAGCAATTAGATAGTTCCAAAAAAAGAGATTTTGGTGAAGTAGTGTCTCCCTTCATTAAGTAAATCTTGAAAATGCCAAATTGTAGGCAGTTTTCAGGCCAGGGATTCCCAGCTTGCTCCGTCATTATTCTTGTAGAGGCATTTCCCTTTGACCAGCCCTATTGCCTTTCCCTGGGTGTTTCCCAGCAGTGCTCTGTCTGCACCAGGGTGGACTGGAAGGACACGGGGTACCGGGGGCTGTGGGTTTGTATAAAGGCAGGCTGGTTTCCGCTCCTTTCCCAGTAATCCCTGACATTCAACCTGTTTTCTTGACCATGCCTGAGCACTGAGCTGATGCTTTCATGAGACTGTTATAAACTTGAGGGGAATTTTGGAGCCTGTCTTTTGACATTAGAAGTTTGGGTTATTTTTTCTATGCGTATTAGTTCATCTCTGTTTCATTTCATCTGACACTTTATTGGCAAGTCACTGAATCTCCTAAGGACCTTCTACAGCTCTTCATGGTTCACCCTGGTGTTTCTGCTACTCTGAATAGCTTAATGTCAACAGAAAACCTCAGCGCTCTGCTATTGAACTTTTATCCATACGAATTTTAAATCCATCAAACAGCACAGGTCCCAGCACAGTACCCCGCAGGATCACAGGTGATGGACCTCCACTCTCTGAAGCAGTTATTTCTCCATGAGAAGAACTTTCTTTTGCCTCCTGGCAGCTTTCTGTCTTTAACTGCCTTTGCTGGGGAAACTTCTGAGCTGCCTTTTGGAAACCAAATTAACTCTGTCAAGCAGATCAACCTTATGTGTGACCCCCTCAATAACTCCAATATGTCCCTTTATGGAAGACATTATATGAGGTTTTTTTCTAGTCTTGATGATAGTTTTCACTAATAAAGCTACAGATGATACAAGCCATAGCTCCCCATATCAGCTCTGCAAGCCTTTAAAAATATTTTTATTGCCTCCTTGGGAAGCAGTGAGGATGTTAATCTGCTGGTCAGCACATACATACATACTTTCAATGTATTTGTGCCACCTATAGCAGATTGAGGGAGGTGATTGCAGGTTGAGGAAGGTGATTCTACCCCTCTACTCTGCTCTTGTGAGACCCCACCGGGAGTACTGCGTTCAGGTGGCCCCAACATAAGACAGACATGGAGCTGCTCAAGTAGGTCCAAAGGAGGGCCACAAAGATGATCGGGGGCTGGAGGACCTCTGCTATGAGGTTAGGCTGAGACAGATGGGGTTATTCAGCCTGGAGAAGAGAAGGCTCCAGGGAGACCTTGTAGTAGCCTTCCAGTACCTAAAGGGGGCCTACAGGAAAGATGGGAGGGACTCCTTAATGGGGAGTGTAGTGATAGGGTGAGGGGTAATGGTTTTAAACTGAAAGAGGGTAGACTTAGATTAGATATTAGGAAGAAATTCTTTATTGTGAGGGTGGTGAGGCACTGGCACAGGTTGCCCAGAGAGGTTGTGGCTGCCCCATCCCTGGAAGTGTTCGAGGCCAGGTTGGATGGGGCTTTGAGCAACCTGGTCTAGTGGAAGGTGTCCCTGCCCATGGCAGGGGGGTTGGAACTAGATGGTCCCTTCCAACCAAAACCATTCTGTGATCTAAGATCTATAGGAAAGGTAGGTGGGGAAAATAGGGGACCTTGGAGTGCTGCAGGTGGTGCAGGCAGCAGAGGCAGAGGGGCACTGGGAGGGGAGGTGTTGATGTGGGCATAAACTGGGAATATTGTAGTCGTTTTATGAAAATAATGTTGTTGTTCTGAAAAAAAGGAACTGCTCATAAAAGCTGGATAGAAACCAAATTAAAGTCTGTAAGTGTACAAGAATGTCTCCCGAAGGGAAGGCCTTCCTAAAGCTGTTTTAAACATATGGGTGTGTGGCAATGAGCTGAAGGGTTGCCTGTGGAAATGTGGGATATTCCTGCCCTCCAGTGGAAGTATGGGAAAGTGCCTTTCAGAAGTTCTCTCAGCTGGAAAACGGATGGGAGCCCGCAAAGGGATGCTAAGAAACTTCCAGGAAACTCATGGCTTTTGATCTGGTGTCCCCTGAATTACCATTCGTGTTTCTCAGCAGAGCCCCTTGGTCCTCTCTAGGTTCACCTGCCCATACATGCTGGTACACCCGTCGTTACCTTTACTCAATTAAATTTTCCAAATCTGGGGCACTGAACCAAGTAGATGATGTGTAGCCAGTGACATTTCAGTGTTGCAGTATGGGAGCGTAGCTTGGAGGTATATTTTGGGGAGCACTCAACCGTGCAAGTCATGTTCAGTTCCTGGGATACATGAGCCCTTCTCCAAAATCAGCTGAGTACATGGGAGGTGTGTTAGGAAATATTTTCCTCTATTAGAAGAGAGGTAAATGAGGTGTTAAACTGCTGTGATGTGAGGAGTTTTGAGCCTTCCAGCTTGCTTGTATTCCCAAAATGAGACAGCTTGCGTCACTTTTCAAGCCAAGGAGTTATCTGCAGTAGAAAAACTTGGGGATTAGGGTGGTTAGTTTGGTTCCCCCCCTCCCCCCTCTAATTAGTACGTGATAGTATTCAAATGTTGACAAAGCACTTGGTAGTTTTCTCATGTGGTGAATTTAGGATTAGCATCAGTGAATAAGCGAGAACTACACTTTTTCCTCATGTTAGCCACCATGTGTTAAATAAATGTCTGATAAAAACTTCCTTTTATCTAGTCAAGACAAGTCATAAGATTGAACAGCTCATCTCTCACCATGTAGAACACAAACAGACTTCCAGATCAGGCACCAGCCACTGTGAAACACAATTCTGTTTTTTTTAATGCTATTATACATTACAAGTAGGGGTCTTGAGTTTCTCAGTTTATTCCAGTTATATACAGATACATCGGAAGTGCCAATATAGAAGTGGCCTGACTACATCAAGATGTAGCTAACCCTATATCGTGTCTCTGACCATGCCCAACAGCAAGTATCTAGGAAGGAGAATGAGAGCAAAGAGATGCTTATTGATTTGTGATCCACCAGTATCCAGTGACTTGGGCCTTGGGGACTTCCTGCATGTAGGTGCTGTCGATCTATTTAGTAGCTCTTGGTGGGTTTTTTTTTCCCCCTGTTTCTGTTTAGCTGCTTTCTGTGGCACACCCAAGTTTTAGACCTTTGTCATCTCCTCCTGAGTTGTCTTTTTCCCAGGAAGAAGCTCCTAACGCAGTCATTCCTGCAACAGAAACCAATCCAGACCTGTGTTCCTTACCATCACACTTCTCGGTACCTTTTCCAATTCTACTCGGGAGGTTTTGAGATGGCAGAGGTGGGGGGCAGGTAAAGGCAGATGAATCAACCCATTACTGCATGTGTAAGATGAGGATTTTTTTTCCCTGATGTTCATCACTGCATTTCTACAGGATTTCAAGTATCATCTTGTCCCTTGGTATTCTTAAGCCTTGTGCAATTTTTCACCTGGGGCTTTTGTTTGCTATGGTTGGTGATTTAATATCCTTGACCAATGCTGTCATTTTACTTCCTCCCCCTTTTACAGATCATCTCTAAAGATGTTGAGCAGGAAAGATTTGAGCACTGTTGGCCTCCATCCATTAAGAAAACCAGCCATGTATTACTATCTGCTGTTTCCTATTTTTAACCTTTTTTTAATCAATACAAAGACCTTTCCTCTTATCTTGGCAGCTTAATTTCTCTAACAGCCTTTCAAACCTTGTCAAATGCCTTTTAGAAATCCAAGCCAACTATATCGACCAGATCTCTCCTGCCCATGTGCCTGTCAACTCCTTCAAAGAACTCCAGTAGACTTGTGAAGCCTGTTGGCTCTTCCCCAAAGGAGTCAGATTTATCCATGTGTCGTCTACTTCTGTTAGGACAGATGTTGGCCATAGTCAAGTACAGCGCTCTGGATCACATCAAAAAGCCACTTCCATCCCTCAGCGAGCAGAGCTGGTTACAAACCACAGTTAGTAGTTCACCTTAAGTTCAGGCAGAAGTGCTGGGTGAACACCATCTGGGCCTGGAGATGGGTTAACTTCCCTTTGGTCGACTTGGGTCCCCTACTGACACTTCAATTGGAGGCAGTTACTCTGGTGATTCCCCTGGGAAGGAAGATTGTGGTGGGAGGATCTCCTCAAGATCTTCCATGTTGAACCCAGGGGTAAAAAGTGCACTGAGCTTTTCTCACATGGCTTTGTTCTTCTCAGTGTGCTCTTTCTAGAGCATGAGCCTCTGGAGACCTTACAGCCTATGGTCAGGCTCCTTGCTGCTGCTGTGATTGAGAAGGATTTATTATTTGTTTTTAAGCCTTTTGAAGTTGATACTTGCATTATTTTTTTTTTGTCCTGCCTTATGGTGTTTTTCCTTTCAACCGAACAGGGTTTAATTTTTTTTTTTTTTTGGTCTGTTCTCCTTATTGATTTGTTTGAAACTGCTTCGTATTTGAAGATGCCTTCTTGCTTTTAATGTACTGTCTCATCCTGCTGTTCAGCCACACCAACTTCCTTTTGACCTATCCTAGGTCCACATTTGATAGATGGTACGTTTGCTATATGCTTCCAGATACCTACATGCTGCTGCTAAGATTTAATTCTCCTAATCAACTCCTTTAGCTACTCTTTGAATTCCCTTTTGAATTTTCAAGTGCGAGAGTGATGCTTTTATTTTAAACCTCTTTTCAGACCTCCAGCCAAATCTCAACACATTATGGTTTCTGTTACAGGGAGATAGTTCAATGGTACTACTTTGAAATGGGTCTTGCATATCATTCAGCATCAAGTCACAAGTCTTCTTTGTTCTTGGGCCACCTGATTAGCCATCTCCTAAAATAATCATTAATTGTGCCTAAAAATTTAGGCTTGACAGATAGTATATCTAGAGTATGTTGTGCACTCATGCTGGGTGTCTTGTTATTGCTGGGGTCTGGTTGGAGCTCCTTCAGGAGATCACAGCCACTCTTGCCCAACTGATGAGTGGTCAGTAATCTCATCCTAGTATTCTCCTTTCCCGTTTAGACTGGAATTTCTATCTACAGATGATCTGCGTGACTTGATAATTTGATTTGTTAACCTGATTTAACACAACAAATCACACTTTCCTTAGGACAGGCTACTTGGTGTAGCCTTCATGTTTCCAGTGTCTTCTGTGGCTGCTATTATGTCATCCCAGCAATGGTCATTTCACGCCTCCTATACATTTTTCATGCCATAGCCTTGTTGAGAGCTAGACCTAGTTCTGTTCTTCTTTCTTAGACCTTTCTTAGTTGTTTGTGGGGTGGTGCATGCACGGTTGCTTTGTTTTTTTCTAAGTCTCCAGATTTTCTTTACATTGGCCCTCCATTTTGATGCTTTTTCTTTACTTTTGCCAGATACTGGCCTTCGTTATTTGCATAGAGTTGTTAAGCTCCAGGGGAAACTTTCTGCTTCTGCCGAGTCTCTCCCACATGGAGCCAAAAGGACCTGCATGGCCCAAGACATTGATTTTGCTTTTGAAAGCGATACTCATACAAGAAAGCAAAATCTTAGCAGATAAGTCAAATTAAAAGCGGGTTTGACACAGGGTGATACCGGGATGGGGTTGGTTATGTGGAACCCAGTTTCACTGATCTCTTCCCACAGTTTCATCTGTCTGCCAGAATAAACAAGCGGAGCGAAAAACCTCGCTTTGTGTGCACACGTACTTGCTTTGTAAGGAAAAATCTGCTTCCTGCCTGCTCCCAATTTTTCGGTAGGATTTTATGTAATATTCCCCTCCTCCCCGCCTTCCCCTTATATGTCACCTTTTTTTTTCAAAGTAAATTAGGATGAAACATGCCAGATGCAGCAACTTCCACCAGCAGTGCCAGCATGGCTGGAGCACTCTGATGTTGGCCAAAGGAATAAAAGCTTGAGGGTTTTGCAGTAACTCTTTGGAAGGTTTAGTCCGGCAACCCCAGTGCAATTAGTAGTTCTTGCTGCTGATCTGTGGGCATTCTGGGGGAGCCACTGGATTAAGAGAACATCATTCACCCATCTGCTACAGCAACATCTCCAGATCCTATCACACATGGGTCTACTTGAGAATTTGGAAGAGGCTGCAGGAAACATTGCAGAAATGTCTCTGGGCAGCCCTTAGAGAAGGGACACAAGTTCACTTGAGGTAGACTTCTACTTCTTTAGCATCCATCAAGCTGGAAACCATCTAGCAAATGATTTTTTCCTAGAGGATTAGGGCCACTTGAAAAAAGAAACGAGGGCAAAACATAGCGGCACACTGTTGTCTGAAACCCATGGGGCTTGAACAAATGTGCAATAAGTAGCGAACATGGTGAATTGGACAAATAAGTATGTCTAACATCAGTGATATAGAGATCTGTTCTCCACGTTCTTTAAAAAAATCTTAAGAGAAGAAAACTGCAACTAAGTCTTTTCAATCTGAGCACTGCTGTTGCTGTGGGGAGCCTTTACTTATACAAGCAACACAGTCCTGCATTAAGGCTGGAGGCAAAGGGCCATTTAGTGTTTACGTGCTTAGATGAGCCGATTTGGGCTTCATGGGATCTAATTAGCAGTTTGCAATTAGATTGTGAGCTTTTGTAAAGTAGAAGAGCAATGAGCAGAACTAACTGTGATTTGACCAATTTCAAGCTGTAATTAGACTGAATTTTCCTTGAGATCACATCTCACTTTCCAAGGTTGCAACATGGCCATGGCTCTTCCCCAATGACTCCCAACAAGCTGCCTTAAAATAACTTTGGTGTTCTTCTGTGGTATGTAGTGGCACCTTTGAACCAAGTTTGGTAGCTGGGATTTATTGACCTTACAGAGTCATTTGGAGTTTTATTGTGAAATGCTTTTTTCCTGAGTACTTGTCATAAACACGGGGTTTCCTTGGTGTTTTCCAGAGGAAGAAATAAGGGATCTGTAGGTGTTTCCTCTGAAGTCAGTTGAGAAAGGTGAAAGGAAAAACCCTTGATGCCTTACCTTCCAAATACATTTTCTTGTCTACAGATCCAAATCGTTAAATTCAGAGCTAATGACAAGAATAGAGGGAAGTTAGTCAATTGTCTCCTTCCTTACCATAATACTTTTTTTCCTTCTTAATTATTCAAGGGCAGTTAGCATCACCATGGGAGGTTTATTCTTCACTGATTTCGTATTACTTTAGAAGTTAGGGTGTGAGTGCTACAACAGAATTTGCTGTTGCCAAGCATACCCAAACTACAGCTGATGCAGCTGGTGAACATGGGGATTTAAACCCAGATTTTATCTCGGTAGTGCCCCATGGTTTAGGAAGAGTTATATAGGAATTAATATGCTATAGGCAAAAAGTCCCTGGCAAATACAAACTGCATTTGACTCCAGCAGTGTCACCCTGCAGTGGGATGTTAGATGTTGTGCTGCAACCCAGCAACATAAATCTAATATTTTATTCTGAAAGGTTGCTTATTCATATTAGCATTAGCATGTGCAGAGAGAAATGTGTCATGCAGGCCATTAAGGCATAATACTGCAGGGTGATGGCATAGCAAAGATAAAATAGCCATCTGAAGTGCATTGCGCTCTCAGTTTATTCCCGTCAGCCAGGCAGAAGAGCTTTCTCTTTGCAAGGCATATGTCTGAGAGTATGATAAATGTTTCTTTGCAATTTGATGCTTACCCCACACTTCTGTTGTAATAAGCACAGCTGTAGGGAAAAAAGGCAAAAAAAACCCCAAACCCACCAAACCCACCAAACAAACAAAACCCAAGAAAACCCCAACAGCTTTCCTGGAAGTAGGGATGGGGTGGCCAGGACACGAAACTCTCAGTGGACTATAGTGAGCTAAAGCATATAGTAGCTACCTTTTATCTAGTTGGTGTAATATTTCAGCTGAACATCCTTTAAAATCTCACAGTATAACTCAGAAAAACCAGTACCACATACCTGCTGGCATTGAAACATGATGATACTGGGGTATGTGTGGAGGGAGGATAGTAAACCAGTATTTATTCCACCCAGCAACTATGACAATACCATTGCCCAAGGAAAACTGGTGGGGATTTTTCTAATGAAAACATTGAATTGTCAAGGAAGTGCTTTACAGAAATACATTATTTGAACATGAATTTATTTCATGTTTGGAAAAACATGAAATTTTGGGGGAAAAAAGTGTTGATAAATAACATTTTAAAATTATCTTTCATTTTATATTTGATGTTATTTTCACTGAAATGAAATTAAGATGTCAAGGTCCGAGTGCAGCGTTTGAGGTGGCATGAAAAATCATTTACTTTTCCTTAGAATTTTGTTCAGCATGGAATTTCAGGTTGTACTCTTGCTGCCTGTCGTGGAGTCAGAAAAAGTTATTCGTGTTTTATTTTTCCACTGTCACCAATGAGTTTCCCACCCCAGTTAACCCAGCATACCATACACAATAGTGCTATCAGCAACTATTTTGGGTTCAATCCCTTGCTGCTGAGCCAAGATAATAGAGATGCAATACAATGGCTACGAGGTAGTCTCTTTGGTCTCTAGCTAGCCACATCCAGAGTTAAAAAGAAGACCAAAAAAAGAAAAAAAAGGGAGTGGGGGAGAAACAAACCCCCTTCTTGAGCAATATCTTTAATACTGTACAGAACAGGAAACACCACCAAGAGGAAGGAATACTCCACATCCTCCCTCTACCCTTTTTAATTAAAAATGATTAAAGTCTTGTTTTTGTAAGTCTATTCTGCAGAGTATCGTTTGAACTATTTCAGGATGTTCTCGGCATTAGGCGTATTACAAAAGTGCAAATGTTATTCTAACCAAAGCTGAAACCTGGACTTCCCAAAGTAGGACCCTGAGAGTGTCCTGTTGGAAGCATCAGGCTGTTTCATTAGAAGTTGAAGGAGAAACACATGCATTTAGAAAATAAAACGCGCATTTCAGTGATGACATCCCTTTGACTTTCAGTGAAAACCAGGGACCCTATTCCCTAAAAGCCATCCTGATAACCTTGTGCTCTGTTGAAAGCACTCCGCTTCATACCGGTGTGGCATTATCACCCCCTGGTCAGCTGGCATTTTATATTCCAGTTTGTTTGGTTCTTCCGCCAAAATTTTGGCTTGTTTCTGGCACACGAGCATTGTGTGGCTGTGTAATAGTGGGGTGCAGGCAGTCAAAGTACACTCACACTTACACAACACCTTTCTATCTGCTTGAATTGGAGAATGGAGGGTTGTTTTTGCTGAGCGGTTTGATCGTGAGCTTAGATACATGGGAGCAGTCGTGCATTTTAAAGGGAGTGGTGCATTTCCCTGTGTTACAAGAGGAGACGATCCCACAGCAAACATCTGAAAAAAAAGACGAAATATGGATTTTAGGGGTTTTTTTCCTAATAAAGTTGCTCCCTGCACATGCTGTGTTCAGATAAGGTCCTACTGCAGTGCTCGTACTGTTGCTAGATGGGATGTAATGGACCCAATAAGCATAAGTTGTTTAATAAGGTATTACCGATCTCTTGGCATGTTTAGGAGTTCAACAATATTAGCTTCGAAGTTAAGACTTTTTAAAGAGCCTGGATGACGAGAAGGTCTTTCTGAGCTGTTTTGACTTACTGTATTTGAGTGCCTTCAATTACATTTCTCAGTGAAATTGGTCTCCATGCAATAGCAAGTCTTCAAAGCCCCATAATTCAAACAAATCTTCTGTTTGCTTAACTACTGAAACAACTTACGAGGAGCACAGCTTATTATAACAGCATAATATCATGTTCACTTTGCCGAGTTCTAACTGAAAAGTAATATGCTTTTAAAATAGGGGGGGGTGGGAATAATTTCTGTTAGTTTTTTAACTTTATGTTTTTAATTTCAGATCTCCTTCCCTTTCCAGAGGAAGTTAGAGATGCCATAGCTTTAATGTCTGTTTTAGCTGCCACTCAATTGTTCACTTTCTGTAAGAAAATCTAAACCAGGAGGTATGCAATTTCTCCTGATGTGAAAGTCGTTAAAGGCAAGTACGCTGTGAGTTCAAGTGCTGGTGGCTTCAGGAGAAATTCCCAGCCCCAACAACATGAACCTGAAAAGAAAGACAGCCTTTCTTTTCGATGCAATGGTCCGTGCAGCTGTAGCTTTCAATTGCATCGTTGCCACTAGCACATTGCTTTTAAAAAACCAAACGAGATCTCTCTTGATTTGGATTTTCAGTTGAAGGTGTAAGATGTAGAAGGAAGTGGTAGCAGCTAAATCAGGAGTTAAAGCCACTGCACTGCTGACCTCAGAAGAATTGTCTGGAAGAAGGAGACCTGAAATAAGGAAAAGCTGGGTTATCAGTTATCATACTTTCTCCCTGTATCTATCTATCTACAGATACATGTAGATAGATTAATATACACCTTTTACTTTTTCAGTGTTGTTTGCAATTAGAAAAAAATGGAAGAGTAGAAGATGAGTTTGATGTTATCCTCCTCAGTCTTCCTTGGTGCAGGGCAGCAAATCCTTGTGCACAAGTAAATCCTCTCTAACAAGTCAAGATCTGTGGGTAACACCGTAGCACCCATCCCTTCCAGGAATGGGTTAGCATTAGGATAGCAAATATCAGGGAGAAATCATTTATAGGCATACTAACATGCCAACAGTCTGTTGTCTCTGAAAGGGCAGAAACCCCATTTGGATTTAGGGCAATGGCATGTCAGTGCTCCCTGGTTAATACAACTCACAGCCAGGTTGGCAACAGCGACCTTACTGCCAATGGGAGATACCTCAGTTGTCTTGTGCAGGTTCTTTTATCCAGCAGCTCGCTGCCAATACTAGTGTTTATCTGAAAGGGACATGTGGAAGTTAAAAGGTGCATTTGTGTGTCATGAGAGAGACAGACATCTGGTAACTGGAGGAAGAAACACAAAGCATAGGTGTTTCCCATACAGAGGGATGGTATTTAGGAACTAGTTATTCTCTGCTATCACTGCCTGCTCTGCCTGAGTGTAATTTTGGGGTGAGCATCTCCCTTTCAGCCAATACAAGTCCATGGAGACCTGAGAGTGCTCTTCACCTTGCAGGATCAGACTCTTAGAGAAGCCTGATGATCGTGTAACAGTCTTCCCCAACAGAGTTTTGGGCTCATACCCTTGCTTATTTTTTTTTTGCTGCAATGGTTTGTCAAAGGACATGTCCCCCCCAGAGTGTGCTGACCCAAATGGATTGATACCTGGAGGGAATGCTAGATAAGAAAGGTTTTGCACGTGGGGTGGGACCTCTGAGAGGATGAGTGGCAATGCATCGTAAAGAAATTCAGATTTGCTCTCAATGCCTCTCAAGAATTTGCTTTCAGGCATTCCCAGGCTCTGGATCTTGCTGGTTGTGTAAAATACACTCTCGCTGTGCCATGCTTCTGTCTGTTGCCTGAATGTGGCTAATCTTCTGAGCCCCACTCAAACAGGGCATAGTTGAAGGTAAGGATCTCATGTGGACATGACATGAGGTGCTTTTTATTTTGCTTTCACCCATATGACCATTCATAGATTTCCCTGTGTCCAAAATCACTCAGAAATACGTGAACCTGAACTTTTTGGAGTCATTTGAGCAGGTGGGGAAGAGGGCTGGCCGGTGCGGAAGGGAAGGCATGGGAGCCCTACCATCATTTGCTGCATCTGCTCTTCCTTACATCGCTTTCAGATAGCAAAGCCTCCTCCTTACATGAATTTAATCCATGTCCTCTGCCACTTTTCATTCACATTTGGAATTGCATCTGTCTTAACTCAATAGCATGAATCTAATCCAGAAAGCCTGTAACTTCAGGGTACCAGGAAGGTGAACAGCAGCCACGTGCCATGAGTAGACTAGACCCAGGTGGGTTATTTCACAAGGGCTAAAATATGTGTGTCAGCTGTATATCAAAAATAGTCACAAAATTGAAGATTGGGGCAATTTTTGCTTGCATTTATCACAAACTCATTATTTTAAAGTGCCGCATCAGTTGGAGCAGCATGCTAAAAAGAAATTAGCTATATCTTAAGAATCTAGCTATATCTTAAGAACCATAAGGAGGTGGACTCTCTTCTTTAGTGGACACAGAAATACAGTTTCCTTTTGTGGTGTATTTTTCCCCAACCCCACCTGTGGCTCTTAGGCTCATTTCATGTGTGTCTTCTTGCAGTCTGGGTCTGATCATCACCATCCAAGTATTGCAACTTGAAGTTATTCTAGTCTTTGCAGAGATTCAATATTTCTGTCTGCAGAAGCACATTGCCTCAATGATGGGTGATACAGTGATCAGGCCAACTGATAAAACTGAATATAAGGCTGACAAAATAGCTGTTAAACAAGCAGGTGTCTGTCACTGAGGGAGGCTCCGAAATTCTGGTTTTATCCACCCAAAATGGTTACATTCGCTCTTATCAGGGAATTGGTGGTTGGTTTCCATTTGGTTGCAATTTGCATCTAGTTGGCAGCATGCAGGTGGAAAGAAGCCAAGTTTTCTATCATGATGACAGTTTGGTAACAGATGTCTAATGTTTCCCAACACATTTAGCTCATGTGATAGGAATTGTGAGCTAGTTTAGTAAAGCTGAGCAGTTGGGTAATTGCAAACCTTTGGCCCTCACATTTTCTCATTTATCCTTTTTAGCTGCCTAGGTAGGATGATTTTTTTTTAAATTTTTTTTTTTGTATTCATAGTTTTGGGAGGAAAAGCTTGAAATATGTTTCAGAGTACTCATCGTCCTAGGTGGCAATCACTCATTTAAATGGTTGGAAACCTCCAGCAGTACAAGAAGCTACATGTTTTCCTCTCCTGTTCTGCGTAACTGGCATTGCCCAAGTGCGTGGGCTGTGGCTCCTGTGCTGCTGTTTCAGAGTAACGGGACATGTGGACGATGGTGTTTACTCCTGATCTCCTTGGTTACACTGGTTTCTTGCACGTGATGTCTGTCCATGCCGAAGAGGAGGCTGAATCAAAACATTTTAATTAGCAGCTCCTTAGGAGTATGTATTTTATGTGGAGGGAGAGAAAGAAGTGGTGGTCCCAAGCCCCAACTCTTCTGTAGGAGGGCACTGATACTCGTTAGGGCAAGATCATTATAGAAAGCCAGTCATTTGACTGAGATTTCAGTAGCTACCTCTGTCATTCAGATTTGCAAGAAACCTTGGAGAAGAGCTTGAGAGATTCTGCAGGATGCTCGTGTTTGTTTGACCTAGATCTGAAGATCTCCTCTTCTGTGCTGTTTTCTGATATCCCCTATGGAGAAGCTACCTCTCCTGTTAGCTACAGGAGTGGACTATAAGCTTGGTTTGGTAGGGTAGGTGACAAAACCCAGTTTCAATAAGCAAAAAAGTCCCATTAATAGTGCATTGGGAGTTGATACCTGGCCTCCCTCAAGCTCTTGTGAAAATTGCAGCCTTAATTTTAAAAGCTCTTTGTTAAAGAACAGACTTTTTGTTGTTTCTCCCTATTTGGACCACACGTTCTCTGTATCTTTTGGTTTTGTGCACTTCCAGCTATGATTTTCTGGGCATTTTGGCCTGTGAAAGCCAGGGCAAGAAGCACAATTACCAAAGTATCCAGAGAAGGGCTCTTTCTTAATTACGTCTAATTCAACTAGAGTCAGAAAAACCCAGAAATCTCAGCATAGAAAGTTTGAGCCTTGCATCTACGTAGCTCCAGAATGTCACGGAACATGACTGTGATGCTGATCAGCATTCATGCCTCCAAAGCTTGCCTGAGTTGTCTTCCCAATACACCTCTTCTCTATTAATTTAGGAACTTAAACCACCAGAGGTCAAAAAATCATTTTCTTGTTTGAAAGGTCTCAAAGCACCAGCATACGGCTGTGTATTTAGACTATAACTGCCTTTCTCATTAGTCTGCTACGTACCGGTTGGGAAGAGGCTGTGGCATCTGCAAAGTGGTACCCAGAAGAAACACACCCTGACCTGGCACGTGTATTTTTCCCACAGAATGCCGACTTATTTCCACATTATCTTGCGCAAGTGTGGTCAAACTGTCTCTGCCATTCATCCCAGCTCTGTTATATTCCCAGGGGATATTCCAAGCATCCTTCCCAGTATCTTGAGCGTAGCAGATTTCTTCAACCTGCTGCAGAATAGAACATTTTCCTACAGACACACCAACATTAAATTTTAAACTTCTGTGTGTCTTTGCACTGCCTTCCCAAGGCCTTGAAAAGGTCCCTTTTCTTTTGGAGGTGATAAACTAAGATGTCACATATGTTTTTCACTATAATTTTGTCAAGCGAGGAGCACACTGCAAAACCTTGGGAGTTTCTGTTTACGGAGTGGCACGCTGAAATTAAGGAAGTTGGAGGACAGGAGCTGAATTCATATCTAAATTTCAGGATGAGAATTACACCCCTATTTCTGATTTAGGAGATGGCTTGGGAATATGTGCATTTTGATATTTTTATTTAAGTGACTGAAGAGATTTATTCTTAAGTTTTGCAGGGCTGAAGTGTGTAACTCCTGTTAGTTTATAGGACTTTGACTTGAAAGTGGACTTTGACCTTCATAGCTGGGAATAAAACAGAATTCAGATGTGACTCTTGTTACTAAGCATGTGAAGGGATTGCTTGATTGATTCTACACGTGTTTTGGTTTTGCTGTATATTTTTGGAATTTCTTTTGGGTTTTGGATGCCTGTTGCACAGTATGTAGAAAACTGCATCCAATTTGTTTTATATGCTTCATTGCACTTGTATGTACTAACTACACATAAGCAGTCTGTCAAAGAGAATTAGCCAAGAGATTTCAAAAAGCAATCTCAATAATGCTGCAAGCACATTTTTTAAGCAAAATAATAAATGAACACATTTTTTTACTTCAAAAGCTATCAGCAGAGCTTTCGGCTTCTGCGACTCAACACACAAAATGATGAAGAAATTGGGACTGGAGTGGAAGATCCCATCTCCCATGAAACCAGGGGATTTTTGGAAGAATTGGTGGAATTTGCAAGGACTAGGACTAGCATCCTGCTTGCCTTGCCAGCACCGTGCCATGTCTTAACCTAGTTTTTGTCCTCTCATATTGCATGATGTGAACTATACATCTCTTTTGTAGGAATTGGCCGGCTTTCAGGATAAGAGGTATTATAGGGAAAAAAACATTTCCCCTCTCTGTTCCATATGTTTTTGGAGACCTTAACCCTTCTGACACACTGCTGTTTGGAATCTTTCATCCCCTGCTTGCTCAGCATTGAGAAATCCTCACCAGTTGCCCAGGGGAGAAGATGTGGTAGGTGGTCCCCTGCCTCCCTGGGAGCACAAGATGCCTTCCTGCCGCTCCCAAGCCTTGGGCAAAGGTAACGCAGGGCCTCTTGACCTGAAGTTTTGCATCCGTTGAAGGGAAATTTTCCATGCTGGGATTTCAACTTCCTAGCAATTATAAATCATTAAGGGTATTTAACTGGTCTATACATTTACACGAAAATTAGCCCCATCTCATTGCTCTGTCATCTCTAAGATGATGCTGTGATATAGAAGGGAACGTATAAATACGTCTTTCCTTTAGCAAAGGTTTTTTACTGACAGCTTTAGTATGCACCTCATGATGAGTCTAAAGCGATCAATAAGCAGCTGTGTCACACAAGGTTATCCCAAGTTCAAAGCAGGCTCGGTACTGATTGGTTTCCAAAATCGGATGCATCAGGCTGCTGTGGTCACAGGAGCAAGGTCACCAAGAGGATCTGGTGACAGGATAAATAATAAAGCAGAGCTTAAGTAATTTGTCGACGGCACCCCCGAGATAAAATTGCACTTTATTGCATTGGATTTGGGGCTTGATGATGTGACCTTTCACCTTTTTTGACACCTCTTCTTATTTTTCCCTTTTAACTTTAATTTTTTTTTTTTCTCCCCCAATGTCATTGCAGTTTTAAATAGACTAAAGAAGGTGGTTTGAAGGGAATAAGTCAGTAAGTCAATTCCATCCCATTATTGAATTAGAGACAGGCGTGACGGACAAGGTACATTAAAAAGATAGACAGGTGGATACATATATATGATCGTGGCTAACACTATGATGTTTTATCATTATGCTATTGTTATTATGCAGAAATGAAGCATCCAGGTGAAATAGCAGACTATGGTCTGTTAATTGCAAGATATTATGGCTAAAAATTAAGCACTGAAAACCAAGCCAACTCCCCCTTTACACCCTCCATGCCTCTCTCCATAATCCCGTCAATGCTCTTTTCCCATACAAGTCTGTGTCACCAGCAGCCAAAGGTTGTACACGCACGGGGACTTCTCCGGCAGCTGAATGTCAAACTATATTGAGTGGGTGGATCCTGTTCATCCATTTCCCCTCCGAGCCTTTCTAAAAATACCATAAACCTTGACAAGGAGCTATTTTAGAGGAATCGTATTCATGAGGATAGTCATGGGAAGCTTATTTTGGCAGGCTTGCATGTGTTCAATTTGCATGCTTCCTTAGTCAAGGGCTTGGTGAACTTGTGTTGCGAGCCAGTTGGACATGGGCTTAAGAGAGAGCATCTGGATTTTGGGACCTCCTGGGTTGGGACGTCTACTCCAAGTGAGTTTATAGGAGGAAAAGAAGTGAAGATATTCTTACAGGAATGTTGATATGTGACTGAAGTCATTCATTTCAGGCATTTGCACACCAGCCCGCAGCTTATCGGATCTGATTTCATAAAACCTGGCTGTGATTTCTCTCCAGGGACCTTAATGATCTTGCCACTTTCAATAAACATTTATAGAAACTACTGCCAGCCTGTGGATAAGAGAAACTCCTGTGAGAGACTTTATCTTCCAAAAATACTTAAAGACACTAAAAAAAAACCACCCACAAGAAGATCAATAGAAAATGTCAAAATGTAGCATTTGCTGGGTAGCTGGAGCTGAATTGCAGTACCAGACATTTGTATTGTAGGCATGCAGTAGGTACGTTTGCTTTTGTCACTTGGAAAACTGTGCACATCGGAGCGATGCTATAATTGGGACCAGCAACGATGAATGTGAATGAAAGCAAACTGTAAGAGATAAGATGGAAATTAAGCAGGTAAAGGCTGTTCCACGCTCATGCCATTCGGGTATGGTATTGCGCAGTACTCATGTTTGCACCTCTAAGAAATTTCCGTTTTTTCGCATAAAAAAATCCAGATACGAAGCCGAAGCTGCCTTCTTCGCCAACCTGAAACTGTCTGATTTCAACATCATTGACACCCTTGGAGTCGGAGGGTTTGGACGAGTTGAGCTGGTAGGTAACCTTTTCTTCTTTGAAGTTTGTGTGATATCCTAGAATAAGTACTGTGTTACAAGTCTTTTAATTTTTCTTTGTTATTACACCCGAATAACTGGAAGAAAATTATGTGGTGGGATTACATATTTTCTAATGGTTGAAGAAAGCTGAATTACATTTCCTGGTAAATAAAAAGGTAGGAATGAATGCTTTGCAGTAACCAAGAAGAATTTATGTACTAGGTTGAGAGAGGAGCACACGTCTTCTCTCTCCAAGTGGTTCTATGTTTATGGCATTGATCGCCTTTTAAAAACAAGCTGAAGAATTGTGTGGCTGTTGAGTGCTAAGATTGAAAGAGCAATCTAAAATCTTACTTAACCAAAACTGGAGTAACAGTACGATGTCTTCTCTAAGCAGTTTCTAATTCAGGTCTAGAGATAGTGCTGCTTGGTTATCATGAAAGCTGTACATTCAATGTCTGAACTATGACAACACTTCACAGAAAACTACTTATTTTTTGCAGAGTTTTAGAGAAAGGACAAAATCTGAGCTTGCTTTTTGCTCTGCTTGGATTTAGAGCTCTGCAGTCTTTATTAAAACAAAGCCTGAGCGGGAGGAGACTGAAATGGCAGCCGTTGCATGACTCGTTTATAATATAAGTTTTTGTATTTACATGATAACAGAAAGAGGGAGTTTAGTTTACGTCACAGTGCTGACCACTGAGGAGCCTCTGATACTGGACACCAGTACAGTATGTTAGGAACTTCTGTATGTTAGGGGCAGAAAAAGGAACAGAGTTACTGCTGCCAGCACGAATTTTGGGGAAATCCCCACTCTGTAACCTTGTGGGAGCTAAACGCACCCATAGTGCTGGGAATTAGAAAACCAGCAAAATGAAGTGTTTTGGTGATTAGTTGTGATGTAACGGGTAAAATCTGTGTTAGAAGTGCAACTCGCTCTTCCATGTGATTTATTTCTGACTTTTCCTGTTCGGATGTATGTAAAATCATGCAGAGGAGAGCATGTCCATGAGAACAGTGGTCCATTCATGGGGTTTGGATTCATTATTTATTTACTTGTTTGTCTGATATTAGCAACTGTTGTTTTGGAAGAGAGTTACAGGAGCTCACCCATAGCCTGGGAAGGCTCTCCTTTTCCCACTCCTTCTATAGTCATCTGCTGCTGAGGGTGCTTTAGAGCAGGAGTTGAATTTGCGTCACACACAACCTCCCTTTGGAAGGCCCTTCACCCTCAGTTGACAACAGCATAAAGCTCAGGAGATTTGTCTCCTAAATTAACATCACCGCTTGCTTCTTTGCCGGAGGTGACCTGTAGTGAGGGACCCACCAGTTTGGGGCTTGTCTTGAATCTTGTGAAGGAGCTTATGAGGTTTGTTTTCATTGTTAAGCCTTTTTTGACACATGCTTTCAAGATGTTTGAAAACCTCAAGATGTTCCTGGGAAGGTGTGTGACTTTGTCTTCATGAGGTATTGCTTATGGAACCCTCAAACCACACAGATATGGAAGCAAATCAGACTGTTATTGATGGCCGTGGCCCAGTCCTCTACCTCTAGATGCTTACAGAATTAATTTGGAAGCTTTAAGATACCGATGTCTTGAAATCTTAGCGAAGCATGACACTTGGCCAGGTGTGAGGAAGAGCAGGAGTGGACGTGTTCTGTCCCTTCAATGTATCAGATCACAGTCAGGTAGAGATATTTAATTCTTAGGAGGTGTCCAAATCTCAGAAGCCTTCAAGAAGCCTTGGTGCCACCTACGCAGCCACAGATGGGAGGAACATTTCCATCACCTCGTCGGGGTTTTCTTCAGCAGTGGGTTTAACACACTGCCCCTGCTCTCCTAAGCAGGGAAATGCTGGTTAAGGTCATTTTCTGTAGTTCTTAAATAATGCTGAATTACACATAGAAGGATAAAAGATATCTAAAAGTTTAGCTTAACACTCCGGATTTTATTATTTTTGTTATTAAAACAAGAAAATACACTTTTTGTCAAAACTGAGCCTAGAATTGCTACATCTTGTTTCATGATCTTCTATCTTCTCCATGAAAATTATGTTTTATAATTTAAGGCTAAAAAATTAACTAATGCAAAACATGTCAGAGGAATTGACTCTTTTATTGCCTGAGTGTGTTACAGTAGCTCGTAGCAGCACTGGAATTTGTTCCTGGAAGACATTCACATTTTTGCACTTTCCAAGAGTAAAATTGATCAAACAAAGTACATTGCAAGGAAGGGGATTTTTATAGCTTAACCTTGGCCACTGTGGGCAAGCCCCCCCAGGGCATCTCAGTACCCTTCAGGAGGGCAACTGGTGGTGTCTGGTTGGAAACTGGAATGTCTAGGGCTTAGTTTGTGTCTTGCTGGCCAAGAAGGAATAACGCTGCCATTGGTCTGCGTTTTAATTTCCAGATGTGGTTTATATCAATATAGGCTGGTTTTCCAGACACCTCTGTGAATGCTGGCTGTTTGGAGAGGTCAGCCCTTCAATGCATTCATACACAAGTACCTGGCTTTTAGGCGAGACAGCCTAAAATTTAAATTATTTTCAATTCTATGGAGATTACGTGTGGAAATATCTTTTTGTCTTGCTTTTCTAGGTAGTTTTATTTTTTATATGTCAAGAGACATTTCCAACAGATTTGCATTGGTGTTGTACATCATTTGCTCAGGTTTTTGATGCCTCTTGCAACATGCCTTGTCCTTATGGATGCTGTTCTCCTTCTTCATCCCCAACTGAACTATGTAATCAACTTTTATCCAGGCTTCTCTCAAGGGGAGAAGCCAGCTGAGTAGTGGCTGTGCTATTTTAGATGGGCATCAGCTCTGCCACTGGAGCAAGAGCAAATAAAGACTTTTGTTCACTTACAGCAGGACCTGTGTGATCCTCAGTGTTTGAAAAGCAAACAGGCGGGTTGGAGAGACCACAGTCTGCCCAGGGCTGGCGGTGCCACATTCCTAGGACAACCCTCCCACATTTCAGAGGGCTGCCAAGTAGATGCAAGCTGCTCTGGGACACGGCTTGCCCAGCCGGTGCCCTTAGCAGGGCAGAAGGAAAACAGTAGGAGTGACTTCTTGGTTTTTAATAGCACAGATTAGCAGATGCATCCACTATTTTTTGCAACTCAGCTTCTCAGTACTGTGCCAGTTGAGCCTCTTCTGTGTTGGGATCCAGATGCCTCAATAATACGTTGGAGCAGGGAATGTCATCTCGGGTTCATGTCCCACAAAGCATCACTTTGCAGAGAGCAGGGATGTAGGTCAGGTGTCCTCAGCCTTCATAATTCATCTCTCCTGAACTTTATTGCTCTTGTCTTTGTTCTTTAATTTCCTTTCAATTTAAGTCCTGTGTTTCTAATCATCTGCCCCAGGTCAGTTGTTTTGGATTTAAATCAAGATTATTTTAGACAGCTCTGAAATAAATGTATTGGAGTATCTGAACACAGGGGGTTAGAGTCATTATTGCTGTGAAATCAGTTCATGTAGGTGATGGCTGAGCACAGGTTTTACAGGCTGAGCACTAAAAATCAGGTCCACGCCTCAACACGTGCCTTTTTGTTATATTGGTTTACGCTGTTATCGCTTCCAACAATCACTCAGCAATGGGAGAAGGAGATTTTAAATCACTCTTCTTGTTATAAAATTGCAAAAATAATATATTTTCTCCACACCCCATCGCAAGCTTGATTGAGACTTGGTTTTAGCTACATCTTTGTTCACTTCTCAGGAGAGATACACCAGTGAAAACCTACAGACTTACCTGCTGTCCTTGCATGTATGCAAGCTTGGAGGGAGCTGTGCCTTCTGCACTCCTACGGGTAACATATGGCTTGGGACATGCTGAAGGCAGCAGGCAATAGGCAGATTAAGGACAGTCTCATTTTTTAGCCCTGCCTTGACAAAACATTTAATCATATCTTCTAACGTTGAGCAGTTTTGCAGAAGTCGGTGGCACTTAGAGCATGTATTTCAACCATAAGGTCATTAAACCTTGGACTGGAAGGGACCTAAAGAGGTCGTCATCAAGGCAGAGTCAAATATACCTAACCACTTCTGTCCAGTTTTCCCTAATTTGTTGTTGAAGTCTTTGGGGAAGGAGATTCCCAGGAAGGTTTTTCCTAATATTTAACAACTCCCTGCTGTAGCCTGTAGTAGGCTTGAAATACAAATACATACAGTCCTTAAGGTTGGGTTGTATGTATTTGAAGACCTGTAGTTGTTTAACCCCAGCCAGCAATTAAGCACCACACAGCCGCTCACTCACTCCCCCTCCCACGCAGTGGGATAGGGGAGAGAATTGGAAGGAAAAAGGTAAAACTCGTAGGTTGAGATAAGAACAATTTAATAGAACAGATAGGAAGAAACTAATGATGATAATAATAACAATAAGAAAATGGCAGTAATAATAAAAATTTTGAATATACAAAACAAGTGATGCACAACACAATTGCTCACCACTCGCCAACCAGTGCCCAGTCAGTTCCCAAGCAGCGATCCCCCCCCAGGCCAACTCCCCCCAGTTTGTATACTGGGCATGACATCACATGGTATGGAATACCCTGTTGGCCAGTTTGGGTCAGCTGCCCTGGCTGTGCCCCCTCCCAACTTCTTGTGCCCCTCCAGCCTTCTTGCTGGCTGGGCATGAGAAGCTGAAAAATCCTTGACTTAGTCTAAACATTACTTAGCGACAACTGAAAACATCAGGGTGTTATCAACACTGTTCTCATACTAAATCCAAACCACAACACTATACCAGCTACTAGACAGAAAATTAACAAAACCAGGACAAGACCATTACCATGTGAACCTAAAGAACTCTTTTCTTTAAAAAAATAAATGTGCTTCTTTTGAGCTTTACATCGAATCCATGCTTTCTAGGCCTGTGATCCTTCTTGTTCCTCAGGCTCCAGCTGGCTCCTACCTCTTTGGAGCAATGCCCAAAGCAGACACGTTAGTCCAACCTGGACCTTCCTCTGTTCAGGTAGAGCTGGACAACTAGGGGCAGCACTTTGCCACTACTAAATGGTGTCCCTTTTACTTCAAGTCATCGCTTCAGTTTGTAAAAATCAGTTTGAATTCCCTTGCTCTTCTCAAAAGTGCTCCCAGCCCTTTCTGGTTTGATTTTAATAGGTGCAAAGTTAATAACATTCTTCTTATTTCATAATCCAAGCCATTAAAGAAAGTGTTTTGTGGTGCCATATACTAGACAGACCTCCTTGAAGTCCTTTTGGCTTGATGGTGGCCACTAAAAACTAAACTCCTTTACAATATGGAGACTAATAAAGACATACACATAAAAACGAAGCCTTAGTTTCAGCCATGTTTTACTGAAGCTATACAAGACCTTTTTAAAATGGACAGTACAGCATTTTTCATTTTTATGTGTCTTTTAAGAGAAATCTGGCCACAGATTATGAAGTGCAATCAAATTTATTATAGCCTCTAGCCTGTTTTGTAAACAAAACCATTAGTGAATTAATTAGATGGTGAGGAAAAAACCCGCCATAATTGTCTTCCAATACACTGACGGATGCATAATTCAGATATATATTAGTGGAAATTTCCAATTGTATAGCTATCCTTTTGTTCCAGCTATTACGAAGCTTTTTATTAGAAAGATCAATCCTCTCTTTGAAATCTCTTAATTTTTATTTTTAATTGTCAGGAATCCTTTGGCCTCCTTCCTTTTGAAAGAATGGGTATTATGGGTGCCATCACCATGAGGAAACTGAGATGTAAGTGAGGGATCTGAAGATCAGGTACCTGAGTAAATCCCACATTCGTCTGACAATGAAACTACTGCTGTGGAGCTGAGCAAAATGCTGGTTATAAACATTTGGCCCTTTTTAATTATATGCAGGCTGCTGAATTTTAATGATACCATCAGATGGGGCTGGACCACTGCGGAGCTATTTTTTCATTTTTCCTTTGATTTTTAATTCCTTATGGAATTAAATATATCCTTTGTAGATGGACACATATTGTCGGGGCTTGTCTGTTAACGGAAGGGATGTTGTCAAAGTTTGGAAGGATGAGATGCCGTCTGTACCCCATCAAATATTGTCAGAGGCCAAATCAGGATATGAGCTGTCAAGCTGGAGGCTTGAGCTCCAGTTGGAGGCAGGAATAAGATGTAAAAGTAGGTGTTATATTGTGGACAAAGCCAAACTCGGGAGTGGGGCAGGATCATGTATGGGGTTGGAGAGTTTAGGTTCATGTGATATTTTCAAGAAACCACAGTAGTGAGTTTTTCCATTTGGTTTGCATATTTTAGCTATATAACCCTTCCTCTGCTATTTACTTTTTATTGGAATGATTTTATGCATGAAACAGTTTACACTCCTCACTGCTTCTCAGCCTTTTCCTTCTAGACATTTTTGAAAAATAATATTTACTTCTGGGCTTTATAGAAAGACACAAATTTTAATATATTTCCCAACGCCTTTGCTTATAAAAAACTTAGTTGTGCATGTTGTCGAGCGTTGAATATCAATTTTCGGTACAAGGATCAAAACATAGAATTACAGGTTTTTAGCACAGTTGAGTATTTGATTAAGCAACTTTAGTTGTTAAATAGCTGAGGTTTTCTAAGGACTGTGCATTTTTTAGTCTATACTTGGGTGTATTCACAGAGTGTAATTTTGCAATTTATTTTCCTGTAGAGTCCCATAGCAGTCAGATTGTGAGATGATATTTAGTGTTTTGCAACCAGTTGAATCTAGACTTTTTCAAAGAAAATAAGGTCACTGTCATGAACAGTTTCCATCCTGCTGCCCACTTGTAATTAATTCTTGATTCATCTTTCAAAATTCCAGCCTACAGTATATCTTAAAGACTTAATTTTCACTCTGTGATTTTTCTTTCCATCCTAGGCCTTTTTTTTTTCAGTCTTGACTTATTTTCCAGCCTAACCCACTCCAGTCGCCGTGCCTGCTCACACGCAGCATGCAGCTAACGCAAAACTAACACGATGTTGAGCACGGGGTGGAAAGAATATAGTGAGAAGCATCGTGTAGCCTGTTTATAATTTGGATATGCAAACTACATTTTCTCTCTAAGCCTTAGGTCAGGAGAGTGGCTGAATCTGGCCTTGAGGAGATGTGTAAAGAGCTTTCAAAAGCCTAACGGAGAGATCTGCAATACTGAGCACCACAGTAGGCTTTGAGGCATAAATATGAGCAAGATATTCCCACCCTTGCCTAAAAAAAAGAAACACTGACAAGAAAGCAAGTTATAAGGCAAAGAATATTATTACAGGGAAATCTGTTTCATCCTGGAAGAACATAAATATATTACTAAAAGCACGCTGTACTCTCTTGCTGGGGGGGGGGAGAAGTTGCCACTTTGTTCGTGCAGCAGTTCAGCTGTTGGGATTAGGCGAGCTCAGCTTGCAAGTGCTGCGCTCAGCAACAGCTGCTGCTATTTTTGTTGGTTTGAATGCATCTAGCTGGGAAACGGTGGAAAATAAAGGACCTTGGACATACTCAGCAAGCAAAAGCATTTGCACTTCAGTTCCCAAACACTGCGGTTGAGCTGGTTATTATTTAATGTGATACGAAGATATTCATGTTTTGTGATAGCACAGATTTCTGGCTCCCTTATATCCGAATAACATGCATATAGCAAAATGCACAGCTAGCAAAAGCCCTTTGGAAAAGCATCCTTGTCATTATAGAGGTGTTGCTGTGCCCACATAGGTAGTTCAACGGGAGATACGAGCAACAGGAAACTTGTCTGTGATTCGTGGACACAAGAGTTCAAGAAAAGCTTCTGTCCAGCTCCTAAAAGCTCACCGTTACCATATGTTTAGGAAGAAGCCACATGTCCAGAGTAAATGAAATATTTTTTAGTTGCACAAACTCCGCTCCCTGTGTGTACCCATTTACCTGGGAGCCCGGCCAGTTCCCTTGAAGATCATCAGAAAAGGCTCCTGAGCAAGGTTTTTGTGAGTGCGGTGTCCAGACGCTGTGAAAGTTCACGTTCAAATACCTCCATTATATCAGTGAGAAGAAATCTGGAGATTTTTGAGTGGCAAACACCATTCCAGTTGTAACCTCTACGTAGCTGCCAAAATGAAGGAAGGATAAACTATAAATATAAATATGTGTTCGGCTCTGCTTTCATGCCCTTGGGTCTGTCATTCTTTCATGGCTTCAGGGGTCTGCATAGGGTACCATAGTGGCAAATACTATCTGTAGCAGCTCCTTGAAGAAGAAAACTTAATTGTAGGGCTTCTTGGAAAACCCACAGCCATGCAAGAGATGTAATGCACAGGCACATCTGGGGTAAATGGGAATTCAGAAAATCAGAAGTTCTTTGCTATTTTCTCCTAGAAGAAGATCGTGCAGGAATAGAAGATGACCAGGCGTGAGTGAGATAGATGCAGTTAAAATAGCATATCCTCAGCCTAGGTGTGGCAAGGTTCGGGCACCTCACTAGTCTTCACTGAAAATAAATCCTTCTTTGGGGGATTGTCCTACATTCTGGTAAATATTTATTAACGTTTACAGTTTCTCAAGGTCAGCTTGCATTGTATCAGTTCAGCTCTCACTGCAGTTGCACGGAAATTGCTCACATTGCAGACTGTATATAATACATATATATGATTTTTAGTAAATAAAGGCAGAGAAAGAGGAAGGGTAAGAAACATAAAGATACACCCATTTACTCTTTTTTCCGTCAAGGTCTGGATTCTGTCTCATTGATATCCATTTTCTCAGAAAGTCTGAAAAAGCGCTAAGGTGTAAAACCATATTTATTTGTGAATTATAGCCATGTTAAAAAAAAAAAATACACCTCAGGCCTCGAGTGCACTGTGTGTTTTGGAAGTTGCAGAAGTTTATACACCATAAAGCAAAACAACACCTTTGGAGCGGTTCCAGCATTTTCATATAAGTAAAAGGAGAAGCCAGCTGAGGTCTAACGAAACAAGGACTTGGAAAAGCAAGAGAGGTTGGATCTCTTTCTCTTGTCCTTCTCCTTCCTCTCCTCTCCATCTCTCCTTCTCCTCTTTTCTCTTCCTCTTCTCCCCTGTGTTTGCATCTTGTCCCAGTCTTGTAGCATTCCTCTTCTGCTCAACTCGCTACCAAGACATCTTCACCCACTTCCTAATGGGCTTTTTAAAGCTTCTTTCTTGAAGCAGCATTATTTTCTCAATGCTGAAAAGTTAAAGGTAGTCCTGTGAATTCAACTGATTAGCAGGAAAATGAAGCCTGTTTCCCTGCTGCAGCCTCATGTCCTCTTCAAGGCAACTCCTCCTTGAAAGTATTTTCAGATAGTGACCCATCTGTTTGGGGTCACTCAGGGGTAGCTTTGTCATGGTGACTCAGGCTGCCAAAAACCCACCTGGTGACATGGGAACGGGGCACGGCACTAAAGCGCAGCCAAAGGCCAGGACACCGGCTGGCTGATGCTTCCCACACAACCACAAGGCACACAGGGAGAGGGCGGCCGTGGGGCTGGCACGGAGGAAAGCCGCTCACTTCAACTCGTGTCCACCCCGATGTTGCGGGGCGTCCTTGCTTCAGAGGTCCCGATGGGTGTCACACGTGGGGGAGAGGAATAGCTGCCTCTTCAGGAGGTTGACAATCGCCGTGAGCTCATGCAGTAGGAAGGGGCTAAGAGATGGAGGAGTGTGACTCTTCCCATGTAGCCCTGTCCAGGTAATACCTGGCAGTCGAAGATACAGCCACAGCTTCACATGTGAGTGTGATACTACAAATGTGAGTGTGATGCCCTATCACCGCAGTGCTTGGACCAGACAATTTTGCAAAACATATATATGTATGTATATATTTTATATTGACATTAGGTATGCATATAAACATATATGCAATATATATTTTATAAGTATTTTATATCCTTGTGCAAATACATATATATGCAAAATAAAACCAACTATTTCTTATTCTATTTTGCTTCCACAGTTGGCTCGTTTAGTTATAAACAACATTTCTGCTGTTATTTTTGTCACTGAGATGCAGTTATTTCCTGGATCAGAATCCTGCAGAACCTAATCTAATTAATTTTACCTGTTCTGTCTCTGACTTTGTACGTCACCTCTTTAAGGTTGTGTTTGGACGTTATTTAACGATGCTTCCTATTGCATTTTCTTGTGTTTTGGAGAGAAAATGTTTTCCTGTTCCGCAACTGAAAGGGCTTATATCCTCCTCCAGAGGTTCATTTGTAACAGAGAAGGTAAAAGCTCAAGCAGATTCACAGGGAGGGAGTGTGACGAGGAGAGCATCAGTAGTAACTACGGCGTTACTGGGGTTCACTGTTTTGGGGATTATTGCACTGGAAAGGATGGTATGGCTGCAGAATTGCAGCCATAGACCATGTGCCAGAGCTTAGTGATGAGAGGGACATAAAATGGAAAGCTGAAACGTGTGTATGAAGGTGGAGAGAAAGGGAAGGAGTATACTCAGTGCCATGAATTTTATTTCTAATTTTTCCCTGCCACTGGGCCTTTCAGCAGATAAGTGACTTTAATATTATGGTTGAATGTGGACATTTACAGTGGCCTTGATGTTTGCTCTTAGCATCAGTGCACTGAATCTCCAAGAGAGAGATAATTTTTGAGACTTTTGTGCTGATGAAAGGGCAATGACTGGGTAAGGTCAATGCAAGGAGAGAATTGAAAAAAGGAGGAGGGAAGAGACCAGAAATCCTTTTAACTTGCAGAAAAAAAGGTTGAGAGAGAGATGGAGGCTGGTGGTTACTCTGTGTTGATCCTCTTAGTGGCTCGGCTGCTTTTGGAGAAGAGCAATTGAAACCCAAGGCTCTGGCAGGTCTCCACTGAATCAATGGTCCCGGGACCTTTGAAATACAAGAAAGTGCTTCCAAGTGAGTGAAAGCTGATCTCATGAGCTGTGTAGCAAGGGTGGCTTCTTTGCAAACTGCCTTCCATGGAAAACTGCATGCTTTTCCCTTTTCTGAAGCATTTGGGAGATTTTTGTGGTGTGTTTCTTTGGGAGGCTGAGCGTACCCCCCACCTTCTGAGCTGAGTCAAAATCCTTATGGCTTCTGTGGCTCCCTGTGCTATTTTTCTCATTACAGTTGGAGAGCAGGGTGTTCTTAGCAGTCCATTCTCATCTGCTCAATGTTAATCTTTCTATCTTTCTTTTTTTTTTTTTTTTTTTTTTAATAAAAGGTCCAGATGACTCCTAGATATTTTTTCTCTACTTTTGAAATGAGATTGGGATTAGACATAGGGGTTTTGTTTTTTTTTATTAACGGTCATGAGCTTAATATTGAAAATTACTGTTTGTAAGAATAATAGAAACAACCTGGAGTTGCCCAGCTTTGCATCATAAAAATAATCCTCACAATGACCACATTTGGCAGGAATACCAAAGCAAGGGGAGGGCTCTAGGCATGTTGAAGAAGGAGGAGAAGTTTGCAGGGTTCATTTTCCAGGTGGACAACCAGGTGATCCAAAATATAAGCCTTAGATTTTGTACCTTGGCAGCTTGTTTTGGTGTATCAGCACGTTTAATGCAAATTAATCCCCCCTCCCTCTCAAACACTCTGCGTTATGAAGCATGACAGGAGGGAATGGATCTAAATTCTCTTGTGGCATTAGGTCAAAGTCTTGCATTAGCTAATTGTAACCACCTGATTGTTCTACATTTAAACATCTGTGGCAGCAATAACATCATCAAACACCAAATAAAACCACAGCCTTCTGCTTCCTTATAGTAATTTCCTTTCCTGTACTTATTTTGAAGATGTGCAGGTGCATATAGGAAAGCAGGTTACTTCCGCAGACTCTCCATCATGTGCCCAGGCATCCCTGAAAAAACAGTAGTTAATAAAAGGAATAGCCTTTTTAATGAAAGACACAAAAATTAGGTAGTCAGAATCCATGGTATTAAAATTATAATACCAGAACGGCACATACTGGTATTTATTCATACTACCCTTTATTATAAAATATTGGAATTTATTCATCTGAGCCTTCACCAGGTGGTTGCATTTATTTTTAACACTGATGTCTAGTGCAGATTAACATTAGGAAAATAGGAATTTATGTTTCAGGTAAGTTTAGAGTGCTAAATACCCTTTTTTTTCTTAATGTTTCCTGTCCAAATTGACCGAGGAGTGTTCAGATTTGCTACTGGAGCTACTGTCTCAGTTCTACTGTTCATTTATTATTTGTCTGTGGACAGCCTAACCTTGAAAAATAAAAGCTGAAAGAAAACAAATCTGATCAGTAATATGTAATAGGGATTTGCACAGACTTTTGTTTGAAATAATTTGTGTGGCAGCTGATTGTGCTTGTCCTTCACCAGATAGACAGGTCTGATGGGAAACCAAGCAATCTGGATTACCCTGAAAGCAAGAGGGATAAGTTCTCCAGAAGCATATGCTTAGTCATACCAAACCTTAATTTTTTCTTGCAAGTGTTGGTGAATTCTGCCTAGGCCAGATTTTACCCTAACTTTCACCATGTCTTCATTCCATATGTGCCACCTCAGTCCTCTCCCTGCTCCCCTGAAACAGTCTGGTTTGATTTAGATGGGATAATACCAAATAATTTAGTTCAAACAGTTGAACTAAGGTCCATATGCCATTTATACAAAATGAAACAAAAAAAAAAATCAAAAAAACCCCAAACCCTAACCCTGAACCAAAAATGATTTTATCACTTTCGGTCTGCCATAAATGCAGAATTTCTTTCTGCTTTGAGCTGTGGTCAAACCACATAGCGAAGGCAGCGCCATGTAGCACCGGTTCAATAAATAACTGGGCAGCTCTACTGCACAGATGAGGAAAAATGTTTTTCTTTATTTTATGTGGATTGTTTAGGTCTTTGTACCCTGTCTCCCTGAAGATTAAACAGCAAACACAGGCTTCATGCAAAGATAATTATTATGAGTCTCAGTGTGAAATGCAGAATAGCGCCTTTGGAAAAAGAAAAGTTTCATGTGGGCTTGGAAATGCTTGAGGCTGCGGGGAAAATAAGAAGCCACAAATCTGGGGACTGAAACCCCAAATGGTTTTAAAACAGGTAGAGAAATATATGCATACATAGATAGACACTGAAGAACTTAATGATGAAAACTCTGGCTGTAGATGGGCGGACTCTCATTTATTAGGGTTTATTTCTGAATCACTTGTAGTGTTGGAAATCTCTTTGACAGCTGAGAATCCGCCTTTTGAGTTTGATTTTCTTAAGCTGTTATGTGTCTTTGTGGACATCGGAGTACCAGTTTGATTTCTGACAAAGTCGGGATGCTGAGGATACCATCCCTCCTTGCATTTTCTCTGTGACCTGAACCATTACATGAACAAAGCAGATGCAGAGGAAACTGTTGGAGGTTATGGTGTGCAGCTGGGGAAAAGCATGGAAGGTGCCATGTCTCATATCAGCCCACACTTCTGTTACCAAGAAAACAGAAAAATAGAGTTACATTAAGCAAATTGCGATTGCATGAATGTTGTCTCCTAACCTAAAAGGCAAGCTGGATTTCTGATGGGGCTTGACGACAGACAAACCGCTTGTCTGCTGGCTGAAGCCAAATTCCTGCAAGAAAACCAAAATAGAAGTCGCCAAATGGCACCTCTTACTGTAAAGGGGGAAAAGCATTTAACTGGCAATATTATTGTGAGCAGGTGCTGGGGGAATTTAGCAAACTAAGAGGCCTGGTAGGTCAATGATGAGGTTCCTGTCTCATTTGGTGGTGACTAAGAGGGGATGGCCAAGACGGAAAGGATGGCTGCCTTTCAGCTGTCTTTGGGATGGGTACCGGTCCCTCAGAGCAGGCTGGGGATGGCTCAGGGTTCAGAAGTTACCAGGGTTACGCCGGCGAGCAAGCAAACAACTCCCTTCAACCTCATCTTGGGAAATCAGGCTAAAAATAGGTTGCTGAGGCTTAAGGTTAAAAGTAAAGACGTGACCAAGCAGTGCTGTTGAAAAGCCAGCTCTGCTCATCCTCTACAAACATCCAAGGACTGCATTTCCCTGCCAGAGCCGATGCATTTGTTACTGGCTATAGAAAAAGGCTCTGTGAAAGTTGTACATTAGCTAGCAATGCCTTCTGACCTGCAACTACGCTGACGGCTGGGTTTTCCCTAAAACACATGGAGTTTTAGAAACGGCTTTTCAATATAGCGATAGGCCAAGTATTTAGAAATCTGGTTCATAACGAAGGGAAACTGATGACCGAAGAGGTGAGAGAAAGTATTTCAGGGTAGGGTGGTGGGATCGCCGGGTCCCCATGTAGTTGGACTGTCACAGCTTGGTGGGGGGACGCACCCCGCTTCTCACTGGTGCGTTTGCCTGCTTTACCCCAGGTCCAGTTGAAAAGCGAAGAAACGAAAACCTTTGCCATGAAAATACTGAAGAAACGTCACATCGTGGACACGAGGCAGCAGGAGCACATCCGCTCAGAGAAGCAGATCATGCAGAGCGCGCACTCGGACTTCATCGTGAGGTACCGTCCCTCCGCCTTACGCGCTGCCGCGGGAGAGCGAAGCCCAGCCGATCTCGGCATTTTGTGAAACCACACAGGAATAATCCATCCATTGCTAGAAAAAACCCTTGAGCCATAGCTTCCCTGTAAGGGACTGCAGACACGGTGCACGAAATAAGGTCTTCTCCAGGCCAATGTGAGATTGCTCTGCCCATGGGGGACATCTGCCCAAGCCTAAACTAAACTCATGTTCTTAACTGGTTTGTGTTGACCCTGTGCTGCGCTCACATGGCTTTGTGGCTCCTGAAGCAAGCGCACCACGAGCCCGCAGCCTGGGCAGAGCTTGCCGATGCCGGCAGACAAGGCTCCGTGTAGACGTGCACAGCATGACTCAGCATCGCCCCTGCCCAAAGTTGATATCCCTCTTTTTTCTGAATTTCTGAATTTTCCTTCCCACAAAGGGAAGCTGGAGGGCAGGGTTTAATCTTTGGAGATCACGTGCTGCCATGTGAATAAAAAGTTGTATCCAGCGCTTCTTCTTAGGGTGTATTAGATAAATCCAGTTCAGTGTCCCTTGACTCATCATGGGCAAATGCGCTAAAACCATACCTCTCCCCAAAACCTAAGCAGACGCAATTATTCAGTGAATAAAATCAGGTGCCAGGCATTTTTGCCTGTTTTAGCCCTAATGGCAAATTTCTCTGACTCTTCAAGGACCGTGAGTATCTGTCAGCAGGAAACAGAAATGGTTTAAGTCAGGATAAGAGTGGTGGGTGGTGAGGACCTCTGGCAGGGCAATGTCAAAAATGCAAAATACCTTCACCGAGCTGGAGGTATTTAAAAGGGCGGCCTCTCATCTAAGCGAAGGGTGCTTCATCCCACCCTCAAAGAAATGCCCGAAGCACTTGACTTTTGCCAGAGGAGATCAACCCCGCTCCCCAAAATTGCTCCGGAGAGACATCCTAACCCAGGGGTGAAACCAAACCCCTGTGATAAATGCAAAGGCAAGCGCCTGGCCGGGACGGCCGCCCGTCAGTTGCTGAGGGGGTGTTTCCTTCCCAGGCTGATCCCTGGGATTCCCCCAGAGCCCTCGGCTTCGCCTCTGATTCATGGGTGACAACTGCAGCCTGACACCCTACCCAGCTGCAGTTTCCTTCACGCTGGAATATTTGATTCACAAACACGCCCCCGTTACCTAGGCTAGAGCCAAATATACCTTGTGGGCTATTTCAGCCTATAGATTTCTTTTCTGAAGCCTGAGCTGTCTCAGGATGGGGATGTAAAGGGAGGTGAAGTGTGGGGCCAGCCAAGCGGAGGGACATTTTGACACCATTTCCAGAAATACTCTCTCCTAAATAAAAAGCTTGAGCCTGCAAACATTTCTTAATGGAGCCACTGATGTTCATAGCTAATAAAATAAATGCTTCTTCATTCCCACTTTTTATTCTTTCAGCCAGCAAGTGAAAAAAGCATGCGTTAGCCATAGGTCTTTTCCTTCCATATCATGCAATAAATCCCATCCTTTATAGTAACAAGCCTCCATTGACTGTTTTTAATACCCCGTGGAAATCCTGCACTGAGAAGGGCCTTTCTAAGTCATGAAGTCCAACCTTTTGCTATTACATATGCCGCAGCTAGAAAATGCCTGGTTTATCAAACTCTGTGTCTGCTTTTCCCCCTCACTTCTTCTTTTGCACGTCCATGGGGATTTGAAGTTGTCTTATAGTAACTATCCTAAAATTATTCATAACATGTTTATACCCTTTCTTGGCCCAGCTGGGATAATATTTTCCTGGGTGCTACAGATAGAAATCTTATGACTTCGGTAGATTAATTGTGTTTGGAGATGTTGGGTGAAAGGTGGGTTTAAAATGATCTTGGAGCAAAGGACACAACATCCGGGATATCAGAACAGGATAGCCAAAACTCCCGAAGAACTCAATTATTTTCTTAATTCGTCATGAAACTCTTTGTTAAAAATCTTTGAAGAATAGTTTGGTTTGATGATTAAAATGCATTAAACCAGCCAAAAGAAGCAGAAGTGTCCAAGTACGACTAAATAAAATTTACTCGTAGATAAGCCAAGAATCTCACAGAACAAAATGCTCTGGGTTTGGTAAAGGGCCAAACAAGCGTTGAGCAGTAGATGTCTGCACTGGATTTGCAAATATTTAGATGAATGAGAAAATGAATAAAAAAATCAATTCATATATTGTGACATTTCAAACTTATGATGGCTTGATCTACTGAAATAGTGCGGTTTGATCATGTATAAGCTTTTTGCTTCCATTACAGTTGATAAATAATATCTGATTTTTTTTTTCCTGCACGTTTTAGGCCAGATTTAATGCCCATAAAGTTTTCTGGAAAGCCATTTTTCAGCAGTGCTACCTTAGCTAGAGAAAGTAATGCCTTATTTCAGTAGCATTTAAACTACTGAGCAATTAAAAATATTTAGTTATGCATATTTTGGATTCTTGAATATGTAGGTTTTCTGTAAACCTTAAGGAAGATGAAATGTTTATTAAGATAAATTATGTTTAGTCCAACTGGCAAGAAATAGTATTTTTTTTTTGTTAAACCCATAAATTTTAACCATGTGAAATGGTCAGTAAGTTTGTTCCAACTTTTTCTGAGAAGCACATTGTAACTGAGATTTTAAATGTCAACATAGGTAATACTAGAGTAAGGAAAGATCTGAAGCACTGGTTCGGTTTTTTTCCTTTTAATTTTGTTGTGGCTGCAAAGAGTACCTTTTAGCTACAGAATATTTCCAGGTAGATAAGCACCGAGCATATTCAGTACCCAAACTCCTGCCTACATCACAGCTGTGCCTGCTGGGATCTTTTTCTGTTAAACATGCCAAAAGTAGAGCGGGTAACTGCTGCTAAGCTGTGTGCTGGATGCTATGCAAACACAGACAGGAGACAAATGTTGTCTAGCATCGTGATGTGAAAGCGTATCGGAGCCAAGCTGTAGCTGCCGGGTTGTTTTGCCACGTACCTTAAGTTAATATTTAACTGAATGCCTTCGAAAGGAACCAAGTCCTGCTGTGTTTTCCCCCTGGTCCATCACACAGGTCCATAAAAGATACTAATAATTGGATTTATCACTAGCTGGGAAGAGCTAGAATCTGCAAAACCACCTGTTTTAATTTATATCATGTGGTATCAGCCCTTTAGTTTTTAATTCTTGGAAACTCCCATGAATGCAGCAATTACACCATAACAGAATATCCCTCAGCATCCCCTTTTGCTGTGGAGCTCGGATTTTTAAAATTAATTTCTGAACAGTCCAGCTGCAAAGAAACCTTTTCAGTATCCACATAGAGCAGGCTCATTCCTGCAGGCAACCTGAACCGATATATACCCACACATGTAACAAGAAGTACAAAAGTAGTTCGACATTAAAATTAAATTAAACAGCTAATACTGAATTCCCTTTTTTTATTTCCATAGTTTTATAGTTCCATTTGTTTAATATGTCATATTAAACACAGAGCATGGATTTTACTGCACAATTTAGATTGCACTTGAGAAGGAGGACGGGTTCATAAAGCCTGGCCATCTATCCCTTTAGGCAGTTTTTCCTCCACATTCAATCACTGGAAGAAGAAGAGCAGTTTTAGATGCCTACACATCAGCAGGTTGTCTTTAAACTCTCCATATCAGTGGGTTTAAGGTCTGAAACGAAGCACAAATTGGGTGACGCTCCTTTGAGATGATGGAGGGGAGACTGCAGATCTGCAGCCAGACTCTGTAGTGTGAAGAATAAGATAATATGGGTGTTATAAAAAATGGTAGGAAACCTTCTCTTTCAAGCACCTCTGGAAAGCCAAGTGTCAGGTTATGCCATTAGAAATGGCAGATTTTATATTTAGCACCCAGAGTAGCGATGACCTCTTCTTCTGAGGTCCATGATACGCTTCACCACTCAGATGCCCATCTTGTTCTGCTGAAATATTTCCCACCCAAGAAGCGACATTGAAATGATTCTCCTTAAACGTAACACTGACTCTGAAAGATTCCCCTTGGTCTTGTGCTGCTTGCTGGGATGAAGTGCGTGGTCTGTGAGAAGTGGGAACGCTCGGTGCCTTCGCTTGTGTCGTGGATTTATTCTGATTTTCTTGTTTGCCCACAACAGGCTCTACAGGACGTTCAAAGACAGCAAGTACCTGTACATGCTGATGGAAGCCTGTCTGGGTGGAGAGCTCTGGACAATTCTCAGGGACAGGTGAGTTTTGAGAAACTATTATCTTAGAAAGTGGAGTATTTTCTAATATGCCACCAGATACCCAAAGGTCTTTATCTTTCATGGGCAAAATCTGGATCTTACCGTGTTATGTTTGATTTAAGATCCCAGAAAGGTGAGGAGATATTTTTGTTCCTATGCAGTTGGCTACAGACAAACTGAATCCAGTCATAACTGAGAATAAAGACTGGTGTAGGTTGCGTCCAACATGTACAAGGCTTTATGTGAGTGGAGACTTAGCCAGAGCTACTTTCTCACGGCCTCTCTGAAAAAATAGAGAAGGTAGTGATGGTAGCAATGGAAGTCATGTGATAAATTCCATCTACGACAAGTCTTTGACTGCCCTTTGCCTGTATCTTGATCTACAAAGGGTACCCCTAAATAGCCAGCAGCATATTTTAATTTTAACTTAATTAATTAATTAACTTTTCGTTACCTAGAACAACAACTTTTTGCAACCACAGAAATTACAGCTGTGTCCTCGGTGCCCATGCTACCGTTTCTCACGTTTGAGAGCCTGGCTGGAGGTTCAGGCACCCGATAGAGAAATGTGGGACTGTTTTGAGGGTGACAGAGACTTTGGGCACCACGGATGACGGCAGAGAATTACCCTGCAGGGTGTGACCAGGCATTGCAGGAGGTGCAATTCTTGTAAGACATGCTCTGGAGGTAGGGTCCTTCCAGTGTGGCACCTGTAGGCATTGCTGCTGTGGCCGTTTTAGACTCTAGACTTACAAACCAAGACCCTAAAGCAGCAGTGGCATTAGTGAGAGGTCACAGTTGCAAGTGAAATCCATGGGAAAGTGCGTTCTCAAGCTAAAAAATGCAGAATTCTTAAAAGTCATCTGAAAAATCACAATTTTCCATCTGAGAGAAAGACCTGCTTTTTTCATCACAGTGTTTTCTCCGCTGCCCACCCTCTGTAACTGTGAATAGCAACATCCACCTCTATTGTGGAAGCACTGTGATAAATAATATCTATTAATACTTCTTCATATTTATGACACAGTCAGGTATGATAGCAATGAGCAGGAGGAAATCAATAGTTCTACAGTGGCTTTTAGTCCAGATATCACATATTAAACGAGAGCCGCTCATCAAAGTGGGAAACAGGATCATGCATCAGATCCACACCCTGCAAGCAGCACAACACCACTGGGACACAGAAGTGCCATGGAAAAAAATAGTTAGGAAAGCATGTAATTACATACTGTGCCGTAATGCACAAGCAAATGTGCTCCTGGTATTTCCTGCCTCAGGAGGGTTTGACCTTGTAGCGTTTGGTTTTGGTTGTGGGTGTGTAGGTGGCAGGTGGATTGCACGGGTGTACGTGGGACCTGCATGTAATATGCCCGCGGACAGGAAAAGATGCAGTGAATTGCATGTAACTATGTCATGGGCTCATAATTGGAACATAATTTAATTAAATTTGGAAAGTGAAAGAAATGCATCAGAAAGATTGATCAGAAAGCAAAGATTAAATTTTTTTTTAATTACCTAGAATGAATTTTTTTTAATTCTTCCTTTTCCTAACAGCGTGCCTTCTCCGGACCATTAAAATGAGAATCGTAGCAAAGTTAGCAGGTGCCAGGTTGTATTTTTCATTGTCTTTGTCAGAGCCTGATAATTTCACCTTTAATTCTCTCGGCTTTAAATTGTGGTTCTGCTGCCACCTAGCTTAGACACGCTTCTGAGCTCAGCCAGCTCCCACCACCAGCTCCTGACGAGCAGGGGGATATGATTTGCTTCGGAAAAGTCTGAAACAAGGATCCAAAAGTGTGGTTTATGCTGAATTTGCAATTAACACTTCAAGTCCCAGCAACTGTAATTTTTCTGCCTTTTGTCTCGGTTATGAACACTAGTAAGGGAGTTCTTGATCTCCAACAGCTCAAAATAGCTTTATCACCCAAAAGTCAAAGATTATAATTAAAAAATCACCTTTTAGTTAGAAGGTGTTTGTAGATTTTACTTCTATGAGATGTAATTATAAAATAAAATAAATATTTTTATATTAAATAAATAAAAATATTTTAGATTCGAATGTTTGATATGAAGGTGGATTGAAGGCAAAGTTGCTAACTTCAGAAATGGAAATGCAATTAAATCTATACGTAAAGGTGAGTTTAGCAACAGCCACTTTCCAGGTATTACAGTGATTCTACTGAACTGTGAAGATATTTTAACAGTAGGGTGAAGTCCAGTAAGGGAAGAGATCTAATAATTTTATCCCCTTTCCCTCTCTTATTTTACGTAGAGGTTCATTTGAGGATTCAACGACCAGGTTTTACACGGCATGTGTGGTCGAAGCTTTTGCCTACTTGCATTCCAAAGGGATCATTTATAGGGACCTCAAGCCAGAAAACCTCATTCTGGATCATCGAGGTTACGCCAAACTGGTGAGTGCCTGCAATATTAGGTTTGCCAAAAAAAGTCACCGCTACTACCAGACAACTGGTGTTTTAGGGGTAGAGGAGAACCCAGGATTAGCCACAGAGGGTCAGAAGCAAAGCCCACCCAGCCCAGGGTCCCGTCTCTGATGGTGGCCATCAGTAGGCGCTGAGATGAGATCAGGGCAAGGGTGTCATCACCCACCACCGGGATGTTCTCCCAGCCTCCAGCAGGCTGAGGCTCAGGATACAGCTGAGCTGGGGAACACTAATGCTGGCTTGAAATTCAGATCTGTGGTCCTGAAGTGGAAATGTTTAGAGATAAGTGTCAAGAGAAATCCAGCCAGCTGTTTTGGAGCTACTGAAAGACTAAAAAATAACTTGTAAAGAGGTGTCTTAAAATATTGGTGGGAGAGGGGGAGGACTTGCATCTATGGGCTTTATGGGCGACTGGTGAAACAAATTTTGCAAGCTGCTGTTCCTGTGTCGGGTCCTTATGTAAGCAATAAAGGAAGGCGTTCTTAATGGAAATAATAATCATGACCCTGTCATGGCAAGAAATTATTATTATTAATTGCCGTGGACTGCGTTGCTGAACTGTGGCCAACACAGCTTCTTGCTTTAGGAGGGCTGCTTGTGTTTTAGCACTGGTGACACACCTGACTCATCTGTGCAAACTCCTCTGGGACGACTGCGTAAGGCTCTGCCTGGAACTGCTCTTCCCAGAAAGTCGTGGTCCTTCTCAGTGCTGTCCCCCTGCAAGATCCACCTCCTCAGACCAGGTCGGCAGCGTATGCAAGACCTCTGCCCCCCAAATTAGGGAGTTACTGATGGGTTTCACTGTACCGCTTTGTTCACTCATACTACCATTTTGCTTCAAAAATCACTGTAGAGGTGCCCTGCATGTAAGGTACACCCCAAATGCCAGGTGAGACCATGGAGAGGGGGAGAGGAAAAGCAAGACTTCCCTTGGTGGGAGGTGCTGGAGGATGTGGGCACTTGGGAGGCCATCAGTGAAGGACAGGGCAATGCACTCCTAAAAAGAGCTGTGTCCAAGAGGGGCTGATGCCCTCCCTGAGAGTCATGGTGGGGGCCAAGGTTTCTGCCTCTTGGCTTGGGGACTTCCAGGCCTTTGGGAAGGGAAACTCAGGAGTGGCGTCAGCAGGTGGGAGCAGTTAAGTCAGACCATCACCATCATGGACCTTTACAGCGTCGTGGCAGCCACCATGTGTCATCATTACACAGCCTAATGAACGGCATCAGAGTTTATCCTCCACAGCATTTTGCTAAGGCTGGGGTGTTCAGCGAGGTGTCAGATGATTGAGGAGGATTAGGTGCAGGACTGCCCTTCTCCCCACCCCAGGAGGACCTGGACCGGGGTTTGTGCTGGTCCCATCACCAACCCCCAGCACGTTAGACATTCTGATCCCCCTGAACACATCCGTGATAGCACAAGAAGTGTCCCAGATCTCTTGTGGGACTGTGACCACGTAGGACTTTTGCTCCTGACCATCTCAAGGGGTAGGAACATCTCACAGCCATCAAGGGACAGTAGAGTGTGCTGCAGACCACAGCTCTAGGCTAGGACAGCACCAAGGCAGGGGAGAACAGAGGGGGTAGAGCTAAAAATACAGTGCGCCTATTAACCTGAGCTCTGCCTGGGCCCCAAAAGATAGCTTTGGTTCCCAGTATAATCTGATTTTCTGTGCTTGCTGGTGCCACAGGGGCACTGCTGTAGGGGCACGCTGAGGTTTGTGAGCCTGCCAGCACGTTGTAACAGCCTCAAGTAAATAGTTGCACTGCATCACTCTCTATACCAGGAGAGAAATCTGAACTTTTCAGTAGATGCCAAAGTGGTCAGTGTTTAGCCTAAATAGTTCCTTGCTCAGGTAAAAGCTGGGTTTGAAAAAAAAAAAGGCAAAACAAATCAACCTCATCTGTGAATGATACGATGTTACATCTCCCCAGAAACCCTCAGTGTTAGCATTTGTTCTTCTTCCCTCACGAGAATCTTCCTTTTTATATTACGAAGGATAAATCGGTGAAAAGGTCACTACGGTTGCCTGGTCCTGGAAAGACCCACGATGCTTTCGTTAGGAGAATATTCTCACGAGGAAACCTCCTTTATGCTTTGCTTCACTTCAAGAGGAGCGGAGCACATGGCTGACATATTCCCTCTCATGCTCTGCCCTGATGGTACTCTGCTCCTTTCCGCAGGTTGATTTTGGCTTTGCAAAGAAAATAGGATTTGGAAAGAAAACATGGACTTTTTGTGGAACCCCGGAGTACGTAGCCCCTGAGATCATCCTGAACAAAGGTCATGACATTTCGGCAGACTACTGGTCACTGGGAATCTTAATGTATGAACTCCTGACTGGCAGGTATGGGCATCGGGGCCGGCACCGCTGCTGAAAATAGATCCGAATATTTCTGCCGTTGTCACCCTGATTAGGCAAAGGACAGGTTCAGAGCTGGCGTGTGCTGTAGCGGCACAGCACTGTGCTGCTGAACCTAATAATTAGTTTTTGCACTTTAAGTCACAGCTTCGATGCAGACTGCTCAAAGGGCAAGACATGAGCAGGCTTTTTAGGAAATGCTGTGAAATGACACCGAAAATTCCTTTTTGGCCCTGAATGAGCTGAACATGATGGAGAAAGGGAAAGGGTTTGCAATTCAACTGGAGAGGTGCAGTGACGGGCTGCCACACATCTGAAAAGGAGGAGGTGGACCTGACACTTGAGTCCCTATATCCATCCCTTCCCTTACTTAGTTTTGGATGTATATGTTACTGCTTGTGTTGGCAGTAGCAGCTTCCTTGCACTTCCTCACCTCATCCCCCATCACTCACTCCCATCATACCAGAGCTGGAAAAGGATCCATCATCTCAACCTGCTTATCCTTTGGGGCTAGACCCAAGCCCCTCATTCTGTTAAACCAATGGAAACCTAATTAATCCCCACTGAAAGCATGTCACAACGTCAGAGAATAAGCCAGCGAGCATTGCTCAGACCCTTGTTCCTTGGACTGTTGGGATGTGGGCCATCATGGAAGTGAGAGGTTCAGCATGTGCTGCTGCAGAAAACATGACTTTACTCTTTGGTACTTCCCTCCAGCCAGCACCACTGACAGTATCAGAGCTCCTTGGCTGAGAAATTATTAAGATCAGAGGAAGCAAAGCATTGCTAGTCGTCATCTGCCTTTTCTCATTTTAGTAGGGTACTATGTTTTGCTTTGGGTGGATGGGGAGGTTTATCAATCTTCAATGCTATTTTAAAGACAAGCTTTTAATCTTTTTCTTTTTCCTTTCCCCTCTGAAGTCCCCCATTCTCAGGCCCAGACCCCATGAAGACCTATAACATCATATTAAGGGGAATAGACATGATTGAATTTCCAAAGAAGATTGCCAAAAATGCTGCTAATTTAATTAAAAAACTATGCAGGTAAGCGCATGAAATATAATCACCTTGATCTTATTTGCAAAGAAATTAATTGTTCAGTAACCGATTTGTTATTCGTTTTATAGGGACAATCCATCAGAAAGATTAGGGAACTTGAAAAACGGAGTGAAAGATATCCAAAAGCACAAGTAAGTGTCTTCTCCACCATCCATCAGATCCAACCCACAGAAACATGCATTTCAAGCACTTCAATTTTCAGCAAAAAATACTCTTCACGTGCTTTAGACTCTTAACTGAATTTCCATCAGTTTCTTTTTTTCCCAGTGTTTTGGTATAGATGCTAGCCTTGCCTGTGAGCAAAACACATTGCACAATGACCATTACACTTTAATTACTCTAATTGCAGAAGAGCATTTGGAAGCAATCCAACTTGGCCACTGCCTGCTTGGATTTTTTTGGTTTTCAGAATCACTTTCCAAGGTTTTCATTGATTTCCCTTCCCCCCCACTGAACACACTTTCTCTCTACCTGTGACATTAATTCATCATCCCTTTTGGTCTGATGGGAGAGAGTTGTTAAGTGATGTCACATAGGTTTTCAAACTGCTGGAGGGGAATAAGAACAAGTTAAGAGAGCCATCGCAGAAGCAGGTTATCTTATCCATCTGTGCTGGTGCTTCTCTTCTCCCATCCCCAAAGCAACAGAAATGGGTTGGATGGACATTTTGGGTGGACGGGTTGAAGACTCAGCCCAGGACTCATCCACCCACCTAAGCTGCTGTAGCTTGAGCAAACCCGAGGTGCCCGAACCAGGAGGAGGACATCCCTGTACATGCCCTTAGCTCCCTATCTCATATGAAGAAAGGACTTTAGGGGTCTCATACAGGAGGGATCAACCCTATAGAAAGGAAAGAGCAGCTGCCAGGACACCTGCAGTGAGGAACGGTTTTCTTCTGAGCATTGGTAATTTGTACTTGCGATGGTATTATCACTGGGTTGCTACACATGCTTCATTTTCAGTCCCCAAAATCATACATAAAGGTGACAGGAAAAATTATTAAGGCTAATTGGACAATTTGAAGAAGATGACTACGGGAGTTGAAACCCACTGTTTAAGCAATTTAAATTTAATTTTGTGCTACAGAGATATTTTCGCCGTATGTCTTAACTTTCATTATTCTCTCCCTTCTAGATGGTTTGAAGGCTTTAACTGGGAAGGGTTACGAAAAGGGACACTGACGCCTCCTATAATACCAAGTGTAAGTTTTCCTACTTATTTTCTCCTTCCTGGCCAATAAGTTTCTTTTACACGAACGTTGTGAGCTTCGGGCACTAATACACTGGAGTTAAGTGGCGACAGCGTGTGCTTTATTTCTTCTGAAGATGCTTGAAGAAGTCATGTTGGAGACATTTCCAGCTACACTTGGTCTCCTGGCGGTCTCTTCCAGGAGAGGGCGGTTTGGGGAGGGCATGACTGCGATGAAATGCTCTTTGCAGCAGGAGATCGGGGCAGGATCATTCACTACTACACGTTTTTGTCTTCCTCACCTGCTCCACTTGTTTCTTCATCTACTTTTCACATTTCAGTGGAGAGCTGCCACTTTCACCCCTTCTCTCAGATGTGTCCTCTTTCTTTCTCCTTTATTCTTATTTCTTTTGACGAGGCAAGTGGGATTTGTATGCCATCTCCCTTTTCTTTTGCATCAACCTTTCTCTCTGTCTTTTCTTTTGTGCTTTTCGGTCTTTTTTTCCTGCATCCGTGTCCTACATGAAAAGCCCTGTTACCGCCTAGTTTATGTTTAACTGGGAGCAGACGCGGAGGGACAGCTCGACTCATTTTCCTTTGGAGCAAAGCTCTTCCTTTGATGTCTTTGTGAGCTCTTTACCCACAAAGCCTGCCACAAAGGGAAACCAAACAGGATTAGCTGATAGAAATTACCTTGGCCCCTTCTGTTCTGCAGCCTCCCCTCCTTGTTTCAACTTAATCCCTTTCTCTCCATGCCTCTCCCGCGGGATCACCGAGAGAATGACATTAGCAATCGTGTTTAATTGCACCCCGTTGCTCTGTCCACCCATGGTCCTGCCCCTCCTGCAGCAGCGGCAGGCACGGCTCCAGGGCTAAGTCTGCCATCCCAAAGTTTTCTTAGCAGCTATGAAAGAGCAAGAGGGTTTTGCATACCCACTTTTTGCCCTGTGGGCTGCAGAAGTTACTGGCAGTTAGTGGGAGAAAGCAGGACTTTGCAAATATCTGCCTAAAGCAGGATGCCCAAAGAACATATAAATGTTTTATAAATCAAAACCGTGTTTTTTCTGTTAAGCTTCTTTTAAATGGCTATTAATTTGTCAGCGGTACTGTTCACCACATTTCAAGTCAGACAATAAAGTCAAGTTTGCTCCCTTACATCCAGTTACAATTTGTGGTTTACCTGTGCAGGATGTCAGTGTAGCCTGCAAATGCCCCAATATGTTTCTCTAATTGTTTTTAGTGGATTTGTAGTTTAGTAAGAGCATTTTCAGTACTGCTTTTACCCAATATACATATGGACCCTGCATGTCTAACCCTCAGATGGCACAACCAGCAGCAGTGACTTCAGTGGTACCTGCTCTCTATGGGCATGAATTGCTCCCTGACATCCCCAAGCTGGGACGTTGCTCCACCACCAGAAATGGTCTCTGGTCCTTTGGCACTGCCTAGAGGAAGGCCGCTCGCCAGCCTGTTGGGCAGGAAATAACGTTTTCTTTGCTATTTCAGTTAGATCTAACACGGTAGGAGAAAAGGTTTGGGTGGTGTTATTTCTTGGCATCGTCAAGGCTGTGTGTTCGTGGGACTAGTGGTGTCCTGCCAGGGAACATGTCTGTGGTTGCTCCCAAGAGAGTGATCTGCTGTCACTCTTTTGGCCGGCACACCACCGTCAAGGCTTTCCAAAGTAGAGAGGAGCATCCTTCCCTGTTCAGAGGAATCCTTCTTCCAGGACAACTCAATGTTAACAGCCATACGTTGCCCTAATCCCAATTCAATCACAGCTCATTCTTTCCTAGAGCTCTTAGGAGTAACAACTTCTCTAGACATACTCCCAAGATCCTCTCCAAAACCTGCCTCGATTAACTAGTGAATCTTGTCAATCCCAAAGCTGTCTGTCCCTCTCGGCCTCGTTTTCCACAAGTTTTTCAGTTGCTTTGGCAAAAGTCCCAACTGCCAATAAGAGCTATATGTGAAAAGAGACACAAAATACATAGCTCTGGGGGAAAAAATCCATTTTTTCCTTCAGTCAGTGAACCTCTTGTTGAGCCAGTAGGGCTAAATATAGAGACTAGCTTTCTTTTTTTTAAGAAAAAAGGCCTTCCCCAGCTCTTTAACCCTCATTAGCAGTTATGTGGTACTACCAGTGAGGCAATCGAAAGCTGCTCCTTAGCTCTTATTCCATGGGATTTTAGGAAAGATCTCCATTTACAGCCTGCTGCTAGGACATCACTTCAGGCAGCAGCTGAGCCTCAATACCACAGCTGAAATCTGTGACAGTAGCTGTCCTTAAAAGCTTCTCCTGCATCGACTTTTCCAAAGATGCGCTGTCTTGCATCACAGTTCTTGCCTTTGAGAATGACATGCAGACCTCTGCGCCGTAATTCATCTCTAGCCCTTATGTTGGTAAGCCATCAGAAAGCTGACACTGATGTTTGCACTTTATCTTCTTGGACAGGAGATAATTCTAGAGTGTCCCTCCTTGGCTGGCGAGGCCATCAAGAGGGACATTTGCTCCCATGTCTCTGACAGTGAAGGAATGCAGGCCACGTAGGTGACCTGGAGCTCAGAGCTGTGGGGAATCACACCAGCATTAGCATCACATAATGTCAATCAGCAGAGTAGCAACTCATCCAACCTTTTTTCTCCAAATCCTATTTCTTCTAAGAAAAAGAAAACCCTCTACATTTGAGGTGTTGGATATACTCAGCCTTTTTATTTTGTCAGATGAACGCACAAAAGGCAATCCATTTCCCAAAGTAGGACTTATTTCCCTTAAAGCCTCATCTAAGCAGAGCTCAAAAAAACGTGCCTGTGCTGCTAGGTGCTCCCAGAGTGGAGATCTGCAGAGGAGCCCCGGGGAGCTCCGTAGATGCTTTCACACAGTGCAGTCCACTTACACATTGTCCATCACTGCTGAGAGGCTTCCTATGAAGACAGGCTGAGAAAGTTGGGGTTGTTCAGCCTGGAGAAGAGAAGGCTCTGGGGAGACCTTATAGCAGCCTCCCAGTACCTAAAGGGGGCCTACAGGAAAGCCAGAGAAGGGCTCTTTATCATGGCATGTACTGATAGGACAAGGGGTAATGGTTTTAAACTGAAAGAGGGTAGATTTAGGTTAGATATTAGGAAGAAGTTCTTCACTGTGAGGGTGGTGAGGCACTGGAACAGGTTGCCCAGAGAAGTTGTGGCTGCCCCATCCCTGGAAGTGTTCGAGGCCAGGTTGGATGGGGCTTTGAGCAACCTGGTCTAGTGGAAGGTGTCCCTGCCCATGGCAGGGGGGTTGGAACTAGATGATCTTTAAGGTGCCGTCCACCCCAAACCATGCTGTGATCCCATGATTCTGCTCCCAGAGGAAGACCTCACATGGGGTGGGCTGAGAGAAACAGAGGGTTGTGGTCCAGCCCGTGAGACTGTGGGGAGGGCGAGTGTGGAGCACCCCAAGGGTGAGGACCCAAAGGATGAAGGCTCTCCAACCCAACAGTGTCAGCACCAACAGAGTAAAGAGATCCAGGTAACTCAAAAGAAATTAAATTACAGTATTCAGTACACAGTGAAGCATCTCATCACTCCGTAGTGCTCCACTAAGCTTTTACAGGGTTGTTGTTTTTTTCAAAATGAGTTGGATATTCAAGAATCTTAATTTTCCCTGAGATGTTTCTGGCAGCAGGAAAATGCTGATGCAGCTGGGCAGCAAATAAATTTAGAGCTGAAGTTGGAGCTCTTGTTGATCAAATAGTCTTTTCCCAAGGCTTATAGCAGCATCCAGCATCGAATACATCCCCTGGACTGTAGGCTGGCCTCTGGCTGTGAGTGGCTTTTCCACCAGCTGCACACGTGAAAGGGCTGAAAAATGCAGCAAGTGTTTTCTGCCCAGCACTCCTATGGCAAGTGCAGTCCCCTCCAGCCTGCACTGGCTACTTGGGGTATGGCTTGAAGTACCGATTTTCTCTAGTAAGACACTGATTATTTTGGTCTGGAGAGCTGCTGGTCTGTTTCTGTATTGTTTCATTTTTTTAAATTGCATTGAATGTGTCAGAGGCTTATTGTAAGAAAGTTTCAGGCACCGTTGTAAAGCAAAAAAATTAGAAATTATCTAGCTATGGTAGATTTTAAATGACATTATTTCCAAAAAAGAAACATACATGGCCTTCATCCTCAGAAGATGGGTTTCTCTGGTGGGCTCCCTAGACTGAGCAATACTTGTCAGGAAACTTGGAAGGTGGCAGGGTCCAGCCTCAAACTCAGGATCCTGGAGCCATAAATTAGATATCTGGGCTCTGGGGAGGCCCAAGGCTTTTCTGCCAACCTTGTACCGATAGGTAGGACAGTTGCTCTTGAACTAGAGACCCCAGAGGGCCTGGATCATTAGAGTAGGAGGGCTGTGGGAAGTCCTCCCGAGATTCAGCAAAAAGTGTTGAATGCAGAACTTTTCTTCCTTGCTGCAGTTAGCAATGAATCCCCTTAAATGATCGTGGTTGTGAGATCAAGAGGAAATGTCTGCAGGCATCCACTTTGATGACCGTCCCCTTCTTGTCACCCTCTTCTTTCCACAGGTTGCATCTCCAACAGACACAAGCAATTTTGACAGCTTCCCAGAGGACAGTGATGAACCACCCCCTGACGACAACTCAGGATGGGACATAGATTTTTAATGTATTTCTCTTACCTGCTTCTGCCTTGCTGAAGACAGCTTCCTGGGACATGGCTGCCAGCGAAACCGAAAGAATTGGGGAGGATTAGTGCTCGGGGTCACCATGATGCCTTGATTGATGCTGCTACAGTAACTACAGTGGCATTAGGACTTATTGCTTAGATGACAATAGCGCTCTTCATGTTTTATGTTCGAACTTAAAGTAGCAGTTGACATGGTGGTCCTGACACAAAGCCTTTCACCAGTAAAGAAATATGTTTTCTATCACTGCAACGATCTTGCTACGCTCTTAATTATAAAAGTCGAGAGATACGTAGTGTAAGACGCACTTAATTCTAGCTGCAAGGTACTGGCTTTATCAGTAGGATCAATAGTAATTTATTAAGTGCTGTAGCTAAATACAGTGCAGGATTTGGGCTACTCCCACCCTCCAAACTCCGGAGGTCTTCTACTGTAGGCCAGTGTAGGAGCAAAGGAGGACCACACGGTACTGGTCAAAGAGTTCATGTCAAAGCAGTGGTAAAATTTGTCCTTTTCCTTTCCGAGCAGTATTCATGACAAGACTGAATGTTACCTTTCCTCTTTATTTTTGAGATCTTTTTATTTTAGCCTGGTAAAACAAAAGCACAACTGCTCTAGATCCTGTTAAGGCAGATATGGGTCGCTTCTCTCATACAGCTGAGAACATACTGTAACACGACGTTTGGGTTTTTTTTCCTTTCCCTTGGTACAAATACATAACTGCATGAAAAAAACCAACCATAAAATTAATCCATTTTACATATAAAATAGTGCTTAAATAATGGTCCTGTAATAAAGTGACAGCAGCCCACTGGTCTTACTGGTTAGCTATTAGGCATAAAACTAAGCTTAACTTTTACCTTTTTAGAGCCTGAAGGGAAAACATAAGACCCATAATGTACTTTATAGGTGCTATGTACATCCCTCATCTGTGAATATACCTGTTCAGTCAACCACCATTTCAGAAATATGTAGCAAGAGGCATCGTTCTCCGTCACGCTCTTAGATGATTTTACGTCTCCGTGTCTGCATCTCTTCCGTGTTTAGTGCAAAGCTAATTAAAATAAAAGGTGGTACTGGGCCAGTTTGCTGGCTCTGTTTGTAATATTGCCCATGAAAATGTAATCCTAATTACACCAGTCTAAGGAGCTCCACAGGAAAATCAGTGGAATTAAATGGAAAATCGATATTGGATGTGGTTGTGCAAGGTCTCCATGTCTCCAGTGTACCAGGTCCCCAGTGACCGTCTTGAAGGCACGGGAATGGCTACAGCCGAGTCGGCTTGTACAGAAAAAGGAGCTGGGGAAAACAATATTATCGTGTGTCCACTTTTCCCTCACTTCCACTGCTTTTCCTTTGCTTGAGTACAGTCTCTCCTGATTTATAGGGCATAACAGAGGAATCCTGTCCTGGATGCCTGTTTGTTGTGTATACATGGCACTAGAAGTTTATCCCATCATACCAACAAGAAACATCAGCTTTCAGACTCTGTAACAGACCCTGCCCCAAAAATTAGCAGATGCTGCCCCAGTTCATCTCAGAGCTGCCAAGAACTGTTGTATACACTGGAAGGCGGAAGATCGGCTTTTGCTGAAAAGTCATTCGTATGACTTTTGCCTACATAGTACACAGAAAATGTATGTTTTAGCAGTAAAAAATTATTTCCCCGATACTAAATCCCCACTCTTTCCCATGTTCCTAATGAAAGTGACTTAATAGAGCGTATTAAAAAGGTTTTTTCTCCCCTTCTTTGACAGCATTGACGATGTCTGCTGTTTGCCAGCAAACTAAAGAGCTCGGTCATCGCGACGCCTTTGAAAACCAGTCTGTGTCGCTAAATTTCCCTCCTCATTTTCTGAAGGGTGAGGCAACACTGTCAGCACAGTGACTTCAGGTTGTTTCCGCTATTCATTAATCATTAAAACCTTGTTTTCCTTCAAAACCATAGGGAAAAGACAGTAATGACATCTCCCAGGAATTACTCATGTAGGGCAAATACACGCTCGCTTTTCAGCCTTTGTCTGAGGGATGGAAGACACTGAAAGCCAGTGCTGAGTACTAGGGCTAAAGTAATCACCAGGCATCTTAGCAGACCGGCTGCTGCCTAAAAGCCAAATTCTTTTCTCGCATCCCCCTGTTTTTTCACTCGACGATGCGGCGACATTGGAGGAGAAAACTTGCTGTTGTTGGTAACTTTGTACAGAAGAATGTAGAGAGGAGTTTATCCCAAAATGATGACATTTAGTAGCTGAGATGCAGTTGTCAGTCAAGGGGTTGCCAGGAGGAAAGGGTATCACAATGATTTTGGGGGGCAACCCAAGAATGTTACGGGAAGAAGGTTTTAAAATGGGCTGATGAGTTATTTTTCTTTCTTCCTATGCCTTTTTCCTTGTGCCAAGCACGGTAATACCTGCAGCGTGCGGCACGCGCTGTACCGAATATAAGTTTATTTTGATATCAAACACTTCACTCAACTTTCATCGCCTTTCCTAAACATACTTTAAGCAACATACTTAGCATATATATATGAAAAATGCCTTCATTTATAAGTAATATATTTGAGTTGCATTATATATATATATATATTCACAACAACGGATTGCCTCTGTGTTTCCACTTATTGTTTTTTCTTCTTTGTCTCCTTTTTTAACATATGGGATGATAGCATATTTACGTAAGGGTGAATCAGCTCCCGTATTTAGAATGAGTGTGTTAAGATTGGTGTCGTTAAGACGCAGACGATCCGTAGCTTCTCACAGTGCTGCATTATCCATAACAAATTCTTATTTAACAACAGGACCACAAGCAAATATTTATGTAAATAGGTATTTTCGTGTTGATATTTTGTGGTACACATGTAACTTTTTCTTTTAGAGTCCCATGGCATTATTACTTCATTTTCTTATTTGTAATGTAATGTTTTTAGATCAAGGTAGACTTGAATTAATGTCATAATTGTCAGTATTATTAAACTTTATGTCAACTGTACTGTCAACTCATCTGTCCCATAGTTTTAGAACATGATTAGCTATCTGGCATTGTTGCAAGTGCCTTAAATCCATGGCATCCTATTAAAAAAGAAAAAAAAAAAATTACAAATTTGGTGTTATGCTGCATGACAAAGACAAACACACCTCAAATTGTCGTCCTTTCTTAGCTTGCTGCGTTTTACAGTTCTTTCTGCTACCAATTTCTAAGCCTTTATTATATAATATTGATGAATTACAGAAATGATGAAGTCGTTCTCTTATTTCTGTTCAATGTACCAGAGCTGTGTATCTGTTAATGAGATACAGAGTCATTTCTGTGAAATGTATAAATGTTATGTGCGGGTCAAATTAATATATGACATCCTATCAGTCCGTAGACAGGTATTCCTGTTTTGCTAAGCTGTGCAGATTCAACCCATCATGCCGTCCAGCGCCACCCTCCCGTCTTATACAAACCCCTTTAGAAATCTCCCACCCCGAAAAAAATGACGAGCAACCCGGTGTGCAACCCGACCTGCGTTTTTTTGACCTGAAACCCCCATGCAAAGGCGTAGCTCGTTTGCACCACTCAACAAAACAGGATCTGTGCTTCCCCCCCCCCCCCCCCCAACTCCTTCTATATGCAACCCACCGCGGAGGCGAGCCCTCAGCGCTCCCGCAGAGCTGAGCTGGGAAGCTGGAAGCTCCTCGTCCTCTGCAGCTCCCCGGTCGCGTAAACCAGCCGTAACGCCGAGACTTGGGCGGTTTTAGGGCTTTACCGGCAAAAGGGGAAATATTGTTTCGAGTTGCCTATCGTCCCGAGTCCCAATTTATGCTGTTTTTACACAAGCCCCTTGTTTTATATTCTTGTTTTCTCCAGTTTTCTTCTTACATGAGAGAGGTTTTGTTTGTCAGACAAATGTCAGTCATCCACCGGTCATCGGCCGGTTGCACTCTTTTGATGTAGATTTAAGAACTTTTTTTCATAAACTTTAACCGCTTTTGTTTTGCTCTGTATTTTCCTTGCAGCTGTAATTGCCGAGTGCCTGTTGTATACTTTATAGAGTTGAAATAAAAATAATTACTTTTGAATGGCGTGTCAGTGGCTCTCTTCCACAGCAGAAGCCAAGTTTAGGGGAGTTCTTCTGGTTAGTGATTAAATTGGGGTTTTTATTCTCATTTATGACAATATGTAGTAAGAGATAGCTGAACAAAATGTATGGTACTTACAGATTAGTCCGGCACCCAGATTTTCTGCAGGATGCAAAGGCAAATGGCCACAGTTACTATACTTCAGTGTTTATTTGAGCAGCAGCAGCATCCCGAGCAGCCCAGCCAAAGGGGTCCGAGGCCAATGGGGGTCCTGCTTTAAGCAGGGTTGGCACCGAGTGACCCCCACAGCTCGCTGCCAACCCAAATTATTCTGTGAATGTACTAAGCAATAAGCACATTTGCAGCACTTTTACCCTTCAGGGATCAAGAATTCGCTTTATATTTTGTTTGCTGCCAGTATAAGCGAGTCCCGGGCACGCAGCTGGGAAGGGACTGTATTTCCAACACGAGCTGTGTCATCCCTAGATGGGATTTGACTGCAAACACCCCCCATGTCAAAAAAATGGTGTCCCTGTTGTCACTGTCCCTTATGAGAAATGCTAAGAGGGGTGGTGATGGAGGCGCAGCCATTAATGGCAGCACATGGGATGTCATGAAGACGTCACCCTGTGTTCAGGATGCTGAGACTCTGCCCATCCCGATGGATTTAAATACATCCTTGGGAAACTGCTCAGCCCCCGTGTGACAGAACTGTCATCTTTAAATCTCAGGAAAGTCATGGTTAAGGGTGTACTTCCATGCAATGCGGGCACAGAGACAGGTAAAAACTGGGGAAAAGAGCACGAAAACATCCTCCTAGGAGGGAAATAAATTTGATGATAGCTGCCTAAGCAGGAGCTGGGAAACATCCCGAAATGATTTTGCAGGAGGCAGCAATCACAGATACGAGTTACTAATACAATAAAAAGCCCAGGGTGACGTGGCCCTCACCTGAAACTCCGAGGGGAATACAGGGATTTCGGGGCAAGGTGTGGCCCTCATTCTTGCAGGCTAAAAATAGCAAGGCCCAGGTTCGCCTGACTGCGGCGGGGATGTCCGCTGAGTCAGCAGCACCGCTTCCGCCAGCACCTGCCTTAGGTGCTCGCCGAAACTTTCCCAGCCAATTATTAGCCCGGCTTGAGCCTCTTGGGCCTGAATAGGTGATAGCAGGTCCCCGCAGAGCAACAGCCGTACCCTGCGCGCTGCCGGGGTTTGACTTGCGGGAGGGCGACGGCTGAAATCACCCACCCTGACGGGAATAAATCTTTGGGGTGGGCTGAGGCAGCCCTGCCGGGGCCAGGCTTGTTGCCCGTATGTTTTCTTTCCAACCCCGCTTTAAAAATAAAAGTTAAATCCGGGCATTAGGCCGTTATGGTGAAACCCCAATTTAATGAATTGGGGGTTGCTACTGCACTTGCACGACCTCCGGGGGTGGGTGGGGGCGGTGGTGCCCCGGCGCGGCCGCCAGGGGGCGCCGTCGTGCCGGCCGCGCCGCGCTGCCCCGGTGGGGGGGGGGGGGGGACGCGAGGCGCCGGTTGCAGGCACCTTGGGGGGGGGCGACCCCTTTGATCTCCCCGCATCAAAGGGCCCGGGAGGGCCCCCCACCAATGTTGTGTGTCCCCCCCGCATCCCGACGGAGCTGCCGCCCGGGCTAGGGTCAGGCGAGTGCGCGGGCAAGGGGGGGGGCGGCGACGGGGGCTGCGGGCCAGGGCTCGGCCCCCCCCCCGCCGCCGCCGTGTCCCGTTCCCACCCCCACAGCCCGGGCCGGTGGGGGGGGGGGGGGCGTGCAGAGCGGCCCCCTCCCTTCCTGCAAAGCTGTGCTGGCGCCAGGAAGGACGCGGGGGGAGAGGGGGGGCGCAGACTTACAGGAGACCAAAGGAGAGACTCTACCAACGGGGGGGGGCCTTTCTGCACCCTACCACGGCTCCCAGCCACTGGGGGGGGGATTGCATGGGGCGAGCCCCCCCCTCCACCCTTTCCCCGTCCTCCCCCCCCCCGTGTCGGGCGAGGCGGCGCGCCCGGCTGGAGACAGCGGCGACGTCGGGGCGTGCGGAGCATCTGGCCGGGAACCGGGGGGGGGTGTCGGGGTTGGGGGGGAGAGGTCTGCCCTCTCCGTTGCGAAACTCCCTCCCGGGCCGACGGCCAATGACGGAGCCCTCGGGGCGGGTGGGGGGAGGATGGTTTTGGGGGCTCATCGGCACAACCACCACCCCCCCCCTCCTCCTCCTCCTCCTCCCCGGGGGCCCTTTGAAATCTCATCCGCCGTGCCCTCCTCCCCGAGGGGGCGGGCGCAGGAGGCAGCCCCCGGGGGTATAAAGGCGGCGGCGGGCAGCGCAGGTAGCTGCTGCTCGGGGGTCGCGGGAGCTGCGGGACACCCACCACCGGGGACCAGGGGGCCGGGAGGGGACGGGCCGGGCCGGGACGAGGATGCGGGGGCTGGTGGCGGTGTTGGCGGCGTTGAGCTGCGCGGCCCCGGCGGGGCGGGCGGCGGCGCCCGCAGGCGCCCTCAGCTCCAACGCCATCAAGGGACCCCCCCCGGGGGGAGCGGCCGAAGCCAGCGCCGCCCCCGCCGCTCCCTTCGACGGCAGCAACAAGCCGCCGCCGGCCGCCACCCGGCAGGTAGGAGCGGGGATGCACCGGGGGGGGGGGGGTGTGTGACACACCGGGGGGGGGGTGGCAGCTCCGCTGACCCCCTCCGCCTCCCTTCTGCCCCCCCCCCCCCAGCCTTTCCCGTGCGCCGAGGACGAGGACTGCGGCCCGGAGGAGTTTTGCGGGGGGGCGGCCCGCGGGGGGGGTGCCCCGCTCTGCCTCGCCTGCCGGAGACGCCGCAAGCGCTGCCTGCGCGACGCCATGTGCTGCCCCGGCACGACCTGCAGCAACGGTGAGGGGCGGCAGGGCTTGGGGGGGGGGGGGGCGTGGGGAGGGGGGGTGTCGGGGTCCCACCCGTGGCTGACAGCCGCCCTGCTGCCTCCCGCAGGGCTCTGCACCCCCCCGGAGCCTGTCCACGGAGCCACCGAGATGGACGAGGTGGGTGCCGAAGCTCTGCCCCGACGGACGCCCGCTCCCGCGTGGCTCCCCACTGCCAAAGGTAAGGGGATCCCCGGTGCTGCGAGCCCACTGTCCCCTGTGGGGCTGCCCCACTGGCACCCGTGGGGTCGGTCGGGCATGCCCACCCTGACCCCCGGTCCACCACGGGGGTTGGTCTGGGATGCCCACCCTGCCCCGCTGTCTCCTATGGGGTCAATCCGGGATGCCCACCCTGCCCCACCGTCCCCCGTGGGAGCATCCCGGCCTGAACCCACGCCCTCTGTCCCCACGCAGGTGAGGAGGGGGACTTCTGCCTGCGCTCGTCGGACTGCGCAGCCGGGCTGTGCTGCGCCCGTCACTTCTGGTCCAAAATCTGCAAGCCGGTGCTGCGGGAAGGGCAGGTGTGTACCCGGCACCGGCGGAAAGGCACCCACGGCCTGGAGATCTTCCAGCGGTGCCAGTGCGCCGAGGGGCTGGCGTGCCGCCTCCAGCGAGAGCACGGCCCCGCCGATGCCTCCCGCCTGCACACCTGCCAGCGGCACTGAGCATCGCCGGACGGATGGACGGGACGGACTCCGGCCTCGCCGGAGCGGAAGGTTGTTTCTCAAGGGAACTACTTTTTAAGCGACTAATTGCAGTACGTTACTGTGTTGTGAATACTCGAGCTGGCACTTAGCTGTACATAACGCCGGGACTTTTCATGACTTTTTTTTTTTTTTTTTTTCCTCCGAGGGTGCTGCCTTGTGCTCTTCAAGCCGTGACTGTGACTTTGTACACACTGGGTTTTTTTTTTTTAAATCTAGGTCAAAAGGATGCGACCGTCTGTTTGCGAGCGAATAAACCATTCTTTAAAAATCAGCCCGAGCCGCCTGCGCATCCCTGCCTGCACGTTTCTGCCTGTGCATGGCGGCTGTGCTCCCTCCCTGCCCCATGGGAGGGGAGACGCAGTCTGGGGTGGAAATGCCCAAAGGGGGGGGGGGGGGCTCATCGCCAGCACCCCACGGGAAAGGTTGCTTGGTTATCACTATTTATTCCGCTGCTTTTTAGGAATTACGATGTGCCGTGGTGGCCACCGGATACCCTCTGGCCACCAGACGCAGGGCCAAGGATGGGTGCTGGGGCTCTGGGAAGGGCAGGCGGCAGTCCTGGTTTTTCCGTGGGTTGAGGAGGGAGTGAAGGATCGCCAGAGGGGCTGTGCTGGACCGCGGCAACGGGTGCTGAGGAGCACAGTGATCTCAGCTGCTCCATCAGCGCAATCTTTGCTCCATGCGCAATAAAGACTTATTTTTTACTTCATTTTGCAGCCTGTGACTATGAGTTTTCGCCCTTTCGGGATGGCTTGGAGGGAGGGAAAGCTGCAAGCATGTTTGTTTTTTTTTTTCCCCCACCCCTCTTTAGCTTCTAATACTGTCCACCTATTGCAAGTGGTTGTAAATAAGCCTGGAGCCAGAGTGGGGGCCACGTCGTGCAGCATGGGGCTGGTGGGCAGCAAGTGCAGTGCCGGCAACTCTGTCCTGTGCCTACCTGGCAAGCTGCCCTCAGCCTCCCTGCAGTCTGAGGAAGGTGTCTGAGATGCAAAACCATGCTGGAGTCTTCGCTGTACAACTCAAAAGTGCTTTGTACCCGAAGTCCAAACCTGACTGCAAAGCAGCGCATCCCTGGGTGGTTCCAAGGGCACCGTGTCCCATTTGCAGGGATGCTCCAGCAGTGCCACGTCTTAGTTTTAAAATGCAACCTGCTCGCTAGTGTTTGGTGCCTCTAGCGTTAACGCTGCCTATTTAGGGACCTCGGGGGATTGCACCGGTACATGGGATTACTGAATACAAACCCAAACTGCAGCTCTCTCAGGAGTCTGCAAATACCAGCTGGTGCTGAACCAAGCCCCCAGCTACAGAAAAATGCAAAGGAGGGAGCACACAGCCCCACGTAGAGGGAAATGATTAAAAAAAGGAGCCTTCCTTTTGCACGGGCGAGGGATCATCCCCAGCTTCCCTCCAGCTCTGTTCAATGCAGGGGCTGGGTGGCAGCCAGGCAGGCTGAGAACAGCCAAAGCTGCCCCAAACCAGAGAATAAAACACGGACGGTCCTTAAACCACCTAAATGCACCGGGGCGTTTGTGCCCATCAAACTATTTGCAGCAACCAAGGAAAACTGGTATAGCCAGAGCTGCAGATGCCATAAGCTATTATCCACAGGTCACAGCGATGTTGCGCGGTGACACTGCTGGATGGCACGTGTTTTAAGTCTCGCCATCCCGGGTCTGCGCTCTGGAAAAGCTTTTAAAGGGGTTGCAGCATGAGCTGGTGGGGTTTGAAGCAGCCCCCGAAAGAGTTCATGACAAAGGCTTCAGTTTAGTGCTTTAATCGTTGTGCAAGGCTTCAAAAATTTTTGAAGAATACACATTTTAAAATACTTTTTAAAAATAGATACTTTTTTAAAAAATTACTATTTCATAACATACTTAAAAATAATGATTATGCCCAGTCATAGTCAATGGCACTGGAGCAATGAAGGTCCCTGGGTATGAACAAAAGCATCAGTAACTGTTTAGATTAGTTCAGATCTGACATTAACAATGGCATATTTTATACCAGTACATATAAAATAGTGTCATTAGGCTTAGATTTTTTTCTCCATACAGTTACAGCACCCTCTCCTTCCCACATAGACCAATACAACTTTGACACCTTTGAAGGCAGTGCATTAAATACCAATTATGCATCTTTTTTGGGTCAGACTCGCATTTTATCAAACCTTGCCCACTCGCAAGCGCACTTGGGTGGACGTGGAGCTCAGCACCGTTAACATGACGTTAGCAGAATGGATGCTAACACAGCAGATCTCCAGAATAATTAGTTTCATGGCTGGATTTCACAAAAGCAATGGTATTGTGGGGTTTTTCCCCCCTTTCCTTTTACCACAACCCAGGATCTCTACCCATTTCTGCCTCATTTGAACTTTCAGGGTTTGTTCTTCAAGCAGAGCACCAAGAAATTTGATTTAGTAACATCCCTCGGGAAAAAAATAAATTGTGACAATATGACCCCATGTCTGTTAAGACTTAAAACCCCACTTCTTTAAGGGAGAGATTTTCAGTCTTCCCTTGGCCCTGTGCATCATTCAGCCCCCAGAACCTGAACCCGTCTTAGGTCTTCAGCAACCTGGGAAATCAAAATACTCATCTAGTGCCAACAGCAGCTCAGAAATGCGGAAAAATAGTACCTGAGCCCTGACCTGTAAATGTGGTCACAGCGAGGCAGAAGCAAAAGCTGTCTGTGCCCCCAGTACAGGGCAAAGGCACCTAGAAGGTGGGTGGGAGCACTGGGATGCCCCGAGGAATAAATAGGCAGCATCACCACAGTCCCTCCCGTATTCATACCCCCACCAGTGGATGCTCTGTATTTCAGAAATGTCTGAATTTACACTTGCAAACTCAAAAAAAAAAAAAGGGGATGGGGGTGGTATAGGAAGTTGGACATATATTGATCAGACTTGGAAAGAGGGGATGTGGCAAGCCCTTGACTTTGAACTGGCTGGTGTGTCTGGATCTGGATCTCATGCTCTGATCCAGAGAGAAGTGGAGAAAAATGTTATTTCAGCACATGACACACAATCCAGGAACACCTGTAGTAAAAGGCATCTCAGTATGTCCTTCCCTGAACCATCTCCTCTCTAATGAAATTATTTCTGGGAAAAAAAAAAAGAGAGAGAGAAAAAAACCAAAACCCTATTCTAAACAAAGAGTAGAGCTAATAGAAGAAGCAGGTTTTGATGGGCGAGGAGGTTTAGCACCTCTTGTTTACTCACTCTTCCTGGTTACAGGGCTGGAAGAGCTAACAATAAAGCTCTGTAAAGTTAAATATTGTTATTTATAACAATAAAAAAACCCCAGAGCATTGTAAAGCAGCCTCCCCTAATGACTGGTTGCTGGCAGCACGTATAACCCTTCCCCTTCATTTCTCCTTCAAATGAAATCCTGTATCATGCCCAGCCCATGGAAGAGCGGCTTCAGCCCTGGCAGAGCGTAGAGAAGCACAACCCCATAGTCGCTGCTATATGGGCATCGCTGCTATATGGGCAGTGCAGCCCTACGCAGGGCACGAGGGTACAGTGCGTGCCCTGCTCAGCCCTTGAACTGGGTGCCTTGCCCAGGTTAGCAGAGATGTGGAAAGGAGCAGGTGATATCCCCTCCGAAGCTTTACCTTTCGAGGGTCTAAAGGAAGACAGAATAAAAAAACCAGCACGTATCTTGGTGGGGTTTGAGCCTCCGCAGTGGCAGGAGACCGTATTTAAGGGGTCTGCGCGGGCCGGATTGGTGCCTGCGGTCCACTCCTTCACGTATTCCTCCCGACAGCTACAACTGTGGTATGCCAGGTTTTACAGGTCTTATTCCCTTCAATATCCATTTATGGGCCAATTTGCTATTAATTTGCCTAATTATTGAATTTTTTGGAAGCCCTTTCTGGACTCTTAACCACTGGCTTGTTACAAACCTTGCATCTCTGTTGCATTCGGCTAAAAAAAATAAAGCAACATTCCAGAACCCCATAGCCCTACCCCAGCCCTGAAATTACATGGGCTGTAAAAATGCAGATGGCTTCAATGATTTGAAGAGAAAATTAAATCACTCTTCCAACTATGCTATGGTGTTCCTGAGATGATTTTTCTGCCCTGTGGATACAGACTTCAAGGAGATGCTTTCACAGAAGCATCATCAAAAAGCCCCTCTCTGCTGCACGGGGTGACAATATTGGCATAAAGGCATTAATCTTACTAGGGAAGAAGTGAGGAGGATGGGACACGGCACAGTTTTCACTGCGATTTCTGGTGAAATGAGTTTTCAGGGAAGCAAATACTATTTTCTTTTAATTTTCTTCCTAAGTTCTTTCAGAAATTAGTTTCACCCCAAGTTGTAGCACAAGAAATATCCCCCCCCTTTTTTTTAAACAAGGCTTTAAAACAGATACACTCCTCTTGCTTCCACCCATCCTCACATCACATTTAACACTAAACTCCCATGCCACTAAAAACACTCATCTGAGGAACGAAACCGCTCTCTGTACTCATGCAGTGCAAGAAAGGGTTACAAAAGTCCTTAAATCCACCCACAGGCATTAAGATGAGAAAAGTTCCTTTTTTTTCTTTTTTTTTAAATATTCACCTCTCCTGACAGAGAGCAGAAAACTGCACATTTTGGCTCAGAAAGATGAAAGCCCCAAACAGAGAGAGCAGGTGAAAACCTGTATGGATGTAAGGTGATATAGAAAGCTTTGGGGTTTTTTTGTTTGTTTGTTTTCCTTGGGGGGGCTGGATTTTTTCTCGTGGGGAGTTAACCCACCTGCTGAAGCTGCTTTTTATCCTAAGTCTTTCAGCTGAGGCCTTGGTGAAGCAAACCTTGATCTCACTTGGGGTGGGAAGCGGAGCATCCAGGTGGTCCAGCTCCTCATCACCCCTTGCAGAGCATTAAAAGTATGGTTTCCCCCTTGCCTTGTGCTTCTTCAAACAAATACACTACATCCCTGCTAATCCAGAGTGATGTTTATTACTTTTTTTTTTTTCCTCAACTAGCTTTTTTTCCTCTTTTTTTTTTTCTTTCCCCCCAGTGCCTGACTTGTGTCCCTAATTAACACCTTAAGGGGGGTGGTGGTGAGGATAACTGAGATACTTAAGGAGGGCACTTCTGGGCAGAGCTTCTAATTTACCTCTCAGTGAGGGAGGGGACCCATTAGCAGGTGATTTAAGTGAGTAATAAGGCCATCAGCATGCAAATGGCCGGAGCCCGATGAAAGGGTTGGCTGGGCCACAATAGGATGTTAAACCCCCAACACCCCCCCCCCCCCCCCCCCTTGAGCATCTGGTAGGGGTGTCCCCCACCTCCCCAAATCCCAGCTCTGCCTGGCTGCGGGGGTGAAGAGAAGCAGCTGTAGATGAATGGATGGATATTGTGGGGTGGGCGAAGAGTCAGCCTGAGTTTTGCATGAGAAAGTGGGGCTTTGCCAGTCTGGGAGAAGCAGTTAAAGGAATCAACAAGGAGGTAGAGGAAGGTGATCCAGCTGATTGCAAAGACCTTGGTGAGGAGCCTCACCGAAGGGGTGAAGCTGCTGCTTGCTGGAGAAAACAAAGGGGTTTTTTCCCCCTCCTTTGAAATAACTGGGGAGCAAGCCATGGGAACAAGTAGGTGATGCTTGTGGTGGAAGGAGGTGATGATTTCCTAGAAGGATGGGTGCTGGAGTTGTGCTTTTCAGCTCTAATTATTATTTTCTAGCCTTTAAGATTTATTTTTTTTAATAGTAAGTCTGTAGGTCAAACTTAGAGTCAGAATAGCTAAATCTGGAAGGAAAAAAAAAAGTAAAAGCCCAGTAGCAGACTAGGAAAATATTGCAGGACAATATGGCAATACCAAGTGACTCCAGAAGCATACCATACAGCAGAACTGTGAAAAAATCAAGGGTAAGGAGGTGAGGGCATGCTCCCATAAAAGAAAAGGTTTGGCAGCAATTCTCAGCTGGAAAAGAGATGACTAGGGGAGGGTATGAGAGGTCTGTAAGGCAGTAAACAATGCTGAGGAGGTGACTGAGTGGTTATTTTTGTTTCTTACAATGTAAGAAGGAGATGGACTGTTCAGCCAGCAGGTTTAAAACAAACCCAGCACACAGCCAAGTTGTGCAACTGGTGGCTACAAAATGAAAACTCGTAAATTAAGTCATGTGGGGACAAGGTGAATTCATAGAAGACAGAGGTTTGGATGAGATTACTAGCTGAGGAAATCTCTAAATGCTGATTATTGGCAGTGGGAAGGATGATACTGTAAGCATTGGGGGGGGGAGTGGGTCTTATTTAATTATTACTTTTGTTTGTTTTTCTTGAATACTGGCTCCTTAGGGCCCTGCTGTTGCCTCTTGGAGAATATGATCTAGGGCTGCAAGTATGTGGGTGTCAGGCACACAGGGAAGCGTTGGGCTATTTTTATTTATTTTTACTTTCAAATTAAACCTCCTCTAAAACACGTAATTGGTTCAAGGTGCTGATTTTGAGACGAATAAGTGATTGCGCAAGAGCTCCATCACTGGAAGAACAACCCTGGCAAGCCAGCAGCGACTCTGAGCCCTGCCTCACCCTCCGTCCTGATGTCCTCGTTGAAACGACCTCCTGAAACTCCAGGCTGACGGGAGCAGCGCGTCCTCCGTCCATATTTGTCGCGCCCAGTGAAGGGTAGCCGGTCAGGTTGTCTAACCCCTTTTGCCTTAAGGTGGATGCGCTTTGAAAAAAAACAAATGAAATATTTAATTTTACTGTGTGCTACTTTATTCCTGGGTTTTATGAGGTTGAATTAAAAATACGCTAATGCCATCGTATATGACTAATGAACAGAAGGCCAAAGTGTGGAAGAACATGTTCAAAAATTGGTTCACTTTTTTTTCTTTCAGTCCTGAGAGCCAATTCACCACAGATGAAAGTATTTCTATATAGTTTTGATCTTGCACCTTAACATTAATTCTCTATTTTCTGTTGATCCATAGGGCCTTTGTAGCTTTATAGCCAGTCTCAGGGGGTACAGGTAGCACTTCAAAATGACAACTTCTCAACTTGGTAAGAAGCCAGATAATCCTGGTCAGGTAGGACCTGGACTTCACACTTCTTCTTCAGAATAATTGGATTCACACAAGGAACGGTAAATCAAAACTATAATTAATTTTAATGATTTAATTTATTTTAGAGTGTACATTCAAGGAGCATCTCTCCATTGACGTGTCGCAGAATGAGAATGGATGGTTTAAAAGTTCCTGCCGTCCATTTTTTCGAAGTGTGAAGAGCCTCCTTTGACTCCTGCTCTAATGAAAAGCAGGTTTTTTGCAGTCTGCTGGTTTTGGCTGGGATAGAGTTGATTTTCTTCACAGTAGCTAGTATGAGGTTATGTTCTGGATTTGTGCTGGAAACAGTGTTGGTAATATAGGGATGTTTTTGTTAGTGCTGAGCAGTGCTTACACAGAACCAAGGCCTTTTCTGTGGCTCACCCCACCAGCGAGGAGGCTGGGGGGGCACAAGGAGTTGGGAAGGGGACACAGCTGGGACAGCTGACCCCAACTGACCCAAGGGATATCCCAGACCATAGGACGTCATGCTCAGCGCATAAAAGTCGGGGAAGAAGAATGAAGGGGGAGATGTTTGGAGTGATGGCGTTTGTCTTCCCAAGTCACCGTTACGCATGATGGAGCCTCTGTGCTGTTCTTCCCTCTTTAACTTGTGTATGAGCAGGTCTCTGCTGCTTTTAGGTGGCCCCAAACTGCTCATCCTCCCAAAGGACTAGCCTGTGCTGATCCTTCCCTATCATGGTGGCTTTGTTGTCCCAGACATTTCACGTTAGTGAGGCTTTAGCTGCCTTAGCCAGGAGGAATGCCTGACCATAAATGATCATCTGAGAAATGTAATTTCTTTTGGCTGCAGCCCAGCCTGTATAGGGGGATGAGTGATGGCCACAACAGCAATGAGCCCAGATCTTTCCCCTATTTGGAGACTTGTTTCTTGCATACCATGACCCATGGGCTGCACTCACAGAGGAGGTAAGGAAGAACCTGGAGCCATTTTCAGACAGTACTTTATTCCACTCCCATCCACAGGGACCACTTAATCTCATGGGCTCTTGAGCTTTCAGCCTAAGCCCCAAATCCCTTGTGCAGAAATCTGCTTCTCCATGTAGCTTTTCAATTTTAAGACTGTCAGGGTTACAGGGTGTGTACTACTTTTGTTCAGGCATCTTTGCTGAGGAAATAGCCTAACCCCTCTGTCCCCAGGCTGGTTGGGGCCAACACCTTCATTCACGGGCAATGCTCCTACTCAAAATTATTCATGCAAGATGTTGTCTTGGCTGCCTCTCATCGAGACAAGGCACCGTTATGAGCAATATTGAAATATTTTGTCCCAGTGTGTGTTGGGGAGAGCTTCCAGCTCCTCCTTGGTATGGAATCCCTTTGGATGCAGATAGGCACTTTCTAGTCCACAAAACTTGGCCGTGTGCCAGTGATCTACTCTACTTCCAGCAGAGTGATAAAGGGCTAATCCCATTCCTGAGCTGGATGCCCTTTGCCGGAGCAGTCTAATATTCTTTCCATCAGAAAGCCAGCAGTGCTTCTTGGTAGCAGCTGCTGTCATCCTATTTGTCTCATCAACTAGAAAGCAGCAGGAATGCAAAAGGGAAGCCCTTGTGACCCAAATTATTGATGTATTTTAATCCTTGTTGTAGGCTTTCATATTCTCCCGGGAGCTCAGAGGCTGAGAACAGCACAAGTTCAATGTTGTCGAAAGCTGGCAGTGGCTGCAATGGTCCTACCGTGCTAAGTGGAGGCACTGGCAAGGAGAGGGGTGATGGGTTCCTGGAGAAACCAATTTAGTATTTCCTGGGTTATTTATTTATGGCACTGCAAGCCAAAGTGATCGGTAGGGAGGGAAAACCCTTACTTCAGTTCGTGTCATGTACATTGAAAATTTCTAAATATGAAGGTTTTCCAGAGCTGTAAATAACTGATATTTATTTTGGTTTAGATATCATGTTCTTAAAAAACATCATTTAATGGTTGGCCAAACATTGTATTGGGAAAAGAGACCTCCAGCTTCCATCTGACCTGTAAAGCTTGTTTGGATCCCTTTTTAAGCCCATCAAGGTTTTTCTGGACAACATGGGACAAGGAATCATCCCTGCACATAATTCTGGTGAGTTCCTTATTCTCCAGCAAAATATTCTGTTTCTGCCTCTGTGGACTTATTTGTACCATGTGGATTATAAATACCTGTTGCATTTATACTGGCGTCTTCACAGTACCATAGCATTTTAAAATGCCACAACAGCAACCAGCTGGACAGAAGAATATTAGTGTTCTCCCTTGCAGATCTTCCAGGTTTCATTGCTTTTTAAAAGTTTACTGGTATGTTGAATATTGAGTTGCATGCTACCCTATAGGTTGCTATTTGACCTTTTGTTATTAAATTTCATACAGTAATCATCAGCAAACTAGTGGCAAATGCTTCTAATGTTTGAAAGCTGTCTAGCGCCTGATTTTTGCGCTGTTGAGCAACACCAGGTATGAGCTGCAGCCCTCATGTCTGTGTTTTTCCCATACTCGTCTGCTGCTTAACAGTTCGTCTGTCTGTGTTGCTGAACTTTGGTTCTGGGTTTGGGAAAAGGCCAGGTTCTGGCCTGTGAAGTTTCTGATGTTGCACGGGGTCCCGTTGGCGCGTCCTATGGGTGGTGCCGTGTCGTGCAAGCTCGTGACACCCTGCCCACTGTGTTGATGTGACCGTGGCTGCGCAACCCAAGCATCATCTTTAGACTGGGGGAAACATCTTCCAGAAGTGTTTAAACACCACCTGGAGATGGGACCAGACCTGGTGTCGTGTTCCTGATGGTGTTTTTCAGCTTTTGTTTTTAGGCAACCCTTCACTGTGTCAGAAATGCGATGGCCTAGAAAGCCAGACCCTTATTACTTGGGCATCTTGATCCTTTCTTAGATCTGACTGTGTCTTTAGCTGCGGGTATAATTAAATACATAATTAGTAGGGCAAGAGCCTTTAAAAGCTGGAGTTTTCCTTGTTGTCATGTCTTAGTCCTGAACACCTCTTACTATTAAGTAGCCTATTACTATTAAAGACCTTCACTGTCATTAAAATTTGAAGACCATTGCCTGCATCTGCCTGTTACAAAGTTAATGTGTTCTATGGGAGTGTTTAGATAACTCAACGAGCCAGATTTTTTAGTTTATCCCTTAAATATTGTTCAGCCTCAGAACATCAGTTTGCATATATTTTGGTTTTTATTTCCTCCTTGTCAACATCATTTTAATAACTTTCAAGTCAATGCCATCTGAGGATTTCACATCTAACGCTGTGCAACAAGATAAGGAGCAAGGGGTTGTGCTTCTTGATTTAGGCTGAAGTTCTGAGGCTTATCTTTGCAGGCTTGTATTTTAGGAAGGGTGTTGCTGGGGTTTGTTTAGTACTTTATATTTTTCAGAGCCACTGAGGTGGAATAAATCAGTGTGGGAGTTTTTTAAAAAAAAATTACAGCTTCTCACTGAAACAAACTCAAGCCCCTTTAGTGGTGAGAAAGAGGAATGTATGCAAAATTCCTGAAAAAAACCACTATTTTCCTCCCAATGTGGCTTGGCGTGCATGCGAGCTATTCATCAGGCATATATAAAATAGAGATGAATAAGAAAAATCAGATATTACTGAGACCAAGTATAACACCGGATTTTGCTGGGGCTTTGCTTTTGTTTACTTCCTTGGGGTGTTTTAAGGAAACAAGCTGATTAGGTCACGACGAGCAGTCACTGTACAGACAGAGCTTTTTAAGGCACAAATTGGCCTCCCTATCTCCCTTCTTATCATTGCTAAAGCTAAGATGACTGATGTGGTATTTTGGCAGAGCCAGAGCTTCTGTTGCAACCTCTGGCTAAAAAACTTCTTAAAGCTCTTAAGCTCTCCGTTGCTCATCGTTCAGGCTGTGCCTAACATTACGAATCTCCGCTGTGGTTCCCACATGGTTGTATCCTTATCCCCTGCTCTCCTCCACCTCTTATAGCGCTGACCTGGTTGTCTCATTCGCAACCCAACGGCAGCTATCGTGTGGCTGTTCACCCACTGATTTACAGCTGATTGGTCTTGGCCCTCTTATGTCTGCTTGACAAGTTGCTGGATAGATCATTTTCTTCTCCTATTTTTGATGGGATTTGGTTCCGTTGTCCTTCTGCTTTCTCTCTTTTCAACCCCTTCCTAGCCCTTTACTCATCCATCAAGCATAGACAAAAATGTCTTGACTTTCAAGACATCCAACCTGATGTGGAGGTTGTCCCATCCCAATCCCATCGGTCCCCTCACCTTTTAGAGCCCAGACATTGAAAACTTCCAGCAACTAACCATTTCCTATGCCTCCCCTTGCTGGCAGCCACCCAGAAACTCCAATACGATCGCTTTGCTGTCACAAAACTGTTCCTCAAATACCTGAGAGCTTACCCGAGCAAAAAAGGATGCATGCCCAATGGCAGATAGCATACAACGAGAGAGACGGAGCAGTCTAGACCTGAAGTGTACCACCCGCCCGTGTATATTTGGTAAAAAACAACTCTGCCTGCTGGATTTTATTTTTCTCACTGAGGTACACGTTGCTCTTAAATAAACATGATTATACCCTACGTGAAGCTGCAGCTTGGTCCAAACACTAAAAATAGCAGGCAGAAAGTAGAGACTTCAATTAGATGCATACTGCTCAACAATTTAACTTCTAATTGGCTTGTGGTTATTCCCCAACTAGGAACCAACCCTGTTGTGTTTAAAGGATTCAGAGTCTAGCAAAACAGGGACCTGAAACAAATTTTGTTTAAAGTGAAATGACCAAAAAAAGAGACCTATGTATTGCATGTTGAGGAACTCGCATCTTTGTGTGCCATTTACCTTTAGCTTGGAGCTATTCTGCGGCTAGTCTCACCATTGTGGGTTTGACAGTTAGGTTCAGCTCCGCATTCTCTCCTCAGCTCCATTTCTGTGGCCCCACAAAGTTTTTCTAACCTAATTTGGGTTAGATTTGTTTCCTGATTCAGCTTGTGGTGCAGTACTGCAGGACCAGTGGTCAAAGGCATCCCAAGAGCATCTTGATTTCTGTCCTCTGCTGCTGCAGTCCAAAAATCTATTTTCCTTTCAGCTAGCAACAGTGGAGCCCCTATCATCTTCAGTCCCTTAACTTTTACCTGCATTTATTTCATCTTGTTGACTCAGCCTGGTAGCAGTCAAGGTCAGTGTGTGATTTGCCATGGCATCAAGAAGTGATACTCGTGCTGAGCAAAACTTGTGCCATGTTTCAGCTGGTTGAGCGCACACATAACACAAAGTGGCCTTCAACATCACAGGAGTCATTTGTCAGATGCTGGCACGACCTGTTATTCCTCAAAGCACATCAAGACAGGTGCAGAATGGGAGGAGGATGACAACAGGGCTCGGTTTTTGGCAGAATGGCAAAACCACGCCACTTCCCACAGCCCATTTTAGGTGAGCTTTGAGTTTAATTCTGCCCTGGCGTATGGTGGCTTCAGAAGACAAAGCTTTTCCAAGGCTCTGGTGAGATAGAGAGGTGGATTTCAATGGTATACCAGCAAAAATTTGTCAAGCTGCCCACATGCCCAGCAAGAATACAGGAGCCTTTGCATCTGCCTGCAACCAGGGCATCACTCCTTTTCTCCCAGGACACAGGAATGGTCCTTTCCTGCCCTTATTTCCAAGGCAGCTTTCCCTCCAACTCAACACCCACAGAAAAATTTGTCTACTACAGACCCATGATCACCAAGGCTCGATCTTGTACCCGTGACTATGACTTAACTGGAGGAAAGCCTGACAGTTTAGGGGGGAAAAAACCTATAATCTGCAAGTAAAAGTAGCACATGCATTACAGTATAGTCTATACGTTGTTGGAAGGTAAATTCTGGGTGTCTTTCCTCAGTGCTGCACCCCAGGAGATGTGTAAGAAAGCATTTACACCATCGTACCGGGGAAGAGAGCACACAAACAGCACTGTGTTTGGTCTGGTTAGGCTGAAATTCAGTTCATCCCTTCTGCCCAGAACCATGTCCCAGCAGCCAGCCCTTCCTCATCTGAGTAGGTTTCACTCCAGCAAGAAGCATCCCAGAAACCTGAATAGTTTCAATTTTGCATTATTCAGTGGAGTACAGTCCTATAATTATCTGACTCCTCGCCAGCGATGGCCACTTACCCAAGGCTCTTGCACGGGGCAGGATAACAATGATAATGATGGGGGTTTTGGCCATATTCTTATGCTGAAACTATGCCCTGTGTCATAGCGGTTGATAGAAAAGGTAAGTGTCTAGCTGCCCTTGAACTGCTCATGAATTAAGTAGTAATGAAGCTGTTGTAAGAAGAAGAGTACGGCTTTGGGAGAATAATCATATATAATATAGCTGACACCATGGGGCAGCTCTGTGTAAAGAGCAGAAGGACAGTAAGTGAGTCAAGCTGGCATTTGATTCCCCATAAAAAAACTATTTTTCTAACATAGGACTTAGCTTTTTTACTCATAGACTTGATATCTCTTAATTTATTGCATCAGATGTTTCATCACAATTAGTTAAAAAAAAAAAATTCATACCCCAAAATCATAAGGATTTTTTTGGTGTGAAATAGGGTTTATTATGCCCTACAAGCAGTGCACTGAATTAAAGCAGAGAACTGAAATAGTGATTACATTAAGTATGGCTTGATGATTATCCAAGGGATGCTTTTAGTCCTAAAAGGTGAGACCGTAGCATCATCGTGCAGTGGTGACATTCCTGCTGTGTAGCCAACACCCAGCGAGGCTCCCATGTGAAGTTGCTTTCTTGCCAAGTGTTTCATATCTGGGCTTGTTGGTTTTTATTTAACTCCTGTAATTTCAAAAAAGAAGACTGAGTGAGAGCAAAGCTGCATGAAGGCCCACTCTCTGACTGGCTACAGCATCTGCATGAGTTGCTTATAAAGACAGATATTGCATCGCCACATACTAACTCACCATGCAACTCTATGAAGAGCAGTCATTCTGGCAGCGCAAGGTCCACAGGGCTCCGCTGCTACAGTCGTCTTGTTGCACAAATCCATCCCTGAGTCACCGTGTTTGTTGGCAAGTGTCTCTAGGCAAGCTGGAAAAAAAATGCGAATTATTTCATTGCACACAAAGGGTCCAAGATTAATGTCCAGAATTGTAGGTGAACATGCAATTATTTTTTTTTTTTAGGACCAAAATCTTGGAAAGCAAAACTTTGGCTTCTTCTCATACGGATTGTTTGCCAGAGTGCCTCCAGGTCTGCTATCCAGAGGTATGAACTGCAGAGCCCACGTCCCACTCCTGGCTGCCACCACAAGCCCATCGTCCTCCTGGGGTTTCAAGCAGCAGCACGGCTCATGGCCCCAGTTCACAGTTCGTCGTCCTACTCTCTTACGGACTTTCCAGCCTAAAAAGAAGAGATGTCTGCTGCTAAAAGCCTACCACATTAACTTCTCTGACAAATGTAAAAGTAGCTAAATAACAGGAACAGGAAATAACTACCCAAAGTTTGCCAGCCGCCAGCCAAACTCTAACCCGCTTGAATAATTTTCGAGCCCAATTTACTAAAAACTGTGATCTGGAGTTAAACATAGCAAGATGCAAATAACACAGGGCAAGAGCTGGCTTGGGTTGGATCCTTGCTTTGGTTTGCAGACCTTGGAATAACTCTCCCTGTTTATTTGGTGCTGGGAAGCACAGAGGGACTTCTGGGGGTTGCGGATGCTCAGCACCTCCCAGGAATTGCTTCACATTTCGCAGTATCAGGCCCTTGATAGTAGGTTACCAGTTCTCCAGGGCACACACAGTATACTTAGGGATGCGTTGAAATGAGAGACTGCAGATGAACAGATTTCGCCAGGGATCCTTTCATTAAACCCTGGATGGACACGCACACAAACTGAATCCCGTTGACCAAGGAGCACGAGGTAGCTGTTTCCAAACCCTGTTATTGGGGATCCCAGCACGGAAACGTTTGGACACCACCCTGAAGTGCCATCACCATTTCAGTCCTGTCTGGATGGCCTTTGGTCATGGCTGGTAGTGCGGAGCACCCCCAAAACCTCAACCTTTGTTGACTCCTTGACCTTTGTTAGGTGAGGTTGGACGTGCAAGGAGGACCTACAGGAGTCTCGGGCGTCCCGTAATGAAATGGTTGGGGTTTTGACCATGAAATGCTCTGGATTTAGGCTCATTGCCTTTTTTTCTTCCCAAATACAGAGTCCATGCTCCCTTTCAGCTGCACCGCTACCTGGCACAGTTACTTTTTCTTCAAGAGAGACCATGCAAGCTCATTTCAGTTTGGGACCCATGGACGTGGGGAAAGGGGAGGCCATGTCCAAGGTAGGGTGTGGGGTATCTGACCATGGCCATGGATCTGTGGTCTTCATGTACTTTCCAAATCAGGGATAGGGGAGAAAAGATTTTTAATTGTACAGATTATACAGAAGAAGAGGGCGCTAGCAGGGCATGGGCATCCCAAGTGTCCTTGGGCAGTTAACCCTATGGCTTTTATCAAGCTCGAAATGCTGGGTTCACTGGTATTGAATAGTGAAGGTGGGATGTTGCCTCAGGCACAGAAAAATCCAGGACCTGCTGCCTCAGAAATACAAATTGAATTTCTGTGGCCAAGGCTTTAAACCCTCAGATCAGTCCAAAGTTCCCATTATTTATAGGTACGAACTTAAATGTCACACGGCAGGCACCGAAAACCTCATTCTCCACAAGAAGTCCAGTTCTGCCATGGTGATGCCTCTAGAAGGTGACACCAGTCGCCACCACCACCAGTCTGGTTTCATCCATACAAGACAAATCTAACTGGGCAGGTCAGTCCGTCACAACTGTGTGATGCTTCCAAAATCGAAAAGGTTTGGACCAAATAATTTTCTTTCAGATGTAACAGGGCAAGCCAGTAACTTACTGGTTAGGAATATATTTATAAATGCTGGGAGTGATTCACTGGCAGGACTGCGACTGCCAGCAGCTGCCAGGACGCAGCGCTTGGGCACTTAGAGCTCCACAACATCTTGTGAAAGGCAAAGAGTTTGTTCATTAGACCCTTTTATTTACATGTTTATTTATTACAAAAGAGTCTTGTGGGGGTGTTTTATTTGGCCTGAGACATCACTGCCCTCTTGTATTTCAGGTAGCGGCCTTTTTTTCAGACCACTCCAGGATTTTTACAGTGACCCAACAACCAGCAAAATGTGTTTGGGTTTTTTTTTTTTTTGTTCTCGGCCATACATGCTCTCTGTACATGACTCATGATATGTTGAAGTGATTGATGTGCTTAAGTGAATTTGATTGGCAGTTTTAAAGTCACGCTCTGGATTCTTGCTTCAATTTGACTCCAAACAGATAGTGGTGATAAGCGGAGGTCTTCTCTTGAGCTGCACACTCAAATGCTGTATGAGCTGCCAAACTCATTTACAAATTTGTTGCCAATTTATAAAGTGGTGACAAAATCAAACCAGCAGAAATCGTTTGGAAATGTTGGGGCACGGCAGAGTGGGTGGTGTGGCTGGCTGAAGGGTGCTGGCACACGCTGCGGCTGCTGAGCACTGCTGGAGGGGTCAGAAAATGATGGACAGCTTCGAGGAATGCTACAAAAAAAGCCAATCCGGGGCTAGTAAGTGCCCAAATTTGCATTGCAACTGCTGCAATTTGTTCGTTCCCAGTGTGGTCAGTAATATAAGTTGTATGCACCTGGAAATATGCTGTAGAGAACACCTAAAGGTGGGGGAAAAAAAAAAAAAAAAAAAAAAAGGCATGCAATCTGACCACTATAACGTAGGCATACATAAGTGAGCAGCAAAAATAAAAGTTGTAAGTTGTATTACAGTTAATGAAACTGTAGCTTGGCAGCTGAGGAGCAACCCCTTCGAGTGTCAGATCAAGTGGATCAGAATGGTTCCGGGTGCTCTGTATATAAATAAAGTGATGCTGTTAATAGTAAACAGCTCTGTTGCTCTTTTAAAGACATATTTCTTTGACACATGCAGAAAGTTAAAGTTACAACTCTCTGAAATTTCAGTTTGCTCCCTCATCTGTTTATCATTTACTCTTTGGATGCTTGTGCTAAGAATTTAGGCTTTCAGAATAATGTTTATGGTAGGTGGTCCCTTCAAAGCTGGTTTCTTTCATTGAAACGTTTTGATTTGCTGTGCGAGACTCATGCAAACTTTTCCTTTAACTGTATCCAACACAGTGATGAAGCAGTGCAAGAAAAACTGCTGTTGCAGTATTTCCCCTTTCAATACAGTCGAACACTTTGGACTGTAAGTTTTCATTGAATTTTGGGGCCAGAGAACATGTTTGGAGTTTTTGCCCTTCCTCCTTCATTCCTAAGTGAAAAAGAAAATGTTTATATGCATGATGGTACTCTCTGTATAGCAACATATAATCTAAGTATAGATACATATCATTGTTTTTATACACATACATGCACACACGTTAATGTAATGATAACTGCCCTTTGTGGTTAACCCAGACATAAAATAAATATACTTTCTACTTTATGGCAAGGACATGGGATATCAACACAAAAACTGAAATGCTTTCCCCCTGTGTGTTCACCTAAGGAAGGTAGCATCCCATTCTCTTTAACAAACTGCAGGAGCACTTTCCACTGGGAAAGCATAAAAGAAAAAAAAAGTTGCAGAACAAGAATTTCATTTTTCTTTACAAAGGTAATATCATAAATGAGTACAGCCATCAGGATATATAACAGGTCTCCTGTTTTGGGTGGAGTGGACACCGCACGTGAAGTGTAGCTGAGCGCAGGCTGAGCGTACACTTGCTATGGAAGTGATCTGCACAAGCACAAAAAAACAGCCAAAAGAATTTTACAAAATTAGTAAATCAGCATGAGGATCCTTTTTCCTAATAGTAAAAGAAAATGGGTGTGTTTGGATTAATGTTATACTGCTCTCTAGACAATAAATGTTCCCTGACAAGTAAAATACCCTTGGACACATTTGGGGACCGCTGCATTTATTTAGCTTTTTAAAATGCTAAATATCAATGAGACTTCAGGCAGCAAATGCTCAAACTGAGGCTAAAAAAAATCTCAGGATATTTCCCAGTGACCTCAACTCAGCTCTCAACCTTTTCACATGGACTATTGCAACCCGTGCGTGATTCAGGTGCAGGGCTGATATACTCCTGCCTGTGTGGAGTTGGAAAACCCACCCGGGCAAAGCAGGCGGAGGAGGGTGAGGACAGAATTGTGGGGAAAGATGGGCAGCGAACGTGCAAGGGGGAAACCTGCCTTAAAAAAAAAAAAAAAAAAAAGTTTGGGTTTCTCTTGAGACACATCGCTCCCAAAGCACTAATGCGTCCCTGAAGAGCAGCATCAGTTCTTTAAATAAGAAGCAATGGGTATTATAAGCGAAGTACCAGTTTTGTAATACTGATGTTTGAAATTATGTTTATATTGATTTTTAAAATTATTCTTTATATTGATTTTTTAATCTATTTTTTCATACTGATTTTTTTTCCTCTATTTTTGCTTGAAAAACACAACCAAGCAGCCTGTTTCCGCGGGGCGGGCGCGTTCCCTGCAGCACTGTGCTGCCGGTGCATCGGGGCGATGAGGCATCTGGGCGGCAGCTCCTCGCAGCAGCCCTGCGCCGACCGACTCGCCGGCCTTGAAAGGCGCTGGCGGGAGAGCTCCGACTTCCTCCGAAAGCCTTTGTGCGCTCCAGCGAGCCCATAAATCAGCCCACTCACGCTGCGTGACCTTCTGACATGACCAGCAGACAGGAAGATGGGGAGTGCGAACGACAGCGTCGCTCAGCAGGTGACCGCCGACGGTGGAGCTATAATTTAAGTGCCCGATAAAAAACCCCCGACACGTCAAGACGTCACACACAGAAAATGAGACGCTGCCCTTTGCGGCGTCCTTGCCAGGGAGGTAAGAAAGTGCGGGGGATTTTTTTTATTATTATTATTATTATTATTATTATTATAAAGGTTTTAATTTGAGGTAAGACCACATGCGCTACTCTCGGCAGCGTGAGACCAGATGTAATTCACGTTGGATTTCTTGCCCTCTGGCAGGCAGCGGATGGGGAATTCTTTGAGAGTGACACCCAAAGATTTGCAAAGCTGCAGTCAATGTTGGGGTTGTGTTGCTACTCCAAATATTTGGAATTTTACCTCTTTTCCTTTTAAAACCCTATTGCTTTCACCTGTGGTACAGCCCCCTCCACCTCTCCTCCAGGGCACCTGGGCTCACAAGTTTTTCTCAGCAATTTTGGGCTGGAAGGAAGGCAGAAGAAGAGGAAGAAATTAATAAATTCTTCCTTAAAGAACCAATGCCTATGGAGAAACTGCTCTATGTCCTGCAGCGTCCTGGTGGGATAGCCGTCAGCTGAACCACATGCCGAAATTACAGTGTTCAAATTGTTCAGAAAAGCAATAGAAAAACAAACCTCAGTTTCTCGGTGGCTCCATTTACGCTTTGGCTCTACTTCCACTGGGCAACCATGGGTAAAAAAGAAAACTTTTTTTTTTGAAATGGGAAAAAGTCCTGTATTTAAAACCAGTATAGCCCTGCCCATGGGCAGCCGCTGCTGGTAGCTCAGGTGCCCAGGTGAAGATGCATGTGTATGTTCAGCTCCTATTTCCAGCAAAACCTCTGCGGGAGGATTCACTTTATCTGTTGGAAATGGCTTATGAAGGCCAGGCATGTGCCTCTGAGTTTTCCCCGGGAAATCCAGGTCTGGGCAGTAGCGGTTCAGCCTGTACCATGGGCACTGTCCTTATCCCATAAGGAGCAGGACCTGAGCAGCACAGGTCTTTCCTTGCCCTGGGTATGGGGAATATTCACTCTCAGGGGGTGGATGTTTCCCATAGCCAGCTCCCAGTGGTGCTTGTGGACATCAGCAGCACAGAGGTTTGTGGTTCCCCACGCTGGTGCCCGTTGCTTACCTTTCCTGCTCGGATGTTAATGAGATAATGCTAGCCAAGTGCTTTGAAGATGAAGAAGAAAGACTAGGCAAACACGGGCAGATAAACAGAGTGCTTCATCTTCTGAGCGGCACTGGGCGAAGAGTGCTTCCAATTATTTTTCCCAGTGTCTCCACATACTAGAGAAGACACAGGTCACAGCTGAGCTTTCCTTCCCCCCCAACCCAAAACATACCATTTGATCCGTCCCTGCAGGACGCTGCTGTGAAGCACACACTGATGCATTGCCCAAGCTGCCAGTTAATTCAACAGCCATTAACCTAAGTAAAACTATAACCCGCTGAGTAAACATTTCCCTATTGTTTCTAGAGATTACTGTGCTGGGAAGTCATTAATAACCTGGAAGTACATTCAATTTATCTTTGTTTATTAGCTGCTTTTGTCAGACACGAGGATCGTCCTCCCGCTATTGAAGTATCACACTATGACATTAGCCCCAACTACAGCCTCTGTAAAGTCAACAGTCTGATATGGTCATTAATCTCACACTTCAAAAGGGGAGGCAGGAGATTGAGTAGGAAGATCTCACATCTGCTCTTCCACTTGCCGGTTGCTGCAACCTGACTTCAGATAATGGCTCGGTCTGGCATCCTCCTTGCCTGCTAGACCCCACCAGGAGCCCCAAAATCCTTTATGAACACTTACTTACTCATTTTCACTTCCAGCCGAAAAGGGGAGCAGCCGATGCGACGCAGGACCTGCAGGAGACCTGTACCCTGAGGAAAGGAGCTGCAGATGTTCCACATCTCCCCCCATAACACCTCAGATAGATAGGTAACTACATTCGGGTGACCGAATCCCATCCCTAGTCTCTAAGTGCAAAGCTGCATAGGTACTCCCATGGATACATCTGGCTCATTTTTGAGCTAAAGCCAATGCACCTTGCCCCAAACTCCAGTTTGGTGCGATGGGTCCTGGTGTGTCCGGAGCCCACCACTGTGTCTGTGGCTTCAGAGGAAGGTACAGCTCATTGCAGACCTCCCAGGAGCTGGGGACAAGGGAGGACCTCAGCAGGGAAGATCCATCACCGCAAAGGCTAACACATTGCCTCCTCCAACTTAGTATGGAGCCGTTCCTTCATCCGTTATCCACCCTTTTGAACAAAACAGAATTAGAAAATCCACTGGACTTTCTGTAGGAACAGTTTGGCATGTTGGAAATGGGTCAATGAAATGCTTAACCCCCTCATTATTCTGGAAGGGATGACTTAAAACACTGTTAAAATAATATATTTTTTTACTAATAGCTTTTTTTTCCATGTGCTTTCACTACTGCAAACATTGCCACATGTCCAGGACAGGAGTTATTGTAACGAATGGAGCAGGAGAAGCCAGTGTGTAAAGCATCCTCTGTGGTTAAAGGAGTGGCACATTCAAGCCATCACAGCCAAACCAAATCTAGCATCATTTTTTCTGGGCAGTGTTTGCTAAACGTGCTACAAGCATTTGCTTTGTAAATAATTTCTTTCCTAACCAAGGAATTGGCTCTTAGCACAAATCATGGATGATAAAGCTTTGCCCTCTGTGTACAGAAACCACACTTCCCTTGTCCTGGGAAAGTCACGGGCAGCTCTTTCATGGGTAGGAGGAGTTATTTAATAGCATAAAAGAGAAACTTCATTAAAAATGAAAACTTCATTAAACATCATTAAAACTTCATTTAAATCCTGGTTTCACCAGGACATTATTTTTTCTCACTTACCTTTGTGGGTAAAAAGGAAGATGCCAATGCTCTTCTTTTAAAGTATGACATGTATGACCTAAAGGAACACTTCTTTTCTCTTTTCTTTTCATTTTAAAGAAAGGATTTTTTTATTTTATGCTACCCAATGCTCCAAGAGCTGTGATGTGGGGCTGGCTGGGGTGGGGGGAACATCTCTCCTCTCTCTCCTCCGGCTCATGCGCTTGCCCAGCCAGCTGGGTGCTCTCCTGATGTTGGAGATTAGATCCAAACCCCTCCAGGCAAGGAGGAACTCTAATGTGCATCTCCCACGTCCTAAACAGATGCTTTAATCACTGAGATATTGCAGAGGGAGAGGGAGGAGGGTGCCTTTGGGAAGAAAGACCTCTTTTTGTTTCTGGAAAAAAGGTATTAGGGCAAAACCCAGCAGCAGTTTCGAGACCTCCAGAGTGATGAACCCTGCCTGAAAAGACATATTGATTTCTTTGAGCCTTAATTGTACTTGTCTTTTCACCATTTTCTACTAGCTGGCTTACACGAGTCTTCATCTACTCCTCTCCCAGATGCCCCTATTTTGGATCTGGTTGCCTGTTGAGGTGGCTGGTTGAGGCAGACCCAACTCCTCTATAACACCTTCATCATCATCATATCATTTTTGTTTGTTTGTTTATTTTAAACATTCTGACACTTTTTAAATGACGGGCACCTCTATATAAAACATTAAATACTATGCATGTCTTAAATACTGAAAGCTGCAGCATGGCTGATGCCTGTATTCATTTTTACTGCACACTTTATACTTGTGCTAAAGATGTTGCATATAAGGCAGTGTTTAGCCACAGCTATTGCTCGTGCAGCTGCATGGTGCCCCATAGCATGTCAAAGGAGAAAGTAAAATAGTCTTTGGGTGAAAAATACCTGATCTGCTTTTGTAAGATGCTATAATGTGTGTGAATTGCATGTTTCAGACGTGTCCACAGACAGGACATTATTTTCATAGCGCTTGGTCTGTCATGCAGGACAAGACCAGCCAATGGCTCTGCAGGGCATTTTCAGGAAAGACCAAGCAATATCCCTTCTGTCATGTTCGATAACATAGTTTAGTATCAAATATCCTTTAAAATTATGATTGCACACAACGCAATATATTTGTATTCATAAGCCTTGGGAGGATTCTACTGCTTTTATTATAAAGTCATGTGGGCAATGAAAAAAATAAAATTGCTGTATGTCATCTCTATCCTGTAAGAGAAAACATTTCCTCTCCCAACCCTCTCCCAGATTATTTCTTTGGGAAAATGACCATAGACAGGCACCCAGACCTTCACGTGAGTGTAATTTAACCATTTGCTCTGTAACTCAGGGAAGATGTGCTCAAGCCGGGGAGGGCTTGGTGCCTAAACCCTGCCAGTAGGTAACGGCAGAAAGAAAGGAAAGCGAAATCTTTGATCTTGCTAAGGTGCTAATTTGTAAGGGTTGGGGGTTGTTAGGGCCTTAGGAAGCGAGGGCCAGCACATACACCAGGGTGCTTATCTGGCAGGGGATTAATGATGCATCACTATCTCCACACTCAGCCATTTACCCCAGCGTTTGAAGACAAGCCTACGTGTCAATGAAGGCATTAGAGCGGACACCTTGAGCCCATCAGGTTTATCTGGCTGCTGCTGACAGGAACAGTAGGTGACACGGAGCCAGGGAGGAAACTTCAAAGTTTTGTGGGCTGAAGTCTTGCACCGAAGACAAACAACCTTTGCTGCTGGGGCCGGGACAAACAGCCGGGCAGGGAGGGCAGCTGGGAGATGAAAGGCTCGTCTTGGCGGCCGTGCCACCTGAGCTGGCCTTCCTTCGATGGCAGGGGGGCTTCTTTTAATGGAAACTCATCTCAGCCCTCCTGAAAGCAACGGTGTTTTGAAAGGAGGAGCGAGAGGATTTGAAGTGGATGAAGACTGGAGAAGTCACCTGCAGCTTGGGCAAACACAACACCCAAGCAGAGGGACGGTCACTTTATGTTGTTGTTGGGGGATAAAATACAGCAGTTATTTCTGAAGGATGGGATGCTCTGGGCAGCAAAGCTATAGGGAGGGAACAAGGGAAGGGAAAGAAAAATACGAGAAGTAGAGGCAATTTGACCAACACTTCTTCTCTGTTTTTCCAAATTTCAGTTGCTCCAATAGATGCTATTGCCCCTCCTACAAACCTCACCCCTCCTACTCCTGCAGACCCCCGCAGCTAAAACCAGCACTACTAAACCTTGCACCCAGCTTGAAGATGCTAGTGAACATAAAAATTGTATGAGAGCTTTTAAAATTTTTGCTTTTAAGCAAATAAGATGTTTGTTTAAAAGGTAGTGAGGTTTTATTTTTATGGTGAAGTAAAATGCTTATCCTTGAGGCCAGGATTAATGTCTGAATCAGTGAGTTTAACGCCTTACGTTTTGTCTCCCTGCTGTGATTTTACCTAACAGGCATTTAAATGAAAAAAGAGTACATGAAAATCCTTTAAATATAACTCATATTTCACCTTTATCTGTGTTGTATGCTACTGAGGACAAATACATAAGGACCAACAGAGTTGCTCCTGGTTGCCCATTTTAAATCTCTGAACAGTATCAGTCTGAATAAATTTCTCAATAACATCCCCAGACATGGGGCTACTTTTAAGATGTCACCATTAAAGACCTGACATCTAAATTTAATTGCTCATGAAAGTACAGAGCCATGCAGTTAACCAGTATGCTTGCAACCCAAAGATTTCTCCAGCTAAACCCCAAGTTTTTTCTCTTTAATGCCAGCCATTTTATTAACAGCCCACGCCATTCGCTTGTGACACGCTGGGAGCAGGAGAAGCAACATGATGAACGTCACACTTTCCAAAGGTGTCAGATAAGGTGCTGCGAAGGCTGCAGAGCTGGTGGTGGGTACTACCAACTCCTGAAGCCACCTCCATGCCATGTTGGGTTGGAAGGAGCACCTCTGCCCTCTTCTGGGACAGCCACAGCCTAACGTGACCTCCACAAGAATTTAAAGCCCCTTGGATATACAACATCACTTGTGATCGTTTGAGGAGGACAAGAGCTATGAAGATGCGTACATTAAAGCTTGCAACTCCTGCACAAAATCCGTGCATTTAAATCTCACCCAGGCTCTGGGACTCAGCATCTTTATCAAGGAACTTGGGGGGAATGCAGAGAAGGGGTGCACTGCAATTTGGACGTCCCTCTAAAGCCAGTGCATCCTTCCCTTTGGCAATCAGCGGTCACAAAACTCATCCACGCTTCAGCACGCATCTCGATCTCACTCACTTGTGGTCCTGGCTTGCTGCTTTTTTTTTTGGCTGCCTTTAATTTGTGGCCATTCAGTAACCACTAGTTGCAGGCCTGCTGGGCTCAGCCCCCTTCACAGAAGCTGTTCTCTGCAACCACAATCATTTTAGAAAAATCAGGATGTGATGGAATATTTACTCTTTGATTGTTTAACAACATCTGAGAATTCAAGCAATTCCCATAAGACCCTGAGGAATGCAGAGCCAGAGGAGGAAAAGCCATGCCAGAATCAACTCCTTTTCATTTCTTTTGGACTGTGGAAACCGGAGCCGAAGAAAAGCTGGGATAACGAAGGGTATGGTGGTTTTAATTAGCTGCAAGCTGGCTCATTTCTGGAATGTGGGGGCTGATTGTATTTGTTTAATGATGAAGGAATATGGAATGGTGTGGGTGGGTGCATAAGAATACATAGTTCTATAATGCATAGGGAATATAAGGAATGTCACTGCAATATTACAGCATGGTCACATCGCAGATGGAGCAACACTGCTGTGCCCTTCCCCAGGGAAATCTCTTTGCGGAGGTTTGGAGTAGGCAATCTGGGTTTGTTTCAAATGTGCAAGGGAAGGAGCTTTTTTGGAATACAGTATCGCCCATTGCTGTGCACTTGCAGAAGAGACACGCGCAGGGCTGGATGTCACACCTGGAGCATTAAGCACGTGGTTTGCCTGGTGAGATGCTGCACAAAGCTCCTGGCGTGCTACATGGTGTTGATACCCTCTGTGTTTTCCCCTTTCCTACCATTAAAGCACACAGCTGGGAGTGCACCTCTTCCAGGTCTGAAGCAGAAGTATTCACCGGCATATTTACAGCAGCAGAGGACTATCAGCATGGGACAACCAGCCCTTGCAGTCAAAAGCCATCAAGCAAAGAAAATGGTCCAGGGAACACCTGCCCTCCATACCCCAAACACTCCCTGCTGGTCAGTACAAGGCTTTTAGTAAAAAAGATGAAAAGTCATGAAAATTTGATGGTGTTTCGATCCCAAAATTAGCGTGAGCAGGACAGAGTCATTGGGCTAAGCCAACAGCCTGTCTCTCACTGTCACTACAGAGAAGGGCAAACCACCAAGCAAGCCAGCTAAGATGCAAAGGATGGGAAAAACTCCTGGTCTCTGCAGACATCTGGGATTAATACAGTGTGCGCACACACACATTTACACATACATACGGTGTAATAAACAATAATTAAATCTTCTTTGGACCATACTGGGGGATATCACAAGCCACACACACCAAGGGACAAGATTTAACATTGATCTGCCAACTCACCCTCCCTCTCATATCAAGCATGGGTTGGGAATAGGTTATGTTTCTTGCCCCCCGGAGCTATTGCAGAAGACCACCATGAAGATTTCATAACTGCTTAGTTTAATGACATTTTACGCTGTGATTATGCTGTAGTGCATTTCTAGGTTATGTAGGTAATGGTAGCTGCTTTCTGTATGATTGCACTTCATGTAATATGCAACTTGGTCAAGAGGAGAATACACTTGAGATGATTGAATCCTGCACCCAGAGATTTCAGCATTGGGCACTTTGCAGGTCATGCTGTCCTCTGCCCCATTTCTCTTGCCTTGATAGGCCTGCCTGAATCATCTGGCAACCCATCGGACACATCAGTAGGGAGGTATGATTTTGCATGCCTTACTTGTGAGCCACCTCTGAAGCATTCCTGGTACAGTAATTACAACTCTGAAGCATACAGCCAGGAGAGCAAGTAATGAAAATACGCTGGAAAACATGTTATGTTGAAACCAAAATGCAAAAGAACTTTCAACTGTAAAGAAAAGTCTTTCAGACACAAAGGCACACCACATTTAAGGCAGGTTTCTAAAGCTTGGTTACTGATGTGTTATTCTTTTACTCTTCATAGGACACAGCTATAGTTTGCATAAAATAGATTAGACCTAAAATCTTGACCTCCCTCTTCCCATCCCAGCCTGTTTTATCCCGAAACCTGTGACAAAGCTCATCTCCAGCAGCGCATTTGAGCAGAGAAACTGCCGCTCGTGTGAACAGGAATGGTACATGCTCCCTGCTAGTGCTTGCTGCTGTCATCAGCACGTAAGATTGTAGACTGGAACACTAGACAGGCCCTGTAAACTGCAAACCACCACCGTGCCTCAGCCTTGCAATGAGGTAACCCCAGGGATTTCGGTCATCATCGCAGCTCCAGGAGGTCAGAGCAGCCAAAGGTCCTGCCTTGCTTGAAGATGCAACAACTGGCTTCGTACCTTCAGCATCATTTCCCTCTCTGGCCATATTGCTTTTAAATTATATAAAGAAACTCCCAGCTTGCAGTCCCTGCCGTGGTGAGCTGGTCCTTTATTATCTTTTTCCTTTCTGGCGCAGCAGCCAAGAACAAGACAGAGTCAAGTCCACCGTTATCAGCCTCTCTGGAAACTTGAGCATCTGGTGTTGCATCGTGTGGCATCCTTTCAAAAGATCAGCCAGGCAGCTGCCGAGCACATGTGCAAAGGGAAAGCGCTGCCTGCTAGTTAAAGTGACGCTATAATAAGAGCATTCACTCTCGGCAGCACCATCATTGCTGGGGGTGGTTTCCTGGACCCTCTGAGCTCTGCGATTTCAGTGCGATATAAAGCAGCTCCCACACCAATGGTGAACGTCAGGCTGAGTACAGGGGAGGTTGTTTTATTCCCTCTAAAGCACAATGGTTTAGAAAGTCACTGAAAGACGGAGATGCTCAGATTTCTGGGTTGTGCTCTGAAGTGTTCGAGCATCAGATGTTGCGTTGCCAGTCCGTAGGTCTCCATTTTGGGGTAGAACAGCCAGAAGGGTATGGCAGAGCTTCGGTTTGGCGCTGCCTTTACAAAAAAAGGATGCCTTAGAAGCACCTGAGTTGCACCAATATCTGGGGAAAATGGCTACTTGGAGGGTGCGGGCTATACCTGGCGTGGTGAGTCCACGTAGGAACACACTGGGAAGGAAGGCACCGTGGGCATTGCCTCCCACCAGCTGCAGACGAAGAAACGTCCCCATTCCCCTCACTAGTCCCAATGCTGAATGTTGGTAGATGCCCCCAAAAATGTCAGGATTAAGCCATTGTAGCAGAGGTGTCACCCTGAGCCTCCTAGGAAATGGTTTAACACCTTCTAATGTTAAGCTGCAAGTTGGGAGATTTGGGCCAGTGAAACCCCCATTTGCTAGGTGGGCGCGATAGCTTTATTTACTCCCCTCCTGCATTTTCTCTCTATGGCTTGGGACATTTTTTTTGACACATGAATATCCAGTTTCGGTCCCAGAGAAAGGCTGAGATCTTCCTGGAGGTGAAATTATGACGCTGTGTAAAAATTATCTCCTCCTATCACTAGAGCAGGGGGCTGATTTAGGGCAGGAGGGGGAGATCATCCCTGTCCCCTGAAATAGTCCAGAGCATTGGAGGTCCATCACATTCTCCACCCGCACCTCTGGCTGGGGCCGAGATGACCATGTGCCTACAGCATCATCACCCTCGTATTTCTGTAAGCAGGCTGATGCTGGGACACACAATATTGCAAACACAGATCTGTTGCATCCAGGGGGAAAGCTAAATAATACAGCTGTGGAAGCTAAGCTTTCAGACAGAAACCACCTGAATGTGCAGCAAGATTTTGAATGTACAAGGGCAGAACACATCTGTAATAATCCCAGGCTCGAATACCCAGCTGACAGGTCTAAATTCAGTTCTTTTTCTTGGAGAAGCACTGGTGCAGGGAAGGCTGGTGGTAAGGCAAGGTATGCTTCAGGGAGAGGCTTATATCTGCTGAGAGCTTGAGCTTTGCATGTCTACCAGGGCTGGGAATGCATCAATGCACATCTTTCTCCCTTTCCTCGGTCACTTTTCCCTATTGCCTGCTCTTCCTAATCCCCAACCCTGGAAGGACAGAGCGCGCCCGGCAGGAGGTGAAGCATGCAGGAGGCAAACAGCTGCCCGCAAGGAGAAGACCTTCCCTGCTTTCCCTCCCACACATGCCCACATGCATCAGTCACTTGGAGGAGTTTATATCTGACTTCCAGCTCTGCAGAAGGGCGGGATGGCCCAGCTTTCTCTGGGGTGATGGAGAAAGTGTTGCCTTTGGCTCTCCCTCCTGCAAAGGGTTAGATGGGGGCAAAACTGTGTTTTTCCTGAGGACAGCAGCGCAATTTGCAGAATACACGGTTAAGTGTGCGCTTCAGCCGCTGCAGGATGTGGGCTTTGCAGTGCCAAAAAAAAAAAAAAAAAAGGAAAAGAGAAAGCCTGAAGTCTGCTCTCACTTTCACCGGTTTAATTCTAACGGCACTAATTTTGGCGACACCAGCCCTGCTTTGCACAGCAGGGCAGGCTCCTGCCTTGCATGAGTTATTCTCCTGAACCCAGTATCTCAATGATGGGCAGACAACACACGGTCCTTCTGTCCTTTCAGCTTTCTTCGGTAGGGGAAAAAACGCTACCAGTTTGCAAATGCTTAGCACCCCGACCCAGCGGAGTTTAGGATAAGTGCTAGAACTAATGTAAACAGAGAATTACACTATTACAGCTGCATGTGGTGTTATAATTACACAAGAATGCAGCTCAGCCGCTGGTGCATCATATGCGCCACACTGTCGCCAAATTTGCAGATGTTCAGTCTTACTTTTATTAAGCATGACAATGCCCAGCAGGATCTATTTTCTCTGATTATACTCAAATGGAGAGGAATATTAAAAGGCAGGATAATTAAAAATATATGCCTAAACAAAGGATGTGTCTACAATTCTTTTTCCTAGCGCTTTGAAATAGTTCAAATTTCTCGGCTGGCTCGTGTATACAGGGAACCAAAAGGATGTCTTAAATTCAGACATATGTCTTCATTCTGTTTAATGTGCCAGAACAAAAACATAGCTCGAGACCACCATGAATTGATTTTTAAGCGACAGCTCCTCGTTCCACTCTGCCAGACTCCAGGGCAGATTTTGCAGCTAGGATATAATAGTTTCCTACAAGAAAAAAAAAAAAAAGTGATAGAGCCTATCTGCTGAATTCTATGGTGAGGATGTTGCATGGGGAGTGTGACCTCAGTTCAGGTATTAACTCTGTATTATTAAGCATTATTTTTTAAAACAGATGCTCAGAGGAGCACGTGGGCAGGGATGCTTTGCAGAAAGCCTTTGCGAGCGGCATTTCATTAAATCGTCTCCGACACTTATGGCAGGCCCTGAAATAATTGTCATGCTTCAAGTTTTTTTGGAGGATGAGGATTTGAGGAAAGCAAACAACCTGATTTGGAGGAGAGCCAGCAGCCCGGTCAGCAGCCAGGCGATGGGAAAAGTAAAGGCACTAATGTAGCACAATTAGGAGCTGAAAAATTCAGAAACAGTGTGTTAGACGTGGGAAAAGGGAAACTCAGGATGGGAAATATGCAAGTGCACAAAAAAAAAAAAGGGCACAAGCTAAACTTTCCAAATGTGCACACTTTCAGGATGCAGTAAAGAGAGGCGCAGAGAGCGAAGGGGCTGGAAGCGACCCAGCGGTGGGCAGGAGCCATGCTGCTGCCTTCAGACCAAGAGATGGTGGCAAGGACAAGGATCGAGGTGGCGGAGGACAGGATTTCGATAGCTGTGGCTTGGTGGGTGGTGCTGGATGCTGCCTGAGGAGGGAGAGGCAAGGGTCTGACTTGTGTGACTCCGTCTCCGCCCCGAGAACCAGCCACCCCAAACCAAAACCAAAACCAAGTAATTCAACCTCTGTTCTATCTATACACATTCCCCAATGTCTTGCCACCTAAAAAAAGCTGTGGCTCCTAATTGGCTCGGTCATTTTGAGGCAAGGAGGGAAGAGAAGTTGCCAGAATGAAGGCGGAAAAAACCCTTGAACCCATCATAACAATTCAGCACAGCCTTGCAGGGGCTGTGGGTGCCTGGGCAGCATCCCGAAGGTCAGGGTGGAAAGAGAAAGGTAAAGTCAAGCTGGCTGTGGGAAGGGCTCAGTCATCATTCATTGTGCTGTAGGATATAGAGGATGGTTAGCACTGAAGATATGGGAACTGTGATTTTTTCCTTCAAACACAGCATCCCCACAGCTTTGCAAAACTGGCCTGAGATTTCCGAATCCTTGTTCAGGTTTCAGGTTCTTTTTTTAGCAAACCTCAAGCAGATGAGCCCATATGTCCCCTGGTGCCTCCACCCCAGGGAAGCTGCTGGGACATAGTGCCTGCTGCAAAGAGCGATCAAAACATTAAAACCAGCTAGAAAACAGGTCTTGGTGCCTAAAGCTGAACCCCAAACACTGATCTTGGAAAATCCCCAGCCTCCTGCCTTATCTAAGGTGACCTAAATGCTGCAGGCACCTCAGCTGTGATCTGGAACCCCCACAGACACCCTGGGCTCAGGCGAGGGGGTCTGTATTTCATCCAGGCACTCTTTGGTGTTCAACGTGCCAGGAGCCCTTGGGGCGGGAGCCCAGATGCTCATCTCCCCGAAAGCTACCCCAAAATAGCCCAATTTAGCAACAGTTGCTGTGCTTTCAGCTCTTGTCTGCAAAATAGGTTTTATGCAGTGATAGCACAGAGCAGTTTCCCATGGGGGCAAAATTTAGGCATGTGGCCACTGGGCTTCACAGTGGAGCCTCAAAAACTAGTTTTGCCTTTACCAAGTGCCTAGTGCTGTCGTCCCCGGAGGACACGAGTGCTCATGGACCATGTTTCATTACTGTGATTTAATCTGGAATAGTGCAGCAGCTTCCCGCAGTCACCTCCTATTAGTGGGGTTGCCCAATCCCGCAGCGAGCCCTGTATTAATCTAACTTTGTATTTTCCAATGTTTTCAATACTTGTGAGTCCTACAAGCATTCCAGCAGTGATGCTCAGTTTGATGACCTTACACTGCTTGGGAACGTCCACAATCCTGCAGACTCTTTGGGCCACAGATGCCCAGAAAGGGATTTACAAATGCCATCCACTATGTGTTTTCTTACTTCTTCCCATACAGAAATAGCCATTGCTCAGCATTACCAATGCTTTAGGGGAAGTCTGTACACTATGCAATTGGAGGATCCACTGAGAGCATTGGGGGAGGCTTGGGGAAGCTGTAAAATGGCTGGGAAGGTGAGGCTGTCCTGGCTCCCGAGAGGAGTGGGAAAGTGGTCTGATCTCCAGCAGCAACAGCTGGAACTGCTCTTGCCTCTCCGATGGCAGAGCTGTGTAGGATGCTGAGGGCTCCCCCCACCCAAGGAACAAAGGAAGCGAAGAGAACAACAGCGAGCAAAAAATAGGTTATGCCAGGAGGAAGTCTGGATTAAGCAGCCAGATTTCCTCTACATAAATCTCGCTGTGAAATGACTCATTAAAACACAAGCTCTTTCCCCTTTCTTCCAAACACATCTCTCAGAGCGGTTCCCTGGGACTGCAATGAGCTTCTCCGAAACGTTTGCAGGTTCTTGTGGAGCTGCTGGGGTTTGGGGAAGAGTGCCTGCCCTCGCCCATGCCCGGCTGCGCAGCAGGCTCACCTGGCTCAACCTGGTGGTCAAGCCCTGGGAGGGAAGTGGTGGGTCCACGCTCTCAATTCGCAAGTGGTCCTCAACCTTCTGGGACACCTCAGTTTCAAAGGCAGGACCCATCCCCTGAAGGACCAGGCGAGCATGCAGCACCATTTGCAAAGCACCGGTTGAAGCCGTAAGACTTTGTCTGGTTCCTGCTCCTCAATTTTAAAATCTCCTTTTAGGACCTTTGGCACCTCATTACCAAGGTCTGAGGGGGGTGGGGAGGTGGTGTTCCCCCCTTCCCTGCCTTGTGCTTCTCACAACTAGTCTGGAAATAAATTGGGTAAAAGATGGGTTCACTGCAACTGTCTCAAAGCAAAGTCATGTCTCTCTGCATTGCAGAGCATGCTCCTCGCAGGGTCATCCTCCCACCTCCATCCTCGCAGGACCCAGCTATTATCACAGACCAATAACTATCTTGGCACACATACATATATATGGGTTTCCTATACTTTTTTTAGACCATATCTGTTTGTACACACTCAATATATGAGATCAAGGAGAGAAAAAAAAAAAAAAAAACACAAACCAAACCAAACACAGCCCTTCATGCTTTGTTTTCTCCCACAATCGTTAAGTGTTAAACCAACATCTGGATGCTCTATAAATGTGTTATTTAAGGAGAGAGAGTTCCCCAGAAGTGTTTATTTGCAATGTCTTCGTCCCTGTGGCAGAGTGGCTTTTTGACATAAGGCTCACTGGCAGCTCATTGCATTGAAGTGACTCTTTTGTAGTCTCGGTGTCTGTACAATTGCCAGAGCCAAAAGATTACCACATTAAAAATACACGTCAGTCTCATTAAGGAGCGGTGTCTAGCAACATCCGGCGGGGAGCTCGCTGGTGGAAGCCTTGATTTAAAGGCAGGATTCACTCGCTCAGACGGGGAGGGAGCTTGTGGGATCGCTAGCACAGTTATCCCTCTCCCTTTTTCTTTGGTGGCCGATATGTGTTTGCTCAGTGAGGAGGGAGGGATGCTTAAGGTATCTTTTACTCTGCTGCTTCCTCTGGTCCCTGGGCTGTGGCACAACTCAGTCAGCACAGACCCCCTTCTCCTGCGAGGTGGTGGGGGGGTGAAATGCCGTGGCTGCTTCAAAAACAGTCAGCACGCTGCAGGTTTCAGCTTCAGTCCCTTTGTCACACTGAAAAGTAACCCCAGGGGCATCTCTCTGGGGAGGGATGGGGAGCTGGACACCACCATGCCTCACCTCATTCATGACACTGAAGCGGGTGGATGTGGGGTGAGGAGGTGTAGGGCATGGCCCTGCAGGAGGGATACAGGCAGGTTTTAGCTGCTTAAGTCCAGTAGAAAGATCTGGAAAAACCTGTGGAGTAGCTCTGGTTGGTGCCTAGTACTTGTCAGACCCTTCCCGGCTTGAACATCCAGTCCCATGGCAGCCTTGAATGGTCTTGAAGAACCTTCAAGACTAAGGCTGAGCAATAGGCTCCAGCTGAGACACTGTATGAATTGTAGTCAAATGGTACAAAGAGGAGCCTGTCCTTCCACATCCTCCTCTGCTTCACCAAACCTGGGAAATGGCTTTGGGGTGTGTAACGTGCCATGAGCATGGCCAGAGTTTAGAGATGAAGCATCAGTGTCTTGCAAGGCAATAATTGTCCTGGACATCATATGAAACAAATCAACAAGCAAAAGAGAAGAGTGTAAAAGCATTGCATTTCTCCCCGTGTGTCGGAGCAATGTTGGGCTTCAAGGAAGGGCAGAACAGACTGCTGGGAAAAAAGGAAACGAGTTGCATGGAAGAAACCAAACCCAATCACATTGCTGTGAACATGGTTCCAGCTTGAATTTTACATGTAACTTGAAATATATGGTTATATTTTCTTATGTGGAGTTTAAAACTAATTAAAAACACATCAGCTTCATTAAACTGAAGCTGGGTGGCAAGGGAAAATCTGACATGCTGGATGGAAACACTGCTGTTAAGTGCAGCTGTTTATAGGAGATGAGATGCTGCCATCCTCCATCAGCGATATTTTGTTGTAAACGCTACGGGGAATGAAGCAAAGTAATTAGCAAACTGCAAACCTTAATAAAAGAGTTTTAAAATAAGCTTGAGTATCCCGTTTACCCCAGCACTGAGATGCTGCACGTTCTTGCTGTGTGCCAGGACAGGGTGAGAGCCGCTCCAGGCTTGTGGCATTGCAGGAAGATCTGCTCTCTGCTGCTCACTGCCGTCAATACAAGAGGTGGAAACAGCTTGTCAGCCCGCTCTGGCTTTTCAGGAAAAGGTGCCATTTGTACAATAGGCATGGTTTGTCCTGTAAATAATGATAACAATAAAAAATAACCCATCCTTAATTAGTCTTAGGCCAAGGGAAGAAGTTGCATAGTATCAGGGCTCATGCAAAGCATGCTTTTAGTTTTCTCCTGGGCAGACTATCTCCATGCTCTGAAGAGAAATTAAGAAAGGAAGGAATTTTGTGCGATTGGATTTAATTTTATTTGTTTGCCTTTTTTTTTCCCCCCAACATATGGGAAAGCACATAATTTTGCAATATCATATATTATAAAGCGGTCTAGCTACAACCAGATGTGCTGCAGGGAAAGGATTTCTGTCATCTTCTCTTCTCTCTTGGCATTGACTCTAGAGGGAACCTGAGAAAGTCAGCCTCATAGAGCAAATGCCAGCCTTTCTGAGTACCCACCTCTCTCTCCTGATGAACCTCCTTCATAAAGCAACTTTCCCACAGCCTCTCAAGGGTATTTGGTATGAACACACTCACCATGTATTGCATTAGCTATGCTGGATGTAGCGCCCAAACTGTAGAGGCTTTATATAAAACAATTGTTGAGTATTTGAGAACACACATACCCCATCTCAGAGCTCAGGATGCAAAGCTTTGCTTCCTTTTCTTCTTTCCTATTCCTAGCAGTGTCTTTGAAAAACATTCGACTGTAAGAAGGTCATACTAGGTTGGCAACAGGTGCAGTTTCTGCCGTAGCTTTGGTGGCACTCTTAGCAGGTTTAATAGGATTTTAATGGGGTTAAATCTGTACTGTTCTCACAAGAGCAAATACTGTCCTTTCTGCTGAGAAAACTGGAAGCAAGATGAAAGCTTCCTATTTGATCAGCATCTTTCTTCTGTTTTGAGATTTAAGCAAAAACAAATGAGAATTAATAATATGCTTCTGCTTCCCCACTTTTTTGTTGTTTTTAAATGCAACACTGTTAGTTGTGTTTGTGCAATTCTGAAAGGAAAGACCTCAGCAAAATTTAGCAAAAGCGTTTTTTTTTTAATGGGCTTTCCTTAATATTACTTTCCTTCAGGATTTCTAACCATCTCTAACAATCACATTTAAGTACAGGAAGGAGAACGTCATTCTCCTAATGACTTACCACTAAAACATTTCTAGCAGAGTTAGCTATCCCAAACCCCCTGGATATCCTGGCATTTATTAAAACTGCATCCAGCTGTAGATGGAAAATCAGTCCACTCTCCACTTCTCCTACAAAGTCATCCAATCAATTTTTGATGTGCTCCCCATTTTGGTTTCCTACTCAACATTTCAGCAGGATAATATGTGTATGTCAAAACTGCAGTAAACAACTTGGAAAAAGTAATGCATTCCCTTGCTCTAGGTGCACTACTCCTATTTAATTCCCAAAAGCAGCGTGTTTCTTTTTTCTCCTGGAAATAGTAATGCAAAGAAAAAATTCAACTCCAGCCACTGCTTTGCCTTTATTACTGGTCATAAGAGAAGTGTCGTGGTTTAACCCCAGCCAGCAACTAAGCACCACGCAGCCGCTCACTCACTCCCCCCCACCCAGTGGGATGGGGGAGAAAATCGAGAAAAGAAGTAAAACTCATGGGTTGAGATAAGAACGGTTTAATAGAACAGAAAAGAAGAAACTAATAATGATAATGATAACACTAATAAAATGACAACGTAATAATAAAAGGATTGGAATGTACAAATGATACATAGTGGAGTTGCTCACCACCCGCCGATCGACACCCAGCTCGTCCCCAGGCGGCGATTCCCCCCACCCCGCTCCGCCCAGTTCCTATACTAGATGAAACGTCCCATGGTCTGGAATACCCCTGTTGGCCAGTTTGGGTCAGCTGCCCTGGCTGTGTCCCCTCCCAACTTCTTGTGCCCCTCCAGCTTTCTCGCTGGCTGGGCTTGAGAAGCTGAAAAATCCTTGACTTCTTTAGACTAAACATTACTTAGCAACAACTGAAAACATCAGTGTTATCAACATTCTTCTCATGCTGAACTCAAAACATAGCACTGTACCAGCTACTAGGAAGACAGTTAACTCTATCCCAGCTGAAACCAGGACAGAAGTCAATAAGCCTGTCACTGTGATTTATTTCACTGCTGCGAGAAGTAACTCACCAAAAAATGGAGTCAAGTATATTAAATTCCTCCTCTGCTCATTCATGATGTTGACCGTTATATCACACTTACTTTCCCTTGGCCACAGAGGCAGAATTCAACAAAGATGTGAGCCATAATTCTGCCAATTTACTCCCCAAACTGGCAAGTTACACTAATTCATGGCTCTTTGCTCTCAGAAGGAGAAAGCTGGAGGGATAGAAGAAAAGTCCTCTGTCTTTTAGTGCCATGGCATCATTTAAACAGTCCCATGTCTTCAAAGACTCTTTCCTACTCACATCCCATATACCATTTTGCATTATTGGCATAAGGATAAACATGGCTGGGGTTTCAAGTGCTGGGATTTTCCAGCTCAGCAATCAAATGGCTTAAATGGGGACAACAAAATCCAACTACAGGTAACAGTTTGAAAAACACATGATTTGTGAGAGGGGACAAAACACACAATGCTGGCTTTTTTTATCATCTGACTTGTTTTCCATTACCCATCATGATTGAACCGTTATTTAAGTATACATTTTCTTAATGTTAACACTGGAACAAATTTTTAAGCACCCATGGTCTACCATGCTTTGGAAAGACTTTGAAAGCAAACAGCTTTTTGGTAAAACTTCAATTGTATGCATGATGAGTGGTTGAAGAAATTTTTGAAAGACTGGCTCAGCCCCTGCACCTCTTTGGGGCACCATTCCTTGAATTTCATGGCTTTGCTGCAGCAATTTATTTATTCTAAATTGTATCTTTGATCAAGTTTTAAATGAAGACCACAGATTAGCTGCTGCCAAATTCTCAGACCTCTTCTACCTGCAGTTCTCCACTGCCAAAAGCTTGGTGTCTTGTCCAGTGAATGTGTAGTGACTTTGTGAGGACATTAAAAAGAGCATGTTTAAATAGCGAGTCCTGGACTTCACAGTGACAGTCAACATGTTTTCAAACAACCCAAAAGCAGCCTCTCATTTCTTCCAAACCGTTGATTCAGCTCCTTCTAGCCATGTAAAGTAAGACCTGTAGGGGAATTGGTCTGTGATTAACAAATTTTGCCAGCCCTTTTTGATATTCCTCCAATGAAATAAAGGCACAAATAAAACCTCTGTTGACTTCCACCAATGAAGTCACAGAATATCAAAAACTATATTATTGTCCCATGTAAAAGCAGGCAAAATGCCTGCTAAATAGGGCGCACCCCATCTAGCTTGCAGTTGTGCCTACAAAAGCAGGCAGCAGTTGTGTGCACAGAGGAATGGCCCCATGTGCACCAAGCTGTGAGGCTTCCACGGGCATGTTATTTTAGTTTCTCTTGCATCACGTGTGACTGTACCATCGCCAAAGACAGGAGGCAGTAGCTATATAGTTATAACTATTTGCAGTGTCTTTAGTTTTCTAGTAGCTTGGTCCATGGCTTGCTGGATTTTACAGATGTACTGCTAAGGCTGTGATTTCCTTAAGCCTGAGCTAGCTGTTTTATAGCACTAAACTTAAAGTTCCTAAGGGGCTTCTAGGATTTTCACGCTTCCAGGGCCTGCAAACTCAGCCAAACCTCTGTCGACAGGCCAATGCTCAAACAGCATTCCTTCTGGATTTTTTTTTTTTTTGAAACTTCATAGCTAATAGAGGATGATGAAAGTTTCCACTGATTATCTCTCATATATTCGTTAAACATTCGTCTTTCTAATATCCTCACCAGATCTCGGGCTTCTGCTGCACCATTCAAAGATCCTCTTCACACAGCCCTGGAGCTCAATTAGAGGTGGCAAACTTTGCGGTGTTTGAGGTTTTGTGAATTTGGCAAAGTCTGTTTCAGGTTCACAGAATTTGCTTCCTAATTTAGGGTAGAAATGTGTATTTCACCACCATTTCAAATCATATTGTTTTCGTCCAAGGTACACAGTTTACAAAAAAACAAACATATTTTTCTACCTCGGGGGGACCAGAACACCTCTCAAAGTGCACAGCAGCACAAATAGGCGCTCTATTTATTGACTTCTGTATATATAGTTCCCACACACTTTCTAAAGTGCATGTTTTTCACTTCACCCGTTCTCTAGGTTTTTTTCCTTCTTTCCCCCCATCTCTTGTTTTTCAGAATTTAAGTAAAACACGAAGCAAACCGCATTTTGGTTTCAGGGACTGGATAAGACTGAGCAGATTGTAGCTATGGGGTACATCCACTATCCTGTTTCATCCCCCAAATATTCCAAGTAAATTAAATGAAGATGAGCTCACGTACCTGGGAGTTACGTCTCATGAAGAAAAACGGAGAAAACAAATACCCACACCAAGCCTTTAGGGATATATTTCTTTACTCAACGTATCCACTGAAAAAGTGATGTGCAGCAGGTTCCCCTGGTTCAGCCAGGGCTGGCTTAGTTAACCTCATGGGTTTTCCTTCAAGTATTTTGCCTGCACCACAAGCCCTGAAGGCAACTGGAGTGACTGTAAAACCTATCCCTCATCACACCACCAGAGGCACTCATGTTCAGTGTCAATCATTAATCAAGGCAAATGTCACATGCATTTATTTTTTTTTCTGCTCAGAAAACTATCAGTCATTTCAGGATCTGGGAGGCATCAGAACCGAACCAAGATTCGAGATATTTTTTTCAGTTTAATTTGGTGGTGGAGATGGTCCCATCCTGCACCACTGCAAGGGAGCAGCCACCCCAATGGGGTTGGGAGGGACACGTGCCCACTTACCTACAGTCTGTCCAAAGAGTTGCCAGGACTGACGTACTTATTTGCAATGTTTGCAATCAAAGGGTCTGCCACTTTTTTGCAGAAGGGAAGCTACTCCAGTGGAAGTGGTGTGAGACAGGGCGATGATTCACAGCTTTATTTAGGCGCCGTTGTTTTCACAGTCAGCTCTGCAAGCAATATATCATCTCTTGGCTTAGATGGGGCTACGTCCTTGTCTCCCATGAAGTGTCTCCATTTGCCTCGCTTCATGTTTTGCCTGCCAAACCCCAGCCTGTTGATGGGAGCAGAAAGTAATTAAGTCAGAGGGCTGGAGCATTGCATTCGTTTTCCTCTTCAAGCCAATTTGTCTTTCTGAACTGACCAGTTACATCATGTGCTGTGATCTCAGCGTTGATAGGAGCTCAAGTTGCTTGCAGAAACCTGTGCCCTTTCTTCAGAAGATAATAAGTACCAGACCTTTGAGCGCCTGCTGAAAAGAAGAGAAAAGCTGCTGTCTGCTCCCCCGTCCCCTTGGGTGCCTCTGCAGTCATTGGAGAGCAGAGAGACCACATGCACCAGTCCATGCCACATGATGGCACAGGTTGTGTCGAAAGATGCAACAGCATGGCAGCTCCTGAACAGCTGAAATCTCTCATAAAGGAAGGCACTGCCATCTGAGTGGTAAGGGGGAAACAAATAAATGCCTCAAATTTGCCATTTGGGTTATTAGTTAAACTAAGCGCAGCTCTACTCTCTTTAATCATTTTAGCTTTTGCTTTAGTGGGTATGGCTATAACAAGCTTGTACCTAAACCTTACTAACACTTACCGAATGGCTCACGTTCCCAATGATTTCAGTGCTGGCTCTGCAGATGAGCAAAGAGCTGCTGTTAAAGGAGAATGGTGGGACAATGCTTGTCAGTGAAGATTATGACTTGTCCTTGGAGCTGGCATCAGGTAGAATAGTCCTTTTGGAACAAAAAGTGAAGAATTAAAAAAAAATGTGAAAATGTGGGGGAACCCCCCCATTTTTCTGGCTTTTTCAATTGCCAAAAATTGTTTGGATAAACTAAGAAATACATTTTGGATGGAAAAAAAGGTTCTGACCACAATATTATTTTTTTTTAGGTTTATAATGATGCTTTCACCAATATTCTACCATGCCAGCTTTTATGAATGTTTCTGATTGAGCCATCCTCTCTGAAAACACAAATTGTTCTTTTTCTCACGTTCAGAATGAGTGGATTGGGCTACAGCTGGCTAAGGAAAGAAAGGCAAAGGAATAATGTATTGTAGAAAACATGATGAACCTATTGCTTGCAGAAAATGTGACAAGACCATTGCTTAATACTGTCACACTTCTTTCTGCATGCTGACTTGCACCTTGGGGAGCCTGCAGCAGAGGGCAGGATTTTGGCCTGTGGACATCTTTCCCAGGCCAGCTTTCAAGTGTGCTGATAAAATGTCAGAGGAGTCATTGTACCATTCCTTCAAATAATTGGTGAATGTTTACAAGTATCTAAATACATACATATATATACACACACCCCTAGTTCCAAAATAATTACACCTACAGGAAAACGGTATTATCACTGTACAGTTTCATAGAACAAATACCCATTTTAGCTTTGTGGTAAGAAAATGTGTTTTCTCCTTAGAAATGCACTGTGTATCTTCCACTACTACAGCGAAATTTCTTAGTAGAAAGAGATGAAAGGTTTGGTGATGCTAAACATGAAGATTAATTTTATGCTACTTTCCACCAGAAACTTTCTTGTCCAAAGATTCCCTTACATCTGTGTGGGAGACTGTGGCCCTCTCAACAGTACACTCTTTCACCATTTCCCAAAAATATTTCTGAAGATAGACAAATTTTGGCTCTTCCAGAGAACAGCGTTCAGTCAGATCAGAGTTGGTACTGTGGTAAACGTGTGCTGGAGAAGACGGGGAGAAGCTGCCCGCTAGTTGAAGGCACACAAAATACTAACCGACTAACAGGAATAAAACCAGACATTGATTTTGGTGCTCCAGCACAATTTGAAGTTTTTCTTATAATCCAAGGCTCCCTCTCCCGCAGCTATAATTAGTTGACTTGTGGTTCATTAATATCTCTGCCTGATACCTGATGCAAATAACATAATCACAGATTGAGACCTCATCCTGTATCATTAGCAGAAGCTTTTGCATTTAATGCTGAGAAGGATTCAAGTGTAGAATTGCTTTCTATGACCTGTCATAAATAAGGGACCGTTATAATGAAAACCCCAGCCTTGATTTATACAGGCTGTTTGCTCAGGCTGCCAGGATTGAGCTTCTTAATACCTATTGTTGCCGAGGGATTTTTGTGGAAGTTGATCCAGTTTAATCAAAGACTTGCTGCTTCTAATAAGCTTTAGAAAAGCAGCAAGAAACAAACACAATCCTGTCTGAATGGATTTCTCTTACTCTTCATGTTCACTCCAGTCTTGGATTATTAATTGCTATGACTGTGATATGCTTTGATTTATTTAAATCAAAGCATGCTTCTTTGGCTTTGGTTGCTCTCAGTTTAACTTTAAATAGACATTGATACAAGACATAGTGATATAAAGAACATCTGGGTTTGATAAACGACATCCGGAGATGCATGGGACTACTGAACGCAGAAACTCCCCAAATATCTGCAGGTTACTTTGCATCATAATCCACACATCTATTTTGCTTACAATACCAATAGCAAAACAGAAGAATTTATGAAAATTTCCACATGATCACCTGGACATAGCAAGAAACAAAAAAGGTCTCTTGTAAAAGTTAATTAAACAAAGACTGGGAGGCTCTGTCATCTCACACATATGAAGTCCCCAGCTACTACTCTGACCCTGCAAAGGACATTAAAGTACACATAATTATGGCTACACTGAAAAGGAACATAGTTGTTGATACTTCCTCCTTAACTGGCTACAGTGAAATGCAAATTCCAAACTCACCAAATTACCTAAAATACACTGAAAAATTACTCTTTAAGCAGGAGCCCCAAGCCATATTTTCCTGTGCTGTGTCTGCAGCCCTGGTGCAGCTCTAGAGGCAGGACATGTTCCCCATAACGTCTGCTAAGCATAGCATGGGCTGCTCTGAGTAACTGCACGGACATGGGTTTTTTATCCTCTAAATAGGAAAGAATAGCACTCCACTATCAAAATGGCTATAGTCTGAGACAGTGGGCTCATGGCTAGGTAGCTCCCACACTTCAGTGATCCCTCATGTGCTATAGTGTGCCTTTGGCTTCCCCAGTGCAAGCTGGAGCACTGCACTGTTGAGCTAAGCCAAAAGTGGCTCAGGATATTCTGTCAGCTCCAGAGCTATGACCAAATTTCCAGGGATGCGAACTGTGACAGACAGTGGGAGGTAGGGTGAGCCTGGAGTGTGTGGTTTGAAGGCAGGACCAGGGTGAGTGTTTTGGTGCTGCATCATGCTATTTAACCCACAGTGTTGTAACTCGCTTCTTTTTGCTAACGATATTGGAGGGGAGTCTGGGCTAAATGTGGTCTCATGGCCATACAACTCTGGCTTTGGTTCCACCTTTAACAATATTTGTCTTACTTTAGTACGCTGCAAAATGCTAACTGGACACACAAAACTTTGGTGAAATAAAGACAAAAAAAGATATATTTAATACACCTGACATTTCTCTCAACCCCATCAGTTATTTTCTTTGCTTTATACCAAGCAATTGGCTTAGAGGAAAATCTATCAACCAACCTAAACAGTCAGTGCTTCCTTGATTTTCGAAATCTAAGTACAAAGGGTTATGTCATGAAAGGTTATCGGGGTGGAATTTCTAATCCATAACATTATTTCTTTGTTTCGGGGTCTCCAGGGTACAGGGGCTAGTCACTGTGGATAACGTAACTCAAATACCTTCCTGCTGTCAAAGGCAGAGGAGAAATGCAGAAAACGGGACACTTTGCAGAAGCACTCCCATATGGTGCTGGCCAAGAATGAATTTTTTTTGCTTTTTTTTTTCATTAAAGAAACAACAAATGATTTTTTGATTAAAGAAACAACTCCTTTAATCTGCAGGACATAATCAATAACTGATAAGGATCCCAGCAGCAGGACAGGAAAGTCCTGTAAGATAACTCTGGCAGTTCACAAAGGCAAAGGCCACAAGGAGGATTAAAATGTGCCATAGGGTTCCCCGCCCATCACCCGATCCTCTCTGAAGTCAGTATAATCAGTTGACCAGATCATCTGCTGGAGAGCTATTCTCGTTTTGATGAAGGTATTGGTTTCTCTGCAAATTGTTTAGTCTTTGAACTAATTAGCCTCCTTTATGAAGTTATTAATAGTATAAGCAAAAGGAGCTAAATTAAGAGCTGGACAAGCTAGAAATAGTTTTGCTAAAATCCATGGCAATATAGTATCTTCTTCCAGGTCTGAATGTGGATTGTAATTTGCAGATAAGATCAAGTCCAAACAATACTGCTTGGCTGTTTAGAGACATACAGGAATTAAAAAGGCAGAGAATTTGTCTAACATGAGGCACTGGGATACAGGGAAGTGCAGTGCTCACGGTTTGCCAATACCCAAGATCTGCTGCTGCTTAACTTAAACAGCTGTCAGCCGTCCTTGGTACAGAGCTATCATCCCAACCGGGCTGTCATCTATGACATGTTGTCCCATGTCTGGAGCCTCCCCTCTGACGCTGGAACAACTTCAGAAGCACACCTGAGGACCTGAATTACAAATGCAGTTAATAAATAGAAGGGAATCAACTCATGAAAACCCAGAACAATGTATTTCTGTTCAGATGTTTTTACAGTCTTTTACAGCATTACAAATATAAAAGACTACATTGTATAAGCACATGAGTACTTTTACCTACCCGTATTCTAAACAAATTCAGCATCATTGGCTTAGTGCAAGATTTCATCATTTAAGAACAGACAAGGGACTGGAGTGGTGTATTGCTTCTGTCCAGCTTAGAGCATGTTCTCAAGTACTTGATACCTGTTGTTTTCACATAAAAATATGTCAGGACACAAAAATGTGTCAGAAGTGACACATTGTGTCAAGTCATGTGACTTTACGTATGTTCAGCCAAGAATCGTACAAGGAATTGGTTTTGTACTTTCAAACCATTAAAAAACCCACTCCATCACTTATTTTAGAAAATAACAACAAAGAGATCCATTTTTATTGAAGAGTGACTGAAATCGCTGCCAAGGTGAGGGACTCGGAAAAGGGCGCTGCAAAGATGATGAGAACAGTGTCGGGTTATGGTCATAGCAGATGGATTGTGGTGGGATTGTCTTGAGACAAGGAGGCTTCAGGTCAGTAGGAAACCCTATCTGTAAGACACTGAAGCCCAGGAATTGCCCAGCAGAGGTTGGGCATTGCAGTCGTTGAGAACAGGCTGAGCTTGCGTGGGGGACAGCTCTGGACCGGGTAACTTTTTTGGGCACCACCCAGCTTTATGAGTCTGGGGCAGACAACATCCACCCACCCTGGGCAAAGGAAGGAGGATTCTCGTTATCTTGTGGGAGTAAGGAACAAAACCGTTCCCTGACTTTGAAGACTGGCCTGTGATCATGGCTATTTGCACATTTTTTTAGATGTACATATTCAAGGGGGTTTATCCCAGTACAGCTCCTGAATCCCAAAGACTAAGACTAGCTTATCTCAAACCTTTCAACCTATTCCCATTATTTCATTGTTCAGAAGCATTTATAAATGGGAGTACAGAGTCACACCAGCAAAAGCTTAAGTGAAACCACTTAAGACTCTTCCTGCAAATGGTAAAAGAAGGTTATATCCTGTGAATTCTGGCTTACTTCCTTTGCTAGGGTGATTGTTTGGGTAGGTAAGGATTGTTTGGGATAACCAAACTACCTAAGTGCATGCTTACTTAAGTGCTTTGCTCAGTCAGAGACTTAATGGACTCAGCAGACCTAATGCTATTTAACCCTTCAGTATACTAAAACCAAGGTTGTGAACTGCACCAGCCAGGGATAAGATAGCGGTAGCAAATGATCCAACATCACCGTCTGCTGGGCTGAGGCCCCAAGAAATGGGCCACAGTCTGGATGAGCAATTTCTAATTGGGTTTATGTGGCAGTCCCACAGATCATTAATTATGTGCACAGCACTCACTGAAGGGCATGCTCTGACTTAGAAACTGATGCTACCAATTTGCTTAGAGACCTGGGAGCTGCACTTTAAAAATACATTGCGATGCCATCTCTTTCCAAACGATTTGAAGGTGTAAGTGGTCCTGAGAGTTGTACGTCTGATTCTGAAAGAAGCTGTGAGCCAGTCCCTTCACAACTGCTTTCTGAAAGCACTCACTGTCAGTGGTCTTCTCTCACCATCACCAAGAGCTGTTTCTCTGCCAGTGCTTTCAGGAAGGTTTTTAGCCCTCTAAGGAGCCTGGCTGCCACAATGCTCAACATTGCAACAATATAATATTTAGGTACCTGGGTTCTGGTGTAGGACTGCAGTGAACTCATATATGTATTTTACCAAAATGTTACTGTACAAAATACTTTCCAATAGCAGCTGTAACCCAGGATTTCTTCTGCTACTGTGGTGCAGGCTCTTCAGCCCTACTTCAGCACACTTCTGAACCCAGAAAATGGTTTATTCTTTTCAAGAGGAGAGAAAAAAGGAAGAGGAGATGGTGAAATTGCCTATACCTATAAGTGGTGATGAGCAAAAAAGTGTCCATTGAAATCTCCTGAGGCAAAAAAAGAACCGTAACCAGTTTCCTCAGACCTGAAAAGAATGTTTGTCCACTGGGAGGACTACCTTGTCCAGTGGTCATCTTTTAAGATGAAGCAGAACTCAAGGGAGGTTTTTTTCTGCTAACTATAGTCAGATGTCTCTGAGTACAGCACTAGACAGCTGTCATGGTTTAAGGCTGGTTGGCAGCTAAGCCCACATAGCTGCTCCCTCCCAGTGGAATGGTGGAGAAAATCAGACAGGTAAAAGTGAGAAAACTTGTTGGCTGAGATGAAGACAGTTTAATAAATAAAGCAAAAGTTGTGTGTGCAAGCAAGGCAAAATAAGAAATTAATTCACTACTTCCCATTGGCAAGCAGATGCCTAGCCACCCCTGCAAAATGTCCATAAAGTGTCCATTGAGTTCATTTATTCCATGACTTGGGTTCCATATGTTACAGTGGTTACTCAGACAGGAGAGACAGTGTGTTGTGTGGAGTTATTGGGCACCAAAGCCAGCTTGGCTTACCTCACTGCTGGGCCACAGTCCCTTCAGGGTGTACCTGCTAATGCATGGCCTTAGCTACAGGTCACAGTCCCTTTCACTTGGGTTCACACTGGAGTTCCAGCTGGTCCAGCACAGCAGCACACAAACAACAGCAATCCCCTAGCCCTGGCAAATGGCCATCGCTGTTAACAAATGTTCCCCAGCACAGCAGTGAAAAATGATAAGCAGCACTGCAAAAGCCAAAAGCAGCCACTAACAAGCACAAAACTCTAATATACAGTAAGGCAAGCAAGCCCTGTGGCAAGCACAGGAACCTGCCAATTAGTAGCTAAACAGCTATCATCACAGCTATACATTTGGTCTAGCACATGCCATTCAAATCAGTTGTTAACTCAAACCCTGTAAGCCGTATGTTAGGTGCCAAAAAGGACTGTTGTGGATTAACCCCAGTAGGCGGCAAAGCTCTGCACAGCCGCTCAGATACTTTCCCCCAAGTGGTATAGGGAGAGCATCAGAAGGGCAAAACCAAGAAAACACATGGGTTGAGATAAAGACAATTTAACAGGTAAAGAAAAAGCTGCATGTGCAAGCAAAGCAAACTAGGGAAGCCATTCACAACTTCCCATTGGTAGGCAGCTGTTTAGCCATTTCCAGGAAAGCAGGGCTCCATCACACATAATGGTTACTTGGGAAGTCAAATGTCCAAAATCTGAACATCCCCCTCCAGCCTTCCTCCTTCTTTCCCCCAGCTTTTATTCCTGAGCACAATGTCACATGGTATGGAATACTCCCTTTCACCAGTTTGGATCAGCTGTCCGGGCTGTGTCCCCCTCCCAACTTCTTGTGCCCCTCCAGCCTGCTCGCTGGCTGGGCAGCATGAGAAACAGAGAAGGTCTTGATGCTGTGTAAAACTGCTCAGCAATAGCAGAAACATCAACGTGTTATCAACAGTGTTTTGGCCACAAATCCAAAACATAGCACCATATGAGCTGCTATGAAGAAAATTAACTCCTTCCCAGCCAAAACCAGTGCAATCACCTTCTATGATGAAATCAGTGGTTTTGTAGAATGGGAAAGAGTAATGGTTATTGTCCACCTTGCCTTCACTAAGGCTTTCGACATTGTCTCCCCTAAGATCCTCACAGAGAAACTGTTGAAGCATGGCCTGGATGAGCAGAGAGTGAGGTACATGGAAAACTGACTAAACAGCCAGACCTGGAGAGTGGTGAACAATGGCATGACATCTAGTCAGAGGCCAGTAATGAGTGGTGTACCCCACCATTAAAACCCTGTACAACATCTTAATTAATGATCTGGATGAGGGGGCAGAGTGCACCCTCAGAAGATTTGTTGATGACACCAAACTGGCAGGAGTAGCTGATATGCCAGAGGGTGTTGCTGCCATCAGAGGGACCTCAACAGGCTGGAGAAATTGCCAGACAGAAACCTCACAAGTTTCAACAGAGGGAAGTGCACAGTCCTGCACTTGGGGAGGAATAACCGCAGGCACCAATATATGCTGGGGACTACCCAGCTGGAAGGCAGCTTTGTAGAAAAGAGCCTGGAGGTCCTCATGGACACCAAGTTGAATATGAATCAGCAATGTGCCCTTGTGGCAAAGAAGGCCAACGGTATCCTGGGCTGCACTAGGAGGGGTGTTGCTAGCAGGTTGAGGGAGGTGATCCTTCCATTGTACTCAGCACTGCTTAGGCCACACCTGCAGTACTGGGTCCAGTTCTGAGCTCCCCGGTATGAGAGAGACATGGAATGACTGGAGAGAGTCCAGCAAAAGGCCACTAAGACGATCAAGGGACTGGAGCATCTCTCCTATGAGGAAAGGCTGAGAGCTGGGACTGTTCACCCTGGAGAAGAGAAGGCTTGGGGGGGGGGATCTTACCAAAGGGTACAAAGAAGACAGAGCCAGGCTCTTCTCAGTGGTGCCCAGTGACAGGACCAGAGGCAATGGGCACAAACTGAAACACAGAGGGTTCCATCTGAACATCAGGAAACAGTTTTTTATTGTGAGGGTGACAGAACACTGGCACAGGTTGCCAGGGAGGTTATGGTGTCTCCATCCTTGGACACATTTAAAATCCAAGTGGACATGGTGCTGAGCAACCTGCTCTAGGTGTCCCTGTTTGAGCAGAGGAGTTGGACAAGGTGATTTCCAGAGGTCCCTTCCCACTTCAACCATTCTGTGATTCTGGCCCATCCTGCAAAGGACAAAACTGAAACACTGCTACCAGGCTACATGAATTCCCTGTGCCAATTCTACCATCCATGGTTTTCTAGTTATTAAGTATTTGACTTTACAAATGATAAGCACAACATTTTGAGAATGTCTCATCTTGAAGACATTTCAAGAAATTTCTGTTTCTTCAAATAGAAATCTCATCTTGGCTTTGCATTTTCCCATGTGTTTCTATAATAGGATAAAAACTAATATTTATAGACACCTCTTTCTATACTACTACCCTGTTGGGTTTTTTTTTCTTTTTTGGGGAGACATTAGTATTGTATTTCACCCTGCAAAGCACACCTGACAGTATTCTGAAGGCGGTACAAAATTATCTGCTTTTCCCATACCATAAAATCCTCCCCTACACACCACACACTGGACGCTGAGCACAACAGATGTTTAATCTGCCCACTGTGGCAGTTCCTAACCATTTGTGAATGAGAAGCAATTGTGGGCCAGTCTTATTAAGAACGCATTCAGTTCTGCAGGATTCAAAAAATTGCTGGAAAGGAACCACATTCTTTTAGGATTTGGGATATTGACTATTTCTTATACTAAAAAAGATAATGAAAGTTCTCTCTAGCTTGTAAAGAGACCATGCTGGAGCAGATATACACATAGCAGCCCACGGAGAATGCCACACCAGGCCAGGTAGATATTCCCTGAAGGACTGCAGCCCATGGGAGGGACCCATGCTGGAGCAGAGGAAAAGTGTGAGGAGGAAGGAGCAGCAGAGAGAAACCATTATGGACCAACCATAACCCCTCCACTCCCCACCCACCCCTGTGCCACTTGGGTTGGAGGGAGAAAAGAGGAGTTGGGAATGAAGGAGTGAAACTGAGTCTGGAAAAAAGGAGGGGGTGAGGGGTGGGGGAAGTGTTGTTTTGCCTTTTTATTTTCACCATCCAAATCTATTTTAATTGGCAATAAATTAAATTAATTTTCTCAAGTCAAGTCCTTTTTGCCTGTGATGTTAATTAGTAAGTGATCTCCCTGTCCTTATCTCAGCCCATGAGCTTTTTCATCTTATTTTCTTCCCTGGCCTCTTGAGGAGGGGGAGAGAGAAACTGGGTGGGTGTCCAACAGCTGGCTAAGATCAACCCACCACACAAGCCTTTCAGTACAAGCTGCCCATAGTATGCTGGCAGCCCAGCTGATAGCTATGGATTAGATGAGTGACCCTTAAGGTGAGGAAAACAGTGCCTGGATTGCCAGGCCCAAAAAGGGGGAGCTGTCAACTGTTCAGGGTGCATTTGGTGGGTGGTTGGAGTGGAATTCTTCAAGGGTCAGTTCTGGGGCAGTACTGGTTAACCTCATCAGCAAGCCTGATGGTGGAGTGGAGAATACCTTCACTGAATTTGTGGGTGATGCTAAACTGTGCAGAGAAACTGAGGTGCTGGAGGGCAGGGTGGCCATTGAGCAAGACCACAGCAAGCTGCAGGGATGGGCCAGAAGGAGCTCCACGAACTTCACCAAACAAATAGGGAAGACCAGTCCCATGCACCACCAAAGGCTGGGACTGACTGGCCAGGGAGCAGCTCTGCTAGCAAGAATCTTAGGGTGCTGCTGGGCAAGAAGTGGGCCCTGCTTTGAGTTTACGTTTGGACCTAAATTTTTCTGTGAGCCTATGACCTTATGCAGTTGTACTATATATTCTATAATCCGTATTCTGAGCTCATAATAAAGTAGTAGATGATATATACTATAGATAAATAATACAGTAAAAGTTTTAATATCATCAAAAAATGGTCCTCACTATATAATGTTGAGCTGCTAATTGATAAAAAAAGTTTACAAGTCCCTAATGGCATAACATACTTACTCATTACCTTGGTCTGGGCCAAGCTTTACAACCATATACAGTATGACAGTGCATATTCGATAGCTTGGTCCTAATTTCCCTTTTTTCGCCCTGCAGAGCCCTTCTTTCAGACCACAGCTCTCTGTGGCCCAATATCTAAGACGCAAACGTGGAAATATAATAGATTTTTTTCCATAAGATGTAAGATAAACGGAAGAAAAGGAGAATTGCCTTAAGGTTGAAGACTAAAACATGCCATTCCAGTATGTGTGGGCACCGTCTAGTGGGGAAGTAGGGCGAGAAGCAGCAGAGTGGTTACAGTAGTTACCTGATCTGCACAGTCAGTGGCACACAGGGAACAGCCACTAATTTCAATGAAAAAGACAGACCTATGAAATATGTTTTCAGTATTATTGAGGGGAAAACCAAAAAAGCCAATCTGGATTTGCATGCGACTGAGAGACATTTTTCTACATGCTCAGTCCTAACTGAGGCTTTCATTCTGCAGCCCTCTGCTCAGCAGCATTCCCACCACGGACACATGCTGTGAAGGGTGGGAAATGACTGAAGAAAGAGACCAGAATTCTGTGAATTGCAGTGAAATTACAGTTTCACTTTCCCCCCCACTATTTAATAATTTCACTTTATTAATAATAATTTTATAAATTATTTATTAATAATTAATAATTATTCATGTCACTATTAGGTAGTGACTGCAGGGCCATTAAGAGGTGATTCTTCAACACACTATGCTTGACATGTTTTACTTAGAACACATCATATCTAATGACTAGTTAGTAGCTCATTGCAGGGGGACCACAGCACCTCCTGAAAAGCTCATCATTTCACTTTTCCATATAACAGTGCTATGACTGGGGCTGAGACTGGGGCCAGCTCAACTCACCAGTGACTTTGCCTTGGTCAGTGTAACGGTCCTGAAAGCATCTGCCTCTCCCTGGAGGTTTGGCTGCCTGGGTCCAGGGCTCACTGAGAGCTGCCCGCTTCCTTTGGTGACTATGGAGAAAGGTTGGAGACAGCGCTGTGGTGGGAATGCTGCTGAGCAGACGGCTGCAGAGGGCATCCCATATTTCTAACCTGAGGGTCTGGTGCTTGGTCCAGCCTGTGCCTGGTGGTATTGCAGCTAGCTGGCACAGAGTTATGAAGTTAACGTTCTTCATAGCAGCCCGTACAGTGCTGTGCTTTGCATCTGTGGCTAAACCAGTGCTGGTAACACATCATCTGTGCTTGCACAGTGTCAAGGCTTTTTCTTGCTCCTCCTGCTTGAAAGTCAGTAGGCTGGCGTTGAGAAGTTGGGTGGGGACAGTCAATACAGCTGACCCAAACTGACCAAAGGGATATCCCACACCATATAGCACTGTGTTCAGCAATAAAAGCTGGGATCACATCTCCCTTGCCTCCTCTGAGACTGAGGTGGTTGGCTCTTTTGCGCAGGTTCTGGAACATCCTAACATAAACTGTTTGATCCTGTTACCACCATGGATCAGACAGGGACCCAAACACCAACTAAAGTAACCACTCCTGCAGTCAAAAAGAAACACTGGATGCTGTGTTCAACAGGTCTGTAGCATCAATTATTAAGGGAGGAGGAGGAGGAAGAAGAAGGGTCTGATCAGGAAGCTGATCCTTCAGCAAAGAAGCAGGAGGATGTGAGCGAAATCACCCAAGAGGCGGAAACTACCCAGTCCCTAACCCTGTGTGAACTTCAAGTTATGCAGAAAGATTACAGCTGCCAGCCAGTGGAGCATGATGCTGCAATAATGGGGCCAACAGTCAGGAATTAGAGGGTAAGGAAGTTCAGCTGCTGCAATCCCTTGTTAGGCATGGGGAGTTGACAAAGAAATTGGAAAACAGGCAGCAATCCACAGCCTCTGGCGGCAGCTCCTGTTGAATGCGAAGGCAAGATACCCCCTCAAAAATGACCTTGCGAATTACCAAGGGAAGTAGACCACTGTGAAGGAAGGTATCCAATAACTGAGAGAATTAGTGGTGCTGGAAGTCATCTACAGTGACCTGGATGACAACCAGATCTCCAAAGATCTGTGTGACATCCAGCGTACGTGGACCACGTGGATGAGGTTGGTCTGCAATGCACAAGCATCATATTCCAACACTCTGGCAATGATGGACTGGCCAGACTTTTATACACCAACTATGGAGAGTGCCCTGCTTGCTCTGGTGTTTTGAAAAGACTCCCTCTCCTCCCTTGTCTCCACAGGCCAGCGTCCTGGCTGTCAGAGTACCCCATGGAGACAGCCTGTCTCGGTCCCTGGGCACCTGCTGGTTCCTCTTGTGTGATCAAGAGGGGAAGTGGCAGAACCCATCTGGATTTGTGGAGTGACAGGGGCATCCCAATAGTTGTCTGTGTTGGAGGCTGAGGTGAGCCCAACAGAGGACAAATGGCAGAAGCCTCCTATTGTGACCAGCCCAGAGACCCCATGTATTCTTGGCCTCGACTACCTCAGGCCAAGGGGGTACTTCAAGGACACAAAACAGTACTGATGAGGCTTTGGTGTAGCTGCCATGGATACAGAGAAGATGAAACAGCTGCCTACATTGCCCAGCCTCTCAGAGGATCCCTCTGTTGTAGGGTTCCTGTATGTTGAAGAACAGCATATGCCAGTTGCTACCATGACAGAGCACAAACAACAGCATCACAACAACCGAAACTCCCTGGTTCCCATGGCTAATTCATCAACACAAGAGCCAAGGACCAATGAGCAAGACTTGATCACCCTTTAATAAATAGTTCCATATGGCCAGTGCAAAAGTCTGGCCCTCCAGAGTGCCTTCACCAGGCTTTGACAAGGCCCAGGCAGGGCTCCTGGTGCCCTCCAGAGTGCAAAGCCATGCAAAACATGCTCCTTACTGCATCCGGGAGCGTGGCCTCAGCTGGAGCCTCTGGCAGAAAACACCTGGAGAAACCCAAGGTTGACCTCTAGGCTTTTGGAGCTGGGTTATCAAGGATCTGAAGCGCACTACACCCCGACTGAAAAAAAGTTACTAGAAGCATATGAGGGGGAGTTGAGCCACTTCAGAAATTGTTGGTACAGAAGCACAGCTCTTGGCACTGTGAGTGCCTGTGCTGTACTGGATATTCATGGTCCCCTCTACACATCATGCAACCAACGCTACGTGGAGTAAGTGAGTAGTGTTGATCACACAGTGGGTTCAAATGGGGAACCCCAACTGCCCAGGAATCCTGGAAGAGATCACGGAAAGACTGGAAGGCAGGGATTTCAGAGCATTACCCGAGAAGGTGACTCGTGCCCAAGAGGCTCCACCATATAGTGAGTTATCAGAAGGTAAAAGGCACAGTGCTCTGTTTACTGATGCATCCTGTCATGTTATAGGAAACCATTGGAAGTGGAATACTGCTGTGTGGAATCCACACAAGAAGCCATCAAAGCTGCCAAAGAAGGTGGTGATAAGTCAGTTTGCAGAAGTGAAAGCCATCCAGCTGGCCTCGAGATCGCTGAATGAGAAAAGTGGCCAGTACTCTGTCTTGACTCATGCATGGTGGCAAATGTCCTGTGGGGTGACTACAGCAATGGAAACAGACCAACTGGTAACGCAGAGGCCCATACAAGCTGCTGAATTGTAGCAAGACATCGCTGGCCAGGTAGAAAACATTGCTGTAAAGACATGTCATGTAGATGCTCATATGCGAAAAAACCTGCACTACCAAAGAACATCAAAACAACGAGTGGGTAGACCAGGCTATCAGAATTGAAGTGGCTCAGGTCGACCTGGACTGGGAACATAAGGGTGAGTTATTGGTAACTCTGTGGGCCCATGAATCATTGGGACCTCTTGAGAGACACGAAACATACAGATGGGCTCATGATCAAGGGATGGACCTGACCACTGAGGTCATCACACAGGTCACACATGAGTGCAAAACATGTGCCACAATGAAGTGATACACGCGAGTAAAGTCTCCCTGGAATAGAGGGTGGTGGCTGGGATATCGACGTGGTGAGGCCTGGCAAATTGCCTATGTTGGATAGGTGCCACCAACCTGCCAAGGCAACCCAACAACTATGTGCTCACCATGGTGGAAGCGATGACCTGGTGACTGGAAACATGTAAACCATACCACCACCTGAAACATCATCCTAGGCCTTGAAAGGCAATGTCTGTGGTGGCACGGTACCCCAGAAAGATTTAAGTCAGATGATGGGACTAATTTCCAAAATAACCTCATAGACTCCTGGGCCAAGAAACACAGCACTGATTGGGTGTATCACGTCCCCTGTAAGTATCAGAGGATACTTAGATGTATAGCTAATGTAGGACCTAAGCATGATGCAAATGGTATAGGATAAGGGGTAAAGATTGTACTGGGCAGTACAGGGATGGAGTTATGACATTAACTTTCTTCATAGCGGTCCCTATGGAGCCCTGCTTTGTATTTGTGGCTAAAACAGTCTTAACACAACAGTGTTTTGGCTACTGCCGAGTAGGGCTTTCACAGTGTCAAGGCTTTCTTTCTCCTCCCCACTCCAAAATCAGTAGGCCAGGTGTGGGCAAGAGCTTGGGAGGGGACACAGCTGGGGCAGCTGCCCCAAATTGACCAAAGGGATATCCCATAACATAGGACAGTAAAAGCTCATGGAAAGAAGGAGAAAGGAAGTGGAACATTCATGGTGATGGCATATGTCTTCCCAAGCAACCACTACACATGCTGAGGCCTTGCTTCCCAGCAAGTGGCTGAAAATCCGCCTGCTGGTGGTAAAAAATAAATGAATTCCTCTTCTGGCTTTGCTTGCATGCACAGCTTTTGCTTTTCTTATTGAACTGTCATTATTTTGATCGATGGGTCTTTTCCCCTTCCATTTTCCTCCCTATAGCCTGGGAGAGGGGAGTGAGCAAAGGGTAGGGTGGTGTTTGGTTGCTGGCCAGGGTCAACCCACCACCCTGGCTGCGGATCCATTGATCTGCATCATGACCGTGACTTGACTGTGCCTGGCCTCAGCCCACCCCCACAGAGGAGACCAATGTCCTCAGGCTGGGGCTGCGCCCAGCCACGCTATCCCCGTTGGCTCTACTTCAGTGAGTCCCTGAGTTGGGTCAAAGGTTGGGATAGGGACGGGGAGTCTCCAGGCACAAATGAGATCAGGCAGAGAAACAACTGCTTCAGTTACCACACATCAGCTCTGTTCAATATGTTTAGTTGCACAAATCTGTCTGCTTAGCTGCAAATATTTGGGGTAAGGCATCTGTGTTCCCTCAGTCTATATAATACCCAGCAGTGTTCAGTGATGGAGCTGCTGCCCAAAGCTGTACAGTTGTTAAACAAAACTACGGCAGCTGTGTTTCCAAAGTGAAGATTCACTTATGGCAGTGCTAGAACAAAATAGGCTGAGATGGGTGGACCTTAACAGAGAGAGTATTTTAATTCTACAGTTTATTTGATCTTTCTCTTGATTTTCTTTTAGCATGACATCTTTCTAGGAGCTATTTTTTTTCCTACTCAACTTTAAGGCTCTGGTCTATCACTCTGACCAGGTGTCAAGCAGGTGCTATTCAACTTCACAGGAGGTTTGAAGTCCTGACACACTACAGCTCAATCTTAGTACAGTATATATAGCCTATATAAATACATACAGTTCACAGACAAGGAAATTCAGGACAAAGGTGGGGACTAGCACCTGCGTCTGTATTGATTAGCCTAAGGCATTGCGTATTATCAGTCAGGCAAGTGTCTGAAAGATGCTAAGCAAGCTGAGAGAGTTTGACAGCTTCTGTAGCCTCATCTGCTCTTTTCAAGATGATATGAAAGCCATGTCATGGAAGACGGATCTATGTCAGAGAAGACAGGCATGTGTATAAGTCAATTTTGTCTACCCTTTGATCTTAGCAATGCTGGCCTCGACGGCTTGGAAGTGCAATGTATGCAATTGATGGTCACCTTTTCAGCCTGCGATGGAAACCCAAGGTCACAGAGGCCATCCATGTGAAGCTCTTGTTTGGCTGTACATTTATTAAAAGACGTTAAAAAATGTATTTTTGCTCATCATATGGCATCATCCATCCGGGGCAACTGTTAAGATCCAGCAGATGTCAGGTCAATTTGACAGCCAGTGGATCACGACTCCCTCTGACTGAAGTTTGTCTTAGTAGCAGTCCCTGTGGCTCACCAGCAGCTGCTGATAAAATACTGGCTGGGATGATGTACAGGAAATAAATGAGGATGCTAGAGCCCCACCATAACTGCTGGTGTGGGTTGTGCCTGCTCACGAGCCGTACCCAGCAGCCAGGGAAAGGAAAGTGCACTACAGGGTCCCCAATGTTTGAAATGGAACAAATTTTCATAGATTGACTTTACAAAGACCACCATTGCAGCAGCTTTTATGCTGGGCAGGCAGACAGATGTACAGCTGAATGAGTACATAAGGGTAAAATAAGGGTCGCCAAAGACAGGGTGTAGACAGATGAGCCCAGGCAACAGTTTTGCCCATGAAAGGCAGGCGAGGGAGGAGGGCTGGCTCCTTCAGGTGAGTAATGTTGGGAGCATGGGGCCTGTGTGATCAGTGGGGGCAGCTGTGGCTATAGGCCAGGTGAGCATGTGGGATTTTGCAAGGGCCAGCTGAATTTGCTGATATTTAATTCAGGAGTGGAGGCTAGAAGCTTTGTCATGTGATGCCTTAATCCTGCCAAGGGAGTGGGGCTTCCTCCAACCCGGGAGAGAATAAAAGGGTGGTATATCTTTACTGTGAGGCTCTTTACATTGGTTTGGTTTGAGGGGTTGTGCTGGTGAGTATCTACACCTTATAGGAATGCACACGGGCTTCAGGTCAGCTGATTTCTTCCCATGCCCTTGCTCATGGGTTTGTTTCAGCAAAGCCAGATCTTGTTTTGTTGCTAGTGTAATAAGGCTAGAGCAAGGGCGAATTGATGTCTTAATCCCTTTCACAAGGGACAAACTGAATTAATCTGAACCTTTAGAAACTAAAAAATAATTACAGCTCAGAACAGAGGTATCAGTCCAGCAGTAGAGTGGGAAGCCCTTGGGTTCTTGCACAGAGCTCAGCGTGGGTGGTTACTACTTGAGGCTTAGGGGGTGAGGTGCTCTGGGCCTTGAGGATGGGGTTGCTCCCTTTGAGACCTGGGTGCTTGGGCAACTGCAGACCAGATGGTCTTTGAGCTCCCTCACTGTGGCCTTGGTGGCTGGTGTGGGTCAGTGCTGGCCCTGCATGGCCCCTTGGGCCTCATGGCAGGGACAGACAGTGATTGAGGGTCACTGCCAACAACAGGGCTCCTGCCTGGCAGCCAGCCCTGAAACACCAGCATATCCCTGCTCCCCACCATGCCATCAGTATCCATGGGGCCCGCAGCTCCCCCAAACCCAACCCTCTGCTGTGTCAGTACACTCATTTTGGCAAGCACAACTGCAATAAACAGGGATGGCAAACCAGACTGCCTGCAGTGCCAGGTGAGTAGGACATGCAGCATTAAGGGAGGGGGTGAAGGCAGACCTTAGCAGTGTAAGGAACCTGACAGATAAGATGGGGGAACTGCAATACCTGATGTGAGATGATAGCCCTGGTGCAGTGGGGCTCTCAGACCTGGTGGAGGGAGATAAGCAGCGGGAAAAGTTGTTGTCAGGCTGCTGAGAGGACCAGCTGCAGCACCAGCAGGTTCAAAAAGGGTTAGATGAATTTCTAATCAACTGCATCTCCCCAGATACTGTGGATGGACCTTAAAAGTGGCCAGGCTCATATGCTTGCCATAAATAGGATTTCCAGTGATGGGCTGCTGATGTGAGGACAGCATTTTCTTATGTCTCGAATGGCACTCCCAAAGGCTCCCTCAGCTTTAATGAGGAAATCAGGAAAGTGTAGTGTACTTGAGCCCAGTTACCCCTGTACTGTGTCAGGTTAAAGCAAAGCCCTGTCTGGATTACTAGTAATTTCTGACAGCAGTTGACAATAGGCACTGTTTTATTTGTGTTTGGCAAACTCCTTCCAGTAAGTATATGCATGACAAGTGTGATATCTGAACTCCAATTTGGGAACCCTGCTGTACTTGTGATGAATTGCTGGGAGTGTGCCATCTTAGATCATTTAGAGCTACATATTGTACTGGCAGCCTGCAAAAGCACAAGACAACTCAATGGAATTGAACACAGATAATCTGCATATAGTGAAATATAAGTTATTGCATAAACTGATGCTGCTAGATGGTTTCTGTAGATGCTAATCAAACCATATAAATCCAATTCTGCCATTACAGGAGCTGTATTGCTGTACCAAGAATTAATTTCAAATGCATTAGCACGCTTAGAGAAGGGTGCCTGTATAAGTGTGTAGAAATCCATGAGCAGTACTGGCTCGAATTTTTCTCTAAAAATGAGAAAAAGTGTTGTTGTAACCAGTTTGTTCCCTGGGATATGACCTTTACAGTGACCTTAAATCAATTAATTTTTCTTTTTCTAATCAGAGAAAAGATAAACTAGGTAACACTCCTTAACAAACATGGGTAGTTTCCTTGTGTGTTGCAAAATACCCAAGTTCTGGAGAAAGGCTTCCTTCTTAAATCCTCTAGTTCTTTTTTGCTTATTCATAATATATGCATAATAACATGACAACCATAATGTGGCACGGCAGTTCAAGATAAAGCAACATTTAAGTCCCTTATCAGCTACTTGGTTATATTAAATAATAAAAATTAATGGCAGCTATAATACCTATAATTGCTATAACTGCTGTGAATTAGCTCATGAACTGTAATTATCAATTCTTAGGACAGCCTTGAGGAACATGGAAATAAATGCGCATCATACAAAATGCTTGAACATGTCTCAGCAGTCCCTTGCAGATGTTATAGAATCTATATATTTCTTTAATGTTAATTTGCATAAACATAAGTATTTTATTTAATAGGAAAAAGCTCCTTGGGCTTCAACTGAGGCAGATTTTCATCTTGTTTCTTGTGTAAGGTACATTCAGTGGAGCCTACAATGTATACAGAGATATCACTATATCAACTTTCACTTGCCATTTTTGGCGATTGATCTGACATTTTACCATACAAGCGTTATGCAGGTACAAAGCCATGTCTTCCCTCCCTACTGATGCCCCCACATGCTAGCTATGATGGTGTGGAGTAGGATATGGGCTGATATGCTGCCAAAGGTCCCGTGGTCTCTATGCAGTACTCTGTAGGACTGCTGAACTTGTTATGGCTCATTTTGCACTGGTACATTGCCCTGAATATGTGTGGAGTTGCAGTGAACCCATCCTCCTTTCATTATCTTTGGGTCCACTTCTAAAGAAGACTTGTGGAGCTAGAGAGATGACAACTTTAATCTTGGTGGCATCTAGGGATGTATTAATGCTCTCCAGTGGCAATTTCTCTGAAATGTCATGCTATCTTTGTTGTTTAAAGTAGCTTAATTTTCATGATAAAATGAACTACAGATTGTAGAGCAGATGTAGCAAGAAAAGGGAGGTGGTGTCTGATGAATACAAGTACAAAAAAATTCTTAGTACTCTTCCTCTCTGCTTTCACACATTGCTAAACTTCATACTTCTTGTAATATACTTTTTTTTGTAATAAGCCCCCAAACTAAATAGAAGGAAAGAATTTTTTCAGGATTATTGTAATGACGGTGGACTGCTGGACAAGACACACATCACTTACTTGCAGGACCCAAAGCCTTTAAAAAGACAAAGTTGCATACAACAGCAGTATCAATTTCTTATTGTACATGGGTCTTAAACATGTTCAGCACAAGATAGAGCCTAGGGCTTGGAGGATGTTCTAACTTGCAAAAAACAAGTGAGGAATAATGCAGAAAACATGCTAGTATCAGAGTCAAACTATCATACAATGCTCTGTATACTTGTGTATACATAAACAGATGAGCAAGTAACTTACTTTGAGTGTAAAGTTTCTCAAACTTTATGGCTTTAGATTTCTATGCTTACAAACAAACACTAAGTAAAAAAAAAATCAAATACTTGGCACAGGAGGAATCTGTGTTTTTCACTTAGTAGCTGATAAACAGTGTATCATGCTGTCTAATCAACAAAATCAGTTAACACTTCAAATACAAGTAAGGACTGATTTCTGCTTCCATTTGCATCAGGAGCAAAGTTTCTTCCAGCTTCAGTGGAAGCAACATTGGTTCCTCAATCTTTAAATCACACCCAGGCAACTGAGGCTGTTTCTTGCATACTTTCTGGTGCTGGCATCAACAGCAATGGGATCAACTTAAGAGCAGCCATATACCAGTTCTTCCAGTGCAGTACATACATAATGGTAGTCAAAAAGTCCTCCAAAAGGGGATGAGCAGAGCTACTAGAAAAAAATAGCATAGGAGTGGGAAGATGTGTGTTCTATCAGATGCAGGGGGGAACATGCTTTCTAGACTTGTTGACCTGCAAGACATACCATACTGGGTCAAATGTATTGGGTCTGTAAGGAAGAAACGTGCTGGTTTTGTTTCTCAGATCTACCCACCTCCCATCCAGAGGCTGTCTTGCAGTGAGCAGGAGGGCTGGCCAGTGAGGGCCAGCTGGACTGTGTGCAGGCACTTGGCATTGCCAGTGGCAGAAGGTGTGCTGGGTCCTTGCTGCAGCCCTGTCTGGGGCACTGAGGCCACCCTTTGTGGCCTCTACTCCTCTACCAACAACAGCATGCGCAAACAGCACTTTCCTCGCTGCCCAGGCTAAATAATTGTCTCTACCACTGTACAAAATTCCTGCAGTATTGATGGGGCAAAAATCCTAGTATAGGCCCTCTGATGGGGAAAAAAAAAATCTTGGCTACGAGCTGTTTTGGGGAGTCTCTCCCTCTATAGCATTTTTCCTTCCCCAAAGCTGCTTTTCTGCTCCAGAACTCCAGTGCTGTTAGGGTGAGACACAAGATGTTGTGGGCAACAAGGGAGAATTTTCTACAAGTGACACTTGAGATTCTGCGCATGGAAATGAATGTTAGAGAAGGAGATTAGATCCACAAAGTAGCATGATTTTCCTAGGGCTACTATTAGTGCTTTCTTTTCTTGTAGCCTGCAGTGCAGACATAGCGAGCAATTGGAAAGACTGACTGGCAGCGAGAATCATAGGGACGAGAGGAAAAGGAGACAAGGAGCATTTAATGGTCCAACCCTCCTCCCTACCTCCAAGCTAATTCATTGTGGGCTTTTCTTGATCAAAGTTCCTACCCCACAATATATTGTAATTTATGTGTGTTGGAGGCATACAATAATGCTGAGCTAATGTGGTTTTGTACTTAAGTAAACATGTTTTTGGAGTTACTAATGCATGACAGAAAGTGCTGGGTCGAAGTCTCTCCTGAATTAGGAGAAGAAAGAAAAAGCTATATAAAAGGAGCAATGCATCTCACTGTATCAGAAGGTCTGCAAATTAGTATCTTAGCCTTTGCTAAGGAACTATCTTTTGTAATTATGGGGCTGAGTACCGAGCATCCCATTATACCTGGGCTCTTCTGCAGAGCATGCAGCTACTGCCTTTGAAATTTTTATCCCATTTCTTAGAGCAGTAAAAGCCATAGTCTATCTCAGGTCTTAGGACTGTAAGACACAAACATCCCAAATGGGTTTTAAATGAGGAAAAAGCGCATCAAAAAGTTTACCTTAGTTGACCATGAAAGAATAAACAGTGACATGTACTGTAAAGGGTAGGATGTAAATTAAATACTACTACTTATTCTTCTATCTAGTGGAGTCTCACCATTTTGTAAATCTGACTATGCAACTGAGTAATACATTATTAAACTAAAAAGACTTGTTATTTCTAATTTTAAGAAATAAGATAAAATAAATAAAACATAAGATTTCTTTGGAGACCTATTTGGGTAGGGGAGTTTACCTCCTTACATGGCAACACAGACACAAAGTCCAAGTCCTTATCACTGGTGGTGCTTTCCTACCATTCCCTTAAAATGAGATAGTGAACTATAATAATGATTTTGTTTGATGTATTTTTAATGTATGTTCTAAAGGATCTCGTCTGATAAACTATCATGAGAAACGGACCTTCCACAGCATTTCCTAATACAGCACATGGTTTTGATCTATAAAGTAAACCACAATAAGAAAACCACGTGTTAACAGTGTGGGAACACCAAGAAGAGAGACCTTTCTTACTGTGTTTTGAACATGATGAGATTCCTAGATAGTTTTGCACCACTGACGTCTCTTTCATCAGTGAGATAGATCCCAGAGCTTGGTCAGAATAACAAAAGCAACGTGAACCAGGAAAGTTAGAAAATGGAGGTGGGGGGACAGTGAACTGAGATAAGCTGGTAAGCTTTACAGATATTTCATGTCTGTATTTATGTGAGGTTTATGTGAGAGGATACTGTCATGATGGAGCAGTCTGAAACTGAAATGCATATGTATCCCACAAATCTCAGAGTAGAAACCCAAGTGGCAGGAGCTCTAATTCCACGGAATTATGACAAACACTGGATTACATTAAGGATCCAGATATCCAGATGCAGACAGAAATGCTTGCTACAGACAGTACCCACAATACCTAAACAAAGCACTGCTCTCCTGGTCTTGAGCAATGCTGTGATCCTGCCAGTACTCACTCCTGCAAGCATCTTCACTGCTGCCAAGAGAACTACTCAAGTGAGAGTTTCCTGCAGGAAGAGGGACCCTTAATAAAGAAAAGAAATACCTGGGAGGGCAGGAGAAGACAGAGTGCTCTGTGACTGCTTGGGTGGCACAGAGAAGAGGAAAGGGGAACTGTAATCTGCTGTCTCATGCCACAAAAGCACAGAACCAGGTGACAGCAAGTTCAAAACAAGCTAAGGAGATGCTCTGGCACACCACATCCCATTAAACTTTGAAACTCCTTGCTGCAAGAGTGGGTGCTTGAGCTCTGCGTGCATTCAAAAACATTAGACTGTTTCAAATAAAAGTCCACCTATTGCAAACATAAGATTGCTGGCCTAAGAAGACCTTCAACCTCCAAATCATTGGGGAAAAGTATTTTGGAGAACTATCACTGTATATTCAATCTGATTTTATATTCTTCCCTAGGCACTGATTGCTGAAGGCAGGGGAAACGGACTTGACAGACCTAAATGACTTGGTATGCTTGTTTTTATCTTTTCTCCTAAATGTAATTGTGAAAACAAGTTACAGCTCAAAATTTGCAGGTAGGGAAGAAAGAGGTGTAAACAAAATATAGCAGGTGATGGCCAAGACAGTGTCAGCTAGAGCTTCCTACTCAACTGCACCCCTGATGCCAGCTGTGACAGGTAATAATCTTGTGACAATGTAAAACCTCATAGTCATAGAAAAGATAAAAGTACTTCCTAAACACACTTACACAAAATATAATCAAATTATGCATGTACATGGACCACAATATTTACCACTGCTATTGAAGTGAACGAATTTAACAAGTTTCACTACAGTAAATAAAAGTATCTCAACGTAAGCACACGCTTACATTTATTAAGGCACTTAAAGTTGGGTGTGTGCTCAAGAGCTGTTACTTGTACTGAGAAGTGGGCTTAAACCATTTTCCTGAGCTGGGACTTTGCTGCATTGATAGTCAGCTATGCAACTGGAGAAAAGAGGAGTAAAACCTAAAATAGATGCATGCGCACACAAAAATGCAGAAAGAGCATTTCTTTTTATGTCTGTCTGCTAAGCTTAGTGGGCTTTCTTGGCTAAGCCTGAGCTAAATATTACTGAAAATAGCATAGTACTGTAGTTATTTCAAAGCACTGTCTGTATTTGTTCTGTGCACTGGGTGGGCAGGAAGCTTCATTTCATAAATCACTTTCAACGAGACAGTAGGCTATAAAAAGGGAGGGTTTTTTTCCCTTTAGTGTTTTTAGTTCTGAAAGTTCTGAAGTGGCACAGCCTACATACTGGGAAAAGTTCAAAAAATATGTTTCTCACTGCTCCGCAGACCTTCTCTCACACACAAGAGACCTAGGGAGATGCTGGGCAGGCACCCCTATGCTCATAGGTTGCTCAGGTCATGCTGCTCAGGCTGGGCTAAAACATTTGTCAGCAAAGCTGCTAAAGCATCTTCTCGTTCCCAGCCCCATGCAAAGCCCTCTGCAAGCAGTTTCACAGAGCATGGCCAGCCTAGGGAACCCATCTGGTGGGATAATTGCCCAGAAAAGAAAATGGGTTAGTTTTCAGGGGAGTCTCCTGCTATGCTTTTGGGTACAGTTGGGAGGGGATGTGCTGCAGGACAGAACAGTAGGAGGAAGGGTGTGAAGAAGAGGGAAGGAGTAAGCAGGTAGAAGACCCTACTTAATCCAGTGATTCTGCTTAGAAGATACTTGTTAAAACTTTGTTAGATTGAGATTTACACTCAAAAAGGAGCCAACTCCAGATTAGGTTGCTCCCTGTGGTAGATATTAGGAACAATAGGACAGGAGATACATAGAAAGTCATCTATCCTCAGCAAGGAAAAAGCTGCTGTCTGGTTCAACTCACCAAATCACGACTTTTCCCACTTAAATTACAAAAAAATGGAGTTCTGCACACCAGTACCTAAAATGTGCCCTGCAATTTTGGCACTGGCTAGACCTGGGCTTCTAAAATACTACAGAGGAGTAAATGTCACTGGGTGAGTGGTTTTTATCTGGGTTGGTTGTTTCTCCCCAGTGTCAGCAAAACTTGTACAAACAAGGTTTAGGAAGTACGGGAATTTCACACCTGCAAAATGGCACGCACTGAACACAATATAGGAACAGCTACGCCGAAACAGCCACACCGAAACAGCCCTCCCAAATCATCTGCTTCAGCCTCCATTTTAGACTGTCCCCAGTACTGAAGGCCTCAATAAAACACAACCAGCAATTTTAGCACCAGTCTTTCCCTGGGCTGCCCTCCCAGCTTCTGGCACTCCAGAGCTTAGCGGCCTCCTGAGCTAACAGTTGCGCGCAACCGGCCGGCTGCCTGATAACACGCTCCCTTGTAGACTAGCTCACATCTTCCACGTTTGCAATGAGCCCCTGTGCCAGGTCAACCTGATCCACTGCCTGATGTGGGAGAGCCACTGCAGCCCTGCTCTGTGTTCAAAGTTGCTAGGCTTGGAGACTCTTTCCTTGGCTACAGCATATTGCCACAGCTTCTGTCTCTGCTCTTGCAGTTCTGGGATGAAAACGGTTGCAAAGGCTATGCTCTAATCAGGGTTAACCTAATTTTTTCTTGTTTTCTATAAAAGAACAGTTTGTTCTGGTTTTGGTAGAAAAAGGCGTGCAAGGGCTCTGGGGAAAATAGCAGCACACTTGTAATGATTTGTTTTAAAAGCAGGAGTCACCATCCTTTTTACGCTACAAACCCAGCCTATGAAAGTGTAAAATAAGGTTGCTTAAAACAGTTGAAAAAACTCCCCCAGCAGAAACCAACCTGATGGACTGACTCATATGCAGAGTGTTAGTTATGATACTACCCATATATGAGAAGGAAAACTAATTAAAATTTGTATTTGAGGCCATGTCCAATTTACTTTGTGAATTACATGTAGGATTGCCTTTTAAAACCACTGCAAGGTTGAAAGATTTGTTTTAATCCAAATGCCAATTTTTAGACCAGTTTTAGATGGGAATTTTGGAACTGGCAAGCAAGACAGTCCAAAATATTGTCTGTGGAAAAGCATGTCTCTTTTGCACTTGGGAACACTGAATTTACAGGTAGCCATTTGTATATACCATTTTGTGGACATCAGAACAGAAGCAGTAGCCGAACATTTAACGTAAATTCTTTTCAGTGTGCTGATGCGAGTATGCGTTCTGCTGTTGCCAGCTGACACTACTCCAGCATGTAAGATAACTTGCAGAGAGTTTATGATGGTGGAATTCATGGCAGATTATGGCCCTTCAAGTTTAGATTACTGCTCCACATTATGCATCAAAGGAGTAATTCTTAAAAAAACAACTCCAACCAATATTAGCAACTCCAAAGCTTTTCCTAACGCATGGTGGTACTCTCTGACCCAAGCCAGTATTTCAGTGGTTCTCCACTGTGGTTCAGATTTCACTCTGTTGTATTAATTGATATTGCCTTAGAAGAGAACATCAAATGCTGGGAAGGCGCCTTTTATAGGCGGATTAAATCTTTTAATTTTCCATGGTAATTATTAAGATGAATCATTAAACTAAGGCTGCCAGCTGCGCTCTGTTAGACTACAGTCTGCCATGTTCAACACTGTCTAGCTGCTTTTAGCTCAGTACGTTTGTCACTGGATTTCCATGAATTTGCTGAGTGTTGAAGTTTGCTTTTAAATTCTCTTGCAATCATGCAAACCACACAATAAGGCTAACCATTGTAATTTGATTTACAGAAAATGAAAATGAGCTATCTGGAAACTAGTTCTAGTGGTGCTATATTGGCTAAGTTCATTGTGGCTCATTTTGTATCACTTTGATCAGAAATAAAATAAAACCTTTGAAAATTAAAGCCAGAAAAAGTTTGCCTCAAACCAAGACTCTGAAATGGTTCAAGCTGAGTGATAAATGGCAGAAGTTCTCTGTTTTCCACAATGGTGTAAACAGTTAGTTCAAGAGTGGTGTTGCTATTGTTACATATTTAAAGCTGAAATTTGATATATATATATATCTCTCTATATATATATCTCACATTTCAAAAAAGAGAGCTCTGCATGTCAGACAACAACATTTCAGCTCTTGTATCTTTTAGACATGGATTTCAGGCCCCAAAGGAACATATGTAAGACTGTAGATGAATAATACTTTGCATAGTAAGTGTATGCCATAATCTTCATGAGTGGGGTGTATAGCTATTTTTTCACTACTGTCTCCAATATGCTAGAATAATGGATTTACAGTCTGAACGTCCATGCATCTGTAAAGTCAGACATTCATTTTACCCCACAAAGCTGTCAGGTTTCAAGATGTGGATATGTGACACTGTATTCTCTTTGAACTCAGGTTGGCTATAACCATTCTCTTAAAACAACCAGTACCTGAAAAACACTGCAGTCTGGAAAAACTACGTGTTCTATCGTTGACGTGTTACATGGGACTTCATCAGAATTAGCGTGAATAGCACAAACTCTATGAAAGACTTTTAAAACAGTACCAGCAAAAGTTGTCTGCTGAGCCGGTCTTGCAAGGCACGTGGATCTGAGATGGTGTTTCTCAAATGTTCTGGAGCAGCAGCTTTTGCTGGCCAAATTACCTGCATTTAAAAAATAAAAAAAATAAATCAAAAAGCTGATGTTAAGGGAGCTGTAAATCCCCTCCCATCCCTGGCTCACCAGCAGCAATAGTACCTGCAATACATACATTTATTTTCAGTAAAAGAGCCTCTAGGCCGGGATGCTGTTGAGAGCTACTGCAGTGCATCCCTTGTTCAGGTAAACACGCTGTTAGGGCTTAGCCCAGACACTCATTGGAGACCTTGACTGAGGCTGGAAGACTGCAGACAGATACAAACCAAGCAAGTGAAGAAACTTGGCAACTGGAACCTAGGCCAAAGTCTTGCAAAGAATTAGTGTGTGAGGTGAAGCTGGGGACCCCAATTGCAGGATGCCATGGGATCGCAGGGCAAGGTGCCAGGAGAGACCAGCTCTGAACACGGACGCGTGCAGCGTAGGCAAGTTCCACCCAGGAAATGCGATTTCAGTCCCAAAACAGGAGAAAACATCTTCTGGCAGGGAAAGGTCAAGAGGATTACAGCTTCTCTCACACATTCTCTGCCAGGAAGGCTGTAAGGAAGCCGTCTTCTTTTTATGAGGAACTATGAAATGATGCTACGGAAGCAATTTAAGGAGAGAGGTTCCTGGGATGTGGCTTCAGGAAAAACACCACCTCTCCCATGCGGACTCCAAAGGGATTGCGTTTACAAGCTGTGATCTGAGCTCCCCTCTGGCTTAGCTGGGTAGAAGAAGATGTAGCTTGTTTTAGGCAAGATTGATTAGATGAGGCAGACAGAAAGGTGACATGGCTGGCTGGAGTGGCTTGGTCATCTTTAAATCTATATTTACAGCTAGTTTTTCCAGTACCTCGGAATTTTTTGAACTCTTTCTATGCTTGATATCATTTTCCCACAGAAAATGCTCAGGACCTAAAAAGGTAAGAGAAAGGGCCACTTAAATCGTCTACATAATTCATTCTGTAAAGGCAGGACTGGTCCATAAATCTGCACCTTTCAAGCCCATTGCCCATTTTCCTTGTTTTAGAACCTGCTGAGCCAGCATTCTGCTGCTCTTGATGCTTAGCCTAGCATTTCTTACATCTCAGGAAGACCTATGCAGCCCAGAAAACTTCCATTTTAATTTCAATCCTGTTGAAGTTACTGAGTAGCTAGCTATAATTTATCAAATAATACCTCTCTCTCTAAAAAGATGACATCCTCCAGGCATCCTTAATCACCCACATCTTCCCAACAAGAGGATGCTAGTTCAAGATACATATATACACATTAACACATGACTCTGCTGAAAATAAACTTACACTAAACAAGCTTTTCAAAACCACCTCTGGGACTTGGGGCTTACTTCTAACTAACTTCTAATGAGACTTGGGAGCCAAATCCTTCAAATAGCTTAAGAAAAAATCATCTTAATAAGTGTTGTCTCCTTTTTTTTTTTTTTTTAATTTTTACTGAACTGAATGACCAACAAGCTTTAATGTACGTCACAAGTTAGCTTGGTCATGCTGTTCATTTTCCGATAAGCTAGAGGATCACCATTTCTTTCTTCTGCAGCATAGCAGTATTTTAAGTCAAGCTAAGTGCTCATTAGGATGAGTAGATGATAACCTAGCCACCTGCTTACATTTTCTCACAATACAAAACAACACAGTAGCAACCTATCTGTTGCATTTCCTGCTAAAACACACAGAGCTGGTTTGGAAAGAGTTAAAGCAAACTTTAAAGTTTGGAAGCTGCTGATTCTGCTCTGGGCTACAACAGCTTATGAATGGAGGATGACAGAGACCAGAGCAGAAGAGAAAGGAAAAGGACAGGGAGGTGATGGAGAGATGGAAGAGCTGTGAGGCAACACATTCTGTAAACTGTTTCCTTCTGTGACTTGCTGGAAGGTATAATCAGTCATCTGCTGCTCATTTTTGTGTGTATGGTGTGTGTGTTTTTTTAACTCCCATTGCAATCCCCAAAGACTACCCTCCTGGTTTTACTTTTTTTGGTGGTGAACAGTGTATGTTTGTGTAAGGGGTGTCAGGGGACTGAAATTGTGATACCAACTAGCAATTTGGGTGTGTGGGTGAAAATTAACTGTTGTAGTTGGTTATTTTATGGGCCCAAAATATGGCTGTTAAAAACCCCAACATTCGCCATATGAGCTTTCTGTATCCAGACCATAAAATGTCTGGGATACATAGACGGGATCCAAGCCGACTTCCTGCCATGAAATTGTGCTTCACTAATGATCACTCCAGCCTGTTTTCTAAACTTGGAGACCTCTTGTTTTCCCCAGAGGACATTATATTGTTTGTCTTTGGGAAAAAGTGTTTGTGTGCTACAATTATGAAGTTTATAGAACTTAAAAATTCACCTGAAATGGGACTCCTACTTTATACACAGTTCAGCTTGGGTACAAAAAAGAAAAAACTACATTTGAAAGCTGCAAGAAAGTACAAAGGTAAGGGATCATTTAAAATGCTAGTTGTCTATCAAAAACTATATTTAAACTCAGTGCTGGAAGTTCTTTTCTAGGTGTGGTTTTCTCTCCTCCTCCCACTGCCTCCAACTCTTTTCTCAAGTGCAACATTTCCCTAGCATCCCCAAACACTGCTTTTCTAATCACATTTTTAAATAGAATATATGGTCTCTTTTGTATTAGGACAGGTTTTGATACTGCTCTGAACTGTTCAGTGAGCATCTGCAGAGAGGCTTCTGAAACTGTATCTCCACTGCCTGATGCCTTGCAACAGAAAGATCCCAGTTCAGAGTACTCATGCTGTATGTAAAAAGACTTCATATAAAAAAAAAGATTAAATTGAGGTGTGATGAAAAGAACGTGCATTTACAAAGTCCACCGAGAAAGGGGTTTTTTATGGTTCATCATCAGCCTGGTTAGGACTAGTTTCTCTGAGCTGCCTTTGAAGAAGAGTGTCATTTTTAGGTGCATATGCCTGGGTGACTGTGGAAGGCTAATAAAGATGGATTTCAAAGAGGACATATTAGCCTCATCATCAAGGAAATACAAAGTGCTTTAGGTGCTACCTAAAAGCTAACCAAGCTTTTAATCCTTTTGATTAATCAGAACATTTTTCTAGAAGAAGTAAATATGACTTGTATTTGGATGTCAGCTCAGTGAGGGTTTTGAGGATCAAAGCTGGGATTTGGGGATTTCTTTTGAATAGAAAGGCAGTGTGATTAGTGTCATGCATGCCTGTGACATCCTGAATATTGCAATGCAGAGCAGTAAACTCAGGTGACAGCAGCCACAGTGCATGAACTGCAGAAGGGAAAAACTTTTTAATCCTGTTCACATATTTAAATGTCACTATTTGAATTGCATCGGCTCACATGTGAGAGTGCAATTGTCAGCCTCACATATGAGGCTCTGTAAAACACAGTCCTGTTTAAGATTTTTCCCTGTTTCCCAGGGCACATACACCTGAGGAATAAAAATGCAAGATATAATTCAGAGGCAGTTTAGATAGGATTTTTAATTTGGTCACTCCCTCTACTGGAGGCTTTTTGCCTAGGTCTTATTCAGATGGTGATCACATTACCAATTAATTAATCAATCATCATAGCCTTTTTTTTAATTAATAATTTCTTTTAAAAAGACAAAGAAAACTGCATTTAACTTTTTTTTTTTTGTAGCTTCCAGAGTGCAAGCTGCACAGGACTGGCAGAGCTGTACGTGCGATGAAAGACACAACATAATTGCCATGCAGCCTGTCATGACTCTGTCCTAATACTTAGTCACACAGGGAGGCAGTGAAAGATGGTCCATGTGAGTTAAGGCCGGTTTGAAGGCATGCTTTCTCTACAAGTGTCTTTAAAACAGCACCTTATTTTTAGCTTCCCCATGTCTGCTTTGGGGCTGCACACTGTCAGGGTCCTAATCCAGTTTACTAATGGGATTTTTAAAGCAAACTCACTCCCACATCCTTTTAAGTGTTGAGAAAAGGGCATTGCAGGATATATCCAAACAGATTTTAGCTTAAGGAGCAGTGGTGATGGAATCACTATGAATTTTAGTAACCTATTCAACTTCCATTGCATAAACCCAGCAGATTAAGAGTATTGCTTTGAAGGCTTTACAGTGCATGTATAATATTTAGTTTGGAGATGGCTCTGTGTAAATGGTAAAAGGCTAGACAAAGGGTAAGCAAATGTAATTCCAGCATATTTTGCTGAGGAAGATTAATAAAATGCAGCAATAACAAAAAGCTCAATGAATGGTCAAGATGTACCTCAGTAAATGTAATTAATTCCTAGCTTCACTAAACATAATCTCAGTAGCAGTGCGAGACTGATGCAAGAACTTTTTCCTACCTTAATCTCCTATTAAAATGGAAAGACGGGGGTAATTCATGAGAATTTTTGATGGGAAATTATTTATTTCCATTAATTCAAATCCTTGTCAATAGCAAAACTACTCAATCAAAACACAACATTTCTGCTGCTGTTATGTATTTAAATTTTTATTTCTTTGGTGGCTTTCACTACAACACTAACCATGCTCAGAAATTGCACGTCTTGAGCACCGCAAGCTTTTCTTAGCTAGGTTTGGTTAAGCAAGGACTGTGTTTAAGCCAGGGGCCAGCCTCTGTTTAACACAGACATGCATTCCAAACTCTCTTGTTCTCAGATTGCCAGTGGAAATTTTCATCTCTCTTGTCTGGGTTTTCTTCTGAACTGCCTGTCACAGTTCTTATAGGATGGAGCGGTTTTCAAGTGGCTGGTGAAAATCTCTTTGTTTTCCCTCTACCTCTCTCCATGTCTTGACTGCTACGCTGCCCATCACTCTTTGATCTGGTGGCTTCATTACCTGGGACAGCTTTTACCAAAAGCCTGGGTCATCTAATCAGACAGCAACATGCTCAGGCTCTATGTGTAAAGAGACCTTCTCTTGGTGAAGACACCTGGGATCAACCACTCAGTTCAGTCCCATCTTGAATTTAGCATCATTTTGGAATGCCACCCTCTTGGAGGGGTAAAGTCTTATATTAAACCAGCCCTTTATGTGCCAGGATGATAAATTTAATGCAGATAGTCTGAAGTTTGAAATTAGCAATAATTCAAGTAAAAAACCCTAGGCTTTGTTGTTCAATAACATCAGGGGTCGCTACAGAAACCTGTAATCTGTGAAGTTTACACTTTGTGCGCCTGGGTCAGAGGACACTGCAAATATTAGAGTTTCACAGAAGAAACAGGGGATTCTCACATTTCTATTTAATGCAGTGTGTAACCTGGTGTGGAAAATCCAGGAAGAAAAGGTAAATCTCTGCCTGTCTATGCTCCCACTACCTTTGGCTGAGAAAAATCTCAGAAATTAGGAGTATAGGGTAAGCATTTCTAGTCAAGTAAGCAAGAACTATTAGACATCTGAAGTTAAAATGCAAACTCCCAAGCTGAACATTGAGGTGTTCAGAATATCATAAAGAGATAGCTAGGGAAAGGAAAGGCTGAAAATGTTGAAAACCAGGAAACATTGATGTAGCAGTGCTATTTTAAAAGATGTCTAGCAAAAAGGTGATGATATTTTTAAAAGCTGTTGAATTGATATTTTTGATTGTAGCAGTTCTGAAACTTTCTGAGCAAAATTGGAACCCACTTAATTCTTCTTGATAGCCACAGGAAACTGCATCCCTGGCATGCTGTCCTTGAAGATGTTTGCTCATATATAGTTAGAAGAGTAGGTGGTTAAAGGTGATTGAACAGCATAAGATTTTCCACTTATACCATGACTATAGCAACATCCCAGCCCAATAACGTTCTGATGAATCAGTGTGAAAAATCACAAGGTCAAGCCCAGGCCTGCTGTGCAGGTGGAGCCCTGCTGTGTGCTGACATCAAGCAGGAATTTGGCTGCTTAACAGGCTGGTTTGTTGCGTATTTAGTAGCTGCAAAACATATACAAGTTTTCTGTTATGACACTTGAAAACACTACCTGTACTACTTCATGTTGTGTACTGTAGCTTTAAAAAAAGCCATGCAAGCTTCAGATGAACAGAAGAAAAGCCCTAAGTAAAACATGACGCAAGGCATAGTAACATTGGACTGCCTCAAAATGATGTGCTAAGTCAGAAAGACAAATAGCAGAAGGTGATAACCTCATGTAGCTGTCAGTCAAATTGACTAAGGTAATCTTTAGAAGTGTCATTTGAAGTCTCTAAATTTCTCTTGGGAGTCAAAAGTTGATTTCTCTGCCAACAAGGGTATAAAATGCTGCACACTGTTTCACTGTCCGGGTTGAAGAATGTTGCCTGAGAGCACATGGTGTGTCCAAACATCAGTCCCGCTTCCTTGTCCCTGAAATCATGGAGTTCTTACATACAAAGTAAAGCAGCAACCCTTGGGCTCAGCCACATAAACGAAAGGTCGAGAAAAAATTTCCAAGGTTTCCTCAGCTTTTATGGTCTAGCTCTACCTGTTGTTAACAAAAAAAATCAAAATATAATGAAAATACAATTTCTTAAGATGTTTCTGCCTCTTGGTTATCCACATCCATGCTACAGCCCCCCAGTTCCCCCAGCTCACAGCATCCAGATCAGACATGGACATAAAACTCAGCTAATGTATGAGCCAATACTGCCAATCACATGCAGCCTTTTGACTTCCAAAGAGTTACAGAATAAAGACATTTTGGGGTTGGGTATTTTTGTTTGCCCTTCCCCACCAGCCCCTCCTCCCCCCCCCCCCCCATATTGTTGAGAACCCCAAACTGAAAAAGTAGAAAAGAGGAGTTGTGAACTATCAGGCCTAAACTTGTCTGTAAATCCTTGTAAAATGAATTATGTAGAATTTTTTTTTTCTCCCAGTGAAATGAACTCTCCAGGCTGGTGTGGATTTTCATATGTACTTCCTCAATTAGAAGAGTTTTCAGGCTCCCTCATCTGTTCCCAGCTACATCCTGTAATTTCCAGCGCTGGTTGCTGCACTCTAAATCTGGTCAGCACAACTTACATGTACTTATCAGTGACTCATCCACATATTTGAAGATCTTAAGAATGAATCACATCTACATGTTTGCTGAATTCCTTCTGCTGCCTGTGAAGGAAGGCTTACACTGACGGACTGTAGAACAGAGCTCAAGACAAGAGAGTCTTTGATGTTTAGGGACTTTATATGAGTGCGCACTCTCTGAAGAGAGGATTTAAATCAGTCCATTAAATCACGCTGACTTTGTTGTCAAGCTCAGGCAGCGACACCTTAACAAAACGCATCCTTCAATTTTTCAGGCAGTAACTGAACACAAGGTATAATTAAAATGTTTGTTTTTGAATCTGGCATTTAAAATATGTTGTTGCTGCTGTTAGAATAGCTCTCTGTCAAGCCAGATCAGAGGAGGAAATGTCACTCAGCACAACAGGCCACAGTCTGCGCATATAAATTGTCTCAAATCTTCCCTTTCAAATGTCAGCTGACAAATCAAAATGAGAATAGGCTATGCAGCATAAATACCAGTTATACATTAAAGACTTAACACAGGGCTCCTGTCTACTAACGTCTGAGAGCTCCAAATGCAGAGAAACCACACAGAGTTAATGATAATTGATATCATATGGTCTTTATCAAAGCTTCCTCAAGAAAAGCAGCTTAAGGGAAAATCCGTAAATATGTGTCTTGACCACAGTCTACCAATCTTCTTCCGCATTGGAGCCTTTAACTAATTTGTTGGTTTAATTACTGAGGCACAGGAAAGTTTGCAAGAGTGATAATTGAGTATTCCTTGATTGCTGATCATTACATCAAGTGGTCTTTATGAATTAAAAATAAACCCCGAGTGTAATAAGTGAACCTGAGAAATCAGTCTGTGCCTAAATCTGGAAGTATAAGCCTACTACTCCTGGCTCACAGCACAAAGTAGAAAAGCAAACCAGCAGCAAAGTTCCAAAACCCTGAAATGTCTGTGACAGACAGTTAACTGCAGCCTACAGAAATTTGGGATTCAAAATGGGTCAAGCAAGATCAATGAGTCTGCAGGCTCTCATTTGAGGGGGGCTTAGAGGCTTGTTAGGTAACTTCTAATGTGCCACATGCTTATATCTTTAATTGGAGGGGGTAGCATAACCTACTGCACCATTCTGAACTACCGCCGGAGGAATTACCAGAAGGTCAAACGGAAGAGAGAGGCAGGGGGAGGAGGAAGTGGTAATTGAAGAGACAAGAGATGATTGTGAAAGTACTTGGAGGAGTCTGTGTGTCTGGCAAGATGGAACAGGCCAAGCTACAAACAGGAGGCAAGGCACTTACTGGAACAACCTCTTTCCTCACTTCCCTCCCAGCCTAGAGCAATGCCATCACTAACTGTCCCCAGCAGCTGCTGAAGCAACAAAGCACGGTAATGGCTAATTAACTGCAGTATCTATCCCAGTGTAGAGTCAGAAATATTGGCCATACTTACATTCACACAGCAATCAAGCCATGTAACTACAGATGCCTCTGCTGAAACACCTTTGTTTTCCAGAGATTAACTGAAATGAGAAGATGACAGCAAACATGAAGTCAATAGCTGAATGGCCTTCCTTCTGTTCTGGCTCACTTTACAGTAGGTCTTCTCTGTCCTTTCTACTGTTTATAAAATGGAGTACTTTATAAACGTTTGCATCATTCTGCGATAAACTTGGTCAGAGCTTGCCTATGACACGGGCCAGGCCTTCAGTCAGCTGTGTAGCTTTTCACATCCATGAAAAGCTAAACACAGCTTGAAAGATAAATTCAGAGGAAATGTTCTAAGCAAACTGACACACTGACATACTTTTTTTTTTTTTTAACATCCTATCAAGAAGAAGGTGACAAGTGGTCCTATGGATGGCACTATGGACGTAATGGAGGAGCTCAGAGTAGTTCCTGAAACGCATATGGGAAAGAGGGGCTGGGAGTGCACGAATCGGGCCTTGTGTCACAGACAACTCAAAGTGCAAAAACCTCAAAGGCTAATTGCACTAGAAAACGGGGGTGAAAGAAGAATTTGGGCAGTAACATTACAGATGGAAATATCTCAAGGCACAGAGGTGGTAATATAGCCCTAGAGACATCGAGAGAGAAAATGGCAGCATCTACAATGACACAAGAAACTGCAATTGAAATAGGATAAATCAAGAATCTGATTATTACAGTTCATCAGGATAAAGAATAATGAACCCAGAGTAGCACAGATCAAGGAAGGGGTTTGAATAAAGAGAAGCCACATGACTGAATACACATGACACATGACTGAATCAGTTACGTGGAGAGACAGAGAGACTCAGGTACTGATGGTGGCTTATGAAGACACTGTTTTTATTTCAGATGCTGAATATCCAGTCTGCCTGACTGGGAACAATGTATTTGCCTAAGAGGAAATCTGGCATGTTCTCACCCCACTTTTACAGCAACCTTTATTATACATTTCTTGGGTTTCAAAGGATTCTCTTGCAGATTAAATGGACTCAATATTTTCAGCAGTTCTGCTAACCATTGTTTACTAGTGTTACCTTACACCTGAAAAAGTTTCTTTATACCCCCCCCAAGATGTATTTTTAAATTATCACAACCTCCAGACTGTGTAGTTAAAACACTTAATCTACTTTTCAGAATTTCTCCTCAGATCTCCCTGCACCACCTTGTTCTTATATGTACACACACCCCCCTCTGAAGAGCTATTCTGAGATGCAAAAGCTATATAGGGAGAGAGAATGCAGAGTTCCTTATGCAGCACACCAAAATCTGATTTGCAACATTTAGTTATTTGAAAGCTTCAAGAAAACAGCAACAACATTACAGCTCGAACCCCTATACTGATTAGATTTCCCACCCGCCACCACTATAGATAAGGAGGATGGAATACATAAACAAAAAAAAGGTTTGTTCCTTGAACTTTGATAGGTACTTTAAGAGCAATTTCAGTTTTCAAAAAGAACATACATATATAATTAATATATCATCTGGTTTTAATGAGGATTTTTTTGGTGTAACACGTACCTTCAATACAGCTACAATATATCTTTATAATGCACACCATTTGCCAAGACAGACATTACAATCATAGGGAAAGTATCTTAAAGCGTTTGTGTAGTATTTTTAGAGGTGTATTGTACAATGCAAAGCCACAACAGTATATCATTATAATTTAAAGGCAAGAAAATTCAGTATGAAGTACTTTCTTCTGCAACTGCGCTGAGATTGATATTCTGCCGCATAAAAGTATAGACAGTATTTTAGCTAATGGGATTTTAAAGTACACACCAAACCTTAAAATACTTGCAGACATACCAGCTTTTTGCTTGTGATCCACTCCACTCTGCAGTGCCATCACTCACAGGCAAAAGACATTGGCAGACTAAGACCAAACTTGGAGGTCTTGATCAGAACTTGGAAACCTGGTTACAAAGGGAAAAGGAAAAAAAAAAAATGTACTGGCATTGAACAGCTGGTCTGAAGTCACCCTCTTTGTGACACTCCGTATTTCACATAATTCTATCATATACTCCTGAGTGTTTTTCCAGGCTCTTGAGCCCTCCTATTTAGTCATTGCTCATACAGAAGTCACGCCGGATCTCTGACTATCCCATCAACCTTCTCTGGGCTTCTTCCAGTTGCCCACACCCTTTCGGGAATGAGGGGACCAGAACCACGTAGACTGCTCTACACCGACCTACAGCAGATTCATAGTGTTACAGTCATCTCCGCTCCTGACACTTGATTTCCTCCTTTGACTACTACTCTACTCAGCCAGTGTTTTCATGGCTTTATTGTTTATAACCAAGGTGGAAAGAGTCAGCTTAGAGCTGTAAGTGCACTTCCCCCACCCTCTTATGTACCCCCACTCTTGCTGCTTTGTACGTCTTGTCACATGAGCCATTGAGTCTCAATGCCTATTTGCAGCCCATCATAGTTGGTCCTCAAGCCTAGTCCCCTGAAAAGCTTGGTATTGTCAACAAAGTTTGTCACCATATGGTTCTCCCACTCCTTTCTCAGTGTATTGAATGTTGAACAAATCCTCGCACAACCTGCTGGTGATCTCTCTTCTTTCTGAAGGCTTGTTACTTACTCCTGCTCAATTTTTCCTGTCTTTTAACTAATTACTCACCATGTAAATAGCTTCCCTCTCATCTCACACCGCCTTTAATTGGCAAACACTTTTCCAAAATCTGTATTAACTGGGAGTCGGGACACACACAGCAATGGGGGTTCCCTCAAAGAACTCAAAAAATGTGAGACTTAACTTGCCTTCACAGACACTCCACTGCTCCTCCCAGATGTATGAGATTTATCAAAGCATCAGATAAGTCTGGTCTAGGGCACAGTCCCTCCTTATTTGCCCAGTTCTTATGTCAGGCTTCCCAGCCTGCGGTTCCCTGTAGTGCTGCTTTCCCTATTCTCAAGACTAGGTGCCCTTACCTAGTCCTGTCTTTGGAGCTGGTAGAAAGACAAAGCTACTTTTAAATGACCATTTTGTAAAAAAAAGTAGTTCCCCTTTTGAAACTGAGTGTGACAGCAACAGATCTGAGGACATTTGCTGCATGTACAAGAAAATTTAATTAACCTACATTACACTTGCTACTGAGTGGTTTGGTACTCCCCCCATATCATTCAAGGTTTCTAGTACTGGAAAGGCTTCAAAATTTTGTGAACAATTCCATTCCTCTCCTCACTCTCCTACTCTTCTGCCATTTGTGGGTCCCAATAGGATGGAGTCTTTTTCTTGCTGGCCCCAGGACTTGCGCAATTATAAAACTGTAAGTATTATCTTTGCCCTTTCCTTACTTTCTATTTAAAGGCACCATCTTTCTTCCTTTATCCTCCCTCCCCTCCTCCCCGCTGGCAATTTGCTAAAGATCCTGGTTAGACCTTTGTTGTTTTACTGTGGAACAGCCTATCAATACCATCTGTTGATAACAGGACACAGGGGCTGGAAGTATTTTGGTTTGGTATTTTTGATGTTCAAGTTGAGCCTCATCAGCTCCTGGCAAACAAAGATCTGGATGTTGGTTTCACATCTTGTCTATACACAGCTCAGAAATCAATTGGAGGGAGACGATGTGACTACTTCTCCCAAATCCATTCGAATCTGTTGAAGAGCAACAGGATCACAGCTGGTGGAGAGATTTCTTAGGGCCTCACAAGTTTCATGCTGGGTCCAAATAACTCTTTCAAATTTAATGGTAGGTAATAACCCGGGTAGTGTTAAGGGAGCCAAACAGTACTTAACACCCAATGTAAGAACTGTCTCACAAATAGTTCATGTGCAAACTGACTTGCCCTGACTATGTTTGAATGGTTAACCTCATTCAACATACTAACAAAATGATCTGAGCAGAGATATGATAAAGTCTGCTGATGACACTCAGCAATTTAAGATAATAAAGGATGAGAAGAATTGTTGAAGGACCATACGAGACTGAAAAGCTGGCCAATAAAATGTCAGATCAAGTTCAACATGGATACATGTAAAATGATGCATAAAGGAAAAAAAAAATATCTAACTGCATACACAGAAATAGTGAGACCTGAGCTGACCATTACCAAATCTTGATGTTATAGTCAAGAGGTTCACAAAAACATTATGTCAGTGTTCATCAGAGGTCAAAAAGCAACTTGAACATTAGGAACTATTAGGAAGGAAACAGCAAATGAAACTGAGAATATCATTATGCTCCCAAATCCGTGGTTTACCCACAACCTGAATACTCTGGTCTCCTCATCTCAAGAAAGGCTATAACAGATAGTGCTGGGTGGTGTAAGTCAGAGCAGTCTTATCAAAAACACAGAACAGCTCCTGGACAAGGAAGGACAGTGTAGACTGAGACTCTTCGGTTTGGAAAAGAAACCCTGCCAGTCATCCTGCAAGAGCCCACCGAGAACACTACAACAAGAGGAAGCTGTGTTTGAAACCATCTGGTAGGAAGCAAACTGGAACGCGAGTGTTAATCTAAGCTATAGTAAAACATGCACCATTATGCATTGGTTTAAGCCAGCTAACACTTTCATGTTTGGGTTTTTTTTTTTTTTTTTTTTAATATGCCGCATAGTTGCTTAGTGACTTGGGTCATACTTGTTCTTTTGCAGAAACAGGTAGGCTAGCTCATGATCCTTACACAAATGGTTTCTTTTTAGCTTCTATTTAACATTGTACAAATTCTTCTGCATTGTAATTCTCTGGCAGGACACAGCCAGACTCGGATGCCCCAAACCTTAGCAGAGCAAGAGGCAAGAAATGTGGAGGTAAGATGGGGACCACCTCAGTCTCTCTTAATACAGGTCTCTTACAGGGTGGAGAAGAAAACACAGAGCAGCTTACATTTTATAGCGGTTCTCAGCTTTTCCTCATTTCTTTGGCTTTAAATAGCTCTACCACCTGCCTGCTCATCTAAGACAGCCCATCTGAGGGGGCAAGCTAGACGTCCCAGCCTGCTCTACACGAGGGCCCCCACTGCAGATCACAAGCTCTACTTCTGCCCCTGAATTTCCATAGCCCATAATCTCTGTAGGGGCAGACACACCTCACCATGGACCTGTTGGGTTAGGAGGCAGTACAAACTTCGCTATGAAGATAGCCCTCCACTACTCCTTTAATGCAGAGTTTGATCTCCCTGGCACTGCCAGCACAGCATGGAGAGGGCTTCACAAGAGGCAGAATTTGAGCAGGAGCATTTTCCATGGGTTTCAAGCTTTTTCATCAGTAGTAGGCATGACTCTATGTTCCTCTCCAACCGAACCACTAGTTATACGCAAAGCAAGCATTTGATACTCTGCAGTGGGTGTCCATAAAGAGTTTTGCCTGTATTACCACATCTTGTTTACCTCATCCTTAAATTAATTTGGTTATGTGAGCCTGCTAAGGAGCTCTGAGTCTGAGGACTCTGCATTTGCAACATTCTAAATGAATGTTCTAAATGGACCCAATTTAAATTGATATTCAATGGAAGTTAATCATTAATGATATCCCTACAACTAAAATCGAACACAGACTGATAGGCTCCCTATTTCAATAAGCTTATGTCATCACAAGATGGCAAGCAAGGCTCTAAGTGGGTGTAAATGTAAGTTAAAAGAGAAAAGTAAGTTATATGGTTTAGCTTATGTACCTACTGGGGCAAAACTGAAATGCTTGTCATGCTGTCTAGCCTGCTCTGTGGACATCAACATCCTCATCCTTCCTATAAAAATAGTCTCTTGATACAACATATAATTGGGTCCTTAACACAAAAGAGGATCAGATGAACATGTAGTCCTCCCTTCCTGAATTCCTGCAGATTAAGAAACAGACTAAAATCCTGATGACCTCCTACAGTAATCAAAGACCAAACATTTTCCCAATATCTCCCACCATTTTCTGCAAGTGACGTGTGCTCCCCGTCACAGATAGGATAAACTTAGTGGGCTGCATGCCAAGTGCATGCAGCAAGATAAAGAATTAGCTCAGGCATAGCCAGCACTTGAATCTCCAAAGGTGTTTAAATTGAAACAACATGTAGCAGGAATCAGGTTTTCTTAACAGTTAAAATAAACCAAACCACCAAACCAAAACCCCAGTGAATACATGCATGTTTGATTTTTATCTTGATGCCCCTCACAAAACTGCCATAAAAACTTAGTCTCCCCCCCCCAAGCCATTTTATATTGAACCAAATAAACCATAAATTAACTCCTGCTTTCTGTTTGTACCCAAATACTGATATGACATTGTTTCTGGAAAGAAACAGTCCCATCCGTCTTTGACATTAAATTGATTAATTGTTTTTCCATTTGTATTCTTTGTGATGTTCCTCCAAACACTCCACAAATTATCTAGCCCTTAGAAAGCCAGAAGTTGTTTGGCTCCCCCCCCCCCCCGCCCCCTTTAAACTTGAATGCAGCTTGAGAGACATAAGATCTCACATTAGTTTTAACTGCTTCACTGTAGACCTGCTGGCACCATTGACAAAAAGGAAGGGCTCTGACACACCACGAAGATGCGTTCATTTCAGTGGCCAACAAAGAGCCAAAGGCGACCCCTATTATTAGTGCTACTGAGACTAGATTTACCATATTATTAATCATTAAAGTCTGACTCAAAATTCAGACTGGCTTGTACTTACTCTGTGGATCAGGGAGCTTTAGGAGAGCTCGTTAACTGCTCTGGGCTACTCATTTACTCGTTCTGCAACAACCTTCTTCCTAATGCATGAGGGGAAAAACTGACATACAGGTGATTTTTCTGTTTGAGGGCTGTTTGCTGCTTGATGTCAACAAATAGAAGCAGCAGAAGTATTTTCCTTGTCAAGAGGACAGTAATTCTTCAAATCCCTCTAAAGAGATAATGAGTGGCAGCGTAATGCTTTTGATCTGTCACAATTATAAAATAAAAGAGAATGGATGCAAAGCTTATGTGCCATGGGAAGGTCACTCACTTGTAAACATCTAGGATTCCCTCTGTGGCTAATACCAGCATGTCCCGAACGTCGGCTATTTTTAGGCACAATAGTGGGTCCGTTATACATCCTGTCCCTATAAAATGAGTGCCTTACTGGTGATTGTCCTGTAGGGCAGCTAATAAGTAGGTAGGAAAATGATGTCTCTGTACTTTTGACTTGCATGCTATTGCAAGGAAGGACAGCAGGAACGTCTGCTCTCTGGCGTCAAACAGTCCCCCTGCAGCATACATGCAATTTAAATTATTACAAGGCAATGTTACAAGTATGAACCCTGGCACAAAATAAAGTAATTACATTTAATTAGGCCGCCAAAAAAGTGATGGCCTGAGACTCACTGCCTTAGATGTAGCCTTTTGTTGACTTAACACAGGACAGGTAATGAATGAAACTTCAAAGTGTAAGCAACTAAATTGCTACTTAATTAGTGGAGCCTTAGTCAAAAACACAGCAAAACAAAAAAACAAACCCTCAATTTTCTTTTGTCAAAGGAATTCAGACAAAGATCCCATGTCTCAGAGAGGCCCTGAAATTAAGGATTATTCTATTAAGTACGTGTTTGTGTTCAAAAGCGAGTTTCTGTCTTTGTTAATGCAGAGCTCCTGAAAGGTGCTAGATTGGCAGCCCTGGAGCCTGACATTGCCCAAAAGGGAGCTCAGTGCAAACAAGTTACTAGCTCACAAATCTCACTTGCCTGCTAAGCATCAAGTACAGATATTTAATCCTTTGAGTACTCTGATCTGCTGGTACGCCCACACCAAGCAACCTACCACAGCGAGACAGCTTTCAGAAGTCAGAAGTGATGGAAGATATACAAAAAGGAAACTAGGTATCGTAACACTAGATTTTTATGTACAACCTCTCTCAGTTTTGCTATTTCATATGCAGGATGGCATAGTTTGCCCATTTTTAACTCCACTTCCCATGCTTACTTGCCTGTCTCTCACACCTTTTCCTTTTATTTCTCCCCTCACTCTCATCTTTCCCTCCTGCTTGTTGTCCGTCTCTTTAGAGCCAGTCTTTTCATCCCCATCTGATGTGCTGCTTTGCGCTCTCCACTGGAGATTCATGTCTGAGATTAGAAGCAGCACAGGAAAAGGTGGGGGGGGGGGGTGTCAAAACATACAACTACAACTACATCCTCCTAAATCCTTTATTTCAGGAGTTTTAGAGGACTAAAATAATCCTACTTTTTTTTTTTTGAGGAGAGGAGCTGTGTTGTCATGTCATGTCCTGTCTGTGCCCCCATCAAACAACAAAAACTACAAACAAACAAAAAAGGCAAAGTTTTGCTAGAGGACTTCTCATTACCTGTCTGATTCTACATCTCAAAACTCTGGGAGCTGCTCCTTCTGAAGTAGTAGCTTCATATCCAGGAATTATTAAACACTAGCTCATCCTAGTTGCATTGCAGAGTTTGTTTTCATTTTGTGGGGCATGAGGAGACTGCTCTGATATACTAAAACTATTCACTCTTTAAGCTAGGCTTTAAGTGAGCACCTACATTTGCCCCAGTGCAAGCTGAGCTTTCTATGTACAGATTGAAAACACTCAAGAAACCTCAGCACTTGCATTTTTTGCACTGTTTTTCACAATGTTTCATCCAGCTGCATGTGTAACAAAATTCAGGTGGTTCTGATCAATCCCTTCAGTGAACCCAGAGAGGTAGTTTCCACACAGTTGAACTTTGGTACCGCTTTTTTTTTTTAGGGGGAGTTTTCCTTCTCCTCACCTGTCCCCTGGATGAAACACAGGGGTTTGGTTTTTTCCCTATTTTTCCCCTTTCTTGACATAAGATATGGAAACAAGCAGCATATAAGCCCATATTCTTTGCAATTACTTGAGAGCAGCAGTGTGCTGCTCGGCAGAAGACATCACAAAATAAGAGACCTCATACATTGATATTTTGAGATTTTATCCAGTCAACGAAACTGTTTTCTCAAGAGCCTGTATAACTCAGGTGTCTGAATCACATTTTGAAAAGTGACTTAGAGACTCGGGGCAAGAACCAGATCTCTTACTCTAGAGCTCAAGTCCCTTTGTCAGCCGGGATTACAGGAGAGCAGTCTGGCAAACACACACGTTCTATGTGTGCACACTGCTGTGCAGAGGCGCTTGTGATAATGCAGGTCACCCACCTCCCTGGCCATGGCATGCAGCTCACATCGAGATGCTACTGCAGTCCAAAAAAAGCAGCAGCATCATGACCTGCATCATCTTACCAATATGATTCCTTTGTCACACACTGACAGCTCTCAGGGGAAGACAGGCAGGGCAGCCCCATCCCCTAGAAAGTAGGATCTGACCTTCAACTCCCTGTAGGCGATGGTATGTACAACAGTAGTTCCTGCCTGCAAATGACAAGAAGGCAAAACTAGGAAGGCAAAAAGTCTTAGAGCCAGAGAACTATAACTGCTAGTAACTCAAAAGTGCGTGTCCCATCATGTGCAGAAGTCACCATGGGTGCCCCAAACAATACTCAGTGGCTCCCTGATGACAACAGCCAGAGAGGACTCAAGCCTATAAGTAAATTGAACCTTTACATCTATAATCCCAAGCCTATGCTTTACTAATTAAACTACAGTGTTAAGGGAGTTGCTGCTCAATCCTCTGGCAGCTCTGCTCTGAAACTGGAGAGCTTTGCTTGTTTAGCAGTTGTTATTAGAGATTTGTGGGCTCCAATTCCCGTGATGTCCAATGTGCAACCTCAGAACAAGCACCCAAAAGCATCTGGGATGGGGCAGAGCTCAGATCCACCCTGTTTCCCACAGCCAGCTTTAAATGGCTCCCCACATATCACCCTGTGGTGCCTCGCTCTCTCCACTGGCTGTACCAGGAGCCAAGACCTCACACTTCACCACCTAAAATCACCATGCTGAGGCTGGGGGCTTAATTCTGAACATACAGAGCTTTCGACACACCAACAGTGTGTACTTCATCACTGAATTTGGGGTCACGCAAACAAAATCCAATTAGAAAGACTTGGACATATATGGAACAGGAGATCTCCCTGCCCTTCTACCCCAAATTTAGCTGCTTCATCAAGAAGCACAATGTGCTGGAAGTGAGCTCTGCAAGCTAGGAAGCAATTCCAGGAAAGCTTTACTCTGTTCATTGGTTCAAGTAGGGACACCAAAGGAAAATGCACACTGCAGGACCACACAGATAGGGAATATGATGCGCTTACAGCAACCCTCTCATCTATTTGGCACAGTTCTCTCTATGGCGTGAATCAAACTTAGACATAGGAAATACTTCCAGCTAAGTACAAAGGTTTTGTTCATATTCAACTCTCAGCTGCCCGGCCAATCTCTTTCACTTTATTATTTATGCAAGTTCAGTGATTTGGTAAGTTTTCAGTTATTTGACCAAAATGATCTTGCACTATCTCCTTCCCTAATACTAACCACACCAACTGCTTTGGCTTTAGGCTGTGCACAGTGTGCTACTGTCCCACTGTCCCCTTGTCCACCGTTTCCTACGCTAATATCCACTGAGACAACAGCGTTTTTGACCAAAACCATATCACACACACCCACTCACCAGTTTGCCTTTTTGCTGGAGAGAAAAAAAACCAAACAAACCAACTTTTGAAGGAGGCACCTTCTTCCTTCTCCACTCCTCACCAAAACACTGAAAACGGACACTACTTTCTGCAGGTGTGATGTAAAGATCAAAACCACCCACCTGACAGTCACATGTGGTTTTCAGTAGAAAGCCCAGCAGCACTGAACCTGCTCTACAAAGATATAAAACGTGTATCTACAGAAAGCAATATTGTATGTTCAGTGGCCTTTTTCCCATCATTAGGCACACGCTATGGATTATGCTAGACTTACAGCTTTATCTATTAGTATACCCTTTCACCAATAAAAGCAGCAGTTCTGAAATAATTCAAGTGTTTCACTGAAATCAATAGGACTATCTTGTGGTCCTCTGCACTGTTCCTTTTTAGGACAGTGTCAGAAAAAGACCCGAGTGTAAAATAGAGAGAAGGGAACAAAAGAAGAAATTCAACAGAATTTCACCAACTTTTGAAACAGATAAGCAAGCGCCAGAGGGACACTAATAGCAAGCATGGGCCAGCTGAAATTGGATTTAAATTAGATTCCTCATATGTTTCAACAGTACGTAGAAATTATTCTTTTAATTATTTAAGATAGATTGTGAAGAGCTATTTGAAGTTTTGTTTTCCAGATACGATTAAAATCCAAATGGAGGGAGAGCGCATGTACATTTCTGCTGCTACAAACCTGTGTTCGCTGAGGAGCGCTTTGCTTGGAAAAAGAGATAAGAGGTTGGAGCGGTCCGTCCCTTTTTCCCCAGAGTCACTGGGGTAGCAATAGGAATACATCTGTTTGGACAGTGCACATTAATGCACAGGCAGAGTTGCAACACGTTAGAGATGAAGAAAAATTCAGAGAATGCAACAAAGAATATTTTTCATGACTTGCAGTTTTTACTATCTAGCTAGTATCAAAACCTGTACATCTCAAGGAAATCAGTACGTCACCACCTCACGGTCTTTCCAATGGCATGCCAATAGGCTCTTCTCTAAGCTGTTGATTGACTTCATTTACTATCGCATTTACAGATAATTACAGAGCAGCTGCCTAGCTGGTTGTTTTATCTAAAAATATACTGAAATATTAATGGTAGCATATCAGAAACCTTTAGTGAAAGAAATCATACATGCATAAATCAGAAATTCTCTTTCAAATCCATTAATAATCCTCTCTCAAATCTGTGCATAAAACTATAGATGCGTTTCATGTATCTTATCTCTTCAGGCTACTGTTACGTCAAAGTATTCCTGACTGTGTACCCATTACATTTCTACCGCCTTTCTTGATAAAAATCTCGTTTTGCAAGGCAATACTTTCTAGAGCTAAATATATACAAACATAAGTTCCCAAGCTGGTCCTCTAAAGACACAAAGTTTGAAAAGGTCCGTAATCTGCCAGAATAGTCACCATATCTGATTAGTGACAGATAAATCTGAAGCCCGTTCAGCAGAACCAGTCCTGAGCTTTCCAACAACATGGGACAAAACCGACTTTTGCTCTTTCGGGGAGGAGGGCTCAGGGACGTCCATCCTGCCCTGTGAAGGGCAACAGTGGGATGGCAATTTGAGAGAGGACTGAAGAGGCAGACACCCTTCACTACAGGACTTCCATGGCCCCAGTGTAGAGCCATTAGATTCCTTTCATATTAACAAATTTTCTCCTCCCTCAGTCAGCCCCTGCAGTTTTGACATCTCACCTGCTCGGAGGCATCTACTGGATTAAAGGAAATAGAGATTTAATTGCTCCTCGCTGAATAACCTGAAGAACACTAATCCCAAGACAAGACACAACAGACCCACCCCATTCATACTTCCCAGTTTCTGCTTCCTCCTCTCCCCAGGGCATTCATCATGCAGAGGATCTTTACCACTACAGAAGTCCATCCTTTTCTGAGTAGTTCATGGCTCATTTTCTGAACAGCAATTTTGCAGCTCAGTTTCCCTTTTCCTTAACCTTGCTCAGGCTACCCGTCGTTTTCCATTTCTTGCCCAAGGCTCTTTGGCATTTGTCTCAACTTTCCATGCAGCTCCCAGTTTGATACCAGCTGTATCAGCCTCATGACCTTCTCCCCTCCCAGAGGTGCTACTGCACATTACTTCTTCCCCATCAACAAACCTGGCCAGGCTCACTTTCACACATTTCTGTTACTCCACTGGTTTATTCTTTGACAGCCTCCCACCATCCACCTCTCTTCCTGGTACACACAGAGCATTAAAAAAATGACTACATGCGCACAAAAGTCATTAAAGAAACAGCAATTTTGTGAATAGGACGTGGCATAGAGAGGTCATTTGCAAGCAGATCCCAAATGCAAATGGGATCATCCCCACATCTTGTGCTATATATTTTTAAATTAAAGGCTATCTTCCTTTTGCAATACCTTGCCTTTGGCTTAAAAGAAGCTATGGTTTGTCAGAAAAATATTCCGACATAACTGAAGTTGTGGTTCCTGAAGGCCATCATAAACACAGTTATTCTAGAGCACAGCAAGATATTCCATTCACTGTCCCATAAATTTCATTATTAAGTTGAGCAATTTTATGTACATTTTTACAAGCATTCAGCTGAATCATCTATATGCATGCACACTCCCAACAGCCAGGCAGTAAAAGCTCCCACCTTCCTGCTTACAGATATTTTGATGAAAGCTTCTAATTTGTTTTACTTTTTATACTTTAACAGAGGTAATAATGTTGGTTATTGTAAAGAAACACTAAAAACACATTTGCTCTTAGCTATTTATAAAAGCACTAGAAGATTGGGGAAACTAATTGAGTGCCACCATTATAAATGGGCATACAGATATAGTGTCTTATTTAATCGCACATGGCACAGCTAGAGAAAAAAACAACCCTATTTTTGGTGTTTACTGAAAATGTCGGGGGGGGAATCCAGTTCAATAGGCTTCTTAGAAGCATGCAGAAAGCGGGAATGACAGCAGGAGGTGGTTTCTGGACAGTATGTAAGCATTTCAGGATAACAACAACAGTAAGGTTTTGGTCAGTCACAGTATCCTAGTGCCTCTCTGACACCGAGCCTTGTTGATAAAGTGAAGCATTTTGCTTGTCAAAGAGCAGAGATATAGCCCTTCTTATTATGCCTTTATGAACATGAACAACATTGTACAACATGGGAGGTTATAAGAAAATTGCATTCTTTCAAAAACTTCCATCAGCGTCGCCTTTTGCATCTCCTTCAGGACGATAACCACCTCCTCAAACCCAGTTTATTAACTGTACCTACCCTTCCGCTAGGAGGGCGGCCAAGATGGCAGCCAGGCAAGATTCAAAACTCACTAGCCTTCCTTTGCTTTGCTCGAACCTAATCTGCGTGCAGGCGAGAGGAACACCTGGCCCCACAGGATGGCTTAACTTCCAACACAGCCTGACAATTGTAAACCAAGGAATTACTCAGACTCTAATGTGATAAGAACAATATAAACACCAGGGGGAAAACTCACAACAAGAAGGAATGGAAAAACAATAGCAGGAGAACTTTGCATAGAAGTAGCGTTTTCCTTGTGTATGATCAATTTTGTGATATGTTAGGGTTAAAGAGAAGGCTCCATTCTGAGAGAGCAAAGCACTGTGATCCTATATGCAGCTTTAATGAACAGAGGTACAACTTAAGTTAGGGGGATTTCAGCTGATCGAAATTCACTGCTCAGCACTTCAGGGTAGCAGTAGGTGAACTGCTTTGCTCACGTTCATTGCAGCATTATAAGAACGTTTTTGTCTTCTACTACAAAATTTTTTGTGTGGGAAGAAGAGGTTTGCAGCCAGGGAAGTGTTCAACTGCATAACAGCAACACCAGTTACAGCCTATACATAATGTACAAGCAAAAACTAATTTCTTTCAGAACTATCAGCAAGTGTTAAGCCAGCCTTGTGCTTTGGGAAGAAGAAAGGCTTGGATCACATCAAGAACAGGAGTAGCCCCCCTTGAAGCACCTCAAGGAGACATCCTGACAACAACACAGAGCCATTACAGTGCCTGACTTTCACTTGCCAATACATCCACACTGCTGAAGGTAGATCAGTGCCATCAGGGATGGATCCATGTCTATCAGGAGGAGGAATAAGATTTTTATGTGAAGGTGTCTTAAATAAAAGTGACAATAACCTGTGTCCATTCTCTCTCAAATATTTTTTATAACTTCTTCTTTAAAAAAAAATAAATTAAAAGCAGTCCTTTTAGCTCTTCTCTCCTGAGAAGAGGAGCTTAACTTTTCAGCTAGGAAAGGTTATGTTCTACCATGTACTTTCACAGTGTATCAGGGAGGTCCCTGCCAGAGCACAGTAACCTGTATTGCGCGACACCCTTCCTGGAAGGTAAGAACCAGCTAAAGCAAGTCCAGAGAGTTGCTCCTGTGGCATCCATCTGGAATAATCAGACTCATCCATTCCAGGGTACTTGGAGAAGGGCTAGACAGAGGAGACCCAAAATAACCATCTTCAAACTGATAAAAAGCCACTACAGACCACAAGGAAACAGACCACCCATTCTCTGGATCTGCAGTGGATAGGGTAAGAAGTAACAGGGTAACAGAGGGGTTTTAACTGAGAGGTAAATACAGGGAGAGTGTCCAGGAAGGTTACAAGTCTTCCGCAACTGAGACGATGCAAGAATCTCACACGAATGGCTTAGCTGCAATCATTCTTGACTTTGGGCAAGGGGCTGGACTTACTGACCACTGGAGGTCCCTCCCAGCTCTCTTTCTTCCATAATACTATATTCCCAGTGTTTAAAATTTCCCAGAACACAGGGAAATACCTACACCCATGCAGAGTCACACCCCAAACAGAGGCTATTATGTGGGACAGTGTCCTTGGCAGACAAGGGAGACTTCAGCACTCAAGGCATCTCAGCCCTAGGGGCAAGGTTCAATTTTGCTCCTGCAGCAGCAGAATGTGTCCTGGAGGATGCAGGGCACGCGAGGAGGGGGCACTGGGGTTAAAAGAATGAGGGAGGAGGAAAGCCGCCTTCCCATCACTTGCTCTCATCATCTTCCTTTGAGGACCACACCAGCAAGCCTCCAACAAGTCCCCTACCTACTCCAGCTATGAAGTTTGCACTCAGCTTCCTTCTTGAGGGCTGCAAACGAGAGAGCTGGGCTGCATGTTGTCAGGAGGTGTGTAGGGGCAGATACCTTCCACCCCACACTTGCTGACATTTTAGTGGATTCACGCTACTACCACATTTTCAAGACAATTTATAACCTTGATTTGAAAAGATCTGAGAACGAGAAAGACAAATGTACAGGATTACGGGTAACCCTCAGTTATTTTTCCTTCCTGATGCTCCATCACGCAGCTTCATGTGTGTGTGTGAGCAGTCAAGCACATGCAGTAGGAGCTGCCCTGCAGATGGTTTGAGTTTGGTTTAGCCTCCCCAAGTATTTCTAACATATATAAAAAGTATCCAAACTCTCTCATTGAAGTAGTGAATCCCTTTGTAGGTTAGCAAAGCCAACAGTACATCAGAGATGAGCAGACATCTCCAAAATGATCGGGCACTTGCCAGGGAGAGGTGCAGTCGAAGAAGTAGGGAGGTGGGGTGAGCAGCTTCCATAACAGAAGTACTGAGCAGGGCATGCTGTGAAGTTACACTAAAAATACATCATCATAGAAAAATGTGTCCCCAGTACCACATCCAGCTATGACTCTGGGAAGGTTATATTCTTTGATTCTCCAGTCCACCATAACACTGCCTGTGTAACCTTCCTTCTTCCTAATGTAAATTTCTGAATGTGGGACACACTACGAGGTAGGGTTGCTTGGAAAGCAAGAACATGGGAGCAGATGTTTCCAGTGAATCAGTCCTCCTTCAAAGCCAGCCCAAAGGCATCTTAGCATAGGCCTGTTCAAGCAGGAGGGAAGGATTAGCAGTTCAGCCTACCCTCAGAGCAGCCAGCTCATCTCTTCAACCATAGGCAAATAGTGCAGTTTACCTCCCTACCCTTCTTTCCTAAAGCCAACTCCGAGCCTACTACCAATAGTTATGATTTTCTCTTGCAAAGAATACAAAAGTGTACTTGGGTCTGAAGTGCAGCAAAAGTCTGGTTTGCTAGGAAGAAGAGAAGCATAAAGGTATAGCGAAGTGTGGAAGAAAGAGCGTGCAGATGGGCAGCCTAACATTCCCATGTAATTACTGATTATTTCCTTCTTCCCAAGCAGACTGCAGAGAACACGCAGCAAGGCGCCTTTGAGGGATGATTCCAGAGGGTGTTTTCCCAAGCGGTTTGGTTTAATCACACAAGTATCCTTCCAATCACACTTGCTACAGTGAAGAGTTTGTTCTGAATCACTGACAGTTTTAACATCTTACAACATTGCACTTTCGGGAAGAAATACACCTCTGCCAGAATTTGACTTGTACTTACAGCTGTGGTTACAGAACCAACGTACTAATAATCCCCTCAGTGATGCTTTGCAACATTAGTGCAGACTATTGCTTCTGTCATTACAATATGGAAAGACAGAATTAAAGTGGTCGTTTTATAAATACTTCCTCACCCAGGAAAAGCAAGGGGAAGAAAACAGGTCTCAGGAAATAAAAAGTATGTAAGACAATTATTTTCAAGTTATTACAAGGGGAAACAGTCCAAACTGTGCCCTTTTAAAATAGCTTATTGTACCTTTGAAGCACCAAATTAGAGCATTTCTCTAAAAGTAAAAAATAGAAAACTGCGTAAGGTCTCAAAGAAGTACAGGAGAAAAGCAAGCCGTTAAGTGGAAAACCAGACACCACAAACTCTTTTGCATTGCAGGCAGGGAATGAGAATCATTTAAATGCAATCCATGATGTCAGAAGAAGGTACCAAAGGAGACAAAGATAAAGAGGAGAGGGAGGCTTTTCATGCTACAAAATCCAGAATAGTTCCTGTTCTCCACCATAAAATTTAGAGAGGGGCATAAAAGTTAGAGAGGCTTTGTAGACTGAAGACAATGAGCTCTTTGCTGCAAATCAGGAAGCTCCTTTTTAATTCCATTTAATATTAGAATTAATTAATTGTTTCCTATCTAGCATTTCTGTGGACTATGTGGTTTTGTAGACTTAAAAGAGCAGATTTGTTAAATTCAGAGTATTTCATAGCTGTCATTGCACAGTTGGCCTACAGCTGTGAGCAAGCGTATTTTGAAGTAATTAGTCTGAAACACACCTGGGACTTGCCAACTGAAATGCAAAGTAATTGTTATTGAGAAAGATTTAGCTATACTTTCCCGCTCTTAACCTTGGCTTAAAAACTTAAACACACACATTTGTTCTTTGAAACATGCATAGTTTTATAGCCGCTTAATATTCCTGTTAAAAGACAGCTTATCATTGCTACAATAACAATGCAAACACATGAAATGCTGGTGGCATACCACAGGAAAGGGAGCTTGCTTCATATTGACCAGAATCAGCCAAGTGAATAGTCTCCATTGAGATAAGACTTAACCAAGCTCCCACATTTTATCCTACACAATTATAAATCAAACAGGAAAGGTGATCAGTTGTGTCAAAGACCGCTCCTGAGATCTACCAAAACAGCCAGCCTGTCTCAGTTGGTCACAGGGGCATTAAAATCCTTGTAGAAACCAGGGCATGTCAGCTGGCACAGTCTTCTTGGCCACGTGTAACAGTGGAAAGCAATAATAACAAGGAAACCAAACACCTATAACATCTATACTTTCTTCCCCTATATGGACACTGCTATAAAAACTTCTGAAGTGTAGATTTGGCTTTTGCAAGCCAGCATCATGCCCACACACACTCACATCAAATATTCATTTTGATTTGTCTTACCCGAGTTTAAAAAGCCACACTGAGGAAACATTAAGAACCAAAACCCTAAGGTCAAAATTCAACTTCTCCAGACAGCATTTTCATACCACGAGCCAGCACTCACTGAGCTGCACAGTACTTCGTGCTTACTGCTTCCATCCATTTTAACAGCATCCTTCATACCCAGCAATTTTTACCCAATCCTTTTCTCCTGCTGACCTCATCAGATTAAGGGGTGGCCTTCCAGATTAAATACATGGGTTTTCACCTGACTCACAGTCATTTGGGCAACCCAGGTGACTAATTACTGCTCATACAAGTCCCCAAAAGCCCCACAGAACAGGGATAGCTGAGTACCAGTAACTAATATCCACAGGCTACTGGTCAGAGTTAGGCTGCCCTTGACAGAGAGATGCTGGAGCTGTCTCCAGCTCTAACAGAATGGTCTCAGGGGCTGAGATGCAGTACTCTGTACCCATGGGGGCATTTCAAGGGCCTGCTCGGACTTACCAGCAGAATCTCAGCAGTTACGCCAGCTTGGAGCAGCTCCCAGGTCCAGGAGTACCAACAGCCCTGGCTCAGGTTCCAAACAGCACTGCTGCTGCAGGCAGGGAATGAGGGGACTATATGATATTTCTTCCTTCACTTACCTTCTTACAGGGCACATCAAACTTTTTGCTGCTACAGGGATTTGAACAGGACTGACTTTTTCACCCCATGGACATGTCATGGCTACAGTCTCAGCTGGGCTATATCCCATCCTCTCTGACCGAAGGTCATGGTTAGAGCAGCCTGCTGCCCTTTCTGATGGAACCTCAGAGCAGCGTCTGCATCCGAGATGTGATCAGTCACATTCTGCGTGCTGCATTGCAGCTTTTGCGCTACAAATTGGGTACAGCTCCCACAGAACTAGGGTTCAGTCTAGCTATCATGGCTTTTAGCAGTTTTATACCACAGAGTATGCAGTCCAGCCAGAAGACATGGCCTCCTCCCCAGCCGATGGGACCACATCAGTGTTTGAGCCATCTTCAGTGAAATGTGGATCAAACTGAGGGCTCTCACTTGTTCTGTGTCCTAAAGTGCAGGCTAACAACAGTGTCCTCTCAATGTTTGGCTAACATATCTAATTGATAACCACCCAAACCAGAGCTGATAGGGAAAATCCCAGGGGACCTCAGACCCTTGTTGCTAACTGTCATGCACGCCCCACAGCAACGGGCAGGCGGTTGTGTGTTCCCACAGAGGATCTGAAAGCTGTGATGGTGCTGCTATTATCATTAGTAACAAGTAATTGTGCAACGCCATTTTCTAGGCACCAACAGAAACAAAACAGCCCTGGCCAACACAGGCACAGAGCTAGAGACTAGGAACCGCAGGAGTGTATAAGCCATAAAAGGAGCACAGAAATGCAAGTGAGGTGATATTGGTCAGCAAGGTAAATTGCTTTGCAGCAGCTGCCAAACCACTTGTTTTGCTGTTTGCATATTACATCAACAGCGTTCATCACCTCTGCAAGCTTTACAGAAACACCTCAATTTTCTTTTCCCGGACTTCATCTATTTTTCTTCTCTCTCTCTCACTTACACACTTTGCCTCATACTCAAAAGACAGGACTAAATTATTATGTGGCATCTTCATGCACATCTTTAGACGTCATGGCAGCAGAGACACTATTGACAGTCTTAGTGATGAACGCAGCTAAACTTGAATTAGCTCCTAAACAGAAAAACACACGGAAGTCTTATCTGAGAAGCTGCAGCACCTCTGGAAATAATGAACTGATTCCACATAGCAGAAGTGGGTTAAGTTTCTTGTTTTCCTGGGAGCATAAATATCTAGGCCTTCCTGCCTGAAACATTTGGAAACCCTCATTAAAAGTTGTTGGACAAATCAGGCTCCACAATGTCTGTTTGGAAATCCAACTGTTACAGCAGAGGAAAAATGGCATGTGGGGCAGAAATGTAAAATCTACTTCAAAAGGAACAAATGAGTTTGTTACCACCACCCCCCTCCCAAATTGAATCAGCAAGCACAGGATGCACCAGGATTTTCTTGCAAAAAACAAGGACCAAGCCATGGCACCAATTAACATCTCTGAAGAAGCAAGTTTTCATGACAGTCTGGTGCAGCAACTACGAAAGATGTAGCTTCAGGGCCTGCAGTTCAAACAAGGGTTGGTGAAAGGATGTGTTATAGATTGCAAGGACTGGTAGAACACCGTAGTAAGTCAGTCCACTTTAATAATGACCCTTATTCAGAGCAGCAAGCATTTTTGGCCTCATCACTGCACCATAACAGCCACAGAGACCCTTCTCAAAGGCTGATGTCTCACTGTGATATATTACTGAGCATTAAAGTGGTGATTTATACTAAATTGGATCATCAAACCACAGAGTTTTTACTATGGCAGCTGTTAAGTATAAACATACACACCTCTGGATCCTATTTCAACTGCAGGATCTTAAGTAGCTATTGAGACCTACAGTTCATCTGACAAATGGGGAGGGGGGAATAGATTGGAAATTTATATATTACACTGGGTCATCAGAACCAGGAAAAGAGCTTCTTTGTCAACAAGAGACCTGTTGCCATCGGTAACTGTTACTTGTATTTCACTCGCTGAAACGGCTGCCTCTTTGGCTCACCACTGCTCTCTATGGAAAGCAAAACACCAGTGTGCATAGTAAAACCTCAAAGATTTTTTTCTTCCTACCAGTATCTGGGTCAAGCATATAGCAAACACGTTGTTTATCTCTGAGCTGCTCTCCCTGTGCTACGCAGGAGGCACCCACAAGGATGGCCATACGGGGCCTTCTGAGGTCCACATAGCTCAGTCCCTTGCCTCTGCCCACAAGGCAGAGTGACCACGTAATGAAGAGGAAACAGTGAACCTCCGTACATCAGCAGAGCAGCAGCCACTGGGGTATTATTGTAGTGAAGGAAAGTTCTGCCTCGTGATAAGCACAAGCTGTATAAACACACACGTACTTTGGTCATGCTCCTGTCAGCTCTATCGGCTCTCCAGCATGCCAAGCATTGTCCAAACACTGCTTGAATGAGGACTGATTTCTTACAGGACATGCCTTCCACACGTTAAGTAAGGTCCATGGATGACTGCAGAAAGCACTGAGGTCCATATCATGTGCCTACAGCAACCAAAAAGTCAGTTCTTTCCGATATAGCGTTCTGATAAGTTTCTTCATTTAAAAGATTTTTTGCAATAAAGTACAACTCAGCTGAAGCAAAGCAATGGGATGCTTTATCTGTCATTTCAGAGATCTCCGTCCTATACAAGGGACTAAGCCTAAGCAAAGAAAGCTTCTCACAAAACCCTAACATGAACATGGCAATGCTTCCCAAACCACCAGCAACTGAGCCCCGGTTCAGAAAAGCATCATTGCACCCCAAAGCCCCCCCACATTACAAGTTTACAGGTCTTAGATTGCCTGTCTTCAGCATCATGCCCAATGAACTCTGCTTTACCCTCTGCTTTGGGCAACCCTAGTTGGAAATCTTCTGAGCAGTGTTTCTAGTCAGAAGATGTCAGAGAGATCGCAGAACTGGCATACGAATCCCAGCTAATTTCTGGGACCTGGTTTTAGTTTCTTCACAGATTCAGATATCTGAGCTGGTTGCATTTACCTTGTGATTTTCAAGGTTGCTTTGGACCAAAGATTTTTTTTCAAAGGAACAAGACAGAAAGAAAACCAACCCTCTGGAGAGCAACACAGATTTGTGAGGCCTGTGAAAAAACCCTGGACTTCTATTTATCCTCCCTGCAGCAGGTCATCTCTATCTTGAGGGACCACTGACATACATAATGTCTATAGAAAACTAATTAGGAGGAAATTAAGAAAGTGGATTGCATTTAAAATGGGTCCCATTTAAAAATAACTTAGTGGCAAAGCCAGCCATCAACATGTAGGAAGAATTACTTTGCACATAGGTGACATATGCTTTGTGCAGTAGCAACAAGAAAGCAGTCCATATTTTCTATCAGAAAAGTACAGTTCTGTTGCTTTGCTTTGAGTAAGTTAATGATAGACTGATGGGGTGTTTGGTTTGGGGTTGGTTTGTTTGTTTGTTTTTGTAAAACAAAAGCACCTTATTGCCTAACTTTCCAGTAAGGGTCAAGGGACTTTGCTGAAGACCAGTGAAAATAGTTGTGAAGACCACCAATTCATACAGCCTCACTGCTCCTCTCTTGTAGCCGGTAAGCTAACTGCAGACATCCCGTTTGACAAGATGTCAGTATTTTTGCTAGGGCATGGCTGCAAGCATTATATCAGACAAGTCTCCAACATCCCTTCCTGGAAAAGCCTTGTTGTTAAGAGCTGTAATATCATGTATGATGTTCTAACCACATCCAGCTATTATGATTTTACAAAGAATATGCAGTTGGAGACAAATGGACAAAATAAATTTGTGTTGGAAACATGACCTAAAAGAACCTAGGTGTCTCAGCATTAGACAAAATAGGTAGGTGCTAATGACTGCATTTTATCAAAGTTAGACTGATGATTAAATTATTAACAGTGGTTAATTTCGTATCAAGTATTTACGTGAAGACTGACTACTAGTTATCTACATGTGTTTCCAGAGCCTGACTACTCATCTGGTATCATAAAACTATTTTTATCAAGTTTATTAAAATTTATATTATTTTTCTTGCCAGATAAGACAGTTGAAATGTACTGATGGCTTGAATGAAGTTACAAGTTTAGCTTCCCATTTTACAAAAGCTGGACTACGCCAGTCAAAAAGCCTCATTGCCTTCTTTGAATGGTAGTGCAACAGAGCACTACAGCAAATTACTTCATCGCAGAACTGACTATCAAGATCAAATTTAACCTCAGGAAGTAAAGTATACAATTCAAGCCAGGCAACATAATAGCCCTGCTTCTTGCATGTTTACTTTTTTTCCCCTGTGCTCCTTCACTGCTATAGTTTCCTCTAAGAAAACGTAGTATTTATTTCTGAAAATACTGTCTTCAAAGATAATTTTTTTTGCAGGCTGTTTGCAAGCAGACAATTTTTTTTTATTAAGATAGATATCCAACTATTGCAATTCTAGCCTATAATTTGGTCCTTCATGGGTTCTTAATTTTTATTTGTATGCTTGTTATAAGGGGCTTCCTAAATTTGCCATTCTCCTTGTCCTTCACATATCAAAGACAAGCAACATGAGGGAATATTTCAGAACTTTTAAACAAGAAATACATGGCTAATTCACCAATAAAGCATGAACTTCTGCATATGGTGAAAGTAAGCAACTGGTTGTTCAAGTCACTTTTTAACTAGAAGTAAACACAACAGTGAGCCTAGAATAATCAAACTCAAACGTATAAACCTACTTATCAGCTAGAACCCCCCACCCCAAACCCAACTTAAACACTAGTATTGCCAGCTGAGTGACAATCAAATAGCTGAAGCCTTCCTTGTCTCCGTCTGGTCTCTACAGCTGCGTGGTCAGACAAACCACTGCAGAAGCAGTTCAGAGGTGTGGGCACAAAATCAAATAAAATGGGAGCCTAAACTTTGTCTCTCATTTCATTGTAAATCCAAATAACCTCAGCAGTTCTGCAAAGGAGAGCCTCATGGCTGAGAAACTTTACACTGGAGTTCAGAATCATGGAAACTCATTAGGCAGTAATCCTTTAAAGCACACGGGTATTGTGACCTGATCTGAAGTAAATCAGGAAAAATCATCCACTGAAAATATAAACACAGCGAAGAGGTAATGTTGCAGATAGATACTGACTCAGACTAGTTTGCAGAGATGGCAGACTCCAGCAACAAAGGTTCCTAACCTCTGTACAGAAAAATAAAAAGACACAGTTGATGCTTAGAATCTTGCATCCATGAACATGAGGCCAGTGTGGGCCATATGGTGCTTCTGCTCCTGCAGCTGACAATTACGTGCCAGTAATAGCCAGAAGCTTGACTTCCAGTGCTGTTCTGCTCTATCTCAGGTTTGTGCTGTTTAAGATGGTACTTCTGTATATCCTTGCAATACTTCTCCAACCCTCTCAGCTACATAATACCTGCTCCAAATCATCATGCCACACTTATTTGGCACCCTAGATACCCGACTTAACCTAACCACCTGCCTGTGGTCACAGCTTTTTGATCACTACAAGACTGATTTGTTTCAAAATGCTCCTGAAATTTCCATCCTGCCATTTAACAGGACATGAGGCCATGTGTTAGCTGCACAGCAATTTGGACAGCATGCTCCGCCACCCAAACTACAATTAGCCCTCTTAAAAGCAGGTTTGTGGCTGTCTATAGCCATTGTTTTTGTTACCAAAGCTAGCTTGAGTACCTCTATGGATGCATTATGCAGTCCAGCCACATTCAGTGTATGCACAGGATCCTGGGGAAGAACGGGGGAATTTGTTGCAGGTCAAAGTGGGGATTGAGATCAAGCCACTGCTAACATTTCTCAGCACAAAACAGCTGCTTCAGGGACTTCCATGCACACGCGGGTTGCTGTTAACCTCATTGAGACTGTTTGTGTAAGTGAAGTCTCATTAACATCAGGGTAGGCTCCAGCATCTGGCCACAAGAAAATCAATTAGTTGCCTACCAAGTTATCTAGCAGAAAACAAAGGCAGACTTCCAATGTTCAAATGAAATTGGTTTGTAAAAGAAATAGGCTACAAGTTCATGCATTTGGTGCCAAGTCTACTCTGTGTTCACCAGGTTTGCTATCAGTTACAAGAAATAGAGGAAATGGAGGTTTGGCTTTCTAACAAAGAAACATCCTTTGGGACCTAAAGAAAGAAAAAACATTTCCTGTCTGCCAGTTAAACTGAGAATACAGAGCTGGTCTTGAGAAATCTATATCCTTTCTCTAGGAAAAAAATGACACTGCTATACTTACTCTTCCTTGAAATATTACATCTTTCTGTATTCAATTTCCATAGTTTCTGATTGTAGACAGCTCTGTTGAAATTACTGTAATTGAAAACAATACAAAAGGAAACACAGAAGAATTACATGAAAGTGGTATTGTCAATCAAAAGCTCTTCAGCAGCTGTGAGTACCTCAGAGATGTTTGCAAGCCTCGTGGAACCCTTGTGAGTTAGATGCATCGAGACTGACTTTTCTTAACAATAGGGGAACTACCCAAGACGAAGAGCAATTGCAGCAAAGAAATGAGCTGAACCTACTCATATAGCCAGTGAATTGTCATTCCTCTTCACTGTCAGCAGAATGGAAATTCAGCACTGGAAGAATTAAAATCCATGGCCAAAGTCTTGACTCCAGACAAGTTGCTGACACAATGCCACGAGTTAAACAGGCGCTGATTTCACTGCACGTCGCCCTTCCCTATTGTCCGATTCCTCTCTTACGTACTGGCAGTAGGATTTCTGGTGATAGTGGAAAGGGATCCCAATGACGGCTTCAGTAGAAACAAGTGTGATTTTTGGCCCTAGCTTCGATGGAAGAGGAATTACTCCTGAACTTTGAGATGCACCAGAAATGTAGCCACAGTGGCTATTTAAAAACTATTGCTAAGCATATCCTGCATTATCCAGATTCATTGGGACACATCATCTTTTCCAACAGATGTTTTGCCCATATACAGGTTGTGGCCTCGAGACATTCAGTGGGCCAAGATGATCAGCAATGCCCCCAGAGCAGCCCACCGCACGGTTACCCCCACGGCACATGTGCACAGTGCATGCCCAGCACTGACCAGCCACACAACATCTGCCACCCACGTGCTGCACAGATGGCCTGTGCACGCCGAGCAAACCCGGGGCACTCAGGATGCATCAGCTCTGGGTGCCAACTCCTGCACATGGGAAGACCCAGCTGTGCAGCACATGGGCAGTACAGCCAGCTCATCCCTAGGCACCCCGGAGCCAGTCCTGACCCTTACCAACTGCTGCACAGAGTTTCTGCATGTGTGCATCTCTCTGCCTAGGGGATATCAGACAAACCCTGCAAAACTGCCTCTGCTTATGACAAAAAATAACAGCATGTTCTTTAGGCTCTTCCTTGAAAACCCACTACCGGCCATTGTGGAGGATGAGACGCTGGGCTGGAAAGACTTGCCAAACTTTGTAGCTTTCTACCTTATGAATACCAATGCAGAATCAAACTTCTTTCTGGTGTGTATTTTTATTAATGACTGATATTCTTCTAATTAAACTGAAGGAATTAGATTAGGGTTTTAAATGAACTTGTATCAGCGAAGCTGGGTTTCTGTAAGGTATCTTTGTGTATTTCACATGGAAAATATTAACAGAAAACTATTTTGTATTACACAGGAAACTGTTTTTAGGCAAAATTATACAGTCAACTGCAATGAAATTTTGCTTAATCATACATAAGCCTGAAGTGATAAAAGTAAGCCAGATCCAGGCTGGCTGGGTAAGCACTGGCAGAAACGTGCCAAACACTGAGCAGAAGCTTACCCAAGCAAGTCCGCAGGAATTCATTTGGGACTGATTAAAAACCATGGAGACTGAAGTAGGAGAATTAGTAAAAACCAAAGAAAGCAGAAGCCAGTGGTCAGCAGCTCTCTGCCAAAAAGCAGAGACAGGCTCCCTGTGTATACACTGCCTGGAAAGGTAGGACTGGAGGTTATGAGCAAGGAAACAAACCGCAGACTATCTGAGGGGATCCTGCAACAGCAGCCCCAGTCTCACTGCTGTGGGTAAGATAGTGGACCTGAGGTAATAGGCGTAAGATCCAAAATCAACAGTAGTGACCTAGCAAACACACTCACAACAGTCCCATGTTTAAATCAGAATCAGTTCCATCATTCTTCAGCAGTTACAGTTTTTCTACCTCAAAACAACCAATGCATTTGGCTGCTTGGTGGTAACCACTAGTCACACTGCAGTATATGTGAAAAGGTATTCACAAACAACATGGGAAAGGGGATAAATACTAACTCACGAAGTCTAGTAATTACGTTATTCAAGTTAGTAAAGAGAAGAGCAGATCATGAAGAACTGCAGGAGAACCTACGGCACTGAGTAACAGAGTGTTAAAATGACAGATCAGCTCCGATGTAAAGTGACATAAGTGGAAAAACAGCCCTAACTTCACAGATACAATGATGGGGAACATCCTGCCTAATTCGATTCAAGAGCAAGATTTTAGGGTTAGGCAGGATATCTAACAAACACATCATCAGCTCAGTGCACAGTCATCAAAACCCAGAAATCATCCAACATTCTTAGAAAAGCAAACAGAGAACATCACTATGCTGCTGTCTAAATCCATGTTTTGTCCAGAGCTTGGATAATTTTTGCAGTTCTGGTCCTTCTCAACAAGATTGACCGATACTGGAAAAAGTTCAAGGAGGGACAACAAGGATGGCCAATGGTCTGAAGAGCTAATTCCTTCATACAAAGAACGACTGCACAAACCAGGACTTTCTCATCTAGAAAAGATGATACAGGAGAGCAACAGATATCTGTAAAATCATGAGTGGCAAGGAGAGGCTGAATAGGGGCCAGCTACTGCCTGCCTCTTCCAGCACAAGACCTGGGGGTCAAATGACACTAGCAGGTGACAGGTTCAAGAACACACATGAGAACGTATTTTTTTCATACAATACTTAGTTAAACTGTGTAATTCCTTGCCACAAGATGTCCTGGATGCGAACAGTTCACATGTAGTCGGGGAGAGATGCACACAAACATGGAAGAAAAGTTCACCAAGTTTCTTAGCACTCAGAAACTATATGGGACTTAGGAGGTTCCTTGAGTTGAAAATGACTGGAAGCTGGGAGAGTACATTTTTTTTTTCTCAGTATTGTCCTTATATTATGTTCTTAAAAAAAAAAAGCACAATGAGAACACAAACCTTTATGTGAGAACCAGCATCCGTGATGCATAATCAAAGTTATTTCTTTTTAGAGCACTTCACTAGGCACTGCAAGTTCTAAGCCCTTCAAGAGGTAACAGCCCCGAAACATGCTTTTAATTAATGCCACAAAATCTTGAAACTCTATATTGGAAACAATATTTTACTTTTGCCCTCCTCAGGGACCACTGAAATTAAACTACTATTTTTGTCCTTTCACCTAGAAAATTATTTTATGTGAAATCACAGCATATTTCCAGCCACTACCTAATTAGTTCAGAATTTAAGACATTGTATCAGAAAAAAAATTATGTCTTTTAATAGATTTTAGTCCTCTAGCTTGTATTTTGAAGGTGTTGTATGAGCAAAAGACCTCTCAGCATAAATCATGAATTAAGCCGCTCTTCTGGAAAATTATACCAAAATAGGAAAGTAGGCCTATTTCAAAGTGCCATTGTTTGGCAAGAGAATGACATTCTAATATAATTTTATATTGCATGAAGGTAACATACTGCTCCAGCAAGTCAAATTTATAAGGTTTACTAAAAGAATAATTGAATCGCTCTTGGAGCTTTGACTGCTTTACCTTGTTTACAAGATCTTAAGCTGCTCATGGAACTGAGCCTAGCCAGGTCCCACATATTACTTCACCAGGGGCCCTTTTTGATTCTAATACTAGTGAGTAAACTCAGCCTACTTAAAAGTCTTCCACAGCTTCACAGATGATCATGTGTTGCAAAACCCAGCACCAGCAAATCTCCCAAGTCTACCACCAGAAAATACAGCAGCCTCACAGGTTCTGTTACTAACTAGTACACATATATAAAGGGCAACCTAATAACTGCTATGGGGCCAATTTGTTTCATCATCCAGGTTGTTGATGAAGATATTGAATGACATCAGCTCCAGAATCGGCCCCTGGGGTACTTTACTCTTAACCAGCTGCTAGGTGGACATCTGGACCATCATTACTACCCTTTGAGTCTGGCAGCTCAGGCAACTTTCAGCCCATCTGGCTGGCTGTTCTTCAGGCCCATACCTTCTACAGCTTCCAAATGAGAATGCTGTGATAGATCCTATCAAAAGCCTTTCGAAACATCAAGGTAGTTTCTGTCTGTTGCTCTCCCCTCAACCATATAACCAGTCATTTCATCAGAGAAGGCAATCCAGCACAATTCGCTCTCGACATCCGCGATCATCCTCTTGCTCTTAAAATATCTGGAAATGGAATCCAATAGGACTTGCTTTTCTGGGGACTGATGTGAGGCTGAGCAACCAAACAGCCTGTCTAGGCTGTTGTTACTCCACTACAGGCTGCCCTACCTTCCCAAACACATGGATGTCTCTGCTTGTGTGAACTGTATTACTCTTAACAGGGACACAGCTTTTAAATACTTCCAGTTCTCATTTTGTTAACACAGCTAACTCTCTGCTGCATGGAAAGTGACAGGAAACCATTGCTCAGAAAGTTACCAACAGAATCTGTTGGAACTTCACATTTTTATATATATAGTTGCAAGTAGTTTATGGATTATATATTTTCAGCCCCAAGTGCAAAACTAGTTGCTTGTGAAGCAGTCTTACCACTGACTTCTAGCCCATTCCTTGACCCACTTTCTTTTCTGCTGTCCACAGAGAAGCCAAGCTACTGTATTAATATGGGTTCCAATTTCTACCTTAGTAACAGCATATACCAGTGGAAGTGCATATTTCCTCAAATGGGAAACGATGGCATAGCCCACTGGGACATGAGACTTTTGAGGGAACCTCTGTGTGGATTTGACTGGATGCTTCTTTTAAGTGAACTTTTTACAGTCTTGCAAGAAACCCTCAAAGTTGAGGGATCTGTGGGGAAAAAGCCTTGCATGTGTTTGGGTTGCATATTTGCATTGCTTTCATGCTCCTGTTTTTCCTCTACCATGAAGGAGTCATGGTTTCTAAGACCAGCCCACACATATCACACCCTGTATCATGGGATGAGAACATCATGGACTACAGTTCATCTTTAACAAAGACAAGTGCTGGCGGAACAGGGTTTCATGAGATATCTATTAGAAGCCTGTCACCCATTTGGCTTTGGGCTGCCCTGGAGATGCACATACAGAAGTGTGTTTTGCAGCTGATAAGCAGTTTTGATTAATGTTAACTAAGGCCATTTACATAGTGGAAAACATGTAACATTTGCTGTCTTCGTCTTCAAGGAAAAAAGAAAGCATTTGCATTCCAACATCTGATTGTAGACCAGACAGCTAGAATATTAGCGTATTATTTACACATTGATGTTTATGTGCCTGTTCCTTGCAGAGTTGTCCAATATATCTAGGTGCTTTATTAATAACAATTTAAGCAGCCCTCATGTCGATCTTGGAAAATGAGCTATTCAGATACACAGAGATTAATTACTACATAATTACATACAGGGGACAGATGCCAAGGACATAGAAGGATATTGCTGTACATAAGCCAACAAAGATGAGGGGAAATCTGAGACACCTCCTGACGGAATTTGGTGATGCAAAAGATGGACCATTAATGAGCCACTTAACTGGAAGTACCTCAACATGAAAGACTTATGTCAAGGACTGCAGGAGACATTCCACCCAGTGATTCATGCGAATGCTCCATGCAGTATGGACCTCTGCGCCAATAAGCCCACTTGTACTCTGCTCATTCATCCAGCTCCATCTTGTCCAACCACTCAGCTGCTTCCACTAACTGTAAGTCTGGCAAGACTTGGGCTAATGGTTTGGGGTTCTTTCTCATTTTCATAGAAAGAAGAGAGGAGGGATTTTTTCCTTCTCATTACAAATACCCGGTTCAGTTCCTTTTTCTGAGCTCTCCCTATAAATCATATTGATTTAGGGTAGAAAAGGATTTCCATCCTGATATTGAGGCATTCAATTAGGTGAGACATTTAAGTTGGCAATATCCATTGACCAACTAAAACTGGAGTTGTATGGTCTTGCCAACAGGCATTTACTATCTTCTCCAGTCTCTGCTAGGACCTAAAATAGTACACCCAAAAGTTTAATTTTGCTGTGGTTATAAAAATCTGGGGTGGCCAGTTTGATTTCTGTTAGAGGCCATGTGGTGGACATACTTAGAGTAGTATTCTGTATTTATCAGGAAAAAAAGAGGAAAAATAACAGTAATAGTTTAAAATGAAATCTTATAGATAAAAACACAGTCAAGATCTCTGGCAAAAATGGGGCGCAGTCTCATCTTTTCAGCTGTAGCTACCCCCCCCCCTCCTTCTCCCTCTACCCCTTCTTTAGCTTTAATAGACTTTATAGAATTTAGACTCCTATAGACTGATCTCTGGTCCTGCAGGTAGCATCTGTGGCTTGTAGCAGCTCAAGGACAGGAAGATTTGTGCTGGCACTAACCCTCATATAAAACACCTGGCATAAGGAAAAAAACTAGTATAAAAATACATCAATTTGTAAAGTTGCTGCAACAAATGCTCAAGTAGTTCATTTTATTTTGCTCAAATTTTTCTTTACAGGGTTTTGTCATTAATACTTCTGCCTTCCATATTCAGTTTACTTAAGAAATAGCACGATATACTTTTACTTTATTTCTTGCTTCCCCATTCACCAAAGCAAGAGAATTCGTAACTCCCCTGTGCTTGACACAGAAGGCAAAAGTGACAGGTTTTTAAGCATTAGGGTTTGGGTTGAATCCTTTTCCTTCAACAGGAAGTGATTGAATAATTGCTTTCTTCTTATTTAAAAAAAAAAGGAAAGAAAAAGAAAAAAAGAGAGAAAGGGAAGGTTTTGGTGGATTCTATTCTACCTCTGATTGATATTTAAGATCTCAGAAGTCTTGAGACCTTGAAGTTTTCTACAATTTAGGATCACATGTCAGATTCAGCAGCTCTGCTCTAGTCCTGAATTTGGTGAGCCAGCTCCCAGAGGATTTTTGCTCCCTGTAAAACACCTCCTCCTAGTCCAACTACTTCACTCTTCAACATAGGCCACAAGATCAAAGTATGAGGAACAAATGGAACAATTTTGTTACAACATCAAGGTAAACCTAATTTGCAGTAAAGCTGCATAAAGCAATAAAGAGCTGTACACTTGGTTTCTGCACCAGGCACAGCTCAGGAGATGACTGCGCAGAGCAATGTGGGGCTGAGATGAGCCCTAAAGTGGCACAGCACCTTTCTACCAAACCTTGTGTCAGATTTCAATACATAAGCTAGACTTTGATACTTGGGCGTTTGCACTTCTGAACTTCTAATCTCCAGCCACTAGTGACAGAATGACACTCGGTATGGAGAAACAAAAGATCAAAAGATACCTAATCTACCTAGTTCCAGGTTTTCACTCAGGGTTGGCCACAGGAGCAGACGGGTCTCAAGCCAGCCCCAATAATGCAGTTCCCGCAGTTAGTTCATATATTGACATGTTAAGGAAAGGTGGAAGAAGATTTACGACATCTTTGGGACCCGCTGTTCCAGGAGGAAAACTACTTACAGGTGAGGCTGTGGCTAGCAGGTGTACTAGACATATAGGACCTGGACTATGAGGAAACTGGATAAAGTTGAAAGAAAATATAAAAAAAAACCCAAACCATGTACTTAGAAAAATCACTAGACAATGAGAAGGCAGAGTGCATATGACAGGTGCTAGAGGTTGCTTTTCTTCAGCAGCCAATACACGGGTCAGGACACCTGCTCCTGCCCTCGCCTCAGTTGCTCACGATACCACTCTAGTTACTTCCTTCTGCCAATAACATACAAACCCCAAACCCAAACCAAATCATTCACATGAACACTGTGGCAGACAATATTCCTGGGCCATTAAAGAAGCAGAAGGGGAACAGCCATCAATAATACACCTCAAGTCAGTAAACACCCCCTCATATAGTTCAGGTTTATACAAGGACTGCCAGAGATGGTACATCTTTTGAGCATGATTGAGCCCTTCTATATACATGTGTTCTGATTTATTCTGCATTAAAAAAGCTCTCTTATTACAACGCAATCTTTCTGTCAAGGATTTGTGAATAACATTTATATTTTACAGCACTAGGTCTGTGATGAATTAAGGGGGAGACACTTTATACCTACCTGATATTTTACTGACAAAGTACTTTGGACAAAATATGTATTCAGAATGAGGTACTTTTATTAACAGGCTAATTATGGGGTTTGATACATTTCCACAGAGTCCCCAGGAAATATTTCTCTGCATTAGACACACATATACACAACAGGACTGTCATCCTTTGCATGCAAAAAAAATCACCCTGTTTGGCTATTTTACCGAGAGGGGGTTGTTTTCAGATATCATCTAAATGCTTTCATCTTAACAATGAATATTTGTAATATGCTTTCCAGGACACAACGTTTCAGCAATAGCTCTATTCTGTAAAGGTCCACTTTCATTCCCTAGCTTTACAGGGGATTTTTCAGCACCTTGTACTTGTGGTTTCCTACAGGACATGAGGCCAAAATCCATATGAATTCAATTACCTGGAAAAAAAAAAATACACTATGGTTCCAGTAGTGCATTGGTTATTATGTCATTGCTATTATGGAAGGGAAATGTGGAACTAAACACACCACACACCACTTATGGCCATGGTTCTACAAGGGAATATTGACCAAGGTTCAATACGATGTCACTGACAGCAAATCGAAGGTCATTCCTGTCAACAGTTAAGTCACGTCAGAAGGTGACATATCGAATAGCAAATGTGTCTCAGTGAGAAATACCTCAAGTTAAAAAGAAATCTGTTCACATTTCTAATCTGTTCAACAGCACAGTAAACATTAAGAGAACAGTTAAGCACATATTTAATCGATGTTGTATTATGTCCTACTGTTTGCAATGCTGTTCTGTGTCAATAGTATATTCAGTCTGTTTACAAGTAATGAGCTAATCCCGTGATACTTTAGTGTCCCAGGCACGCTGGCAGACCAGGCACTGAAATAGTGCAACTGGTAGCTTTTAGAGCTCTTCTTTTAGATGCTTAAAACATAGATGGCAAAGATGACATACGTGTAACATCTAGAACACTGGTTTACTCTAGCAGGACTGTTTTTCTGTTCCTAGTATTCATGATACTTTGTCTTATCAACAGCAAACATGCTGACACTTTAAGCACAAAAAAAAACATTGAAGAAACAGCCCTAAAACATAGGAAAACATATATGATTTGATAAAATAAGAAATAACTTCTCACTCAAAGGAATTGCTTGTGTGCGTGTATTATAGTCGCATCATGATATATACTACTAACTGGGTCATTTTCACTCATATGGCTCTTGTTCATTGTTGACTCACCTTTCCCACCCCTTCTACATTTACGTCACATTTAAGATTGCGTCATTATTGTGAGAAATCCACCATTTGGTCCTATGTCTCTATAGAGGCATGTTGCCACAATTGGTGATTATTTGAAGAGAGAATGAAATTTTTGCCAATATGATAACATACGAAAGGCCACTCCAGAGGCCTTCAAAAAAGCTCATTCTATTGAATCTATGACCACAAGCTGCCCAGTGAAGAACTGAGGTCACTCCATGCTCTGTATATACTCCATACATTAAACCCCAAAAGTAAACATAACCTGAAGTTAACTTCTTCGGGTGCTTTAGGCTTTTTCCCACAGTAGATCTCACCTGGCATCCTCTCAAAATTATCCTCAGCTTCCAGCCTACAGTGGTGGTGCACTGTCTGCCTGAAAAACAATTTCAGCACCCTCCTCCACCCCCAGCAGGAGAAAAAATGAAGAAATTCAGTATTTTACTGTAGAAACCAACACCACTGCATGTGTATTTCACGAGCCCCCTCTAGTGTCCTTTTCTGGAAATACCACTCTGGTTAAAAAGGAGCTTTTGAAGAAACACAGCCAGACCCTTTAAACTCATTCCTCTTTCACTAGTCTTTTAAAGAAAACAGGACCATTTTTAAAAGCAAACTGAAATTATTTTCAATGCTTGGCACTATAGTGGAAAAGAAAGAATTCCAGACCGCCCACCCTACTACCACCTCTGTCACGAGTCCATACTTAAAAGCAGGTTTACCAAAAAAGTTCATCAAAACCAGTGAACTAGCATAAAGGCGAAGCCAGTTCCTTCATGGGACCTGCTACCAAACTGCCGTGTAACTTTGCAGTTCCACAGGCATTTTGTCTCTTCTACCTCTCTAGGAAATGTACACAGAGTGCTGCAGACAGCACTTGTTTCTTACTTGGTTGGCATAGTGATTATATCCAGCTTTTTGCATGCAAGCAACTGCTGGTATTTTCCAGCCACCACTTCCCAGGTCAGGTCTTTGTTCCTACAGTATATGAACTAGAATAAGCATTCTCAAAAAAAAAACCAACCCCAAATCAAACCCAGCTGGGATGATGGGATACCTGCCCCAAAGCTAAACCCATATTTGAAGGGAAGCTGACCTTCGCCCAGCAGCAATCTAAAATACCAGATAGCAGCAGGACTGCTAGTCACTAGTTCCGATAAGCCAAATACAAACCTGAACTGTACAAATCACTGTTGGGTAGGTCCTAGATAGGTCTATGCATTTGGTCTTTCCTGTATCCTAGGAGAGAGATTCACAAAGTGGAAGGTTCACTATTGCCAATTAAGACAAACTCATCCTAGATTAAGTTTTACACATCAGCAACTTGATTCTGCATTCCTATTACTTTCTTTAACACATTGTTCCTTGGCCTTTACAAGTCACCTTGTGGGTTTATATAACTCAGTGATACACTTATCCTGCCCTAATTTCTCACGTAACCTTCAAACTTCTTTTCCTGGGGGAAGGAAGAGTTTGTTCTGAGTAAATCAGCATGAGAATTAGGTGTGAAACTTGAAGATCTGGATTTACTCAGGACAGAAAGCTCTATCCACTAGGTCTTCATAGATACGCTAGCTTTATGTTCAGACTCCAAAAATAGTCTTAGCGTGTACAAATTTGGATATAAACCTCAACACAGTCTAAATCACAGTTAATATCACACTGTTTTGGAGAAGAATTTTATTCTATTCTTTCTGCTTAAATTTTTCTCCGGCTTTAAATTTACTAGGTGGTTTTAAGCCTACCAACAACCTCGGGTTTTTTGAAGATGTCAAAATTCCACACAACAGAAACGTATATCAACAAGTGCTAGTGCAAGAAAGGCTCCTAAGGGGTAGTATTTTCACATGAATAAACACCAAAGGTCTAGAAAAGCATCATTTATTCATATTAAAAAGTTGCTTATACACAACTTACAGGGGTGATACCTGAGACATGATATTCACAACTCCACACCAAGAAATTTAACAGTTGCATTCAAATCACTGTCAATCCTGTTCTTATGGCAGAATTTATTTTTTCTTAAAAGCTAATATACTGCTTAGGTTATCCTGGCATCCAGGTCTGACTGAACAAAATCCCCAAGATTTCCCAAATACAGTATACAATTACAGTATAATGCAGCAGCTGTTATTGTAACAATTTTCATGTTGTGGGTTAACTGACATTTCCAAGGCATGTCCTCTGGGACCCCTGCCTTTTCTGACCTTGCTAATTCCAGTGTAAATTCCTGGGATCCGCTGCTGAATTTGAGTGCTGCTGGACTTGACTCCTGGCCCTGAAGTACAGTCTCCAGGCTTCTACTCTGCAGTGGGAGTTTCATGTTTATTTTCCAGAGCCAGAAGTTAGCGGCATACCAGCTTGCCTACACAACAGACAAATGTCTTGACACCCACAACATTTGGGCTGTAACAAAGAAATCAAAGAGCTCACAGTAAGCATTTCTAGTGATGTCACCAAAGAAGGCCACGTGAACTACATCACACTAATATCTCTTTTGTAGAGGGATATTACACATAACAAGCAATTCTACACAAAGTGTGTGGTTTTACCTTGTACAGTACAAGTCCATAAAAAATAACAGCATTTAGATTGCTGCTTTATGTTGCATTCAATATATGCAATAACAGGGAACCCTTGAAATACTTGTTTACAGAGAACTGCAACATCTGAAAACACGGCCTTTCCTACCCTTTTGGTTCTGTATAGAATTGAAATTTTGTGACCCCCACAGCTTTAGTTTCACCATATTAAGTCTCCGTACAGAAAGATGCAACATGCAGCCTTCTGGACCTTTCAGTAGACTCCAGTTGAAGACTGGAAACAGCTTTTACAAACCATAACTTTCCATACATAAGCCACAAGCCAGAAACTATTCTCAGCTCTAACAGTATATGGCAAAGCAAACCTCATGGTTTGATAATGTGTAGTGTTGTCCAATAACAGAAGCACAATGCAAAGTACAATTGCTTAAACCCAACTGCAAGTTTCTTACTAAGTACATTCACCTGATGTGTAGGCTTTCTGCCACGTTTCAGGGACTGAAAAAGGGTGTCTGATCTTGCATCCTGGCCTCTTTCTGTGCCCACTTTATAACCTGTAGATTCAGCATTGCATTGGAGCCCAATCGGAACTCAGCACTGACGCCAATACCATGCAAACAGTTATCAACCAGTGTTCTACACATTTTTTATGTCTATTAACATAACTTTCAAAACATTACCAAGACATCTACTTGTAGCCTGTATTTGATTGCACTCAGATTTAGACAATTTTCCAAACATAACACTTTTACAATAGCCAGAAGTGTCCAGAAGAACTTATACTTAAATCAAGCTTCAGAACAAAACCACCACCAACAAAAAAATCTGCTACTTACATACACACACACCTTTTCAATAGATGCCCTTATACATCAGCATCCAACCACCTGCACATCAATACCCCTACTAGCCCCCTTTAGTGCAACTTTTCCCCCTACATCTTCAAATGAGGAGATGAAATTGCAGCACCAACAACTCCAAAAACAAAACCCCAAGCTATGATGAGCTTCGTGAAGGAGGCGAATCAAAATCAATAGTATTTCTGGCTGCTGACTGCTCTGTCTCTAAAGTCCTCCCCACAGTAGATTGTGATTCCCTGAGAGCACTGGGCTGAAGCCTAGGTGCCCCACAGTTAAGTCTGAATCCATTTGAAGTCAACAGTTACACCTTGAACATCACAGGAGATTAACCTCTAGACTGTGTAGGAACATGAGCATATGTCCCCAACCCTCCTTGCAAACAACAGCATAGTGGCCAAATTCTTGGTACTCTTAAGACACAGGTGAACATAATTTTTATTTGCTTCAAGAATTATTAGTGCAGACTAAGAACTGATATTCACTGGGACCCAGCAATGCCAAAATTCTGTATGTATATGAGAAGCTACACAATACTAAGACAGGTGGGATGGGACAATAAATAAAGCAAGTTTTACTCAGTTATCTTCCAGGTGACTCCTCCCTCCATCTCCCCACAAATACAAGCATTTCCAGACTTTCCTCAAACAACTGTCCTTCCATGAAGCTGAAGCTGCAGGAGCATGCATGGAGATTTTCGGCCAACACAAGGCTCCCCTGCCTTGTAAGCAATTTGGAAATCATGAAGACATCCAAAAGTTTGGCAACTGCAATCAAAATGATCTGTCCTTTTATAACCATATTGACTAGCACTGGAGGTGCATGGAATATACGTCCACGGGTGAACAACATGCCACTTACCTGAGCAACCAACAGCATAAACCTGAGTGTTTTGCAAGCAAATTTCCATAATCCCTCCCCTAACCAAGCCTTTCTAGTGAAAGGCTGAACCTGTTACCTTAGTCAAATAACATGGCGGGCCTCAGGATAAGCTGTCTAACCTTAGAAACACAACTCATCTGCACAGAGGCGGAAGACTCTGCAGATGAGGTGAATTTTACAAATGAACTCACCCTTGAGTACATAGGAACAGAGGCAAAAGCAACCAGCAGTGCCGATTAAACGTGTCCCTCCGTAGACTCCTGTCCAGCCAGACACGACTGCAACGCCGTTACTGTTTCAACACGTCATCCTTTTAGCTGCGCAGACAGGCACCCTGGGGAAGCAAAAGGGTTTATACCCGCGTTAGCTCTCTAAGAAGCAAGGGAACGGGTTGTCTAGGCATAACAGTGTCACTCCGAAGCCAGGTTATGACCCGTGAATCACGAGGCCTCGCCCGCCCCCCGCACAGCTGCCTCAGCGGGCCGAGCTCTCCCCACACGCCGCTGGCCGGCCTTCATGCAGCCAGCCCGCCTCGCACAGCCTCCTCACGGGTTGCTGCCGCCCACCCAGTCCCTTCTCCTCGATGGGCCCCACCGGCACCGGGCCCCACCGGCCTCCTCACAGGGCCCGGCGCCCGCTAGGCCCAACAGTGGCCCGACGTTGCCTGGTGTCAGGGACGGGCAGCTTCCTTTTAAGGCTGAATTGATGCTAAATCTCTCAGGCAGCGAAACCCAACGGTTTGTGAGGAAAACGTTCAGGAAAAAAAAAAAGAGTATTTTCACTCTCAAAATATGCCAGCTCTGGCACTGAAACAGCCCCCAAAAGCACATCCTTCAGAGAGAAAGGCAAAAAAACTCCCAATACCCATTCAGTTACTCAACACTGGTGCCTTTGCCTACCCACCTCCCAGGACGTGAGAGGTGAGGTTAAGCAAGAAGAAAGGAAAAGAGGCAACATAATGGGAAGGGAAAGAGGCAGAAGGAACTTCTTAAAAATTATTTTTCTCTTCAAGCCAAGTTTTACAGACTCTCAGAGAGCAGCCCTTCACGATCCCCCCCACAGGCTGCACCTCTTAGTTCAAACCATTTTCACCTGCTCTGGCACCAGAAGCAAATTAAATCCCTGCAGAGGTGGGTGAGGGAGGTTTGCTGAGGCCTCTTGCCATTTTTCCAAACACTTTTCTACTACCCACCTTCACACTGGTATGGTTCTATCCCATGCGAGTTGTTCCTCTGGTTTTTGCTAGTGCTTACAGACCTAAGAAGTGACAGGACTGTGCAAGTTTTCCTCCCACTTCTTTAATTTTCACTCTGTCTTTGTAACAGATTTAGTCTAGTTCCCTGGCACGCAACATGGAAACAAGCTGTCTACCACTCATGCCAGTTCAACAGCATTTGGGGTACTCAAATATAGGCTATTCTGCAAAAATCTTAATTAGATCTGGTTTCAACAAATCTAGCACAAAATACACTCTTTTTGGACAGACTATATTTATTCAATAACACTCCTGCAAGCTATCTAGCCCTTGCTAAACCCTTTCACCCACCACTGAAATCACTGTACTTTATAAATTATCAATTCCGGTTAAGAGATGGCAAATTTACCTTATTTTTTATTTCAATAACTTCACAGGGGAACTGGTGGCGTGACTATCTTCTGGGAAGAAAACGTGGTTCTGGCTTGATTGTGTTAGTTCCTTCAAAATTTATTTATTTTCAATGCTAATTTACTAGTTGGTTTGTATCATTTATACCTGTTATTCCATTTTTATAAATGGTGTAAAGTATAACAGAATCCCTCAATTTATTGTAGGATTAGTTGCAATTTCAATATAACCAAATAATTCGTTATATAAATTAGTACCGAAACTGAGAAGAGCCAGAGAAATAATCACCTGTGAAATACAGCTGGACCATTCAATATCTTTGATGATTGCCTATAAAATTACTTCAAATTCTGCCTCATCCATTCCTTGCAAAGGAAACCAACATACTGCCAACCTGCACATTTGGTGATAAAAGATGAATTCAGGAGAGTTATCCTAAAACCAGTTATGAAAAAAGTTCAGACACCATTTTGCACCAGATGATAAGCAAGAACACAATGAACAAAATCAAACCCATGGTTTAATGCCATAACAGAGACTCTAGAAAGGGGAAAAAACATTTATCTTCTCCTTCATACGGAAGATCTAGGATGATTTCCAGATTGCAACAGCTGCTTTGCAGTGCCTTCTATTATTATCTGGAGTTAACTCTTTTAAATGACTTCTTAAACAATTCGGATCAGCACCTTTGTGATCAAGCAACATAAATTGTGTGTTACTGCCAGGTAAATAGGCATAGAGGGGCGTTAGCCCAGGATTAAATAACATTATTGTATCTTAAAGCTGTGAACTTAATTCTAACTGTAGGAGGAGGAAACTACCTCTCTGGGAACCTGTAACTACCCTCAAGAGGTCTAAAACCTTGCACTTGATCAAGGACTGATCACATTTATAACACTGATAAGGAGCTGCAGTTATCAGCAAGTAGTTCCCACATTTTGCCTAAGATCAAGACTTTTTCTCACTTTTGGGAAGGTCCTGTGAAAAGGATGCCTCTGTATGAATGAGTAAGCCTGACACTATTTTCCCAGCAAGACAACCAGTGAATGCTGTCATGGGAGAACACGCTGCACCACCACACGCTGTGAGGTTGAACATTTTCTACAATTCACTGCCCAGACATGTAGCTGAGTTCAGTTAACAGTGAGGCAGGTTCTTCTGGGCAAACCTCGACAGTGGGTTTCCTAGTGAGCCCTGCTGACAAGTCAGATCGTGCTGTTTATTTATTTCCAGTGCAATCTGACCCATGGGTTAGGACAACTGACTGAAAGCCTCTCCTTACCTGCCCTGGGATTCCTGCACATTCAGAGGGTTTCTGCTCTGCTCCTCATCCACAGTGAAGCTACAAGAGGAGATATCGTCTCCTTTATGCATTGCTTAGTTTGGATCCTCTGTTTGGTCTCCAGTCCTGGTTTTTCCATATGTATGCTATCCTGAAAACAGCACCAGTATTTCTAACTCTGTAGACTTTTCACCACTAATTTACACATTAATTGGTACAATTACAGCGCAGTGCAATTATACTGATTAATGTGTACATTCATGGTAAAAAGTATACAGAAAAGTATACCGAGGCTCCGTATTTCATAGACAATGTTTGTTTCAGTGCTGCCAGCCCTCATGATTTTGTTGGGACTAGGGTTAATGAGGTAATAATAACGGTGTTAGATTTTCACCGCTCATTAAAAAACAAAAAGTAAACATCAGCCCTGTGAGCAGAGAGGAAAAAAAGTACACCCCAGTATCACTGCAACCTTGATGCATCCTGAACAGGCTATTGACAGCCTATGATCTACAGTTACTGGGGTTGGCGATGCCTTTTTTTTAATGCATCTACATGAATATCTAAAGGAGCTTTAAAGGACCTCTGCCCAACTCGCCTCTTGAGATTTGAAGGGTAGAACAGACAGTGGCCTACCAAGGCTGGCTGCTGCAGGACTTCACTCACCAACATCAGGGTCTGACTCCTGTTTGAAATGTACTCTTTGCTTTCCTAAGCAGTCTAGTCTTGATTTAATACCACATGATATGCTCTTTCTTGTGACTTTAATTAAAAGTGCTGCAAATGATTTTGCAGCCCCACTACTGAAAGTTAATTTTATTGATTAAATTTTTGACCCCGTCAGAATAGATTTCATATTTGCTTCACAAGAATTATTTTTCACAAAATGCCCTTGACTGGTGTTAATTACATTGTCTTAAATCTTTCACTGATTGCATCTGGCCATATCTTTCCAATATCGAGCCTCAGGCTCACTGTCAAGCCAACCAGTTTGCCTATATTGGCCTATTCACTTTTTTAAATACTAATTTTTCTTTACCCCTCCAAAACTTCTCCAGCATGATAAAACGTAACAGAAATCAGTTCTAGTGATTTAAATTTCCTTTAAATTTGCAGGCAACTTTATAACCTTAGGAGATACAGTTTAAATCTGTCACTTCTTTGACATATTTTCTCCAAATAATACCAATATCTTCCTCCCAAAAATCTATTTATGGATAAATTTTTCCACATAAAAAATGAATGAATAAATTTAAAGTATATGAAGATGCTAGGTAAACAGGGAAAACTAAAAATATCTAGCCAGACTAGCTAATAACAGCACCATAGCCAAGAGGCAAGAACAGGTCAGATTATATGGTAAACATTTACATTGTAAACACAATTCTGTTTGTATAGCTCCCAGTTCTATATATAACCTTTTGAATTCCCACATTAAGTGTAAGAAATGCCCTTAAGTAAGAAAATACAGTATAATTTATTGGCAGCAGAGAGTCCATTTGGAAGACTTGGGGCTGGTCTGTAATTTCCTTAAGTCAATAACAAAAGTTCTACTGAATAAACATTGAAACATTGTCAAGATCTTGAAAAACCAGCAAGATTTAGAGATAAAGCCTACTTACCTTTTCTGAGACCCTATACTTCCAAAACAAATTTCTAATTTCAAATGAACTTTAAAAACAAAATATTAGATTTGGGCAGATAGATAGGCAATGTACCATGTCAGAATTTTGTTTTTTTGCCGTGGTGAAAGGACTAGAAAGCTGGCAGCGTAACACAGGATGCTCATTTCAGTAAGGAAAAGTCAATTACATGAAAACACGAGGAGCTCATGCCTGAAAAGCATACTTTTTTAAATATGCGGCAGCATTGAGGGCCCCTTGCACGTACTTGCTTACCTTTGCAAAAGGCTCGGCAGCTGTGGGTCCTGGGGGACAGGCAGCACAGCTGCATGCACTGAAGCCAGACAAGCAGCTGCACAGTTGCCCTTAATGAGGAAATAAACCCCTAAGCTTGGCACCTAGGTCTTGCAACCGCCAAGCTTTTCTTGCAAAAGGTCATTGCTGTCTTACACAGCTGCTAGGGAAGAAAGCGCATGGCGCTCAAGAGATGGTCCATTCAGCATTGGACGGCGGACAAAGCAATTAACCGAGAGGTAAATGTGTATTCTGCAGTTTGTACCTACAGCAAACCTTCACGTTACGCTGAGGTTACACAGGGTAAACTGTTTGGCTTCCAAAAGCTGGGTCTCTGTAGCCCACCAGGAGAGAGAACCGGAGAGCAGTGAGCACTGGCATGTGCCAGGAGCCCCTTAGGCAAGTACAAACAGCCCCCCCTCACATACAGAGCTGCTTTGGTCTTGCATAGAGGGCTTTGGCCTTTTAAACCCAGGCCACCTGTAAAAAAGGAAGATTGCCCCATTGGTCTTGTGGGGCCCTGACTCTGTGTGATCCCTTTTCTTGCTTCCAGCACTCGATAATGGGTTGCAGCAGGAGAGGACAAGAGGGTCTTTCCCAGTAAGGACCAGCTGATAGCTCCAGCTGTTAAGTGCTCCAAAGCTGATTTGCTGTGATGGAAGGGAAAGGAGCCAGAAGCTACACACACAGTGCTGGAAAAGCCAAGGGATCACAGGGAGAATGTGCTCAAAAATTTCTCCAGGATAAAGCTGGAGAGAGGCACATGAGTCTTCTGCGCTGGGCTGACCTGGGGAGGGGAAAAATGTTATCAAGTTTTACCTAAATCCAAACCATGGGGTAATTATAAACACACGTGATTATGCACACATCTATAAATAAACATGTATATGTACACTTACAAATAGATACGTGTGCGTGTACATATGTATATGTGTACAAAAACGCAAGGGGAGATTAACATTTTGATCCTTTTTCCACCGAAAGCAACACGTTGCAAAGTACACGTTTCCAAGCAAATTCCACTTCTGTGACATTGCTGCCCTTAAAGACTCAGCTATGCAAATGATCTGTAGATTTCTAACAGATAAAAGGCTTCCCCCCCCCCCCTTTCTTTTTCCTAAAATATTAATTTCTGGATTTACAGCTACATGGTTCAATTAAGAAAGAAAATGAAGGATGAAACAAGACACAAAGCACACATCCAAGACAAGGCTTGAAGGTGAATTATGGCAACAATGTGCTGGACGGAAATTATGTTGTAATTTTGCTCCTCCACTGCAGTATTAGACATAGGTATTCAGTTTTTAAGGTATGGCTTTCCTTCATTTCTCAGACATCAATAGTGTTCAAAATGTAAACCAGACCTGGAAATAATAGCTGTGCTGTGCTTGTATACACATTTCACCCACAGACCTTGGCAAGTTCTTTTATGTAAATCACTGTCACCTTATTTTTTTCAACCTTGATTTCCCCAGCCAATATAATATTCTTTTTTAAATAAGAGGGGGTGAAATCTCTCAAATAACTCAGTTCCTCTGCAGAACTTGATGCTCGAGTCCGTTTCCCTTCTCTGTGGCCATCATTGCCATCTAGTGTAACGATGTTGTGACTGCACTATTTTAGGTACAGAAAAAAGGGTAGGAAGAGGGTTATTAGTTACACTGTAAGTCAGTAAAGATGCTGACAGCATAGAATGAAAGTACAGTATTGAAACATGAGACTTAAAATTACAATGAAGCTAAACTGAACTGTGTAGCAGTAGTTATCAGAGAACTAACTCAAAAGCCAGGTGGTTAAAACAACTGGTTTTGCAATCCAACAGAGGACAGCTTTTAACTATGTGACTGAGTTACCATACTTTTCACCTGCCACATTCAGTTTCTAATTAAAAATGTTAACTTCATCCCTTTAGGACTATCTGTGTTCTTACTTTTTTTTAAAAACACGCCCTCCCCATCCCCCACCCCCCCCCCCAAAAAAAAGAAAGAAGACAACGAGCATTTGCAAATAAGCAATGGTTCACTTACTTACAATGAAAAAGGTAAAAGGAAAATGTCCATTCTTCAAAGGCAATTAATCCTGCAGGAAAAAAAATCAAATATAATGCAACATGTCACTTTTTTATAAAATATAGACTTTACAATACAAAACTAAATGATTGTTTGCATGAAAAGCTGGATTTTGGTGCATCAATTCTCAAGATTGTTTGTCAAAGTGTCTTGAACAGTACTACAGTATGGGAAGGAAAAACATCTAGAAATTCAAATGTATTCATTCCGTTCTCCAGCTTTTGGCTGGGTTTCATTTTGGCTAAATTGTGTATTGGTCAGTGCTATCTACAGATCACAGAGACTCTTTCCTGCCTGCAGTAGGCAGCAGCATCAATCAGGAAGCTCATGAGACACTTTATTTTGCTCTTATTATCCCATCCACACGACCAAACTGGTACTTGGACAGTGCGAGGGTCCAGGATGCCCCTGACCTTCCCATAAAGGCTGCACAGAGCCCCAGGCCAGCACAGGGGCTCTGGTGACGTCTGCTTGCAGGGCCGGCTTAGTCATAAATTAGAGCCACCACAGTGAGTTGTTACTTTGGTGGGCTCTCAAAACTCAGCTGACAACGCAAGCCACAAAATAGGAAAAGTTATATGTCAAAGGTATGAGTCCCAGGCTTGAACACAGGAAGGAAAAAAAATTCCCTCCCTCAGGACCCTCTCCCTGCTGTATTGCTAAGGCTTGCTAGAAAAAAAAATATAATGCGACTTTGTTATGCCTTAAGAGTAAATAAATAAATAAATAACTTTTAAAAACTGAACCTGAAGAAAACCTCACAACTTTGTCCGTTTACAAAGCACGTGTTATTAAATAACTGTCCCTGCACCTCATGTGCGTGACTCGAAGCCTAAGGGACAAGTAATTTGTTTTGAGCTGTCCTATATTGAGCGGCTCCTCTTGAGATATATTTTTATTCAAAATAGCACCAGCGAAGGGAACACATTTCAGAAATCAGGTTGTGTTACAATGTGACCCAAAGGGTGGTGGTGGCCCAGAGGAACGAGGTGGAGAAACAGGCAGCAGTTGGGAGTTGTAGGAGCCCAACTCATCCAGCATAAAGGCAGATTGCTTTTCTTACAGCTGCAAAGTGGGGATATGCCATGTCGAAGGCAGCCAAGGGACCACAGCATGGACAGCTCTAAATCTTTTCTACCATAACTGAAGTGTTGTGACAGTTTACGTGCAAATTTGAAAAAAGGGGAGTCACAGGCATGGCGTTAGGAACACCATGCAACATACCTCTTCCTTTAAGCACGTAATACAGCATATTGATTTCTTCCTTTACTATGTTTAAAGTCTTCTTGTTCCTGGTAAATAATAAATATAATTCATTGGGAAATATTGCAGGGATTGGGATCTTCTATAGAAACAAGCGGGCGAAGCTGCTTGAAGCTACTATGTATATTCATGGCAATTTTTGCAAGGCTCTGCATAGGATGAGTTTTACATGCTGATCTCCTGGTGAAAGACTGGAGCCTTAAGAGTTAAGTAAGTGCAAGCAGCTAAAATACATCTGAGCATACAGCTGCAGATCTCATAAAGCTTTTGTAGATGCCTGTGTCAATCCCAAGTGGATTGCTTTGACACATCATGGGTATACTTGTTTGGATCATTTTTTTCTACGCTGACTTTGTAAAAGAAGTTGCTTTATTTATTTGTACATCAGTGTTATGTTTAAAAAATGACCCTTTAGCTTTCTAGCAAAAATGAGAAACTTGTTAAACTTACGGCAGGGAAGAGGAAATGAGAGGAACAGCCTCAGAGCAATGCAAAAACAAGAGCAGGACACTGCTTGTTTTTAATAAACCCACTCATTTGACCATCTGACCACTCCTTTTATGGAGAAAAATGACTTTTTTCCCATGACTGCTTTTTTGACTGTTCAAAAATAGTCTTCAGTTTTGTCTTGTAAGTCACTTATAAATATCTATTCCAGAATGCAAATCTTGACCAAAAAAATTCTCCCGGGAAAAAAGTGTTGCCACTACTACCACATTTTTGGCTTTTCTCTTACCATAATTGTGTTAATGTTCATCTGACGATGAAAGAAAAAAACACAACAGTTTTCTAAACATAAATCCAACCACGGAAACCCTAGAGGGTGCCTGGGCCCGTTATTGCATAGATCTAGCATTCTCCTCTTTGTTTTTAAGAGGACTTGAGGCTCTCGCCTGCTTTCCTGCTGTCCTGTGGTGACATCTTCTGGGCCCGACTCAGACTGCACAAAACCACATCCAGCGACACTGGGGGAGGACGGCTCACAAACCCTCCAATTTCTGGCCATTAAAAGACTTCTAAACCAGACCAAAAAAATCTCACTCTTCTGTTTTGCTGCAGGGATTATGCTCGTTACAGCTTTCCTGGCTGGCCAAAAGCCCACCCAACAAACCCCCACCCTGTCCCCAAGAACTGACTCGCGTTACTGTTTTTATTTTGCACCACTATTGAGCTGTAGCAAGGGATGGCTTAGATGTAGGGAGTGGGGCGTAAGTCACCCTTCAGCTTCCCAATACAATGCATCTTGAACCTTGCTTCTTTGTCCAAAGGCTACTTCAACTTCCAAAACTGGCTATATCTCCAAATAAAGCCTTTTTTATTTTATTTTTTTCAGGCAGAACAGGAATGTCCTGGCTATGCAATTTCGTTGTGAAGCTGTATATAGGGGCAGCTAAGACCATTACCCCAAGCTTTGGTCTGCACAGCTCTTTCAGGAGGTATGGAAGTCTTCTACTCCCAATGCCTTCACAGCATACTTGCGAGGTTATCCGACCAAGAGCTTCATGCCCCCATCTCACCTGACACATTGGTTCGATCCAAGGGTTTGCTTGGTCCTCACATGGACATGTGTTACAGCTGAGTATTGAACAACTGCCCATCAGAAGGAGCAAACAGGTTTACCCTGGTGTCCTGGTTTTGGCTGGGATAGAGTTAATTTTCTTTCTAGTAGCTGGTATAGTGCTATGTTTTGGGTTCAGTATGAGAAAAATGATAATAACACTGATGTTTTCAGTTGTTGCTCAGTAGTGTTTAGACCAAGTCAAGGATTTTTTCGGCTTCTTGTGCCCAGACAGCAAGAAGGCTGGAGGGGCACAAGAAGTTGGGAGGGGACACAGCCAGGGCAGCTGACCCCAACTGGCCAAAGGGATATTCCATACCATGTGATGTCATGTCTAGTATATAAACTGGGGGGAGCTGGCTGGGGCGGATCACTGCTCAGGAACTAACTGGGCATCGGTCGGCGAGTGGTGAGCAATTGCATTGTGTATCACTTGTTTTGTATATTCCAATCCTTTTATTATTGTTATTATTATTTATTTTCTTCCTTTCTGTTCTATTAAACTGTTCTTATGTCAACCCATGAGTTTTACCTTTTTCCTTCCAATTCTCTCTCCCGTCCCACTGGGTGGGGGGGAAGTAAGTGAGCAGCTGCAGGGTGCTCAGTTGCTGGCTGGGGTTAAACCACGACACCCAGGACATATTAGCACCCTACATAGGAAGGCAGCGAGACACCAACTCTGCAGATGACCTCAAGGCAGACCTACGTGTACCCTGCATCCCCCAACTCCTCCCTGAACGCTTAAACGACTCTAGAAAATTTGCACTTCTCTTCCCTCACCTTGAAAGACACTGGCCTCACGGCGTCACAGACTCCTCGTAGGTGTCTGGGCCCTTCCACTTGTCACGTGTGCTCTGAAACAGCCACCTAATGGGGTCCTGAGCTGCCTTTGGGCTCAGCCTCCGGGCACGTGCCCCCCAAGAAAACACTTTCTGTCCATACAAAGCAGTGCCTAGGGAACCTTGCCAAAATGCAAGGAAGCTGCTTACAGAGGCTACTGGCCTCCAGGGTGAAGTGGTTTCAGAGTAGGAGGTTTTGCAACATAATTTCAGAGTTAGGCCTTTCATTCTCACTATTTTAATTTACTTGCATGCTTTCGAGAATGGGCCTCTTGGCTTCAGAATCGGTAACTATTCACCCAGCTCTTGTCTGCTGTAGCCTCACGGATAATGAACTGGAACAATGCAAACACAGAAGTGAGGAGTCCAGTGTATTTAACAAGTGAATACACACAACTCTTTCAGCACCTTCTCATTCAATTAAATAAACCTATAACACGGGAAATAGACTCGACGGCACATAGAAAAGTCAATGATAATTTTAAAATTGGTTCTAAGTGCTGCTGGCTCAAGTACAAGTCTTGTCACACAAAAGTGATGTCATGCAACCAAATGCCAAATTAGCTGTTTCCTGGAGAAGGGAGCAATAGCACAGATAGTCTGGTATTCAGTCCTGTCTCAGGGCACTAATTTTATCCCTTTTACCCTATATCAAGCCAAATAGCTTGGGCTGGAAGAAAGGCTGTCGGTCATCTGGAGATGGTATCCTGTATATCCTCGCACAGAGAAAAGGAGAGACTGAGCTGCTGCTCTGCACTGACCTGCAGTAAGTACGGGGTGGTGGAAACAGGTGGAAAAGGCCCCATCCATTTTGCATCTCAGATCTGGCAGTCGGTCAAGCATATACACACATAAAAATCACCTCTTCAGTGCAGGCATACTTAAAATTAAGAGCTTTCTATAGCATCACATACAACTGTCCAGTGTCTCATCTCTGTCTCCCTTCTTTTCCTACTTCTAAACCTTTCTGACAATTTTGTATCCAAGAAGATGCAAAATTTTCTGCACCCTGCAGGTAAATGAGCAAAGCCTTTGGTTGGTTTCTGAGTGCAGCCCAACAAATACTTTTTTGTTTGTTTGGTTGTTGGTTTTTTTTTTTTTATTATTAAATGGGAGGTTGGCAAGATGGAGAAAGCAAGAAACGTTAGTTGGCTAGTTCTTATGGTACCCAAATCAGGGAGGCAGGTAGGAAAAAGTTACGGGACCGTTACATGCCCAGCCTGAGCTATCCCATGGAAGGACTTTTCCCATAAAGGGGAAAACATTTCCTATTATAGACTTCCCTCTTTTAGCTGGTCCAGGCAAGCCATGTCTGATGCCCCCCCCGTTCCCACAAGAAGATTAGGCTGGGGTCCATGTGCCCTCTAGCACCCCTGGGCACCCCCAGCCCACCAGAAATCATCCAAATTGTGGCTTTCTCCTGGTCACCAGAGCACGTCAGACAGGATGTCCTCCCCACCCCATCCCACATGATAAATTGTCCTCGGTCCCAGGTGAAAGGAGGGAACAGGGACCATTACAGGGGTAAGGATGAGGGGGAAGCCCCACAACCAACTGTGTGTTGGTGAACAGTGTATAGCCCTTAAATACTCCCAGAGGGTCTGTGTGGCCAACCCTTGGAGCGGGGTGGTTGACTATCCTTGGTTTTATGGAACGGGCATCCCTTTTAAAGACCACCCTACTTAAAAGTGCAGAATTCTTGTATAGTATGGGCCTCATTTTTTGTTTTCTCCCACACTGCAGGAAACAGTTACAGTCAAACCAGGCTTTACCCAGAAATGCTGCTGCATCAAAGTTGCAGGGTGTCAAGCTTCTAAGCTATGAATTTCTCCTCTGCTGTACAGAGATAACAAATGGACAAATAACAGCTGCTGCTATTGAAAAAAAAAAAAAGGAAAAAAAAGAAAGAGTGTGGTGCAAACCCTCAAAGAAGAAGGGAATTCTTTTCATCAGCAGGTTAGACAGCCTGAACACTAATTTAGCCTTAAAAACGTGCTACAAAAACTACAGTTCCTTCTCCCTACTGTCTGGAGCTAAATGCAGTCACACTTGTGCTGGGTACAGAGTGACCTGGCAGAAACAGAACCAGACATATTGCCAATAAAATCACTGTGCGCTCAAGAAAGCCCTCTGCTTTGTGAGGGAGATGGAGCAGCCCACAAAGCACAAATGCCCTGAACAGCTCATTAGCGGATAAAGTTATTAACACACCCACAGTGGAGGAGTAAAGCAGAAAACACATTATAAGATGAACAACACACAAATGAGAATTTGCAGCTCCATAAGCCATCCCATGCAGCACTCAGACTTCCGTACACTTCAGTAAAACCAAATTTGAATACATAGAGAGGAGAAGGAGAGAGGCAGTGGCCAGAAGAAGAGGTGCTGCATCTTTTCCCAGAAGACCAAGGGGCAAATTCAGTGCTGACAGCCACACTGAACAGCTCTCACCTTTCCCAGCACCACTGGGATTTCTGGAAGCGCAGACCCAACGCTTTGTTTCCTCTCCCCCACTTCAGCTTTTCAGACTTGAGGAAAATCCTGCAAAAATGCCTTCTTCGCAGCTTTCTCACCCTCTGCACTCAGCCCTCCAGTACTACGTTTTGCGGAAGGTGGGATGAAGCCCCAGTTGACAAGCTGTGAATTTAGAGCTGTGATAAGTAGAAGAAAAACCAGTCTTAATGTCTTTACTTTCTGGTGTTCTGATACCAGTTGTAAAACTCCCCAAGAAAAAGTCAGGGCACACTTTGATTTGTTAATGCTTCTGATCTACTAGAGAGCTATACATTTAACTTGCAGACCAGAGGGGAAAATCAGACCCGACAAAATCAGTCCTGCCTGTTGCTTTTATGGCACATACCACGAGGGGGACTCTTTCACAACTTTACAGGGCAAAAATAATTTCAAAGAGAAAGGAAAGGATGAATAAATCAGTTCTGCAGCTAATTGTGCAGAGTCTGTTTTAGGCTTTAACTTTTTAAGCCTGCAGGAGCTGTTAATCTGCAAAGTTCATTAACAGGTATCAGTTTATGTTCATGTCCAACTGCTGTTCTGGCTCCTTTTGGCTCCTGGTTTTATACCGCATGTTGCACATTGCAAATATCCTATCAATTTCTTTTAACAGAGGGGAATTCAAGAGACCTCCTTGATCCACTAGATAGAAACTACAAACAAAAAAACCCCTGACCACCCATAGAAACCTCTGATTATATTCCAGGGCTGGGAGAACCTGCCAGGCTGCCGAGGCACAGCCCCAGCAGCGCACACCGTGCATGAGAATACAGATGGTGCCAAGAAATCATGAGACGGGCAGGGGTGTGGGCAGCAGTTTTTGGTTCGGGGAGCAGAGCAGGAGAAGGGGAATCCGACACAGAAGAGTGCCAGGAGGGAGGGAAGAGGCGTGTGGGCCAAGTGCCGATCTACTCGAGCAATCCATAGCGTCACACGTTACAAACTGCCAGAAGAAGAACAAAAGCACAAATTAAGGCTTCTGCAAACATGCACACGTTTAACCGTGGTTTGCTGTACTTCTCACTAACACTCGGCTCCCATGAAAGCTTGGTATTGCACAGCTGCATATGTCACTTTCTACCTCAGATACAGCACACATCGTAAGGTTTATCAGCATTTAGAGTTCACTTAATATGATATACTGAAAACCAAGATTTAAAAACACAGGCTCTGTTCCCTTTAACTTTTAGGAAGTGAATATAACAGGGTCAATAAATTTCACCCTAAATTGTCTGTACGGCGCCTTTCTTTGCCAAAATGCAAAAGAAACCTTGAGTATCTATCGAACTAAAACTCTGTTATTGTGAAACTACTTTTAGTGGGAGGCTGTGGGTTTATGGTGAAAGTCAGAGAAGATAGTGACTAAAATGAAACTGAGAATTAACTGCCTATTCAAAGAAAGTTGTAGGTGACCTCGCAATTACTTTAAAAGCTTCCCCAAAGAAGAGACATTATCGTTCTAATTAGATCTTCATTTTAGTGGGAAAAAATCTTGTATTACACAGCTGCCATAATTCTCATTATAAGTTAGCAAATAATTGTTCTTACTCAACATATTAAATTCCTACTATATCTTCCAAGCATTAACTAAAACCCAAAGTCAAAGGTTTTTAAGTCTATGCTGGAGGACAGCGCTTGAAAAGTTCTGCTAGTCAAAGTGCAACAGCAGCGAGCACGTTTGCATCTCACGGCAGAGGCACGTATCAGAGAGTGAGGACCAGCTCTGTAACGGTTTTTAAGATCTCAGCTGCGTATGACAGCAGGAGAAGAAAATGACTTGCACCATGAGCGAAGAAAGTATTTGGATTTCTCTCCCCCACCCCTCTGCCACCCACGCCAGAGTCTCGGCAGGGGTCCCAAGGCCACCAGGACAGCCCCAGCGGTCATGGAAGCCCTCGTGCGTCCTGGCTGGCCATCCTCTTGTGGTCAATTGAACAGGTAATGGCTGAATTCTCGCCTTCCTCTGGGGGCACAGAAGCACTCATTTGCTTCTTGTTTTCCTCTACCCAGCTGTCAGTTTTCCTGAAGCTTGTGGAAACTTAATTAATTTGGAGACTGCTAACGCTCCTTCAAATTTGGATGAAACTGGTCATTTGGTTCAGAAATTATTCAGAGCAGGAGGGACAGGTGGGTGGACGCTGCTGTCACCTATGTGTTGTTTCCCTAGGAAATAAAACTGGAAACAAGAGAGTAACAAGAACATTAGAAAAAAAAAGAGGTCCTCGAATCTTAGGAGAGATAATTAGTACCTCACGCATGTTGCAGAACTAATTGTTGATGGACTAATTTTGACCAGGCATCTGGGAAGTACCGGTTATATGTGCACATTGGTGTAGTGATGCTGCAGTGCAGGGGATGAGTGCTTCCCACAAGATACAGGCATGACTACAGATAATAGGGCTCTTTGCCAAATATAAAGAGCACAGTCAAACCTGTAAATAAAACAATCACTTAGAAAAGAAACTTAGAAATCTTTTTGGTTGGTTGGTTTTGAAGATTTTAGTGATCCTATAAGATCAAAACTAACACTCCATTCTCTGGATTCAGCTAGAAAGATTCTGGAAACATGTTATTAAGCAAGACTGTAAAACTTCTTTCCTATACCATTTTCAAAAGATGAGTCTGCAACATTTATTATAATGTAGATTAGGAAAGAGAATGAATCTACTCCATCTGGTCTGCAAGTCAATAAATTCACAGGCTAAAACTAGCAAAGTTAACACAATAGTCTGTACAAGTAGGGTCATCAGCAGAATACTTGCTCAGGCTGAACTTTTAACAACAACATGGTGTTTAAAAAGGAAAAAAATAATCAAACTACATTATAGCATATGTATTTTTACAAGAACTTCATTATCCCTCTTAAGCAAAGAAGTCACCTGCAGGAGCACATGAGCTCTTGCTTCTAATCTCCACAACTTTTGTTGCCTCAGTTTTCCCCGCTTGGTTTGGGGATTATATTTTCCTCTTCAGTTCAGCCACACAGAGCTATATTCAACTGTAAATAAGATCTCCCCAACACTACCTACCTGACCAGACCTTTTCTTTTATAATTTGTTTATAAATATAACCTTTCCTAGAAAGATGAAGAGGGATTAAAGACCAGCTGAACTCACATGTTACTGCTAGACTGCTAGGAACGTCCCATTCATATCGCACAATTCAAATACAAATAAATGGTACTGTCACCAGCAACAACACAGAATACCTGTCCATCAAATGCTATTTCACTCCATATTATGGAATATATTTAAATCCCCCCCAAACCAACAAACCCAAAGCAAACAAAACCAAATAAACCAGTAGTTTTGGATAGTCAAATGCCAAAATTATGCTAAAGCACTCCAGAGAAACCTCACAGAACTGAACGAGTGGGCAAAAAAAGGGGAGGTAGGTGACTTTCAGCAGAGATAAATGCGAGGAAATGCCTACAGGGAAAAAAATAATCCAAACACTACCTACAACATGCTGAACTCTGAACCAATATGTACAACTACACGAAGAGCTCCTGGAGTCATCACTGACAGTTCTCGGAAATCAGGGCACGGCCCAACGTGTATCAGTAACTAAAACCAGTCAAAATAATTGGGCATCGACAGACAGGTCATGGCAGAGATGGCATTTTTCTACTTCCTAGCTGCACGAAATGAGAAAGAAGCTAGGAAATGCCAAATGCTCCTTCCATGCAAATCCTGCTGCAGAAGTTGTTTGCAAAAAAAGACAGAGAGAAGACTGCCTTGGATGCTGAACCTTCATTGGAAACACACCTTTCACTGAAAAGTCCGCTTGTCTATTTAATGTGTGCTGGAGCCAGGCTGCTTTACTAGCAATAACCAGTATTTCTGTGTCCCGGTTCTGGCATTCAATGCAGATGATCAGCTTTTAAATCCACCTGCATAGAAACAGCACTGAATCAATGCCCATAAACCAACCTGCCAAAAGGGAAATGCAAAACCAGGAGCGGGACCTACAGCACAGCGGGGAATCAAGTCTAAGGAGCTACATCCTTACACTTAAAAGGAATATGGCCTTAAACCCTGAACTCTGCAATACAGAGCTAACTTGGCTCAAGCTAGCTATGCATGAAAAAGATCAGTTGTGAACAGCTTCCATAATGAGCTTACTACAAAAAAAAAGCACTTCAAACTAAGTCCCATGTTACAGTGTTTCTTGTAGTTATTTCAGTGCATTCACAAAGATAGTCTCCATTAATAAATCCATGTAGCATTTTGATGCTTGAATAGAAGGAAGGGTCCATATTCCAATAGTTATAAACCTTTTCATTTATTATTAAAGCTTCTAAAATATGTATCAGTAATAAGAACCGAGGCCACATTCTCATAGGAAATGGCCTCACAGAAGTCCCCTTTGCCGCAGCGAAGCCAAGACTAAGGCTCAGCAGGCAAATTGTACTTGGGCACTTAGCCTATCTAGATGCACACAACAAGCTTGGCCCCCAACTGCTACCACATACCGCCAGCACAAAATCCCAGCACATACTAAACATATTCAATGCAAGTTTATGTAATTCTAGGAGATGGTTTGATTTTAATCAGCAAATTAACCCCCCCTTTTTTTTTTGGCCAAAGCAGGAAGCTTCCTCAAGAAGGACTTAAGGTTGATACTATCCCTAAGGTTGCCTATCTGCAACATTATGTGCCTAACTACCCCAGGCCTTAAGGATCATGCCCATGCTCCCCACCCCTGCCCCTTTTTTTATTTTTAATTTCTTACAAGCAATCTATAGATCAGCAAAAGAAGGTCTAAAATCTGGAAAAGCTACACCTGCCCAGCCACAGCAGCCACGGTTTTGCACTTGCATGTGCTCAGGGTACTGCCAACAGCAGGGTGGTGTGCTTACGTACCGGCAAAGTCTCTGCTCTTAAGTGGACCTTAGGAGGACAGTAGTTCCAGCTGCTGTCTTGTACAATTTATTAGATTTTATTGCCCCCAAATTGTACCAATAGAGTGTATTTTCTATGGAAGCTAAACTAGCAGCACTCAGATGAATGTATATCACGGCCTAGGATTAATTCACTTCTACAACTCCCCCCAAAATTCCTAAGGCGGCAAATCTTGCCCTCACCTGATTTCTCATGCAACATGCCAGGTGAATGGATGCTGGGAAGGAAGCACAAGAAATCAAGGTGACATGTCCTGCAGTAGCAGCAGGTGGGCTGTTTCATTGTACTTGCAGCCTGTTACCTTGGTTTTAAACCTCAGAAGCTTTGCTATCTTTTCTTTTTATACTTTTTTCCTTTAGCAACTACATCTTTATTAGTTTGAGGACGTGGAGGTTATCAGGCAGGCTGGAAAGCTGTGTCATAAACAGAGCAGCTGCTGAAATCAATGTGACTTTTCTGCTTGCCTCTGTAGAGTCTACAGCTGAGCACTTTGCCTCCTGCTAACCCAACCTCATTTGGCACAAGAAGCTATTTGGCTCCGTTACCTTCACAGTGGCAAAAGAAACGTGCACCGGCTTCGACAGGAGGTACACCTCACGCCGGCGGGCACAGGGCAGCAGGCAGGCAGCTCCAGGTCTGCGTTTCAGGCACAGCCACGGCATGAATCCAGCAAGTGGGACCAGGAGGGAGAGGTGCTGCATTGCCACGGAGCGCGTGCTGCTGCAAAGCCCTCCCGGTGCGCACCACGGCACTGCAGCCACTTGCCCCCACTTCGGGAGCTGCCGGGGACCGGCGGTCCCAGTATTGCGGAGTGATAACGAGTGCTGCGTGTTTCATCATTTCTCTCTCTCCCCCTTCTCCTGCCTCCTTTAAGATATATTCAATTTTTCTAATCAGAATTTCTGTCTTTCATCTACGGTAGTCTCTCCTTAGCCATTAGATTGTTTTAACAGGAAGACCAATTTTATCTAATAGTCTATGCCACAGCTATACGTTTATAGATGGAGAAGAATGATGGCCAGGTGCGTGCATGTGTGTCTACAGATACACATGCGTACGCGCACAAAGAGAGCAAATCCCCTCTGAGCAAACAAGGGCATGGCTATTCTGTAAGTCCAGAAAAAAAAAGGGACTGTAATTTGTCATCTTGGCAGGATAATTAGCCTGGGCAGCACAACGCCCAGCATGGCTGCACCCTGGCACCCGCGCTAGATGGGTTATCTCTCCACGTACTGTGCAGAGTCCTGTCTCTCCTGCCCTTGCTCACCTTTTTTAAGGGAAAGAAGAAGAAGGAGCCAGTGGCTGAGCCAAGCGTGGCTTCTGAACATGAGATCTGGGAGCACCGCTTCTGTTCCCTCCCTTTGCTTCTAATTCACCTGGCCTTAACAATCCTGTCCACAAACAGTGTTTCACCACATCAGGAAGGTCTTTCAAGGTCCCTACAGGCCACTTTGTGCCCTGATGTCTACTCAGAATTCGCATCCTCGTACTTCATTTATTTATGCATATTGATAGTGTAACTATGCAGATCTTTCAGTCTGCAAGGGAAAAACATGTATCAGTAAATTAAACTGATGGGAGAGACAAATATTTACTATTCTCACTTGGCTTGATGATGTTATTAAGTTTTGTAGTTTACTGCATTCTTGTACTTTGTGTTCCCCATTTGAACAGTGGCAATTAATCAGCATTCATCATTTTGTTTACCCCCTCTTCCTAGGACTAGCATGCTGTGGTAGCTTTTTGTAACACTAAATCAGGGCAGACCCTGCTTAATATTTTATATATTCAAAAATTGCACTTTCCTTTTTCACTAAAACAGCCTCTTACCAGCATTGCTGAGATAACAAGTTAGAATAAAATAGCTCTTTGTGAATGCTGTTAGAGACATGCTGTCTAGGTCTAATTTCTAAAATGTAATACATTAAAAAAATAATAATCCTTCTACCTGTAAAAAATTAATCAGATTAAATAATGACCTTAATACAATTTCCCCTTGGTGACCTTTATTGAGGAAATTAGAAATTCTTTTTTAGATACTAAAAATAATCAGGGCAAAGTAAGAGTTTCTCTAAACTCTCTTGTTGGCCTTCAACACAGGCATTAAGAAGAATCTAAAGCGCCACCTCGGTGAGTAGCAGCTAAACCACGGCAGTGCTGAACACCGTGGGTTTGCCACATTTTCTCACAGAACCCAGTGACCCACTGAGAAGTTGCAGCGGGGCTGGGAACCACTAATTACATCACATAGCTCGTAACTTGCCAGTAGCCCCACAGGAACGGCTCAGTCTGCCCCACAGGAGCGCATTAAGCAACGCGGTACCTGTGAGAGGTTGGGCTCGACTCTCGCACGAAGGAAATTCCATCGGCTCCAACCCACACGACTGGTGGCAAATGACGGCGCTGCTGGGAGCGCTTCTGCGAGACACCTGGCTGCAGGGTGCTGAACTCTCACGAGACCACTGCCCTCTGAAATGGAAACTTGCTTCATTTCTGTGCCTCAGAAGACAACAGGTAATCTATGGGCAGCCAGAGAAACGATGCATACGCAGCCTGTAAATCTAACTGCTGAGAAGAACCAGCAACGGATTTCACCAGTGAGCCATTAACTATCAATCTCCCCAACACTGACGTACAACACGGCTTTGTGGTGTTATCAATATAAAGGCTTATATTCTCCCTAAACTCTTGAAAAAACCCTAAATCTCCCTCTACTGCAACACAACATTCAGTTCTGCACCAAAGCTGCCCTTTTCTATAAGCACCCTGTCCCCGGCTCCCCCAAAATCTCCCCAGAACCCTCTGACTGGACTTCTGCAGCACTCACAGGGCTGCCAGGAACACCTCCCCTGGGAACAGGCACTTGCAAAGTTTCTGGTAACTGCTGCAATGAGATAAGCCCCATACCTGCCCTCGCATTTGAGTTTGCCAGGTACCGTGTCCAGTCTTCTGGGAGTAGAGAAGGAAGTCTTGAGCGGTATGCACTAAAAAGGCTAATTTTACCTTTGTTGCCTTAAAAAGGTGATGATGTTCTCTATTCTTTAAGCATTTCAGCAGAGCTTCGAGGCGAAGAGAAAGACTTTTAACACTTTGACACGGGATCTTGTCCTTATTCTTTCAAGAACCACGAAAGAGCCACTGTACAGGCACCATCCCTTCCCCAAACATGCTTTTGAATACAGCACAAACAACTTACCAGCTATTACCTGCTCCGAGCAAGGTCAGCCCGGCCAAAGCTAGAGTTTCAATGGGACCTCCTGAAAGCCAAATACTGGTTAAAAACCTACAGGCCTATACAAAGCACGGTACCTCCAAGGGTCTCCACGCTTCTGCCCAGTGATCTGGTGGATTTGCTGCCTGAGCAGCTCTGTGCGGTTCCTCCAGCTCTCCGTGGAAACTGCTGCTCCTTGCCAGGTGGAGAGCATACAAACGAAGCCTCCTCAGGCTACAACCACTCACTTATTTCCAAGCAGCCCTCTCCACACAACCAGGATTGGGAGCTTGCATCCCCTTCTGCTGGACTCTAGCACGGGCTCCCCATGCCTGTTCGCCCCACGCTGGCTGCTTAGACAGAGCCAAATGGTGGCAATTCCTCAACGCCACGGCCACCCGTATGTTTCTATGGCATCCATAGGGGGACAGGCGAACGCTCCTCAGAATGCTGCAACTCATTCTGGGTATCACGATGCTGCATTGCAGACAGCCGTTGCTTAACGACAGTTTGCAGGGTTGGCGTTGCTCGTGTTGGGTGGCTCGCGAAAGGAACAATATAATTTTATCGTGTATTGGTAAAGAGCAACAATCAGTGCCAGAAAGATAAACTGCGTTCCAGCCGTCCAGGCTGGTGCCACCCTGAAACCTTCGGTTTTGTTACGCTACAAGTGAATTACCTGATTCTGCTCATGTTGTTGCTACACTATTGATCCAGGTCTGTGCTACAGCTTTATCATTTGATCAGCTGGGCTTAGTGCTCCTAGTCCAAACAGTTAAATTACTGAAACTCTCTTCTTCCAATAATAAAGAAAAAAGGTAATGTTCCTCAATACTCATCTAATGGGCTTTTGAGAACCAGCTGCCTTCAAAGTTCATGTGATAAACTGCACCGTTCTTTGGGTTTATCCAACCTCGTGGTTTATCAATACTTTGTAATAAATGAAAGTCTTTCTCAGACTATAAATAATGAGACAGTCAATGGTAACTTAAAGTTACCACTTCTGAATGCAGCATTTGAAGCCAGCAAGCGTGTGCTGAGCAGGAGAACGTTGCTGCCCTTTTTATTTCTGGCTAGCTGCGTGTCTTTGCACAGCCACAAACTAGGGCTTGCTGAGAAAGCAGTCAAATGTATAAGCCCCGTTTGCAGCTCTATTACAAATCTTACCAGGTAAGAAGCATTCATCGCCATCCACCAGCTTTAAAATACACTGAATTGTAAAGTTTTGCCTTATAACTGACATTTGTTAGAGGCAAACAGATGTAAAAAGGAGAAGCCACTTCCCAACCGCTGATATCATCACACAGAAGCAACCTGGGGATGACCACCACGAGAAACCAGCACCACCATGGCTGTGATCTATCAGAGATTTTTTAAAATATCAAGCTGTATTCCCTTAGGGGCGTGTGACGCTTTCCAGAAAGCACTTCCATGGTTGTGACTGGCCCAAAATATCTCATTCCCACTAGGTGTTTTTCCACCATGTAAGCTGAATTTTCTGTCAGAGGTTGGTGCTGTTCTCCCACTGCTAAAAATTTAGGGTTTTTTCAATCTGTTTTCCATTTTGCTGACTATGCAAGTTTTCCAGCCACATAACCAGGTTCTGGAAGGATTCACCCCGGGGTGGGTGACTTCACTTTGCCAGCAGAAGGCACCAAGACAGACACACACATCACCCGCCACGACCGCACTGTCCTTTTCCCCACACCAACCCAGGAAAATCCTAGGTGCAAGGACTACCTACCACTAATGCATAAATATTTTAAGTTTCCTAACAGGTCCAAATAGATCTGCGGGGCTGTGTTTACAGTCTTGCTCATAGTGGTATATACTTAAACAAAGGAGAAAGAAAAGAAGTTTGTATTTTTCTCCTGACATTCCTTGTTCTGCCTCACAGTAGGCATTACACTGCCCTTCTACAGCCACACAGTCAGTCATTTGAATCTTGCTTATACTGAAAATGAAGCAGATGCCATACTAAACCACAAAACTATTAGTGCCTGCTTGGAGGAGTGTACAAATTAAATCCATGTCAGGAACAATGATTATCACCTTGATCGGTCAGCCAGTAAGTAGTTCTGCCACCCAGGGGAAAACGCTCGTGCCTTGCATCAGCTTTACAAATTTCAGTACCTAAATAACTGTAAATTATATCCCAAGACCCAGATATGCTATTCTACTTACTGGATCCACCAAAGCCATGCTAATACTTCACTTCCCAAAGGAAAAGGAGAAGTAACCTTTTTTTTACTGTATCAGCCTGTACTGTTATCGCTGTTGGTTCTGGCACCTACTGCCTGCTCACAGTCTAAATTCTGTATTCATTTACAGTATGGTATCCCCAGAAAATAAAGACTCAAATTCTGTGTTGATTTACAGTATTACTTCCAGAAAAAAGAAAAAAAGAAAAAAGAAAAAAGAAAAAAGAAAGAAAAAAGAAAAAAAGAAAAAAGAAAAAAGAAAAAAGAAAAAAAGAAAAAATACCTCCCCCAAATCTTCTGTACCTCTGAAAGATTTCACAAAGCCCTCTATTTGCCAACAGTATTCAAGATTTTGAAAGTCAATACAAGTTTACCTAAAATTGGGCTAGATTTAGGTAAACCCCAGCCATCGCTGAAAAAGCGAAATTTCTTACGCTCTTTGCATTGTGGGAAAAGTTCTGAGCGCTTGGACAGCACAAAGGAGACAGTGTTGACAGGTTTTGCCTTTGATAAGCATACACAGCACTACTGACCACCAGTGTTAGGCCTGACAATCCTTCACAGAGCTAGAGCTAAAGCTGGTACAGCTGCGAGTCTCCAGAAAATGAAACATTTTTTTTTTCCCCTCAGAAAACTGAGAGTAGCTGGGAGAAAATGTTACTCTAAAAAGCATATGTCTTTATCAAAGTATTTACTACGGATCTTGCAATAAAAATGATGTAGTGAAATAATAACAGTATCTTAAACAGGATTAAAATATAACATTTTACTAGTTTTTTTCAAAGAATAGATTTTTTTTTTTTTCTTCCATCATTCTTATCTATATGTTCAGACTCTAGCTAAAATCCAAACAGCTATTTTTTGTTTGGTACCAAGTGCAAGTATGCCAAGATAAAAGAGTGAGGAGAAAGAAATACCCGGTCCTTTTTTTTTTTTTTTCCTTGCATGGTAGGCTACATTGCATTTCTCATGCCTAAAAACAAGCACTGTCTGAAAATATTTGGTCAGAAACCTCAGCTTGAAAAGGAGATATTTGACAGAAATGTCACATTTACATCGGCGTAACATGCAAACAGCTTCTAAAGACAAACATTAACAGGAACCTCATGGAGAACCTGTGCAAGGGGAAAACAAGCACAACCACGGTAGCAGAAGTCCATTTACTGCCAGGGCAGAACCAACAGCCATCGTCATCCAGATCTTGTGGTGAAACTTCAACTACAGCAACAGGGAAATAATGATGATGCCAATCATTTCCTTACTAATCACATGCATTTATCTGTCAACTCTTCCTATCTTTTGAGAGGTGTCCATATTGTTCTCACAACTAGTTTGATCTTATCCTGGAAAAAAAGTTTGCGTAATACAACAGGACACTTTGCTCATATGAATATGTATCTTCTTTTTTTCCTTCCTATATCACACTGGAGAAAAACACTTCGCTCTGTATTGCTAATGTCTTTTAGGTACTGGGGACTATGAGCAGTGGCATTTCTCAGCTCCTTATTCAAGTTGTAACACAACACACTCACTACTTTGAGGTGCAAATAGAAATTGTAAGCAGGTGCCAAAATTCATCTCGTGTATTTTACAAGTAATGCTTACTTAAGAGTTTTTGAAACAATTCTGTGTGTGTGTTCTGTCACCCTTTGCCCTTCACAGATCTGTTTATGCATATTAGCCTCGTAAAATATTCACTTTTTATCCTCTTCACCATGATCCATTTGTCTTTTCAGCAGGTTTATGTTCAACGCTACTGGAGTGGAATGGTGATTGTACCATTTAACCCAACAGCTAGCTGGGCTTGAAAATGTATCCATGCCCTTCCTATTAATTACTCTTTAATGCCTATTTCTATCACACAGACTCGTGTATCATCCTGGTTTATTTCGGAGGAATATAGCCATAGGATGACAATTATTGATGGAGCATAAAAACCAGAGCTAAAGACCGTATAAAGAAGAAAACAGAACTGATGTGGGAAGAGATGAAAAGATGAAAAATTGACTAGAGAAGAAAATTGGAATGAGCTAATTTACAAAAGAAAATGAACAAACCACGGCCAGGTAACTCTGAATAAGATTAATTGCTATACATTTCCTTCCTCTTTGTAATTTTTATCTTATTTAATCTTCTATTCCACTTTTCTATGTAATGGTGCTACACTCGTACAAACTCCAATTCCACTCTTACATAAGTTTGCTAGCTGGGTGTTGAGCGAGATCCTCTGTTTGCATAAACTGGTATATCACTACTGACTTTGGTATTGTTACTCAAATTTAAGCCAGCCGAGGATTTGCTCCATTGACTTTCATGGATTTATTTTTAATTTATTACTCTGAGTTCAGAATCAAGAGCTCTGGATATAAATCTTGAACATAAATAGACAATTTCCAAATCTAAACAGTATAGCCACAAGTACCATACAGAAAAACAAGCTAGGCATGTATAGAACTGTCTGAAAAGTCAACCAAATGTTGCTGTGCATTTATTAGTAGTTTACTGTTTATTAAACAATAAATCAAGATCCAAAAAACCTAATTAATTTAAATGAAGTATTGTTTAGTGAAATGGGAGCCTGTCAAAATAGTTGTTGGGGAGGACAATTAATTGGTACAAATGTGAGTGCAAATTTTTTTTTTAAACTTTAAAGCGTGTTGTTTGTAGTATACAACGTATGTGCACAATACAAATTTCATACATTTTCCTCAGTGACAATAAAAAGCGCAGTTTATTATAAACTGAAGTAAAAATTAAAATTAAAAAAAAAAAGAAATAATCACAGTTTTGTCATTGGTATGTGAAGGTTGTTCCAAGGGCCCATCCAGAGCTCCTCTTCATCTGACTGTGTGTGTTCACTGTGCGACTCCAAGGGCTCTTTGACATCCTCATTATCAACAACCGATTCGTGCTCTTCTGTGCTTTTCATTTTGGAGCCCCCTGGCTTTGTTAGTATATTTTCGGCCCCTATAGTAGAGGAAGCAAAGGAGACACTGCAAGGTCTTGTGTTCATTTTATCACTAGAAGATGGTCCCTTTGACAAGGTGTTCAGTGGGACATTCTCCTCATGTGTCACTGCAAGCTTGTCCAGTTTCTTGAATTGTTTCCCCAGCCTCACTGGAGACGTGACTTTTAAATTATTACCAAGGCAAACACGACGGGTTCTGACAACAGAGCCATTCTGTGCAATGTAGATGTTACCGTTGATGTTGTTTTGAATGTTCGGGTTATTAAGACGATTCCTCTGGCTGGAATCGGGAGCGCTGTCTTCTCCAGTGGAGCTGGTCTCATACTCTGGGTCGACTATCAACTTGATCCTTTTCTTTCTGGCCCACTGTTTGATGATAAGATGATAAGAAATGTCGTTAAATCTCAGCACTATTTCTTACATTTTCCTGCCCTTTTCTATCTGTTATTTATCTTGTCTTTTATCTAGACACTCATATGAATTTTTATTAACTTGGTCTTTTGTACCATTCCTCTTTGGTTGTACACAGATATTTCTTAATTGTTTTGATTACCACTGTGTGCCCCTATCATGTATACCTAATGGCCTGAACATGCAAACAATTCTTTGTACTAAAAAGTCGTAAGATAGATAAATTAATTTTAGTTCATGAGCTGCATAATACGAGTCAGATATAGTGTAGAAAAACTGTGATGTTTTTCTTCAGGTTTGGAAAGTAGTGAGAAATTTGGGTTCTTGGGTGTTTTGGGTTGGTTTTTTTTTTTTTTTTTTGCTAAAGATGCATTCAGCTGTGCTCCCATTAAGTCGTAGTGCACCTCTCCTTTAGAGAATCCTGAGAACGGAGCCATTACTTTCTGAAGGTTAAAATCACGATATTGGTAAGCCAGTCATATTTTGACACATTTTTTGCCTCAGTCTGTCTTACAAAGAGGGATGAAAACCAACTAGATTAATAACCCCTTCTAATAGAAACTGGAAGGCACTGATGGTGAAGCCATTGTGTAAGTGATACTTCTAAGAAACTACTGTACTAATGGGTAAATGCTAGAAAGGCCTTGAAGTTTTCTTCTGGAGTATTACTACATTGTAAATTCAGTGCAGGAATGGCATTGAGCAGGTCTGTTTTACATGCACGACACATCAGCAGCGAAAGATCTCAGGACCTACACAGGGGAAATTCTCAGGCATGATGTTGGCAAAACTGGCTGGTTAAAAATAGAAAAGCTTGAAACAAGGCTTTGTGCCAGTTTCAATCCAGTGGGATCAATGGAGATGCCTTGCTATTAAATGGAAGATGGTGGAGAAATGAGACTTTAGATCTTATATAATTTATTTTTTTAAAGAGTTAATGCAAACGATTTCCATGTTGCTGTGAATTTGTACTAATAGTGATTACACAAAACCCCTTACTTATTTTAATTTCTAATTGATCTTTTTAAAATAAATGCCTCCTTGCAGTATACTGAAACAAGCTACTATAATTCTTGAATTAATAATGAAACCACCGATATTTCATTAAGGCAGCAGATACCATCACAGATAACTCCCACTGCAATACAAACACATGCACACAAGAAAAACCAGTTTTAGAGAAGGAAAATCATGCAGGGTACCAACAGGTGGTGATTACTCTTTAAGCTTTTGAGAGGTCACACTTTGTACAAATTACTTGGATGCCTATTCTTTTGTTCCTGATAAAGACATACAATTTTCTTCACACAGATATATTCAGATGGATGAAAAGACTGACTAGTTTATAATGGGATTTACGTTAAAACACTGTGTGCAGCTACAACTTTATACTACCTGGGAATGCAAAAAAGCAGGTAAGTGATCATAAACCTAGTTCACATTTCAACTGGAATTAAAGACAGTAGTTGAAAAGTTAGCGTTGCGCTTTGCAGCACAACACCAATTGTCCTGCCAAGGTAACTCCACAGCAGGCTCAAGTATCTTAAAAATTAGAACATTTTTCTCTCCCCCATCTAACAGAGACTCCCTGGCAGAGCTTTGGTGCATACGCCAGAATTTGTACTAGCTAGAGTACTCACTCACAAGACCAATCCAATACTGGCTCAAAGCTTTAATTTTACTTAGGCTTCTTATGGCTTATCTGGATAAATGTAGGGGTTGAGAAACAGCTCTGTGGGTTTTGATACAAGGTAAATAAAGCATGGATGGCTTGTGTGTATACAAAGCTTGCATACTCTGTGTGCCAACAGCACGGATAAGAGCTCCATGAGGAGGTACATCATGCAGAGGTTGCTTCTTATAGGAAAACACAAAGGCCACTTGTGCTGTCAGTAACAGAAGTCCTTCCTATGCAGTCATGCTCACTCTGAGCAGAACTGTGCTAATGCAAGTGTTACAAGATTTCTCTATTGAATGACATCAGATGTCACAGGTTATTGAATTTTAAAAGGCGAATACCAGAATATAGACCATAGGTGATGGTTACCTTCAGCAATACTTTGCTGTTACGCGTCTCAAACTTTTAAACAGATGTTTTAAAAAAAATTATAATAAAATCACTGTACTGTTAGGTGGGAAGGGCAGAAGTTGGAAAATGTAATCCATTTCCTCTTCTGACCAAGCTCACGTTGTACATCTACCTCTGCATTCCTGTCTTGTACACCACTGGCACCTGAAACCTGGATCCCATGATCCAGAAGTAGTTTAATCCCAGCTCTGCTGGTAATACTCTGCAGTTTTGGGAGTGTTGCTTTGCTGCAATTTGAGTTGTCCTCCCTGCAAATATGGCTAATGTTTACAGCAAAGGACTTATCTGAAGATTAGCAAATGCTGTACAGTAGGGGAACATAAGGTGAAACCATGCATGACTTCTAAGTCTTTTCATCCTCATCCTCATTCCTGTTCTTCACTGAATTCCATGTTTTGCCCCTTTTTCTTCCTGCAGTGTTCCATTTTGTGACAGACATAACCTGCATGAACATAGGGCTCTTAATAGGTTTGTGCCATCAGGTTCATCAAGCTATCCATCAGAGCTAATGCAAAATGCAGTGTTACTTTGCTTCACAATGTGCATAATGCAAAAAGGATTAACTCTAAGAATCAACATAATGCCTCTTGAACTACATTTCTGAAATTAGCAGAGAAAAAGAAGTACTCTTTCCTGCCATTCCTGCCAAATTATCTTTCTACATCTACCACTAAGTATACCTGAGTAATCTCTCAGAGGAATTGTATTAGTTTGGTTTTCTACAGTTCTATCCTTAAGACAGCATATAGGGTTCAAACGCTGAAGCAATAACCTTTGTCATTTTCTTTTTGGCTGTCTCTAGTCAAGTGTGTATCGCATAGGAAAGACCACACAGAAGGCACAGCAAACAAGATCACTCCTTACTGCAAAACGTCCACCTACTGTCGCTCCATTTTAAAAGGATGTAGAATCACCAGCAGTCTCTGACTCTGTAATGGCAGTATCCAGGGTCTCATCTAACTGAGACTGACTCTTTTCCTGGGACATCTTTTTTCTTATTTTCTTTCTTTTCATGTTGGTGTCAGAACTTTGATTCTCAGTATCAGGGGAAGTAGCAGTTTTACCAGGAGTGGGGCTAGCTGTGCTTTTTGTCCCTTCAGTACCTTTGGAAGTGACACTGATTTCACTTTCTAGGCAAGAAGATTCATTCTTACTGATAGTTTCCTCCCTGTCACTAACATCTGTATCAACCTCTTCTGTGCTTTCATCCACGCTATCCTCACCATTAATAGCTGATTCTCCTCTCTTGCCTTCTTCAGTAGCAGTAGTTTCTGCAGTGGCAGATGTTTCAGAAACTGCCTTATTTGAGTTATCTGCCATCTCCTTGGGGCTTGCGCTGACTTGCTCCACATCATCTTGTTCATCTTCTTCTGACACCTCTTCTATTGTGTCTTCTAGTTCAAGGCTGGCAGAGGAGGTTTTGCTCTTATAGCTGGATCCTGAAGTTTTTCTGTAGCTCATGTCCCTGTCACTACCTGATGCATTAGAGCTAATACTCGATTTCTGGCTGGATCGCCTTGCTCTGCCACGAGAGCTACCTCCCCTACTTTTTATACTGGACCTTTCAGTGCTTCTTATACTGCTGGACTCACTAGTCCCTGATTTGCTGTATGAACTTCGTGTAGATGAGCTCTTTGACAGACTAACGTCTTCATCACTGTCAGAGTCTTCTTCATCATCGTCCTCTTCAGATGAGTCCTCCTCCGATTCACTGCTAGAGCTGGATCCAGAGTCGTCATCAGAATCCCCAAAATCGTGCCCAGTTTCTTCATCTGAGTCCACAGTACTTTCGGTGGCTTCATCTTGGTCCAGAGTTACTTTCAAGTAGTCTTTGTCTTCTGACTCCGAGCCAGAGCTACTACTCTTCACAGATGATTCATCTGAAGTGTATTTTCTTCTCTTCTTCTTCTTCTCATCATCACTATCCTCATGTTCACTCTCTGCTGTGATACTTATTGAAACTCCTGATTTTGCTTCATCTCTTTCATATTCTTCCTTTCCTTTTTCTCTTGCATGCACCGAATCTTCGCCAATGGGCTCTTGAAATTTTCTGGAGACGCTAATGCGTTTTAACACATGATTTAGTTTTCTCATCGAAGGTCTGTCATCTGTTGATTTCTGGAAGTAACTTCCCCTGATAATCATGCTTTTCTCACCATCCGCTTGGCGAGCTGACATCAACTTGGCATAACTGGAATCTTTCCTACCGCCTTTGACTTTCTGCAGAATCATCGGGAATATCTTTGCTTTCTTCCATGGAGAACGAGCAGACTCAGTTCTTCCTACTGCTTTGTGAGCACTGACTGCTACGCGACTTAAATGCATCACTGCTTTTAGTTTCCTTTTTCCCTGGCTGGTCCTATACGCTCTTCCAGAACCATGTCTTAGATCCATCCCACCACCTAAAGGTCTACCTTCTATTTGAGCCCCTGCTCTCTGGCTTACAACTCTGCTTGAAGGACCTCTGCCTTGACTCATTCCCTGCAAATTATGAAAATGGAACTTGATTACAATTTCAAAGATAGTTATTGTGAAAACTCTTACTCTAAAGTAAGTCAGTAGGAACAAATGCAACATTTTTTCCCAGCATCAAAACTAACTTACCTGTTTCAGAATAGCTTTTTACCAAAGTTATGGGGAAAGTTTTACTTCTAGAATAGGCTGCAAATGCACAACTACCTTACTCGGCAACAGGGAAAAATACTGGCTCAGAAATGTTATCTCTTTTAATTAAAACCATGTGATGAATAAAGAGTCTAGCATTTCTGAAAATTAGATTAAAAAACAAAGGAACATTTAAGTCAACTTTCTTCTGGCTGCCACTGACATTTTAAAATTTCTTTACATTCAGTTGTGAACTTTATGATAAATGAGTTTAGGTGTCTGCTTTTCTCAGGGGAAAATCACCAGTTAGAGGCTGAATATTAGTAATACCCTATTTGGTTAACAATATAAAATGGAATTACCTAAGGCTATGTGGATTTTTTCTTTGAATTAGAAATCTACACTGAGGGAAAAATAGATGTGGATATTAAAAGAAACTTTGCAATTCCTTTTTATGTGTAGAAAAAGGGAAAGAGGTGCTGACACAAACTTTACCGGTCATCAGAAGGGCAAACAGTGATTAGTACTGGAAGAGCTGCTTATTTGGTCTATACAGAACACAATCTTCTAATCAATTACAAAATACATTTGACAAGGTTTAATGGTCCTTCACCTTGCTGCAGAGACAGAATCAACACACCAGAGACACTTACCTCTTCTGCTGCTGATCCATGTGGACTATAGTAGTAGCCACCATCATTCTCCACCACAACTTCCCCATACTCATCGTACATCCCCGAAGGAGACAGCAATCGGCGGCGGCTCCCGTACTGAGGCAGTTCATACCTGGCAAAAACACCATCGTCTCTTCGTAACGTGCGCCAATGTGTTCACGGGTGTCTCCACAGACAGCAACAAATGCACACGCTCACATCCCAAAAGGACAAGAATTTCTTTGCTCTCTTTTCTCTCTACCTTTGAGAAGATGATTATTCTTTTTTCCTTAGTGGTAACACAATCCAAAACCTCTTCCCATTGCAATTGGTCGCAAGCCCGTGACAACTGGAGGGCAACCTGGATTGTGAGGTCTCTGGGATTGGTCAAGAATCCCCCAAGTGCAATGACCTTCTTTCCAGGTACCTGATTTTTGGGGGGATCTTTTTTATAATTAGGGAATGAAAAAGCAGGTTCCCTGGGATCAGTTCTGGAGAATCCCTGTGAGGTTGTAAGAACAGCAATAATCCCTGAAGTGCTCCCAGTCAGAGGGGCGTTAACAGAGCAAGGCAGGATGATGTTTTTCTAGGTAAATGTAAAAGCCCAGACGCTGGCTGGGAACTGCGAGCAGAAAGTATCAGTCACTGAAGTCAGGCTGGTGAGCCACAGAAGGGGAGGAGATGATGGAAATTAATTTCCAAGACAGCAGAAATATGCAAATAAAAAAGCAAATATAAAAACTGGTATGATAGATGGGGTATACACTCTGCAAGCGTAATAATTAGATTCCTAAAGAAGCAGGGAACAACAACGCCCCCTCAACTTTTAAAGAGAGTTTTGTTGTCAGCGCACGCCTTTGTGGACACAAAGATTAAAGTAATCCTGAGGTGAAGTAAAGTCTCCAGATTAGATGCTGTAATAACAAACATCACCAACCTGGAAAAGCAGCATTTTCAGAAATATATAGGAAAAATGAAAACATACCCGTGCTCGTAACTGTAGTAATCTTGCCCATAGTATTCCTGCCCTGGATCAATTCCAGACTCCATACTTAACTCCTGTCAAAAGAGGAACACTGACTGAAGGCAAACAGTTATGCACATTAATGACTGATGAAAAAGGTGCAAAGAACAGTATCTTAAAGTGCAAACAATAGTTTGAGGAACATTGACAACTGTCAAGAACCATAACGAGAAGCCAACATGAGCTTTAAATGACCCCTTCGCTGGTGTATTCACTGGGAACAACTGTTCTAAGTCAGCTACTGTTCTGGTGTGGGACACCGTCTCACCCTGTACAAAAACCTCATTCAGTAAACTGGACTTACAGCAAATACGCTGTCACTTCTTGCGCCTCTCTCAAACGAAAAAACTGCGTGGAAAGATTAGGGCTATTTTACTTACACTGTTTGCCAGGTGCCTTTTTTAATGTTTTCTCAACCATCAACAATCATGAGCGGCACTGGACTAAGCAAGGTACTTGTCTGTATCCTACAAAAGCGCTAGCATGTCCTTAAGCTCCTTTCACACGCTGTTTGGTATTAGGCTGCTCTGTAGAATACCTCTGAACTGCAGGATGGACACAGAGCACCAGGGCCTGGTTTCTGGCCAGGGACTGCATGTCGTCTCTACCTCACAGCTTCCGAGAGGTTTTTCTCCTGTCCGATGAATTTAAAGTTGTGTCAGAACATCTCGTCATAATTACTGATAACAACTGCAGAAACTATCACCATTCCGTACCACAAAAATACCATCAACAGCAACGTCTCACAAAAGCTACATTTGCTCTATGGCTTATTCTGGAAATGATATTGGGTCTAAAAGATTTGAAACAGAAAGTATTGGGTTTATAATCCAGAGCAGTGTGCTAATGCTTTCATTACCTTGGCAGGCCAACCGCTTAGTTCATCTCTAGGTACAATAATCAATTACCAGTTGACTGACATCTGAAAAAACAGATTGTGGTTGGACAGCAAGGACATTATTCTGTCTGAGAATCTGGACATGAAAGTAGGAGGGCTTTCACTCTGTGTGATGAAGTCCATGGGAGCAACTAAAAGGTGCTCAAGGGCAATATACCAAGATGCAGTAAATTTAAGGCATTTAATTAAAACAAAATAAATGGCGTTACAATGTCAGAACTTTCTTTTCATCTAAAAGAGTCAGGGGGGGAAATACTACCTAAGACAGACAAGTTTTTATTAGGAAATGTCCTGGTTTCAGCTGGGATAGAGTTAATTGTCTTCCTAGCAGCTGGTACAGTGCTATGTTTTGGGTTCAGTATGAGAAGAATGTTGATAACACTGATGTTTTCAGCTGTTGCTCAGTAGTGTTTAGTCTAAAGTCAAGGATTTTTCAGCTTCTCAAGCCCAGCCAGCGAGAAAGCTGGAGGGGCACAAGAAGTTGGCCCAGGACACAGCCAGGGCAGCTGACCCAAAGTGGCCAAAGGGGTATTCCAGACCATGGGACGTCACATCTAGTGTATAAACTGGGGGGAGTGGGGGCAGGGAATCGCCGCTGGGGGACTAGCTGGGTGTCGATCAGCGAGCGGTGAGCAATTGCCCTGCGCATCATTTGTACGTTCCAATCCTTTTATTACTACTGTTGTCACTTTATTAGTGTTATCATTATCATTATTAGTTTCTTCTTTTCTGTTCTATTAAACCGTTCTTATCTCAACGCACGAGTTTTACTTCTGTTCCTGATTTTCTCCCCCATCCCACTGTGGGGGGTGGAGGGGGAGTGAGTGAGCAGCTGTGTGGTGCTTAGTTGCTGGCTGGGGTTAAACCACGACAAGAAATTATGTAAAAGCCATTTTAAAAGTTACAGAATAATTAAGAAATGAATAATAATGGTACCTCTGGTCTGAGAAGAGAAGGTCTCAGCAACTGCTGTTGCTACAAAAGAAAATGAGAAAGGGGTTAATTAGGCGGCAACAATTAAAGTGCAGGTCATTTGGGTTTGAGTTAAGATTGGAAAGAAATCCTAAGAACACAGGTCCTTCAGAGCCTTTTGTACGGCAGTCGCCTGGATACCTCCATACTCAGTGAGAACACTGCTAAGCACCTAATGTAGTGAAATCCCTTTACAGTCCACTATTTCTTTTGCCTAATAGAAAAATCAAATTCCCAGTTTATGTGGTGATTCTCTACTTTATTTAACTCAAGAACTTCTGTCAGAGCCCAGGAGAACTATTGTGTGGTGTATGTTGGAGACAGCAGGGAGACAATGGCAGACAAAAAATTATCCACAACAGGTAGAAAGCAAATCTATGGGAATCGGCAGTAAAGTCTGTGCTTCAGCTATTAAAAACCTGAAGTGATTTGATTTCTTACCCAAGTTCCTACTGCAATACCATCACTTTAATTCTCGATCTGTATTTATATAGTTCTGTGGCTTTCAACTGAGTACCTTGCAACCACAAATATACTTTAATTCACAATACCAATAAGACAGTGAAAGATTATCTCGCTTGTTTTCTCTACAGCTTACATGTGATTTCTTTGTGTATGCGGCATGCAGTGAGAAAAGCATGCTGACATGAGGGAAAAGACCCCGGGAGGCTGCACGGAGAGGACCGACAGGATGATACGGCTCCTCACAGGTGTGTCACAGCTAAACATGGCTCAGTTTTGGTAGTCATGCTGTTAATTACTCTGCAGCTCCAGTTTTCTGCAAATGACAGACCGATGCACATCGTTTGCTGTTCTGTAAATTAGGATCGGATTTACTCAGGAAAATCAGTACCATTGTCCCCACACTCCTCCCCAGACTCGGTGGCACTATTTCAGCCAAGTTTCCTGGCCAAAACCAAACCCTGAGAGATGGGGAAGGTCTGTATCTGAATTATGAGACACAAATCAGCTCTGCAAAGGGAGGAAAAACCACCGCAGAACAGAAAGCTTGCAATTTGTAAAGCACCACTGAATAAGGAGCAGCAGGCTCCAGGCGCACACCTTAAGATTAGTAAAACTGATCCAGCTCTCAGCAGTAAATATCAGCCTTTATGATAGAAATGTATTTTGGAGAATTTTCCAGTTATTAAGTAAGTCCATTCAGATTTCTGAAGGAAACTCCCCGTGTTACTCATCTCTGGAGAAAACCATGCTGCAAGAACAAGAGACCACGCTGAGTTGCAGAGAAGGTCTGTGTAGTCCAGTACCAGGCCCGTGACAGTGGGCAGCGGCAGATGATCAGGCGTGCCGGAAGAAAACACAGCAAGCGTGGAGGGAAAGGGCTTTTGGCAGTTTGTTGAGCAGCAATCTGCTAGCCTGGAGGTTACGTCTGTGCCACGATGGTTACTAGCCTCCAGTGAATTTATGCCTCAGGAACTTTTTGAACCACTTTATATTTCTGGCCTCTAAAACACCCCATAGCAATGAGTATCACAACACAGGCTGTATGGGAAAAGTATGTTGATGTAATTAATATTTTAAATGTAATTGGGGAACAGCCTTACCTCTTGCTGTGCATATCCTCGCCTGGAAGTCAGAAAAAGAAAAAAACGTATTAGTATACTTTTGTGAGACTATGTAAAGATGCATGTTGCCATTCTTTCTGGACAGAGGTGAAAAGATAATGTAATTAGAAATATTAGTAGCAAGAAAAGAAGTACATATCTACAATACAAAATATGTTTTTCTTTAGATTTGCTCTGGACATACGAATCATTGCATGCGAAACGCTAGTGAATCTTTGGGATCTTTTCTTGCTTTAGATTGCAAATGAATGAGAAGAAATCCCCAATCCCCACAAGCCAGAGAGCCAGCGCACCCAGTGGAGCTCAGCAAAGGGAAAGGGGGTGAATGCTGTGTTTGGCTTTCCTTGCGCTCCCATAAGAGAGGTCCTGCCCAGCCACCTTCTCTGTTGTCTCAGAGACCATCTACAAAGAGACTCTGTTATTTCATGCAACTGCTTAAGCAGTGAAACAGTTTCTCTTCTACTTCTGGACTTCCTGTATCCACTTGGGACTTGCTAGAAATTGGCCTGGAGCTTCTATTACTAATTTCTTGTAACAACATTATTATTAAAATTACACATTTCCTAACATTTGCTCAGCAGGGGGGAGTTAAACTATTTTTGCTATCTATGATTATTTTGCCACAGGCTTTGTGCTTTTGATCTTATTGGAAATTTTTTGTTGTTGATTTAATTCATTTTCTTGGAGCCATTCATATGCATGACAAATGCACTTATGTCTATCAAGTTCTCCATTTTCATATTTTGTGCCAGAAAATTAAAATGGTTTAGACAAAACCAGGGAACAGCAATTTAGGTCTTAGCATTATTATTAAGGATAACCCTGGATTTTATTTTTTTTTTTTTTTTAAGGAGAGGGTAAATGCTCAAAATTATGTTGAGCTTAACCGAGTACACAGACAGCAGTCTAGGGAAAGTCTTTAATTACACTTCAGTAAATAATAAAGAACAGAGTAGAAGTCCTTTTAATTCTTTAATATCACCATCTATAAAGTGTTCTATTAAGATTCAGCACATGGAATTGATTATCAGCATTAAATTAATGCTGTTGCCCATGTAATATAAAACTAATGAACAACTGAAATGAAGATTTATCATTAAAAGATGGTCTGCGACTTTTCAAAGCCCACTTGAGGAACACTGTATTTAGTTTCCACATCGCCTACAACAATCTTCAGATAAAGGTCTTGGGTTGCATAGAGGATAAGTAAGCCTATTACTCTTAATTGCTCTCGAGTACTCGCTATATTGCAGATTAAAAGCATAATATAAGTAATTCTAATTAAATTTGGAATTCAACTTTCTTAAAAATAGCACCACGCTGTGTTTTGAGAGATGCTTACACTTCTCTTATAGTTTTGTGTGGCCACGATTAGATGAAAAAAAAGCCCGCAACAGGCAAAAAATACCCGTTCACTCAATACAGCACAAGGATCTATTCTCACAAAAAGGCAAAGGTCAAAACAACATCAGTTGTTTCCAGGAAGGAACTAAAGCTCTCCACCGAGGGAGGAATTGCTTCTGGATAAACACTATCAGCCAGACTTCACTGCAGTTAGTCAGAGAGAAATCTTCAATGCAAAATGGGAAGCAAGGACATAGTGCCTATGATGATGTAGGATAATATGACAGCTAGTATACACTGCTGGTACTTAACATGAAAAAGAAAACAAGAATGAATTTACGTGTACAAAATGTGCCAACCTTTCACAGATCTCTATTGCTAACATAGGATAAAGGAACTGTGATTTGCCTAAAGCAACAATTTTCCCAATTACTGGCATCCCAGCAGGCATTTGCTATTTCATACTTTCTATCTGTTTCATATCAAAAGCAAGACCATCATAAACTCCAAATACTACAGATACTGCTCAAAGCAGGCAACTGCTCATCAATTTGCCCTGACTCTTAAAATGGAGGTTTCCTGCAGTTCATAGCTGGAACTGAGCAGAAAGCATCTGGAAAGGAGATGAGTGATGAGAGGCTACTGCTGGATTTCAGCTTTGTAAACAGGTTTGCAAAGAAGCGCTTTCCACTGATGCAATCTCTGCTCCTGCTCAGAACTCAGCCCAGTCAAGCTCATGATGAAAGCATAAGAGCTATATCCAGGGTCACATCTGACCCTAATTAACCAAATCAGACAACCTGAAGAGGGGACAGTAAGCTTATATATGCTCAACTTCTTACCAACTACTATACTGTTTATAATACTTTGTAGTGCTGCAGAACTGCAGTAGCATCCAGACATCTCAGTGGGACAGAACTTCCCTGGGTTAGGTTAAAAATACATGCTATTGGTACAGTTTCTTTCCCGGTCTAATAGAATGATTATTTTAACAAAGGCTATTCAAAAAAAACAGCAGGAGAACAAAGGTTGCATTAATTCCAGACAAAATGAACCTAGGTTTTGTAAACTTTCCAACTTACTAAAGGTTTCCAGAATGAGAAAGTAGGTGTTCCTCATTAGTGAAGAGCGGATTACCGTGACCCCCACAGACTCTTCTGAGACTGATGAAACTAAATATTTAAAAAGGAGCTCCTGTGTGATGTCCACTCCTTCTGCTTAAGGAATGCCACGCATAATTGTAGCCAAATAAAACCTTTGGAGTTTATGCTGTGAATTACTAAGCAGCTGTAGCTTTACCGCGTGACACTAGATGCTGCAAAATTAGGTCATATTTGTCTGAGATTTCACTAGTGATGTAATAAACTTCACAAAAGCACCTGTTAGGGGTCTACCAGCTCTAAAGTGGCATTTGGGTGCTTAAATTCACATCTCTGTCTTAGGGTCGATCCACTCTGAACAGGCTTAGCACAATAATTTCTCACGCTCATCTCTGCACACTTTCCACTGTCCCACTGTCTCCATGCCAGGATCATGGCAGACACACAGAAACAAGTAAACATGCAAGCCATCTTCCGATGTTGGCTCTTAAAAGTTTCTCTACCTAATAGCTGCTGAACTTGACTATTTGCTGCTGGTGCTGCAGTCGTGCCGCTCTTGGAGAATTTAGCATCATTGGCAGGTATTCTACATGCGTGCATCTCGTAAATTATACAGATTCTGTTACAGCAAAGATGCTATGATCAATAATCATTCCCCTCACACATTTAGCTACTATACGTGTCTTGGAACTACATTCTAGCCCAACAAGACTTTTAAGCAAAGAAAAATTCTAATGCATCAGTGAAACTTGTGTGATGGAGTTTATGGAGTTTGACTCTGGGACAAAGAAAGAGAAACTACCTTCAGCAGTTTCTGCCTGAAGCATCCATACATGTCCTAACTGCAGATTTAAAAAAAAAGAAAAAAAGGAAAAGAGAAAAAGCCAAGCACCATGGAAATGCTGAGTATCTCTAGACAGTCTGATAAATAATGAATTACCTTTTTGCTCAGAATTACAACATTTGATACTGAACTGGGCTTTTAGTTCTTCTTCATGATGTAACATCTGCCTTTCCCAATATTTTTTTTAAAATCATCATATTAAACACAAATATTTTGAATCTTGGCAAAAGACTAAAAGGAAACTTGCAAGTTGAACCAAACTAACATACATTTAAATGCCGAAACTGCTTTTACTTACCATTTTTTTTCAAAGGACAAGCTAATTTACTATAATTGACAAATTTAATGTCTGATTTAGATGTCTGTGAGCAAAAAAGCCAGTAAGTAAATCCATGTTATGCTCGTTACATGGATTTTTACATGTACTTGAAAAAGCTTCACTTGGTGACACTGATCAGAGTGACTTTATTACAATTTAAGATACGAGCTATTTCAGCTGTAAAGCTCATGGCAGACTAGCAGGAAAGTTAGAGAGACGCCAACAACATGCACATGCAAAATAAAAACCAAACAAATGCTTTGTACATTAAAGAAATTTACAAAATAAAAACTTTCAACATGCAGTTACAATATAAAAAATGCAATGGAAGGCAGAACATAGGTAACAGGAGGGAAGACAGCCAGGTTTACTGACAAATCAAGACAAACCCCTTCTTCTGACTTGAGATGCAAATGTGAGCTGAAAGAAAGCATGCCAGCGTAGCAGAGCGCTGCATCATCTCCCATGGAAGACGAAGACACATTACTGCAATAACTCTGGCTCACTATTGCTGAGCCTGCTTACTACCAGTACTTTCTTTCTTTGACATCCAATATTTAACAGTAAGATTCCTCCCAGGTGGTACATTTCATAGGCAAAGCAAGAGATTCCAATTGCAGCTGCAGAAAAATCACTCTGCTTACTGATATTACCTACAGTGAAGGCTGCTTAACATAAAGCAGTATCAAGCCCTCTGCTGTCTATGACCGATCGCTGGGTAAAAATGGACAGTTTTCCCCAAGAATTTTTGGTAAACAGACTAACCACCAGCATCATAGAACAGTGAGATGTAGCTCTGAGACAATAACTTGTAGAATTATTATACATTACAAATTTCTGAGTGAACAGGAAAGATAATGTCTCTCAATTTGGGATTAGGACGGAATAAGTAGTGATATACAGCAGAGAAAGGGAAAAAGTCTGAATTTCTACAGAGTCTGAGGCAGATACCATGTGCTGCATTAGAGTCATCTCACTCAAAATGTTACATGCAGAAAACATCCAACCATAAATATTACAGTGCTGTCGACTGAGATGGAAAGCGTTTCTCAAGCTCCTCCACAACACAGCTCAAGTTGCCATTCTGCTGGTTGTGCTCAGCCACAGCTTCTGGAGTTGGCAGCTCTGGTGTTGCAACCGGTTTGAGCTTAGAAACGTGCTTGGGCAGAATGTGGTTTTTGTCTATTTGGCTGTACATGTTGGCCACAGACTTTTCGATCGCCGCTAAATTCTGAATGTTTTTAAGAATACCTTTCAGCTCCCTACGGGGAGGAGGCTCTGGCACTGTGGCCGGTGGTGGTACAGCTGGCTGTTTGGCAGGGGATTTTGAATGCTTGGCAGGGGAGAGGTGCTGGGTGCTAAGAGGAGATGAAGAAGAAGAAACTGTGGGCAGAGGCGGAGGATGTGGTGGTAACAGAGGAGGGGATGGAGGTGGTTGTGGCAGTGGAGGTGGCAGCAGTGGAGGTGGGGGTGGGGGAATTCTAGGCGGATCTGGAATGCTTTCTATAACTTCTTTGGTCTGAGGAGCTAGAAAACTTTGGCAAACTGATTTCTTTATCCTAAAGGATGGAGGAGTTGGTTTGCGAGTTGGTGGAGGAGAAAGTTCTTCAGGGTAGTCGTGGTGAGTGATGATTACAGAGGGGACCGCAGAGGCCTCCGGTTCAACTACTTCAGCACAAGGTGTTGGAGAGGACAGAGGAGAAGAGTGAAGGCAAGGAGAAGCAACCACACTTTTAGGAGACTGCTCTAGCACGTTCTCTCCTTCTTGGAAACAGACGCTGTGTGTTGGCGATCGGATGGATTTCACATCAGGAGATTTCACTTGTTTCATTTCCTGCAAAGCCTGCTGCTCAAACTGTCTTGCCTTCTCTTTTACAGTTAACTTGGGGCCACTTATTTTTTGAAATAGTGGACTGCTAATATCAACACCGCTATGATGATTTTCAGTTCCTTCATTCTCTGCTTTGAGTCTCTCCTGTTGCCACTGAATGGGGTCGATGATAACTGGCCTACTCGGAGAACCAGGCGTGTGTCTCTTAGTAAGGTGAGTTGGTACCGTCCATGCACGGTGACTGCCTCCCAAAGAGGCATCTCTCAAGACTAGTCTTGAAGGAGAAAGAGTATCTAGAGTATCGTTTCTTTTCCGTAGAAACCCAGCAGCAGCGGGACTTTGAGGGACACCTTCCACATATAATGGGTTTTGAGTAGTTAATGGGTTCTCATCAGATAAAAAAGTAATGTTACTTGAAGATTTGGGGAGATTATTGTTCAATGATCCATTGATATTAGATTGCTTGTGAGCCTCAATAGCACGGGAAGCAAAGCTGCTTATAACTCTCTGACGGTCTCCTTCTTCTAAGACTGACTTTTTTCCCCTGCTTTGTTGGAAATGGTAGAGAAGAAAAAGACTTGAAAGAAAAGAAGATAATCACATGTGAGGAAACATGCATGGACACAGATACTTATGAGAGAGAATAAAAGAACGTATGATATGAATCAGAGCCATTAAGTTACTTCTAGCAAACTACTACTATCCAACAAAAAGATCACATTTACTAGACTACTGGGCAAGACATTTACTTTTACGTCTTCTTTAAGGGAGAAGGACTTGAGGAGGATGAAAACTTAAAACAAGTTTTCAGCTACTCAGCGAGTTCAAAAATAAGTTAACCTGTTCTTAAAAAACCCCTTGGATTTCAAAAGTATCAGTCAATACCGTACCCTATCTCCCCAGTGACACAAAATGTCAATGCTACGTAGTTTTGCGATACAATTTCTCTGTGACATAACATGCACTCATGGCATGTATACTGTATGTATGTATATATAATTGTGTCTCCATCATTCAAACCGCAGTGGCACTGTACCATACTGCACACAGCCAACGCAGAATATTCACAGGGATTTTTACGTTAAACCTATTCTGTAATAATCATGCATCAAAACTCCACTATTCTATGAAACACATGTAGGATAAGGCAGTCTTTCAGTGTGCCTGCATTGCCTTTTAAGGACTGGCCACAGGTCACACAAAATTAGAACTGTGGTTCAAGCTGACGGTGAGCCTGAAACGGTGGCCCAAGGAGGAGTCAGAGGTGCACCCAGGCACACCTGAAGCGTAGACCTGTAGGGCCTCTGTGAGGTGGCCAACAGGAGCTGAAGCCAGTCAGCAGAGATGCATGTCAGACTCAGACCATTCTCCTGACACTGATTCTTAAAGAATTACCAAGCTGGGCATTGTTTCTTGCATTTATGATATACATATTGACGCAGAAGCATCAGTATGTGTATGAGTTTCATCTCTGCGCCACATTAAACCAAACTAAAAACCCCTGCAGCTGGATTACATTGAATTTCTACACCAAAAATAGGATGTCTCACCATTTTCTGGAATTCATCTAGCACCTTCCTCAAAGATTTTTAATACCACAAAATTCTGAGCAGATCTTAAGATAAACAGTATTTTAAGATCAATATCTGCCTGCTAGAAATGTGTGCCATTAGAGGCCTATTTTAAATAATGCTCACCTGAGGCTGAAAATAAATTTATTTCCCCCAAACCTGTGACAAATTTAAGATATTGGCCAATGTCAGATAGAGCTAAACCCAAACCCCTTATCCTTTCAAAGAGAAGATTACCCTTGTCAGCAATGAGATCGAATCAAAACGCGTTTCCATTGCTGCCGTATACAAATTTATTGTAACTGAACAGACGTGCTGTCTAGCATGGGGATGCAAAAAAACCAAATCACCCCAAAACAAAAACAAAAGTCTTAAAAAGGGTACCTACTCTAAAAAGCTCTCTGAAATATTAAATATATCTGTAAGACAGGCTATGGTGAGAACATGATGGCATAAGGGAACATTATGGTAGAAACGGGGTATAAAGACTGAATTCCACTTTTGTACAATTCACTTATAACTTCACTATCTCTGCCTAATGCTGGTATTCCACATTTTGAATGCCATACTTAAAACCCTTCTATTTTCTGCAGTTAAGCAACTGCAGCTAAAGTATAGCATAAGTAACAATGACTTCTACACACACACAGAAATCAATGTACCATATAAAACTATTTTTAGCAACTTAGAGCTGTCCAATATTTTCACAAAACCTTCTGAGTTAAAAATTCTAAGTCTTGTCTCTACCAAAATTTGAGTCATATTGTTTAGAATTTAGATAAAAAAGGATTAGGCTTTATTAACAAAGGAGTAGGGGAAAAACTACTTTTTCCATGATTATGTGAATGTTGGAAGATGGGAGTTTTAGACCTCTTGGTCAGATGGATTCCATCTTTTTTTGGTGTTGTTTTTTCATATCTCAGAAAATATTACCAAATTTAAATTAATGGAAATTTAACCTCTAGTGGTTAAATATTCCCTAGCAAAACTGGAAGAGAAATTTAAATAACTAGATACCGGATAGGAGTTAATTAAGAGATATTAAATCTCCTCTAAGTTATTTAATAAGTAAAAGTGCCCCGAAGGCCTGTATTTATTAATGAAACACATTTGCTTCTTAACTTTTGTTTCTTGTTTTGACTGGGAGATCACCCACGCAGAACAACTACAGCTTCCTAATGGTCACAGGGACCTGAGAGGACTGATGAGAAGAATCACTGCACCAGAATTCACAGCGTATGGGGATCACTCTCCCATTTGTGAATAACACACCCAGCAAAGCTACGAAGGGTTATACCAGTGAATAAACTCTCCCCAAGCACTGCAGTTCTCCAAAAACCAGTATGCCTAAGACTTGCCTTTGGGCAGAATATAATTGTATGAAAAATAATGGACTTCACGCTAATAATAAACTAATTCTTTATTCTAAAGCAGCGCACTTTGAGGTTGGTCAAGCACCCTCAATCTATTTAGAGGTGAGAGAAAGAAATGATGCTGAACTTGAAGGAAACCCTCCAGTAGCAGGCTCATGCAAGATGACGAAACCTTTATGCTACTGGAACAGATTATTTCAAAAGCTTCTCAGTTCCTTCCTCGCTTCACATGACGCCTCTCAAGGATGAGGTTATCCTGCAATCTTTTTCTGTTTATCTACAGGTATTTTAGTCAATGAGAAACATCAGCTCACCAGTTTGAAGCACATTTCTGTAAACTGAAAGAAGGGTACCTGCCTCACATGGAATTGTGAATAGCAGACAAGATTTTGCTTGCATCCAATTGTGAGATCTTAAGCCCATGAACTGAAAGCAAACCTCTGTGCATGTACTCAGTGTTGGTTTTGTTTCTTTTTTTCAAGGTACTAGGACTATTTGGCTTTAGAAATAATACCATTCAAGTTCAGCAATCATACTTGATCTCTGCTTCCAAGAAAAGAATAAAGAAGCATAGAAGTATTGAAACTTCACAGTAAATGTCTTTCCTGTACTTGATCAATGGACAAATAAAATATGAGTTTCAGACTGCAAGGTTTAATGGGAATTACCGAAAGGAAAATTAACTAGCGTTTCTACTAGCTACAAATATTAAGACAATGAAATCAGCTTACTTACTGATGCCTATGTATCCAAAGACAGAGAAAAATGAAAATTATGAGACAAGGCAGATTTAAAACTAAAGAGCTTAGTTCCATTTCATTTGCTATAAACACCAAATTAAGAAAACAAGACACAAGGCAGCACCACAAATGAAAGATGACTGTCTTAGGACAAATAAAGACAGGAAATATTGTACTAAAATCATGAAAAATGTTAATAAAAGGTATTTCCCAAATAATAATTTCCTAAGGCGTACTAGTGCCTTGAAATCAAGTATTTGACAGGGAAAAAAAAAGACAATTCGTAATTATTTCTATTGAAGTATGTTATTTTTCTTCAAAATCCTAAGGATTTTCATTTCTCTTGTAAGGATTTCTACTGATTTATGTTTAATCAGTTCTTTAGCATGATGGATATAAGTGTATCTTAGCTGTAGGCAAAGACATCTGAGAGAAAATACTCCAAATATGGCATCTTTTTTGGTGCAATGCAAACTATTTTTAGTCAAAATGAACGTAAATCTAAGCCTCAAAGTCAATACTGCAAATTTGCACCTATATGTTGCAGTACTAAAACATTAAAAAAAAAAAAAATCTTTGCAGGTAGAAACCCAGCACAACAAGGCTTGTTCTGAGTTTAGCATAAGGTATTCACCAGTACAAAACACCGATTCATCCATTGGGATATCCAATTCCCAGAGATAATCAGCTTTATATCACTGCCAGTACTAGAAGTGAATCATTAATTTCAGCATAAATTTAGTTAAATGGAAAAGAAACAGGCATTTTATCCAGCAGGGCACCTCACTGTATGTGTAAGGGTACAGATGTGATCTCATGTGGTTCACAAGCGTAAGTGCTCACATTTAAAGATGTAACTATACGCTACTGTCGAACGTACATTTTTCCTCTCTTCCGGCCCAAGCAGTAACACTTCACAAAGGCAAAATGCATGGGAGGAAATTCAGCAGTTAGTTAGGAGAAGCTATTTTGCCTTCAAGTATAGCTCCTCTATTTACACAGAAAGCTCGAGCTCTGGAATTATTTCAAATGCAGAGACTGCACTCAGATGGCCGAGAGTTAAGGCAGCAGTGATACGCTCTATCATGCCTCCTTAACATTTTATAAACTCAATCACAGCATCTGGAAAATTTCAACTTTCTGAGCAAAACAAACAATGATTGAAAATAGAGCAGAAGTTGGGCAATCCTCAACACCACCAGCAGCTCTCTCCCTACCTGCCTCCAAACATTATTAATGCTACGCTCTTCCGCATTACTTGGTTTTAAAATATAAACATAGATGAGTAAGTGTGGCAAGCTTATCAACACCCCCCCCCCCCAGTATGACACAAATACTAATTGGCTATCCTCCGCTGTAATATTTTCATACTGAGAGTTAAATTGTTTTTGGAGTCCATAAACTTCAGATTAACAGAAGCATGAAAAGGTAGGCATCTTTGCAATATTATGATTTTAGGAGCACATAATAGGTAAAAGATATATTCATTGAACTGCCAGTGGTTTCTCTATTTTGATAGTTCCTTTAATTTCAATATTCAAACAGTTTCAAATTTAGAAGAAAAAAACCCCACTTTATCCAACAGAATATTTCTTACTGTAGCAAATGGGGACTTTGGGGGAGCAATTTCATTGGATGTGTTTAGTCAACAGCTTTGAAAAACGTGGCATGCTGGCCTAGATTTGCAAAGGCACTAAAGGACCCCAGTCCTGGCTTACCCTGGTAGCAATGGCCTGCTGTAGGCTCTTGCTCTAGAAAAAAACATCTGGTTATATCCTGCTTTTTGCCAACTTAAAACCTGTTAAAGACTCCCCCATGCACTACAAGAAAACCCCATCAGCAGCTTAAACTGTTTTTTCTCTCCTTACAGACTCATCCTATTTATTTTCCGGACATTTGAGAACCCCAAGCAGCTGGGGAAAGACGCCTTCATGAAGAAAAGTTTTTTTGACATAGACTGCATGAAGTGATATCCCTGGAACGTGAATCATGGCTTTGGTCACTAACAATTCCCTTGACGTATCACAAGGAATGCTTACATGGTGCTGTCGCCAAGTTCTTCGTAGAGGTTATTGGCAGCGGTGCTTGCTGGTTTGCCTGCTGGTAAAGCCATCTGGATTCTCGCAGTCTTTGCGCATTCAGCCTGTCGCCTTTGGTAAGCCAGGCAGGGAAGAAGAAATACTCATTAGAAACACTTTATACCCTAACATAAGCCGAGATGTAAAGTTTTTTATGTTTTTTCCTGCAGTTTTCAAAACATCCCTGTACTTTGTCTTCTTCAAAGGAAAGTAATAACATGATAATCTTCTCCTGGCTTTTTCAGCTCTTTGTTATTTGTTCTCTCTCGGTGGAATCCCAGAGCTCCGCCTGGACAGAAACCTCCCGCCCAGCAGTATGTTACTGACACAGCAGGTATTTCCCAGGAAATAACGTACATGCTAGCTCTGACACTGCTCTCATTAGGAGGTTTAGCTGTTCTGCCTGCCCAAGACTAACAGCGGAGAGAGTAAGCTCTTTGGTCAAGTGCTTCATTCAAGTGCCAAGAAACTGTAATTTTAAATGCCAAAAAAGTCTCTGGCAAAGTTTAAGTTATCACTTACGACTCCTTTCTCATTAGAGTTAGCTGCGGAATTTCGGTCTCAATGAACAGTTTTCCTGAAAAAATTACTTTTTAAAATGGATACGTTCACTATGAAGCAAATTTCTATCTAGAAAACAAAGCCTGTGGTCCCTCCCTTGTGTAACTGGGGGAGCGCCACTGAGGTGACATGACTGATCTACCTCCCTTTGGTTTCGAGGGCGGTCAATACCTGATCCTTCCCAGGGAAGTCTCTCTATGCACTCTAGCCTGACATTGCTTGCTTGAGGAATACCACACACGTGAAAATAAATGTCCTGAACCACTGGATTTTTAATGTGTGCTAGCATGCAATAATAAAATACACTGAGTAGCCATATAAGTAACTTTTAACCTCGCCATACAAGGTGTTCAGGAGCAAGTTGGAGTATAGGAAGGACCTCTTACTGAACGTCAAGTACCCCTTATTCTTAAAAATAAAGAGTGGTAGGCTGTCAGTATTCCTATACAAGCTGTTAGAAACAAAGCTGAAAGTAAGTACTTACTCTTTGAATCTGTTTTGTTATGCACAAAAAGATAAAGAGATGAAAAGGAAGGTTAAATGAATTCATTTGCAACAATTGTCCCAAACAGTGAACCTAACAGGAGTAATAAACTAGATGCTACTTAATTATTCCACATATAAAATTACAGAATTAATGACATGTTTAAAGAATCATAATTTCCAGAGCTGAACAGTGTTGAGCTGCTATTTGTGATACTCTTGAAACAATTTTGCAGTCAGCATAAACATGAATTACAGTGGGAAAAACTACTTTGGGCTTGCAGAAAACAACTCCCTGCCACACACACACACACGGAAAAGAGTAAGACATGAAAACATGAATACACCTCATGATATTTCTTTAACAGGTGGACTACTAGGGATGCATTTTTATAACTGTTTTCTCATTTTAACATGTTTTAAGAATGCTACAGAAACCATCTTCAATAGTGACGGAGTCTTATTTTTGGTTGCTATTTAAAAGATACCGGTCTTCTGTGATCAGTGAATAATATGTTATTTATAGTTACCTTACAGGGTTGTACTGGATAGTGTATTTCAAAGACACTAATAGAAAAGAATAATGATAGTTTCTGGCTTATTTACGAGTCATAAATGTAGGCACTGAGCTGCACTTTGACAATGATAATTTTATAAATTAAATGAATTTTCTTTTCAGTAACTATTACTTTTACAAAATTTAGTAAGCTGATCTGGAAAGCGCTGAAGAATGGACTGCACATGAAAAAGTGTTAACAGTAAGAAAATCTTAACATTTCCATTATATGGGCTGTGAGTATGACAGTTACATTTATCCCGCTATAATCTCTATGCTCAGTGGCTGACTGGAACACCTACTTTGCCAGAATGTTATCAGGAAAAGTACTGAAGCTCCTTTTGAAAAGGAGAAAAAAGGCTGTAATGTAACAGCAAACTGTAAGGCTCAGGATAGCTTTTGGTGGTGATATTAACAGTAAAATTCCTTTGATTTTCTTTGGCACTCTTCAGTGATACATCTTTCATAAAAGTATAATTTATTCACATTGATCTGCTATAAATCCAACTCCAAGTCATACTTCTAGACAACAAAAATGTGATTTTTTTTGATGAAATGAAGTTAGACAGGTTCCTTAAAGCACTTAATAGAGATTGATAGCCTTTTGATAATCTAACAGATGTCAAGGAAAAATAATGCTATTAGATTTCTTAAAGACGGGCAATTTAGATAACAACAACAACCACCTAATTGTAGCTTGAACTGGTTCAGTAGTGTTTCACTGGAAGCAAATTTTATATACAATTTTGGGAGAAGTAAAGCAGCTTTGAGATGCACTGCCATCCCAATGGTGCAGAAGTTTGCCAAGCTCTTTCAAACTCCCTTAAAAGGACTTCTTTTTCCTTTGACCCAAATCGTTTGGAGAAACTGGGATGTAAATATAATCCAATGAATGTGCAGTAACCATCAAGAAATGGCTATCCTTGGCTGTTTTTCTGGTGTCGCTATGGAAAGTGCTCTCAGGCAGGCTGCTGTTTTGTCATGTAGGATACGCTTTTTAAATGATGACTAACATAGGGCTTTGCTAACTCCTAACTGCAGTGCAGAAAGGAAAAATGCACAGTGTAAACCTTACCTGGTGTATTGTACCACATTACATCTATTGCAGCATTCAGATTGTAATTGCTTTACTGTAATACATGTATATCGGCTCTTCCACGCCCTCTCCTCCCACAGACTGATGCAACACTGCAGCAGTAGTCTGCACAGGCACTGACACTTCATTGCCCTCACCACAATGAAGGGAGCAGGTGCCAAAGCATTTTTTGTAGGAAAAAATCAAAGAAAAAAGAAAAACAAACAAAAAAAATCCAGCAGGGCTCTGGGAACTCCTTCCTACATGGTCCTGTGGAGCAGAGGTTTTCTATGATGAGGGCATATTACATTCCAGCTAGTTCACCAATTTTAAAGTGAAGATAGAAAGATTTGGAGGTACAGACCAATATCTACAGAAGTGGAATATAGCCATTTACTGGGGAAGATACACAGAATTATTTATATTTTGATTTCGTAATTCTTTGAATGCTCAGAGGATGCACATGGAATTAGAAATCTTTCATGAGAAGAAATTAAAGAATAAATATACAGCCTTTAAGTCCAAATGCATTGATTTTAAATATGAGTGGACCTGAAAAGGCATAGTTAAGAGGAACTTGTTAGCGATGTTGATCCTTTAATTAGTCTATTAGTCCAATTATTTAAACCTCTTGAGTCTATGAGAGTTGAGTAGAAATATCAAGAATGTTCTCTCTGGTGTACGCTGCTTTACATAGCACTAAAATGGCACAAAATCAATTCTTCATGAAACATTTGCAATTAAGAAGCATACAGCTAGAGAAAAAACATAACTGTGAGTATTTTAGGATTTAAACAAAAAAAGTTGAGTCCTCTTATTTTGCCTGAGCTACACAATTTGATTTTTGATTCATTTACTGAAACAGCACCTCATTCCTATTTTTTTTTGGGGGGGGGGGGGGGGGGGAATTCAGTTCTGAATCTACACTTGCATTTCAAACACCTGGCTTTTGATCTTGTGTTTGGGAACGTATTCTAAAACACTTACTGCACCACAACTTTAGAAACTATAGGAAGGTGCACTTCCCGTGCATTTTCTCTTTTCATGTACAGCCCACATCAAGCATTGACCAACTCTTGTGGGGAGAGGGAAATTAAAAATATTTCCCTGGATAATAATTTCCTTGCAATGAAGGATAATTTTCAAAGCAGTTCTGCTAAGAAATGTAGCTCCCCTACTGCAATGTTGCTACCACAAAAAGGAGGAGAAATACTTACTGTCGGTAGCTGACCATAACTATTAAAATAGCTGGCATACAGCAAAGGATGATTATGACGGCCAGAGCAAGTAACGCGCCTTCCGTGTAGCCTACGGCTTGCGCCTGCTTCTTGACGTTCGCTACCACGTCTGGGGTGCGGATCTCCAGGATGCGTCCCCCCTGCCCCAGGTATGGCTGAAACTCTTTATTGATATCCAGCAGTTTGCCATCCAGGAACCTTCGATGTCACAAAAGAAAACTATTACAGACAAGTTCATTAACTGTGTTTGAATTACTGCATAGCTGGGTTAATAACTGTAGTCTGATAAAGCACATACCTCTTCTTTCTGTGCTTGAGAATATTAGGAATTCCCTGTAATCCCTATGTCAGTGATAACTCCAAAGTACTTAATACCAGAACACAGTTTAAACACTGAAAAGGAGAGATGAGCTGAAGCTTATCCTGATTTCTAGGGGCAAAAAGTTCTCCATGCCATGGAGAGCAGCATGGGAAATGGCTTGCTTTGTGCTTCTTCCTTCAGTGGTCTGTTGCAGAGGATTAACTAACCCTCCTGCACACACTCCTAAAGACCACTCTGGTTTAAAGATCAACTTGATGCTGCTCTAAAAGCAGGTAATTTTTAGAGGACTTTCCTCAGTTTCTTAGGGAAATCCTTTGGCTGAAGGAATAGCCTACAGTTTGTTCCCTTTTTACTTCCCTTTCAATATTAAAAAGAACAGGGCTTTGGAAAAACTATGCTCTTATTAATCCCCACCCCCTTCCCACAGTTGCATCAATTCTGAACCTCATTCTTGCGTCTGCTCTGTCTAGTTAGCCTCCATGTCTCTGCTATTTTCTTAGATTGTAGTGCTGGTACTACGTATTGAATTATTTGAGTAAGACTTTCCTCTTAAAGCATGGCTGTTTGATGGCAAGAAGAAAACCCAGAGGGACAATGATCGGATGAGCTCATCTCTAGTGGGAATGAACATCAGAGCAGCTGAAGGATGTGCCCTCTCAACGTTTGGCACAGTGCTAAGGGAGTTTATTCACTGGCTTCAGGCTACCTGACAGTATCCTCTTCCCTACAGCAATTTTGGGGTGGAATCTGTAGCAACGTTCCTGAGAAATGCAGAATTGTAACAAGGAAAACAGTAGCATTTTTAGAAAATGCTACATCATCTGCACTCGTTTCCTTGAAGTCAAATTGGAGGTCACAAAAGATGACAGACAGGAGATTACTGTAAACTGCCTCCTCTTCTGTTTTTGAGAAGATGCAGGCCATTTCTTCTGGAGTTTCACACCTCTTCTAAAAGGAAAAGCACTAAATGCTTATAACAAACTGTAATTTAAGCTTCACAGGTTCCCCAAACGCTGCCAGATACCAGAACAATCTTGACTAACATTACTAATTACAGGAACAATAGGCTATCTATACAGCTATTGGAAAAAACACTGGCTTCAAGTAGGCCTAACAAGGCACGCTGTTAAGACAGAGGCAGGTCCTAGGCCAAACTAGGGTATTAGCTAACCAGGAACAACACGCTGCTGTCATTGCTTGCAGCCTAGAATAACGTCCATCTTCTGTTTGTACATCACTTATGAGAGGAACTTGGAACATCATAGTTAGCGAGCAAAGGACTGGAACAGTCTCTGAAAAATCAAATGCCTTGGAAGAAGTTCAGTATCTGATCTGATAATTGGCAGTAGCCAAACGTAAATCCTAACCATGTGACCTCACTTCCCGTTTGATGGAAAATTTTCTACTGGATGACTTTTTGAATGCAAACAGTATGTTTGTTAAAGAAATTTGCTTTAGGAGTTTGAAAAAATATCTTGGCCAAGGCTCTAACTTCCAAAGGAAAATAAAAATTCTTGGATCACTTTTGAAGCGAGGGTTGACTGTCTCACAAGCTGCCAAGCAGGAGGCTCCAGCTGTAAAGATCAAAGTAGGAGGCACCCACTAGGATGGAGGAGGATCCTGCTGGCTCTTAGCTATAGCAGAACCCCGGACCCTTACATGTACAGTGTTTCTCCTGGAGAAAGCCAAATGAAAAATGCTGAGATTAAAAAAAAAAACAAAAACAAAACAACAGCTAAAAAATATTCTGAAAGGATTTCTGCATATAAACTCTGAATGTCTAAAGAAAGTCTGAAATAGCTTTTATTTCCTTAGTCTGATCACGAGACAGAAATTACGCTCCTAAAAGACCATTTCTTAAAGGGTGTTAATTTCTTACGATTGATTTCCTCTCAAATTAACTGAGGAACCCACATAGCATTGTTTGTCCCTGGGTTTTTTTTTTGAACTTTGGGGAAAATGTGCTCTGATCTGTGTGTGTAACGTGTTAGCTGGATTACATAACATACAGAATAATGCATCCCGAATGATGAAACAGTGCTGGTTTCATGATACTAACTTTAAAGAGCAGCAGTGGCTGCTCACTCACAGACCCACACCCTCACATAAAGCAACCCAAGGCATTTTGAAGAATAATTTCCCTTTGTTTTAGTATGCTCTGCTGATATTCACAACTAATTCCTTGATTTCATCCGCAAAACATTTTCTTGGTATTTGAGCAAAAATCCCTCTGAGCAAAAATCTTTTCACAGCTTAAAGACCTGCAATGATGGTTCACAAAGACATAAACCGAGTATAAACGGAGCTCTAATTTTTTTGTTGTACGCTAGATGTCACTGGTGCATCTTACATGTCCTTCGAGTTGGCAAAAACATTCAAGTAGGACAGCATTAAATCTCTGGATGATTTTAAGAATCTCTCAGTTAAAATTCTGTTAGCATTTTCTTGACAAACCCTATTTTAACAGGTTCGTAACTCAACCGTGCACATTTACTCCATGATGAAACATGACACATTGTACAAAAGATTCAGACAGGGTAAGCATTTTATTTTTAATGGTGGACATTTTCCACTTAATGTATGCAGGAGAAATTTTCTGGATTCAACTGGTTTTTATGCTCCAATAAATCAAACCTTCTTTCATATAAAAGATAAAAAAGGAGGCTGATCATTTCACTCTGTAAAATTATCTAAGTGGCCTCAAAGACTTTTCAGATTTTGTGGTAGAGGGAGAAAATAACAAAGCACAGTTACTATTCAGACCCATTTTTTGGTGTAACCAGAGAGATTCCTGATTAATAAAAATGTCAGGCAATCAGTCATGACAGTCTTAAGGAAAAGTATGAATCTCTTGTTGCGTATCAGTCTTACAAAGTACAGGATAGGGAAAAATCAGCATGTCTTGAGAGACCCATGGGTTTTCCCCAGCTGGCAGTGATGAACACAGCACGGCTGTTATGTCCATGACTTCTAAATCACGTCTTTTGTTTTCCAGCCAAACATTTTGCTTGAATGCAAATATATGGAATTAGGCTAGTCATTTGGGACTTCTGGCTGTGAGGCACCCCGTTCAAAATAGCCTGGTAGCAAATATGGCACAGTCTGTGCACGCGCTGCCATTGTGCACATCAGCATTAATCCAGCACAACCGGAGCACATTGCACCTCCTTGTATCTCTTCACTTCGTAAACGACTGTTGGGCGTTGTACCTGACGTATCGGAGCAACATTTCCCCGAGGTGATTATGGGAGCCTCAAATGTTAGCTATGGTTTAGTGGGGCTTACTTCTTGCAGAAATGCAGCTCTGTAGCCGGTCAGGAGTGTGACTTTGCTCAGCTGCTGATGGGCATCCACTGTCCCGACTACCCTTCCCTCCCAGCTCCAGTGAAAAGCCAAGCACCTTTGGGACCCCAGCACTGCTCTGACTTGTGCCTGGCTGCCAGCACCAACCAGGATGAGTCACCAGTGATATTTGTCTGTATCCCAGCAGCCCTCCGCCTGCAAAGGCGAACAGGTCGCTTTGCTCCACTCTGTCCTCAACTTACCCCCACATTCCTTAAAAGACCTTCACAGATAATTGTTTTCAAACAGTGACAGGTTTAACAAACTCTGTTAAAGTCAGGGCCTCCATTATGTTTTATAAGTGAAACACAGCAGGGTGTTCCCAAAAAGCCCATTTAAGAAAAGCCACAGGTATCTTCCAATACACAGTAATTTTGTAAGTTGTGTTAAAATCACAGCTAGCAGAATTCATGTGCTAGATCTGTGCTGTTGGTACAGTTCTCTCTTCCATATACATCAGGAAATTTTTCAACACTTGGAAAATACCTTGGCTAAATTTATATTCCTTATTGCAAATTAAGTTTTTTGAAACAGGGGGCTCCATCTCTTTCTGACCTTCTAACCTTTCTCCCATCACATCCAGTTTATTATTAAATGATCCTTTCTCCTATTGATCTCTCTTCTGCTAGGATCCAGAGCAGATTCCTGGCTGGCAGAAGGATGGTTGTGACTCCTGGCAATCTCTTCCCAATGAGGGGACAACCATTGCTACTGTGTCCTGTAACTGGGGCAGGAAGAACATTGAGCCATCCCTCTAAAGATCAAAACTCCAGGAAAGATGGTCACAGAAGGAATTTCTTTTTAGATTCGGGTAAGCACCTGAGCTGAGCCAAATCTCTTGAGGTTCACCCACCTGCTAGCAAAAACTTGTTGACTTCAGACAGCAAGCTACAAAACCCTCAGTTCATTTTTCTCCTTACTTTAGTAAGCTGACATTTACTCACCTCTACCCTAAAGCCAGGAAAGCATTCCCCAGGATTCTGCTGATTTAAATATTTAAAAGCTTTTGAAAAGAGAAAAAAAAAAGGAAAAAAAATAAAAAGAAAAAAAAGAAAAAGAAAAGCTGAGTATGCAGGCACATGTAGCATTTTAATGAGGTTTCTTCTGAGCTGATACCCCATTTGCAGACCAGGCAAATGAATAACCTTCCCTTCACATTTGACAAACTGCTTTTTAACCTATTTCACTGGACACCCAAACATCTCTAAAAAGACATTTCTATATTTTCAAAGGGCACCAAAATGAAGAGGGAGACATTTTCTGACCATGAAGAGAGTCTGCATCAGAAAAAAGATTCTTTTTATGGAGTTGAAACAGCTAACTGCCTCCACGCACTTTTATATACCACTAACAGTAAATTTGCAGAGAGCTTTCCAAAGTGAGGAGTAAAAGGGTGTCAGAATTTTCAACTATCATCGAAGGTCTGATAAATTTTCTGAACCTGGACAGCATCGAATAATGTCCTCTTGACCTTGAGCGTTTTTAATGGGATCCCACTTTGGCCAAACTCAGAACTGGCTATGACTGGAAGAAAAAACAGACCTCAGTGAATTTACAAACTGTAAAAGTGGAAAAGTAATGATAAAGAGGGATCAGTAGATAGTCTGGGTGTAAGGCAGTAAGATACATATTATTGAGACCAGTTTTGGGAGTGGGTTGGGGTACAACAGTCACTTACAGAAGCACTGTAAGCACATTTACCGGCACTTTTCCTTAGAGAGAAAGGAAAATGTTTATCTATCACGGATTTCTGCTGGCTTCCTGACAGGTCTCCTTAATTTCCACTTCCACTCTTGAATAAAATTGGGAACAAAATCACAGATACCCCATTCTGGGAACGATCAGCAGCTCTGGCAGTGGACAAGCAAACACAAACTCCCAGTGCATCACCGAGACCTAAAAAGACTGTACAGCCATGGAGGTACCTACAAACAGAAAATGGCCACTGGAAAGAAGGAGGCTGTTTTGCCACTGCTCTGAAAGCTACTCCTGCTGAACTGCATCTGATTTTTATATTCCTAGTTCAGAAAGTGATGCTGGAAGACTGGAGAGGGCTCAGAGAAAACTGTAAGCAATTAAAAGAATTAAAACTTAGCCCAGAGTGCAGAGGTCAAGGAACTTCTCAAGAAAAAAATTTAAGAGGATGATGTGATCATAAGCCTAGACCTTGGTGGGAACCCAAAATTAAAAGCACCAATTGGATGCTTCAATCTAGCACCGAAAGTTATAATAAAACTCTATAACTGAATCTAGACAAATTGAAAAAAAGAAAAAAGACCTAATTTTTGACAGTAAAAATAATTACCCTGCAAAAACAACACAAAGGTTGTAGCTGATTGGATTTTCTTGAGCAGCTGCTTTGCTGACAGACACGCTCAAAGCAGAATTAATTTTGGGAGTTCCTAGGGTCTTTATTATACTAGGTCAGACTGATCACAGTGATCTTTTCCAACCTATAAACTCTGAATATATGCAGAGCTTTAGTATGCTATAATTCATCTGTACTAAATTAAGAGCTCGGGAGAACAAGCCCTTTTTCAATCACAGTCCACTGAGATGGGTCACAGCCATTTGCTTTTTAGGCTGCTGACTGACATGCTGCTTTATAGCATCATGGAACAGTCTGGTCTAGTTTTCATTGAGATAAAAAGCAAACACAAAGGTGAAACACGTGCAAAAAAATCCAAAAGATAGCGGCTGCTGTAGAAGAAGAGCCTGATTTGCATTTCCATTGTTTTGAATCATATGCAGAATGCTGAAACACAAAAATAGAGCTTCTAACAAAATGATTCTACAGCCATATTGATACATCGGCAGCTGAATAGGTTGAGATGCTAATTTTGTCTTAGAACCTAGTTGCCACTAGTGATGACTCAGAAATACCATGCAAAGAGATTCCCTTAATTTCATTTCCTTACCCATGTAATCTCTGGCTTTTCTTCTTGTGCAAGGAAGAGAGCGGAGTTACCACTGGCCCCCAAAGCAGTAGCACACCAGAGTGAAATCCCACTGGAGCTCTGCTAAGGTGCAAAAGCCCAGGCAGAGTGGCACCCTACCAAACCGCTCCGCTGGAGCGACCAGAGCTGGCCCATTCACTGGCAGCATGCTCTGAGAGTATAATCAGTCAATAAAAAGCCATCTCTTACGTTTTATGTGACACTGGAATTTAACTGCTTATTTGGAAGTCAACTGAAAAGGCAAAACAACATCAAATTACGAACATAAGTGACCTATCTACTGCTGTTCACCATCTCCTCTAGCAGCTGGTGGGATAGGCCCATGCAGATCTGTCTGCTCAGCCCACTGGGCACCTGTGAGCCCTGCTGATTTCCTGCATGCAGATCTACACCTGGGTCATGCCCCGATGTCTATGCTTCAGACTAGGTGCACACCACCTCTCTTCCTTCCCCTTCCCTTTCTTCTGCTTCAGTTTCCACAAGAAGAGAAAGAGACATGCTCCAAATGGAAACTGCAGAAAGCCTGAAGGTCAACGACCGGAGCACCAAGGCCCTTGCTTGGAGATCACAGAGAAGTTTTGGTACACATAAAGTAAATTCCTTCAGAGGAATTTAAACTGGAAGCTCCTCCACAGGGTGGACCAAATGTATTGCAAGCTCTCCTGGCAACAATGTCTAAATCACAGGTAAGGGAGCCATTCAGCTCAAGGGAATGGACTGAACCTGGTAAAGCTGTAAACTCCCACGCTGCACATAGGGCAAGGTGTAGTGGCATGCACCAACTGCTTCAAAAGATTTTTCTGTTCCTGTTGTGTTGAACCATTTGCTAACAGAGACAGACCAACAGGCTTCAAAACAGTCCATAGAAATATAGGAAGAGCAACAAATAATATACTTACTTAAAAAGTTCATTCCTCATTATAGCTCTGTTTGTTTGTGGGTCAATTGCATAGACCATGAGGTCGGACTTGGTGTAATCCTCTTCAGAGTACCCATCCCCAAACCTCCGTGCACCGATGGATTCCACCACGACCGTTGCACCGGGAATCTGATCTTGGACGTAGCGTTCCAAAATCCTAAAGACAAGATGGAGCCAGAAAGCTGCAGTGATTTATTTGTGCTGATCAAGACTGACAACAGCCCAAAAAAGATACTCGTAGACAGAAACCACAGGCTTAGAAGGATGGTAACCTTCAGAGCACTTTTTAAAAAAATCTCTGCTCCAATATAACCTCTTAAATGCTGAACTCTTGGGAAAAGCTTAGCAGTGTTAGGAGAGGTCATCAGAAATAGTGTCCTTAAGTCTAGCTCTTTGTATTTATGACACCAGTTGAGTTTTAAATGGCTCATGGGAAACACCATCTATATTTCACAAAAAAACCCTGTCATCCTTTTACTAAGCTATAGGATTTCAAACTCTTCAATTCCAGCCTTACACAGGCTGCATACAATAAATTTTCACCCACAGAAACAACTACTTCAACCATTTTCGGTGGGATATTTCATCTGGCCCTCCAATATAGCACAACATATCAGGTGCCAGAAGACCTGCTACTCCAAAAGGCCCGAGCGAGTTTTATCAGCCATAAGAAAGTCGGAATATCGAGCTGACACGTCTACCACAGGAAAACAATAAAGTAAGCTGCAGAAGTTCTACCAGCAGAAGAAAGATAGGTTGATAGAATTCAACGGCAGCTATGCCCAAGATAACAGGGGCATAACAACAATAAACCAAAACAAATCTGTTCTTTTCCCAAAGAGAAGGCTTCATTACAAGCTGCCAGAGGACAGAATGGCACAGTCTGTGGATATGTATATGAATCGCAATGAGTCAATACATGAAATAAATGCAATTCTGGGGAATTAAAATTTATTAGAGATGATGACATTTACAGGTCATTTTATTAATTCTTGTTATGTGACCAATTTTGTTTAACTTTAATACTGAAAATTCCCCCCCCCCCTTTTTTTTTGACAACTGAATGTCCGCAGACATCTTTGTACGTGCTTTTGGAAGCCTTTGTTCTAAATTCAAAATCTCATCTTTTTCTACAGTTTTCCATGCAGAACTGTTTATGGGAGAAGTCTTAAAATGTGATGTTATTCCTAAAATATTCAAAAAGGCAAAGGGAGAATGGCTGTTTGCAGAATGCCCCTCCAAACAAACCAACCAAAAATATGCACACCTATGCCAAGTTGAAATGCTTCTAGCATGCCTGCAGAAGCACCAAACCAATGGGGAAAGGACCTCACTGAGCACATGAGAAGTTTCTGCACAGATAGCAAGCACCTCAGATATGGAGAGTTTAGGGAAAGTTACAAGCAAAACTCACTACCGCTGTCACAAGCTGCTTTAGAAAGGACAAGACCTCAATAAAGTTTTTAAAAAAATTTATTCGTTTCCTTCCTCCTTGTCTGGTCTGCTAGTCTAGTGGGGCCCACGACATTTGCTGAGTTCCTGTAGCAGACTGCTTCTCTGTGTCCGCTGCACTGTGCATCCAATGCAAAAAGGAAGTTTAGAAGTATTACAGCTCAGCTGGATGACCTTCAAATTCTGTATGCAACAGGGAGAACTGGTACTCCCATCAAGACTGTAGCTGGGGCTGGCAGCCAAGATGGTGGGGACCCAGACTCTCGCCAAGAATGGATGGAGCCAGAAGGAACATGGAAAGCTGTTTAGACAGTGCCATCAGAAGAGCTTTAACCACAGCTGTTGGGCAAGGACAGAATACATCTCAGAGAAAACGCGAAGAGCGTCTTTGCACACAGACTTGCTAATGGCGTGATGAGGTTTCCAAACTGGGACTGAGAAGGGTTCAGGTTAAAGTCCACGGAGCATTTTATAAAAAAAGGCATAAAAGCAAATATCATCAATACTGGACACAAAGGCAAAGAAGTATAGCGAAATAACCAAGAGAAGCTGGAAGTCTAAACACTCCATCAGAAGTATGAGTTATGGGAAAATACAAGATTTTCTGGGCTAATTTATGTGATCAGAATATCAAATCAAAAAGCAATAGCTGAGTTAGGAGGCAAAAGCAAGGGAACACACTGCCTGATATATCAAGGCTGCACTTGGGTGCAGAGGAAGACAAATCTCATAAAAAAGGATATCAATGACTTTAAGAAGACACTTGTTGTTTTAAACAAAACCTTTAGCAGTTGCTGAGGTTACATTTTGCTGTTGTTTTTTTCCTGACACAAGATTTGCAAAGGAAAGTAATGCTGTCAAAGCAGTATCACCATCTCATAATTTTTCGAGTCCACTGATTCACATTCATCCATCCAGTTTCTCTGCTCTTTGTTGGAAAGTTTAGCATGCCCTTAAAAAAGAAGCTTTTCTAAAAGATTTTGAAAAATCCAAGTCTGCCAGACCCAGGTCCTAGCCTAGCACTGAATATATACTCTTAGTGCAGAGCCATTTTTGCAGGGAAAATAAAAATATAGATTGTCTGACACATTGCTAGTTGACTAGCGTCCCCTAAACAAGCACTCCTGTTGTTTGCAGATATGGTAAACTCTACTCATCTCTGCTTCTGGCATGTACTTAACTGGTAGCTAGGGTGATAACCTGTCACAGGCTCCTCAGTAACAATAATTCTCCCAGGTAAAACTTGACAGTAAAAATCTGGGATATGCAGATAACTATTAAAAAACCTCCAAACGTTACATGAATGTAAATGACTAAAAGAAACCATAACCCATCTTTAGAATGGTGTTTAGACCAAATATGTAAAAGTTTTACCTCCCTAATTAGTATATAATCATCTTCTGTTGCTGCAGGGGGGGATGCTTTTGTTTCCTTGCACAGAACTATTATTTCACTCAAGACAGAGATGCCCTCTAAGGTTGGAAGGTTATAAAGTAGGGTCACTTTTAGCAGAATTAGCAGAACAACATTCCCTTTTCTCAGAAATTCCTGGCATGGCTTCTGCTGGAATTCATTGCCTTTTAGAATATCTTTGTCTAAAACATGATTAAAATTGAAGAACAAATAGCATATGACTTTCTGACTACGAGAAATAGGTACATTGCAGCCATTGGCTTCAACTGACATTGCAAGAAACACCACCAAGTATAGTGGAATGACAGTAATATTTCATCCGAAACACACAAATTGCATGTTTAGGTTGAAATATGTAATAAAAATGCACTGAAGACTGAAAAGTAGCAATTAAAGAATGCACTTAAAAATAGGGCAGTTCCCCATAGAGTTATTTTAAAAGTCATTCAGCTGAACTTGTGATGCTGAAAACGCTGTAGTGTTTTAAAACTCTACTGAAAGTGGCCACCTGCTTGTAGTACTACTCACAAGGACCAATTTTTAAAATGCATACTTTAAGTAGCAACAGCATCTGCAGCTCCACTGTATTTATCAGCAGAAGTTAGCTTAAAATTAGTCTGCCACTCGTTAATGCAACAAGGGTAATTACCATTCTCCCAACAGTGGTATAATGGGCAGCAGAAGCAGCAACTTAACAGGCGACGGGACTTCCCTACTGCTCTAACTCCCTTTAGCTCTGCAGACATAATGTAATGAACAGAAATGCCTCCCAGTGCATATTCATTACCATCACCTTTCAAATTCCCATCAGTGACATCAGTGAAATGAAATGAAGGACAAGAGGATTTTCACTGTTATTGAGGACATAACGTGGCCCTAAATATCCTGAAAACTCAGAGATTATTTTTTTCATCTTTAGATGCAAAAGAAATGGAAAGGCAGAAAAATACAGGTACTTGGTTTGTTGAGCTGTCCCTTGGCTGGTGGCATTCTGCTTCACAGAACATTTCTGAAACTCAGCAGACCAAAACCCCAAATCTGGGATAAGGCACCACATTCCTGGGCCACACTCAGCGCTACGTCTATGAGCTGACGTGTATCCGAGGCATCGTGCTGCATGGCAGGGCTGAGGTTGCTGCACCCCGTTACAAGCAGAGAAGACCCTGCTGAACACAGGGATAAATTAAGGCACCGCAGCATCCTGCTGCTTTCTCCCCACAGCTGCATGAATCTGGCATGCCAGATGCGTGCCCCAGCATGGGAGAGATCCTGCTACTGGGAAAGATGCAAAGGACTACTTAGAAGCTTCTTTGGAAACGAATGTGAAAGTTCATATGAGTCAGTTAATTCACGTTAAAATATGAGATACGGAATCAGCCGCACGAGAGCCCAGCAGCAATGGCAACTCAACTAGACTAACAGTCATCGTGTAAGACTTGGTAAGTCAGCAGCAAAGTTTAATGACCCTCTGTTGTCCCTGGTGGAGAAGATGCGTGACACGGCTGGAAAGAGCACCGCAACGTTCCAGTAGTTTTATACCCTCGAGCTGAATCGCTAAGTTGTATGTATATCCTCTGAATCAGCACACGAACAAAAGAAACAGTTCAATCCGCAGAACATTTTAGATCCTCACCAGTACCTGAATTTAATTACTGCACATTTTTCATAGCAGAAAATTCTGTGGGAGAAAGATGTTTCAGTTCTCTAGTAATTTGATAGCCTGCTGTGTTTCTGGAGCACATAAAAGTATTTTAAGAAATGAAAAAAAGACTTGGAGCTACAAGTGTTGAAGACTAGATATCCTGCATAACTTTTGGCTCCTCCACCAAAAATTCTAGCTCCCCAGAATAATTTAGTAACAACAATAAATTCATATCCTAGCTATTTGAAAATGTAAGCAAATTTGGCAACAATGTACAGATGAGAGCATTCAGCTCTGCCAGTACACATCAATACAGACTTTTCAAGAGTTTCATTGAACCCGAGTACACTCTCAGTTTTGCTCAACTTCAGCCAAATTCTGGCTGTGTTGAGTTTTTGCAAGGTTAATAATTGACAACTACACTCCTGGATTTTCAACTGTACTTTCACAAATAAGTAAGGACCAATTCCAGCCCCTCCTGTGTGGTTAGCAATGGCTTTTTGGGGGTTGATGCACTTGGGCCCCAGCTCCCAGATGCCTTATTGCAACACACATACAGCACAGGGAAGGTTATACTACTTCTGTGGCCTCTGGAGAGGCACCAAGCAGCTTTGAGCTGCCAATACAACTGAAGAAACCCTTACTAGTCAGCTAAGTCGGCCTGCTTTGTGCTGTAATGTAGAATAAAAAAGCCAGAACTGGGACTTATTTCAAGCCTAAGACTATTGCTTCTTTATAAAACAGGCTTTTGGCCAAGATTATTTCTTTCATGCCCCACGTTGGGCGCCAAAAATACCCACACAAGGCATGTATCTAGCAGGAAGAAGCACCACGGAGCCAATTTACTCTGCGTATAGCAATATCTAAATTATTCAGAAAACCTACCCAGAGACAATGTCTTTATACCTACTTACCCTAATCCTATAAAAGCATATTGGATTGCTCACAATAAAGGAAATTTGCTTTCTTATATATTGCTGTAGTTTCTTTTCTTCTTTTTTGTGCTCATCATGTATAATCCTGTCCTCCAAAAAACCTACACACACTCCAACTTTTTATTTATCATTTTTCCCAGTCACAGAAGGAACATTACACCACACTCACCCGAAGAATAATACACAGAGACATCTTGACTTTGACCCAGAAGACGTATCTTCAGATCTCAGCACAAAAGGGTTTTTACTGCAACAGTAAGCAATTTCAGAATAAAGCAGAAGTTTACAGCTTTATCTGAGAAGCCATGCACCGCATTATAGTGCTTCAGAGAAAATACATTAACAGAACAACATTCGGTATTATTGAGAGGAGGCGGGGAGAAGGAGTTCGCTGAACCAGTGCTTCCCAGCTGGCAGTGGAAGTCGCAAGTGGAAAAGCTGGAGTTGAATAAGCTTTGGTCTCTATTACCTAACTTAATAAAGGTAGCCTACTCTTATTAATCATCCTGATTACAGCGGAGGGAGGCTAAGATCAGCTAAGAAATGGAGTGGGCTTTGTTAAATGACGTACACAGCGAGAACTACAGGACATGCATTCTCCAAGAAAAGCCAAACGTAGGGTGGATATGAAATATGATGCAGCCAGTTGGTGGCAAACGTGTCTCTAATCTCATTATTTATTTATTTGCTAATTTTGCAATTTAATTTAGAATGAAACAATACAGTGCAAAGAAGTGAAAGGGAAAAAGGCAGCGGGGAGGTGGACCAAAGGGCCAGGAGCAAAATGAACCCATATAACAGCATCAACGAGCACTGAGGCAAAGAACAAGGCAGCTATAGCAGTACCTGTAACTAAAGAACTTTTAGTAATGGGGAGGAAAGTCAGTGCTAGCTATGAAGAGTGCTTAATGGCAAATTCACTGCCACCACCCCAATATGCAAAAAGTCCAGTCACCTGTAATTAGGCTTAATTCAGCAATTACGTGGCAAAAATCATAAAGCAAGCAACAAAATGGTACTTCTCCTATGGGAAAACCTACGAGTCTGAGTGATTTATATACTGCAACTATATCCAGCAGGAGAGACATACTCATTTTCTACCAATTCATGGACTGAGGAGAAGAAAAAACACTGGTGCACTAAGGTTGGATATTTTAATACAGTCAAGAGTGCTTTCAGAGGCACTACATTTCCAAACAAGCACCTCTAAGGCGGCCCATCCAAGGGGTAGTTGTGTCTGGCTTTACTAAAGGTACCAAGAATGCTGGAATCCCAGTGATGCCTCGTAACATCTGATTTCATTATACACAGCCACATCTTGATAAATATGCTACATTTCAGAAGCATTCACTCATCCTCCCAATTACCGAACATACCGACATTCTACCAAAAAAGCAAGAAGGAACAAAGAAATAAAATACAACGTTATACACAGGCGCCACGCAAAGCACTCATGTCAGCTGTCCCTTTTAAATGCCAGCGCCTGGCTTCTGCAACTGAGATTAGAAAACACCATTTGCTCTATTGTCAACAGCAAAACACAACGGAAGGGAAATCATCCATGTTCTGAAACATTTCCCTAAAGAGAGGACTGTGCATTCTAGCTCCTAGATATAAAATATATTATCTCATATACTATGATTATACATAAAATTATATATGATGTACAATGTTCACGTGGTGTATATATATTGCTATAGAATATATTATGACATTTCTTTTAAGTGGACCACAGTTTCTATGCAGCAAAGCAGAGCAGACACCCCTTTGAGAAATGATGGCAGTCGACTTTATATATGCAAACTATTAAGTTAGCAGGCTGAAAGCTCATATTCCAAAACACTCACTCAGTATATCTCTATGGATCAGCACTTAATTTTACATTTGGATTTTCTAGTAAAAAACTTCCTGGTCACTTCTACATTGCATTACAAGTTTGAGTGTGGATTTTCTTTAGCTATGGAACTGCCCCATTCTTTTACAAGCATGAAGCTATTAAAAGATTGCAGCCTTTAACAGGCAGGCCACAATACACATGAAGAAAAGTTCGCTGGAATTATCACATGTGCTATTTCCAGTAATTTTGTCATGAAAAGTAGGGACTAACCTCTACTAAGATACACACGATACACATGAACATTGAGAAGACAGCTAAAGTTGCTACCCAAGAACATCAGCACTTGGATTCCACTTCCAGAGGCAGGTCTGGCCAGGAGGCCACACGCACCTGAATTCCTCAGCCCAGGAGAGTGAAAAATACTAGAGCGATGCAGCGAGAAGGCAGGCTCAAAAGCCCACAATATGCAACTAGTGCAAGTATTTTGAGACCTCTACCTTTGCACCAATACAGGCACCGTGACTTGCCTGTTATGAAGCCAAAATATAAAAAAAGGGAATCAACACCGAGACCACCCTGAAAATACAGGAGGCTACAGAAACTTCTTGATGGGGGAAGTTAAATTTTCAGTGTTTAATTATTTATAGTTACTACATAGTTTATTATTAAATAATAAAGCAATTATCTATTTTTGTAACTATGCACATTTATTAGCAGTATGAGGTGATTCCACCAGATCCTCTCTTCCAGTGAAAGATTCCTAGACCACCACTAGGAGATTTTCTTCATATGGATGGAAAAGAAACTCCATTCTTTCCAGGGTCACTTTTCACTACAGGGAATAAAGAACAACACGGGACACCTCATATGATTTTGGAAAGCGAGGAGACAATCTTCATACTGTTCTTTAAGAACTCCAGAGCAGTCCAAGTGCAGCTAAATGTGTTTTCTTCAGCCATGTCATCAGCTCAGAAAGCACACACAATGCAAAAAAAGTTAACGTTAATGTTGAAAATGATGCCCAAATGGTTTTGGCTAGCTCTAGTTCAGGAAACAAAGTTCCCTAAGCAAAACTATCCCCATTTTGCAGGGTTTGTAGGCTGTAGGGCAAACCCAGCCTTTTCAAGAGGAATGTCTATGGAGTATTTCATCAAAGCACTCTTTGTGAGCAAGTCGATTATTCCATTTCAGAGAAAATGTTTTGCCATCTATAGAAGTGGGTACAGAGGAATTGAATTCACAAGCCATTTCTATTACCTGTAGGACGACAGAAACCCAGGTCTCTCTTGGTAATGTGGCATATCTGAGTTTAGCTAGAGATTTAAGTTGCAGTCACGTGAAAACCAAAGAACTAAATGCTCTGAACATGCAGCTGGCTATTTTATTCTAGTTGAAATGCTGTTCCTTGCCCAACAAGTAAGCACTCACAAACACTGCCATACTTAAAGAACGCTGTGTTGTCTGCCTTCACTGAGTTTTCTGAAGGAGAGGAACACGACTGAATTTTCCGCTAAGCCTCACTCCATTTTCTCTGTCATCTTCTGTAGCAGACATAAATGGACCTATCTGAACAGACATAATTGAAGTGGGTGAGAGAAATGGCAAATCTGACATTGATGTGCAGTCCAGAGGATATGAAAAGCTTGTTGATGAAATTAAAGCAGTTGGAGGAAAACCGAGGTGCTTACTGAATGACTGCAAAGGATCACGACACTATCAGAAATGTCAGCTGAAGACATACGCATTGTATCCCTCAAAAAAGCCCAAACTCCTAAGCCAAATAGATAGTGATATTTTAAATCTTTTCTTCTATGGTGTGCTTCCTTTATTTGGACCATTAACCAACATACATCTCAGGGCTATGCTGAGTAAGCCTTTCCAGTGTGGAAGAACTGAATTATGTATTTCTTAATTCCTTGTATCCACTCTCTAGTGAAAATTACAGGCAGCTGGGGAAAATCTGTTATAACTTGTTCTCCAAAGTTGTTTAAATCACTATTTATTTTATTGTGAAAAATCACTGTAATTTCAAAAATGACCTATCTACCCACTTCCCTAACATTCTCCATCACCAAGTATTGCAACTGGTGGTTAAATGTTGTATTTTCAGAGATTAATATTTACTATCACTCCAGTGCCAAAATGAGAGGACAACGAGCTGAATAACCTTTGCAGTGACTAATTTAGCTAATTATACAGTCTTTTTATCTGTAAATGAATTATATAAAGTGTTCTAATTTTATAAATTACTGCATTATTTGAAATGGCTCAGAAACCTCTTCAGGCAAAAGTACTTTAGCCTGAGAAGGTCTCCAAATTATTTGGCTTCCCTTTGCCTGTGTTTATATCTTCTGTATAGCGCATGCATGAAGAATCACAAATTCTTATTATTTTGTTTTTATGTCCTGCATGAACTATTAAAGCCTTTACAGAAACAGGGAAAGCACAATCTTTTAAACTTTAAGAAGAAAATCCAAGAAATTTGAAGCTAGCAATGAAATAAATACATTTCTATGTGAAACAGACAAGTACAGATACGCAAAATTCTGAGACTTTTGCGCTCTGCAACTATTTTCAGTAAAGAATGCAACAATTTTAAAACAAGCTATGCAATCTCTTCTGGCAAAGGTTGTCCTTAAAAGCTTATCCTTAGAAGTGAAAATGTTACACTACACTCACTTGCTGGCCTCACGGTGTTTGTGAAGGTAAAGACTCGCAAGCTAATTTTGAGAACTCAAAACCTGCCTGTGTTTTTTTTATTTTTGTACTCATTCAAAAGCTTCATTCACTGTGAAATATTTACACATCTGTCAGAGACTTCCATGCACAAGGGCCAAACCAGCACGAAACAAGTTTTAAAAGACTCCAGCCTGGCAGAAAAGAGGTTTTTTGGAGCAGGGACACTGAGGAATGTGGCTCTGGGCTGTTTTGCAAGACTGTGGCAGGATATGCCAGCTATTCCTCCGGGCCCTGGAGGAGAGGAGTGAGTGTATGACTACGGCAGGATTTATTGTTGAGGCACTCAGCAAACACTGCTGAGACCTGCTGGGAGCTGGAAACAAGCTGCTCCAGTGTTTGCAAAAGGAGATTTTTGCAGGGATGGTGAAAGGGCGAGATACTATCTGCTCTTGCTGTTCTTGCCGGGCCACCTGTTGCAGCATTCACGCTCTCAGTCCCATGACACGTGTGTCATGCAGTTGACTCTCTTCATTCAAACCAGCCTTGTTCCACCCTGTTTTCAAACCACCTTCTGTAAGAGCTGTCTGTATCTTGCTGGTGGCTCCTTTGGCTCAAGGACAGTCCAGAAGTGGGAGGATCTCAAACACAGCCTAAGTCCGATTTCGCATGAGATCTATCCTATGTCATGTAGAAACACATGGTACAGAACACGTGTTCATCTTCTCCACTCAAGGAAACAGAAGCCCAGGAAAGCTACAAATCACTGCGTGAAGAAAAAATTTGTAGAGTGCAGCACGCTAAGGTGAACTTGAGGGCTTAGCAAAGCAGAAGCAAACTTCTCCTATTACTGTCACTGAAAGATACATTGTTCTTCATCCCTCCAGCCAACACCAACACCTGACGCTTTTGGAAAGCTAGATGTTAACTGGTAAGCAAGCAGACTCCTTTATTATTCTTAGCTCCAGGCAATGGAGTCCCTGTGAATACAGACTATTGCCTGAACAACTTCATTAGTGTTTCTGACATTAGAAGCTATCAAAGCTAACTTACACCTGGCTCAAAACAGAGAGAGAAAAGGGGAACATGTCCTAAATCTCCAGAAGCAAATCTGTTGATATTCTTTCCTAGCCCAGTGAAGACATGAGCCATTTAGAGACAACACACTTCTTTTTCAGTGAGTGATTATATCATAAAGCCTAAGGTATTTCAATTTCCATGGAGAAGTAAAGGTATGACAACAGCCAGGATGGAACAGACCTGCTGAAATCTGAGAAATGCCATTCATCACTGATTAAAATGACAGAAGAGTACAAAGATTGTTTTTAAACTATTTCCTACAGTATTTTCTCTCCCATATTGTCTAATTCACGGTTATATGCCTAATGACACAAAGTATAGAAAATTGTCCTTGTCTTACAAAAACAAGCTAGAAGTGAAAACCTGACTCCTGGAAGCTGATGATGTTGTGGTGTATGAGTGCTATTAAAACATATTTGACCAAAAGGATTTTAGCTGACTTCCAGCATGATAAAATACTTCTGTTTTATTGCAAAGCATTAATGTTTCCTATTACCTGTCCCCCCCATCACAACATTGTATACCTGCTAGGCCTGAATAATGACACCCTGTTACCAGTTTTTTGCTATTAAAATTTTATGTAAAGATGTTAGTGGTATTAATTGTACCAGTATAAATTTTCTAAATTCTGCTTTCCCTTACAGCTATGTCACCGAAATAAAATCATAGTGAAGCAATACAGCTCACCGAGACACACTGCCCCAACCTTTTGGAGATGTGCTTTATTTTACGTGCTAGATTTTGACAGATGCAGTTTCTGTGCTCAGAATTTGGAGGCTCCACTATAGTCTGTATTAGGGGCAGCTCTGAACCAAGTTGCAGCCTGCAAAGTGGACAAATGTGCAAGCAAAGAAGTGCTGTACCCCGGCCTTCTCCAGAGGAGGGGCAAAATGTGTGTCTGGGGGCGGGGGGGGGGGGCAGTGCTGTCGCTCAGCCAGTTGCGCTCCCCATCAAAATACCCGCTTGCTCATTGTCAAGTCCTTTGGCAAGGAAAGGAGATCATGGCATAAAGGGAGCACTCCTTACTGAATCTAAACACACTCCTTACTGAATCTAAACACAAAACCAGCAAATTGTCTGAAATTTGTAGAGTAAATAAATTTATTACCCTATGAGTTGATCTTTGTTTTGTTCCACAAGGGTGGGAGGAACATTAGAGACGATGACTTGCATATCCAACTGATTGACCACAGAGACCTGGAAACAAAAGAGTGAAATTCAAATGGCACTCCCATGCATAGCATCCTCCCCATACAAAAAGAATGGAATAATTACTTTCCTGCCTTCACAGCCATGCCCTGATGTACGGATTTCTCATTTTAATTCTGAATAAGAGAGCTGGGAAATCTTTCTTTGCTTGGCAGCCAAAACCCATAAACACCAGGCAAAGATTTAACTAGAACTATAATTGCAGGACTGCATCGGAATTACAGATTTTTAAGGTGGGGACTACAAAACCTGTTCTTCATAGTTTAGACTTTACTTACAGAATCACGGATCTCCCACGTGCTACATTCAAAACTACTTATGAGCATTTTGGTATTTTTGATGACTTGACAGGAAAATCCAATCCTGGAGATACGCAATTTGCACCAACGTAAATGCAAATACAATATTAATTTAACTTACTCAATGATACTTTGTCAGAAATTGATGAAGGAAATTGTTCATTTACTTTGAAGTTATCAGTGAAAGTTTTCATTTCAATCTCCAAGTTCTTTTAGCTTCTCCCTCTATATAGCATAAAACTGTACATAACCATGTACATTTTACAATTGAACTTTTTTTACTTGAAAGGGCAGAAAAAAATGCCTCTAACAGACTCAAGACTTGTGAGCTTTGTTTTAAATAAATAAATAAATAATTCCAGGACTCCACCCAAGAACAAATCTCTCACATTAGCATTTTCTACTATAAAAGCAGTGTAATTCTTCTGTTTCTCAACGGCAGGCTGGACGGTCAGTGTGCACAATGGACTACACACGTATCAAATTCAGCAGAGTTGGTAAACTCTGCTTCACATCTCCTGATCTAGTCTCCTCAAATTATTTTTATCCCAAGAAAAGGCTGCCTTCCAGTAAAATGATTGCATGCTTTTTGTTCCCTTTTAAGTATTTTTTCATTTTGTAATCGCTCTCTCTTCACTAGCACAGCCAACTTCCCCTTAGGTTGTGAAAGGAACGGTTACTTCCCATACTGGTGGAGAAAAAACATTTCTTGAAACTTGGCTCATGTCCATCTAGGCATGACAGCAAACATTATACTCCAAACCTATACTCCCTATAGAGGATTCTGGAGGTAGATTTGGAAAAGTAGGACAATGTTAAACCTGATAAATTTAAAAATCAGACTTGGCTGATTCAATTCTAAAAGAAAAAAACAACCCCTGATTTTCAAAAGAGAAGCCTGAGCCCTGCAAGCACTTCAGCAGACAAGCCATAATATACTTTCACATCAAACACTGATTCACCAGCTTTGAAGCTTAATTCAACTTTAAATATTTAAATGTTCTTGAAATGTCATCAGATGCACTGATCAGCATTACAGACTTCTGTGTAAGAAAAACAGAATTATAATGAACTCAAAATAAAATTTAGACTAAGATCATTGAAAGGAACTCTAAAGCAATGAGCAGTTTAATAGAATTAACTACATTAGCCAATTCAAGCAAACACTGTGCACCAATGTACCCAGTACTGCATAAATGCAACACTTAAAAAAAGGCAACAGTTCTTTTGATATTCAAGGAATCACAGTTATGACTACTTGTTCATATACAAAAATATGAATAAACACACATTCATGACAAGCTAGAGTAAAGCACGAGTGTTGAACAAAAAATCAAGAAAAAGTTAAGGTTTCCATAGCAACATTAACTTGCTTGCTATCCACATTTTTAAAGGCTTTCATTTTTCAATTATTAAAAATAGCATTAAGTTGAGGAACTAAGTCCAATTTAACTGCATTGTAACAAAAGCTGTAGGGAGAAACTGTTCCCTTCCACTCCAGGACAGATGGAAACATGCTGGGAACAGAAGTGGAAGGTGTGGGAAAGCAAAGGCTCTTCCTGAGGCACCACTGTCACTGCTCTCTGGAAGCTTTTTGGGGCACAGTTACCAGGGATCATTCGACCCACCGTTCCGTAGAAAGCTTTTGCTACTTCCAGTCTACTGAGCAAAAATACAGCCAGATCCTGTGATGCTAAGTAGCAGGCACCAACCTCAATTATAGGGCTGGAAGTCAGCATGTTCAGGTGTCTCACGCCCGCAAGTATCTGAAGAATACGTTGCAGAGAACTAGGAAAGTTCCAGGTTAAATTAAATAAGTAGCACGGCAAACTGGGAGTTTGCAGGAGAGGCAGGGAAAGCATATAATTGTTGATAACCACTAGCCTGTAACTGATAGCCCCTTGATCCCGTGCTTCATTCACTAGGCACTTTCCAATTTTTAGATCGAGCAAGGCAGAGCCTACAAACAGTCTTGATCATTATATAGCACCAATGGATTCCTGGGAGCAGCTTATGCTGAGAGCTGAATAAGGAAGGGGCCTTGGGCCCCCCCCAAACCCCAACAAACTTTAGAGTAAAGATTATGTCATAGTGAGTATTTACTATCCATACTTACTTAGTACCTTTACGTGCTTACTTGCAGCAAACTTACTTTAAAATGTAATTTCTTATTTCTTTCTTTTGTCTCACAGAGGCTAAAAAGGGAAATTCCACCACATGGAACCAAACTATAGATCCACAGATATCTAACTTGAGCCATCCTGCCAGTCCCCGCCAGCAGGAACAGACTGGTATCCTTCACATGGGCCGTCCCCTACAGCGTGAAGACATTTTACCAGTGGATTTGACAGCTTACGCTGCTCACAGAGCTGTGCCAGGGCTCTGAGGAAGCATCCTGGCCCCAATTCTAGAGGATACCTTGCTCTGCTTGGGTTCTTCCCAGTACTGTCCCTCTGGTGTTGCCCCACCTCTTCTCTCTAGACCTCCTCTCAGTGCAATCCTATCTTCCTCCCCAACATCTTATTCTTTTGCCCTGGAGTAATTGAAGTCATTTCCCTTATCTATGTGCACTGCTTGAGCTTGTATTGAAAGGAGTAACACCTCCCAGTCTGAGCACCTGCCACCACAGTGATAGCAGGACAAATACTGTTCAAATCATGAAGCCCAGGAACAGCTTAGTCTAGTTAGAAAGGATCTTCATGTATGGATCATGCTCAGTGCAAACCCAAACTTTCATGGTGGGATGGTGTCAGTCTGTAATTGTATCTACAGCTAGTCTAAGCTTTCATGCCTTGCTCAAAAACGCTGGGTGTACTGCTCATCACTCAGACAACCTAGAGATACCTCTATATATTAATGAGACATACTTCACTTTGTAATTTTAATGTCGATACCTTCTGGGTATATTTTAATATACTATTACTGCATAAATAGCATGAGAATGCCCTATCATTTTGGGAGGTCAAGCATGAGGACATCATACATTATGTTTATTTGCTGAATTCCTGCATAACTCAATATACCAAGTATTACGGCTATCATCTGTATCATTTGACAGTGTTCCCATGAACCAGATAATGCACTTCATCCCTATGACATTATGCTAATATTAATCTAATCCATCAAGTTATATAGGCTTTAAAGAAATTTAGCTTTGATGGTTTCTGTGACTGGACTAAGTCAATGTCCTTTACTCAGCACACCACCACGAGCTCATGGCCTAAAGCTGGTGCCAGTTTTGAAATGTTGCTTCCCTGAAAACTTAAAGTACAGTCTCAGCCGAAAATTATTCCTTGTGTCTCCCTTCCAGACATGAGCAACTAAGACATGGCAACCTTGGCTTTCCCCAGTAAGTGAACTGACTTCTAGCTTTCAAAGACTGTTTGCTCAGATATTTGTCTGCACTGCAAGATACACCAGATCTAACTCTGACCCAGAAGCTATGTACTCATGTTAACACAAAGTACAGCTCAAGTTAGCAAGCTTTCAGCTTGGCTTATTAACTGGGGTTTATTAACGCCTTGCTAGCCCTGCTTCACAGCTTTGATATGGGAGCTGGCTGCACTTTGCTGGGTTAGAGAATAGGTGGAGACAATCTGTAAATTCTTCATGCAGATGTGACCTGCTTTGTACTTTTAATGCATAAAACCAGCACCTTTTTTTGCTGCCATCTGGGTCCAGAACACCCAGAACATAACTTAGGTCCATGTTTAATGCAAACAATTAGAATCTAAATTGAACCATTAACAATGGCTCATTGAATAAATAAAATACGGAACATCATGTCTAGTCTGATAACTGAGATCAGTATCTCTGCCATGCAACATGAACACATGTTGGCTTAGGAAAAAAAAAAAAAAAAGCTTTATTTCAGTGACTTTAAAAGATTAAGTACACACAGTTTATGGCCTTCCTATAGGTCTGCCTGGAATTAAACTTTATGTAGTGTTTGAATTTCCTCAGGAATTATTCCATAAAGATAATGCCTGGCTCATACTTACAAGTACTTCTGCTTTGCTGCTCAGTCCTTTTCCATAATTGTCAGTTGCAATGACCTGAAACTTGAAATAGGATCTTCTCATATTTTTGAACAGCATAGCAGTTTTTATTAGCCCTGTGTAAGCTTCAATCACAAAACCTTCTTTACCATCCTTGATTGGAGGAATGATGAGTCTGTACTGCATGGCACTGTAATTCCCAGTGTCTTTATCATCAGCCTAATAGGAAAAAGAAAACAAGCAGAGGGAAATAAAGTAAATATGCATGCAAAGAATCATTAACCTTGTCCTTTAAATAAAGTTGCATATTGGTCCAGCAAATTTCTTCTACTCTGACATTTAAAACATTAGATCCCAGAGAGCAGATACTGCTATTACTTTAAATGGTTCATTTAACTTTGCTGCATGCAGTTTTGCTTTTCCAGCAATTTCTTTCTCCTGTGTTGGCACTAAACTGCTCCAAAAAAAAGGAAAAAAGAAAAAAGGAAGAAAAATATAAATGGACTTTTCAAGTCTGCAGCAAGCTGAACAGGTAAGAACAGTTTAATTCTGAGAAACCTCTACTGCCAAATTCTTGTTGACAAATATCAAAGAAAAAAAACCGCAGCAACACACAAACTTACACAACAAGAATGTCCTCCCTCTTCTTAGAGATATTCTGCATCCTCACTGATTGAGCACATTGAGCACATATATTTTTGGAGTGATTTAATCCTTTTTTATTAAAAAAAAAAAAAAAAAAAAAAAAAAGCTTGAGTGGCATTCCTGCAATGCTGCACAATGGACCTGATATACAGACCCAGTGTAGAACACAAAGCTGCCCTAGCATTCTCCAGTAGTCCTGGCACCAATTAGGCAGCCCCGGGAGCTATGTTATTTCACCTGCCCTGTGCCTGACAACCCTGCGTAGCCCCATTCTGGCCTCTCCCGACCTACTCCTTTGCACAGACCATGCTCCTGTTCAAAAGGCAGTACCCATATTCAGAGGGGAGTAGTTCTGAGCACCCTTATAATGCTTTCATGTGCTCCTTCTAGGAAGGGGTCAGCAAGGTGGTAGCTAATTACCGCCTGTACATTTGCCCATTCATTAGACTTGGGCACTGCCTCAGCATCTGGGACACTTCAGCAGCTATTAGCAGGCATTTATCAAAATATTGGCATGACTTCTTAAGCCTGTGGCTTAAGCTAATGTTGGAGAAAAACACCCTTAATTTCAAAAAGGTGCAGGTCTTTGTGTAAAATCCATACTTCACCATGACTTAAAAACAGTAATCACCATCTAGTCAGGGCTTGCAGCAGAGTGTAGGTTTGTTTACCATGATATGCCACTGCCATTTAAAAAAGCATTATCTGTGCAAGGTCATTAAGCCTTCAGTAGATGGCCATTAATCATCATTGCTTCCTCACCATCAGTGAACAAGATCTGTAAGGTGGAAACTTTCACTAACTCTTATTTTGTCTTTATTTCCTGATAATTTTCAGGGAATACCAGTAAGGAGATGTAACAAGCGAATCTATGCAGCACAGTGATTGCATCGTGCACCATCAAGAGATACTCGTACCAGACGAATGATCCTGGTGCTCAAAGCTGTATGTGCTTTCCATGCTACTCTGACTGCTATCAGGCCAGATGGAATAGATATAACTATACAGCACTTAAGCGATAATATCTGGGCTGGTTTAGCTAGGGGTAGCAAACATGTTTCATATAGCACACCACTGTGCTGCAGAGCTGCCTGGAAGATGAGCTCCCACAATGACACTGGCTGCCACTCATCACAGAGACAGGACTGTTTAAAATGGTCCTTGCATCCTTTGTAAATGTTTTGTTTTCCTCTAAATTGACACAGCTTTATCTGGCTTGGCTATGAAAAGCATAAATACAAAATGTGTTAAAGCGCTTTTGTTCTCTAGTTCTATAGCTTTTTTGAAGGCTTTTAAAATCAAGACTACTACCTCTTGGGTGATCTCAAACCCCTTTATTAGCATTCTTCAGAAAGATGGGGAAGGTTAAAAGCTTTCTGAAATTTACCCTGTTCCGTCAGTCAAAAGGTAAAGACATTGGTGAGCTTTTCCAGAGCATTCCTGCTATCCAACTGGCATGGGTAAATACAACCCCAAAACATCGTAGAGCCAGCAGGCGGGAGCTTGACAGGTGGATTTTCAGGACTAAGCTCATTTTTGGGTTTCCTTTTGACAAGTAAATTGCTGAAGGAACAAATAAATGTGACAGCATGCTATATGGCACAAGGAAGCGAGGAAGCGGCTGTACCTAAAAATCAGGTTGATGTGCAAGTGCTAGCAGTCATCACTATTTGAGAGCTGAATGTCAGTGCTTAGCACTGAGCTCAAGTCAGCCCTTTTAAGAAGTGCATAAATGCCTGAATCACACAACAGGTTGCCTTCATTCCTCCAGCAACTGCAGCAACTTCAGTGACCTTATCGGACTCTTACTCCCACCACAGTTTTATCTGATGTATTCTCAAATCAGCGTGTTGTGGTGGGTTGACCTTGGCCAGCTGCCTGAGACCCACCCAGCTGCTCTCTCATCCCCGCCTCAAGAGAATGGGCGAGAAATTAAGATAAAAAAGAGTTCATGGGTTGAGATAAGGACAGGGAGCTCACTTATTAATCGCTGTCACAGACAAAATAGCCCCAACTTGAAAAAATTTAATTTAATTTACTGCTATATAAAATATGTTTGGATGGTGAGAAACAAAGACAAAAATTAAAACACCACCTCAGCTGTGCCCGGCCATGGGGCCGGTGGAAGGGGCTGTATCCAGCCCAGGGCAGCCCCGGCCTCTCCTCCCAGAGACCCCTCAGCCCCCACCTGGGCGCAGGCACCCCGTACACGTATAAAAATCAAATATTTCACTTCAAGTACCTGCTCTTAACCAAATGCAAAGGAAATCTTAAAGTTACAACAAAAAGATTCCACATCATTACTATTACGACACTATTACTACTAAAGTTACCCTTACTAAAGAAACATTTAGAGACGGCAAAACAACAGAAATAAAACATCCTTGAAAACATGCAAACTGGAGGTTACAGATGCATTCCAAGTGGCTTCTCTTGGTGCTTTTTGGATCAATTTTGTCAACATGTTGTAAGAGAGCTTTAGGTCCTCCATGTACTCAAAGATGAGATCAGGAAGCCTCTGCCTGTAGTAGCAGGGGATACTTGAATATGTAAAAAATAATATTTGGTACAATCCATCTAGAAGACCACCTATGCACTACCCGAGAGACAAGAAAGAAACCTCTTTGGAAAGGATTTCATGGTGATAGAGAGCAGCTAACTTTTTAAAATAATCACTTCCTTGCCTCATACCTAACAAATCACTGTGTGCGTGCATCTAAGATCAGGCAAGTACAGCTTGTACAACACAGCTCATTTTAAAGTCATGAACAGTGCAGAAGAGACCAGTCTGGCAAAAACCACTGGCTTATCCACACTCAACTTTGCATATTGTTAATGGAGCTGGGGGGGAAGTAATTCCTGTAACCCCACGTGGCATGTGTTTTGGCACATGAGGCACATAGCAGCAGGTAGGAGAGCAGTATCTGATCCGGCTCCTTTGGGGTCTTCATTGTACCGAGACAGGATTTACAGCAACTACCCAGCTAACTGCCAAAGGCTCTCTGGAGGTGCCCTGTGAGATGAGCATTACGCCCTTTCAATAAAAAGCCAATTTCTTTGTTAAAATGGATTTATTAGATTGGTTCAGCTGGGCCATAAGCCTATCATTTTTTTAATATTAGCAAATTCTATCTCAATAGAAAGATACGACTTTTAATAGCAGTTCGTTTCGATAACAACAGAAAGCAATTTCACCTTCAGTATTTCACGCTTGTATATGTGTGCAACTGAGGACAAACAAAATTTGGATCCAAATTAGGGTATCAATATTGCAGGCACAGACTTCAAATATAGTTGGCCTTTCTGAACAAATGTCATGACAGTAGTGTGGTTGCTTATAAGCAGTGTTATGGTAAGTCTTGCAGCTGAGTTTAATGCCTGAAACTCCAGTGAAAGAGGCATTCTGAAATTTTAAGCATGCAACCTCTCAAATCCTGCAGTTCAGATGCCCAAAGCTGGTAGACAGGCTACAAGTTAATTTTCAGAAGTTCTGACAACTCAGTGGCACTCCAGAGAAGTCAATGGCCTCAGTATCATTACAGTTCAGGCTATTTCCATCCCAGAAACCATCTACACGCAGATGAGCAAAGACAGGTGCAAAACCGCCTGAGGAACTTGGAAAAATCATCAGATTCCAATTTCAAGTATTTTAACTTTGTTGTTTCCATTTCATCCCCCCTTTCACCACTATTTATACTAGGATCAAACCTAACAACACTCAGTGCAATGTTCAGCTTTGCAGGACCACCAGAGAGAGCTTGTGAGCTGCTGACATTAATGTACCAACTTCTTTAATACAGAGTAAGGATGTTTGCTATTCTTGTAATTTGTCCTGAAGGTAAATATTTTTGACACTTCATTAGGAAGAGATATATGACATCTCAAGAGTTGCATTATGACTGTCAAAGAAGAGAAAGAGCTATACTTAATCTTAATATTATAGCAGTATATCTTCCTTTTGTTATGTGCAAGAAATACAGATGTCTCCTAAATTCTGCTATGACTGAGTACTGATAAATATGTATGATTTTAGGAATTACCAGGCCAAATTTCAACCCTCTTGTAACTAAGCGTAAGCGTGCCCACACGAACGGAGTTTCGTTGGCATCACCGCGTGCTACCTCCAGCCCTTACCCATCCTCTCTCACGCAAGAAAAGGTGCAGTTGCTGGGTGCTCCCTAACCCCACCACAAAAGCACATGACACCAGCCAGGTATCAGCTGAAATATGCTGCTCTAGGCCCTAACATTGAGGGTATCTACCGCAAAGTCATTAACGGTTATTTTTTTTTAATTTCATTGGCAGCTAGCTCTCTTGGAACAAAAAGACCAATAAGCCAAGCATTCTTGGTGACTACATCTTCTACACAAGCACTGCCAGCACAACTCGCAGCAAGTCATTAGAAACGTTAAAGCTGCTGGCACTGCAGAGGCAGCAAAGAGACGGACGCCGTCAGTGCTGGGTTCGCCCTCAGATAAGCAATGTCTAATTCAGCCCAGCACTGCAGCAGCAATGGGATGAAGGGTACAGCTGCTTTGCTGCCAACAAAAAGTGCTTTTAACACATCAGTTGCCTTAAAACAGAGAGGAAGGGTACTTTCTGTTTAGTTTGGTTTTCACCTTTGGGAGAACTGAGAGGGGAAAAAAGCCTTAGCTTAAGCATGGAAATATATAGGATTCACTAGAGCTGAGTCAAGCTGCATGCCTCAAAGACTAGAGATGAAAGCAGATGAGCCAAAAACTAGGAGTGATAGGCATCTCTTTAGCGGTGTCTCTGTAACCAGTTACAGTTTGTCCTAGTATATATGTTTTTTCTGGTGTAACTGATGTAACTAATTAACACAAGACTTGGGTTGCCTGTGAGCACCTCACACAGCAGCTGTCCCTAAAGGCTGTGCAAGTATCTCACAGCTGAGAATTTGGTGGAAAGAGGTCTGTAAAGGAGGTTAAGTCTGAGGAGCAGATGTCAGGACATGCAAAGCTATAAATTTCTGAGGCACTACGGCAAAACCAAGCCGATGACCATGAGTTCCAAAGTGCTAGAGACAGGTAACAGTGTCAAAGAGCACAGTAATGAAGAAATACAGAAAAAAAAGAGGAAAACTGCAATAGCTACAACAAACTCACTGGCTTAAGTGTCTGTAAATCACAAAGTAAAACCGCCTCTAAAAGTGCACAATGGCAGATGTGGCTTCAGAACTGAAAATATTCAACAATCTGTAAATTCCTACCAGCAAAAATGGTCTTGTTCTAAAAGCTATTTATGTGCCAGCAACTGATTGGAAACAGTTGAACCTGCCATCTGCTAGGAAGAAGAAAAAAACCCAACAGCCCAGTCCCATTCATTTTACATGCCCTGTTAGCATCCTCAGGCTCATGATTAAGGGTGACCCTGCTAGGGAGACTGGAAAACATTTAAAATTAACAATTGCATTTAACTCTAAGCAGCTAGTTTGAATTTAGCTCACGCTGATAATGATAAAAACTGTAATCATCTGATGATTATGCAATAGATTCAGGAGTTACGATTAATGAAGATTTTAATGCTCATCCCAAACAACCCACTGGCAATTTTGATGACAATATCAGAGTGTTATTGCCACATGGCATTGCTTTTACAAGTCTCTCTGGGTGAGGGGATAAGTGCTCTACCGTAACACCGTGATTCTGCGGCTACATAGTTAAGCCTCACACTGTGATAATCCCTGTGGAAACGTGCACACTTGAGAAATGTAAAATAATCACCTTTCATGAGGGCTGCATGGAGCCAAACATTCATTAATTTATGCTTTAAATACATCATTTGTTAGGCATACTTACACAGGTACTACAACAAAGAGAAAAAGAACGGACTCTGCTAAGCATACTGCCAATCAGTGCCCAGCCCACTCCAAGTAAAGCCCAGCTCCACAGAAACTTCTGAGAAATACAGGTAGTAAGAAAAAACAAAAACAAAAACAAAAAAACACCCCCAAAAAACCCAAACCCAAAAAGAATGAGAGTTGTTTTTCGTCCAATGGTGTCAAAAAACCCAAGGTGTGGAAACATGGATCAATTTTGATAGGCTGTCGGACAGGAAAAAATGTTGAATAAGAGGTGTTCCCAAACTTGTATTTTGAAAAAAAAATTAGAAGCATTGATTTTATAGCATATCCTGCTATGCCAATAGCAGTTAGTGCTCGATACAGTAGGTTTATGTGTATGTGCTGGGAGGGAGTGCGGACCACGCAGCTGATCCTCCGTGGGATGGGAATGGTCCAGCATTGTGAACACTCCAGGCGTACTCACCCCTTCCAGCCTCTGTTCCAGGAGTACGTTACTCTGGAAGGCACATGCAGGACTAACAGTGTTAAAATGTTGGAAAATAACATAATAATTGAAACAATCTAATATTACATTTGAAAAAAATCGCAAAGGGTAGTAGCTTTTCCTGAACACTGCCAAAGGAAAACAATAGTACTGTTTTCCAGAGTAGAAAGTTTAGCAAGTCAACATATTATCTAGAGATATGTTCTTTGAAGGAAATTACCTGTGTGCTTGGAATTACTGTAATATTATTCTTAGCAGGGCAAGCAGCTTCCTGTCAGAGGCCAGATGTTACAGCAGATGCGTGTATTTGAGGCTGTGCTGTTGTCACTGCAAATAGGCTTCAAAGTAGATTTTTACTTCTACCAAGTATGTTTTCTCCCTACAGATTACTTCCTGTGATTCATAAATCATATTTTAACTAATAAAAGATTGTGACTGGCATAGCAGTTCATTTTTATACAGAAGTTGTTCTCTTGTGTACATGCAAAAGCAAAATTAGAGAAAGGAACACTTTGTCTTTCACAGCAGAAAGCTGTCTCAAGGGGCCCAGGGTTGAATCTCACTTTTACAGAACTTGCCACTCTGAAGATTTACTTGTCATCCCAAGGAAAAAGGAAAAAACAAACCAAACAAAACACCAAAAACCTAGAGGATATAGGCATGAATAGAAAATAACCAGAGATTTAGCATGGGTAAATGCATCTGGGCAAAAAAGTTATCCCACTATTCTGTCTATATGTAACACATATCCATACCCAGGAATTTTAAACATTTATTTTATCAATTGCTTTAGATCAGTATGCAACTGCTAAGGTAGATTGCTTTCAAGGATTAGAGTTAAGTGAAGAGTAATTCCTGTTGCCCTGTGTGTCATTAGTGTAAAAACCTGTAGCATAAAATGGCTTTGTTTTATTTTGCTGTTCTGTACATTAAGATATTCAAACAGTAATAAAGGATGAAGTTACATTACGAAGTCTATCAGAAAGGGGCACAAAATACAGAAAAGGGCTGAAATGAAAATTTGATCAACCATATTGTAAAAGAATCAAGTTTCCTTCAGGATGTAACCGCATTTCAGACTCCACTGGCTGCTATTATCATCATCAAACCTCTTTGCTGGCTTCATATTACAGCCATTTCTATCAAACACAGGTCAGCCACTTCCAGAGACTTTGATTCACTGGCACTTATTTTGGCAAGCTTCCTTTTCTGCAAACATTTTCAGTACAAAAATACCTTTATAAACTGAGGAGTAATTTAGAAAAAAAACTCTCACTTTACTAGAATTAGGACCTCCCATGTTTCCTCATTTAAATGCACTTCAATAAACAAAACTAGAGACATTCATACTGTTAAAGATAATGTTCAGAAAGAAAGGACTAGTAACACACCGTTATAGTGAAAAGTCAATTCCTGCTAGTAATTTCCCTTGTTGTTGGGATTGTGTTGATTTTGGTTTTGTTTTTATAGAGCAGATTGAAAATATTGTGTATGTGGCCAAAGGAAGTCTGGGTCTAATTCTGAAGGGAAAACCAGGAGTTATACGAAAATACCAGTGGCAAAGCAAAATAAATAATTCTAATATAATGAAATGCAAAGCAAATCTCAAACCACAAAATTAATAAATTAGTAGTTATGAGTATTACATCTGTTTTTAATTAACATATTCATAACAACAAGCATGAAAAGGCCTTTCATCATGGAAACGGGCTCCTATATACATCAAAAATTCTGGGGGAAAAAAAAGAGAATTGCAGAAAAGGGGAGAGAACATAAAAGGTTATTATAACACCAATCCCCATCAGGACTGCCCAACACCTGAAACCTTTTTCTGAGCACTACTAGAACTGTAATTAAAGCGAATATCCAGACTGCTGTTCCAGCTGTCCCACCACTGCAGGCCCAGCGCGATGGTTGTAGAGTAAAAGGGAAATCCAAATAACCCACAACCAAGACAGAGTGCAGCTGTCCTACCACCACGGCTTCTGAATACCCTTTGGTCTTTCATCAGATCCTCAGCCTGGACTCAAAAGATCTCATCTGTGCATTATGTATCTTTGATAGGCTTTGGGGGAAATGAGTAGGCTTAAAAAGACGGCTGTGTGAAATTGGCTGTAGATTTGAGACATGATAATCAGCCTCAGCCATCATTTCAAGAGAAATGGTATTTAACACAGCTCCACATTTCCTGCTGAGCTATTAGCAATATAAACATGGTCTTTAAGATGCAAGGACTAAAGCCTAAGTGCCATTTGAATAAACATATTCCTTTTACTTTTTTTTTAAGAGACATTAGTACTTATCAGAGGACACCAGCCTTAAAACGTTCATATTCATATAGAATAATTCATATGGAATATCATTAACCAAATTAATTCTAATCAAAAGTGACTTTATGATAAAGATTTGTGGCATTCTTCTGAGCTCAAGCTTCCTTTTTATCTACTTAGAGTAATCTTCCTAAAAATCTAGAGCAAGACAATGCATTACCCTATTCTAAAAGGATTTTATATTCAAATCAATGTATTTAAGAGGGTGCTTGCTGCTGCTGCTGCCAGCAAAATTGCTGTACCTTATAGAGCTGGGAGAAGCAATCTACAGTATTTGCCTTAGTCACATATGTAACTGTTTTGATGATGAGAGAAGTGTTTATCCAATATTTTATTGGCCTGTTTGTCTCTAAATTCCTGTGTAAGATTGTGTACTCAGTACTAGTTTTCTTCTCTCCCTCCATTGTGTTTGGCCCATGGTAGTTAGATTATTTCTTACTCCCAGTGCTACTCACTAGGCTGTATGGCATAATTAGTGCCAAGACTGGGGTGTTTTACAAAATATTTTTCAAGAGGGGAGGAACTGTGCTCTCATGGGAGGGGTGAAATTTTGTTCAAGCCACAGAGTACAGAATGATTTAAGCAACTGAAGTTAAACATACAAATGTTCAGCAGTATATTTGTGATGAATTTATCTAAACCCCATTTACATAAACTACTATATTAAAAATTAATGACTACAGAAAATCATTAAGTACTATTAAAGAGGGACTAATTGTGTTGGGTTTTTTTATTTATTTGAAAGCTGTAGTTTTTGCACAGGGCCATAAAGCTTGTCGTCTTATTTTCATATAAATTACACTCATCAAAAATGAGCCATTCTCATGTGCCAGTAACACTGTACAAAGACAGAGAGCTAGATGAGACTAACTTAATAGATGCCAAAATGAGACAGAACTGGAGATCTGCCTACAGCTTCAGGGATTGTCGGCAGGACACCGATTACCCAGGGCAAAACCTGAGTAGAAAGTGCTCTGCACACCCCTCCCGCTTTCCTCTGGGAAAATAAAGGTGCATGTCTGGGAAGAGAGCTGCGAGCACCTTAATACATCCCTTGGCCTGGACAATTGCTGGAAGAGGCCATTGCAGATCTTGCTGGAGTAGGGATCACTGGAGGTGAGGATCTGGGCATAAACACATCTGTTAATCCTGTCCCGCAATATGAGCGCCTCTTGGTATTAACACCAATGCTGTTCTGACATTTCAGACTATTTTTCTTTTTTGAACTATTGCAAAACTAGATACATTTTTTTTAAAACTTAAAATAGTTTTTACCTCTTGCTTGATGTAACCCACATACTCTCTAAAATAAAGACACAATTAATTTCTACCCAGATTATAAAATAATTTTTGAACCTCCTTAATATCTATGCTGGTAACCATCTACAATTTAGTACTTCCTAACTAACTTCTCTCAGCTCATCTTTTCCATCTCCTATTTGATAAAAAGGAAAAATTATATTAGCTTAAACTGCTGCTAAACCATAACTGCTGGCAAGTGCCTGCCACTGTGATTATTATGCTTAACTAATTTAATTACAGCAATGGCAAATAAAAGCGGGCATACCCTGTAAATCACATCTAACTGCAGGAGCCGTATCAATATCTAAACACCAGTCATTCTGCTTACTGCAATTAACCCACCCATCCATTGATCTTTTCCCCTGGTTATTCCACCCACAGCGACTGGACAAAGCAAACCTGTTGGCATAGGCCTGCTCCAACCTCTCTTCAGACAACAAGAACTGGGTTAAAGCACCATGTTAAAACTGCTCCACGATGCCCCCAAAGACCTGCCCACTTGTAAAGCTGTCCCAGAGCTTCAGCAGACTGAGCCCTCGATTGGTGCAGCCATGTTCATATGATCTCCCTCCTGGCTGCTGATGCTCAGCTCAGGAACATGTTGCAAACTTCAGGAAGCTGAAACTGAAGATATCTGAACATAACAAAGAATTGTGTGGTGTTCATTCAAACCCTCTGCTTAAGCCACAAACAGCTTTGACCTTGTGCTTTTAGGAAAACGGAAAAGTTTCAAGATGAGTCTTGGTTTTCTGTCATGATACTTTCCTCAAAAATGGACGCATGGGTTAAAGGTAACGGAAACCAAACCACTCTCTCGCACTTGGGCTTAACATGAAATTCCAGACCCTGATCTTCAGATGTAAAAGGCTGAAGTAAACATAGGTACCCAGATGATGATTTGTTACCTCAAGCATTATGTACTTAACCCCCCCACTTTGCTTTTAATATAAATGAACTACAATGACCAGCTTCTTGCAATAAATCTGATCCCTGTTTTCAACCAACAATAACTCCTTCTGCCACTCCAGAAAAAGGCGTTTCTCACTAGCGGAGCCAGTGCTGGTGTTTCCAAAATTAGGGCTTCCTGAAGCAGCATCCTCCGCCAGCCTGCCAGAAGGCCCTTGTAGGGGAATTTTTATTGTACCCATTGAGGCAAATTAAAGACATGTTTGTGCTTAAAAATGTAAAAATACAATTAATGAATGGGATTTATTTTCTCTGAAAGTCTGCTATAATATGGTTAACTAGTAAATTATGCTATGAAAGTTGTGCTATACAAAACTTTTTGCTACTATATGAAGGCAATCAAATAGAGTGCCAAATGGTTGCCTGCCCTTAATGCTTCCAACACTTGGGCAAGTAGGTCACCTCAAAAAAGGAGAACTTTGTCATATTTTATCACTTTCACACAAGAAAATAAATGTAGGAGGTCACAGTGTGAATTATCTTCATTCCTGACTTATCCATCCCTTTCCATGATCTATACCATCTTTATGGTATATAACAGTCACACAATTGACGAAAGAGTCATGAGAGATATATCAGCATTAACTTGCATTTTTATGATATAAAAGCAGAAGATGGATCCTACTTCACCTCTGATCAAGTGCTTTTTTTTATCTTCTTATTCTCTCTTTGCTGAATTGGCTTCTCCTCATTTTTCTTCTAATATGCCCTACTGTTTTACAGACTTCAGTTTATCCCCTTTCCTGTGCAATTTCTTAAGCATCTCACCTCACTTAGAGAGCCAAACTTTGGCAACCACCTCTACATATTGACAGCACAGTAAATACCCTGGTACAAAACAATGTTATGGCTTATATTAGCCCTGTCCACAGATGCAGGAACTGACATGTCATTAGGAGTATGGATGTTCACATGAAGGGATATAAAAATAAGGGCCTTGGAGTTGGTATTAAACATACACAAGCACAGAGTAACTGACAAAGAAAAGGTGGGCTGGGAATTTTCAAACAACTGACCTGACTATCTAAATCATCCACTACTAATAGAAGTCTTCGACTTTTCAGGTTTTCAAGCAAAATCTGTCACTTATAGATAAAAATCAAGACAAAACCCAAAGAAGCTAGGAGTTAATCAACAGAGTCCCTGCTGTACCTCTAGAATGCCTAATTTTGTTTAATACAAGGAAAACACTGGCTCAATTCAGAGTCCGTTCTTTTTTCGGTAACAACAATATTACACTTTAATTTAAAATAAACACTGTCTCCTTCCCTCAGGATAATGGAATTTACATAAGAAACGAATTAAAAGGTGAATGTCACTTCTACACATTTAGTACCTATTTATTGCTGGTATCTCCTTGAAGTACAGGGGAAAAAAAGGCAAGTTTAGGTCCCAGTGTGCAGGAAGTGTTGCATACTTTTCTACAATGGTGAATGTATGTCATTGCTGTGACAAATAACATGACACTATTCATAGTTAGAAAACGTTCATTCACTATGAGTCTCAATAACAATGATTTCAATCATCTACATTATGCAGTTTAATGTCTTCCAGTTGTAAAAAATATTCTGCTAGTCAATACCCCATGTTCAAGGATCATCAAAGTTGTCATCAGTGACAGGAAGAATGAGAATATGCCAAGAACATCAGTTTCTCTTCAAAATTACTCAGATGTCATTAAAAAATTTAGCAACTATTAATGAATGCAGAAGATGAAAGCAAATGCATTTAAACTCCTCCTAAAAACCTAGCTTCCCCATTAGAATCAAAATTTGAATAATTTCTACAGTGCAAGCTATGCGTGTACTTTATTAATGTTCTTAAAAATTTCAACTTGGAAAACTACTCTTTTAATTCTACTCACCTGAACTCTTCAAGAAAAAACATTACTTTGATTAATTCTTAAAACTAATTGGAATGGGTATCATATTTAACTAACAGAGCAATTACTTTTTTTTCTAAAGGACAGAAAATAGGCTAACTAGCACCGACTGCTGAAAATGCTTGGTGCTAGAACAATAAATTACAGCCTGATTTTCTGCAACAAGCACTTCTTAACTGTTTCTAATTTTACTTTAACTAAGCACACAGTTATGTTTGATGCCATCCACTAGTAACAACTTCTGTCTCATACCTTGTTCTATTTTGCCTGTCAGCAAACTCAGGGAGAATTCTGTCATATGCTTTAACAGGAACAGGCTAGAGACATAAAATTGTAATTTCTTTTGTGTACTCCTTTGATAGTCCTTTTCTGTCCTCTGACCACCATTTCTGAGTCAAATGTTTCTGAAGGGTAAAAGCAGATTCCCCTCTTCACCCCGAAATATCCCTTACCTGTATGCCTGTTCTTTTTCACACACTTCTTATCCCCTTGACTGACACACATGAATATCTGTGCCTAAGAAATCAGGAATGCCTCTTCAAAAGCCAGGTAGGATATCACAGCCTGTTCACATTTTGTATAATCAACTCAAAATGCAATTTTACATTTGTGTCTAGTGTTTCATTTACTTTCACACAGATAACACTCCTTTATCTAAGTAACTCTACTATTCAGTATTCTTCATCTACTCCAGTATCTTTGTGTAGTACTGTTATCTTCAGCACTTTTAAAGTTCATGGATTTGACACAATTTTCAGTTTCCTGTTTTTGAGTATATTAGAGCTTCAGTTTAAGGTTCGTAGCCAGAAGCAATAACCAGCAAAATGCCTGGGAAAAAAAAGATATTAACAAAAATATTACCCCTACCTTCAAAACTCTGCTCAGTCATGGTCTCAGATCACCCGAATAGCAACAATACTACTATTTCTTTAACTCGTGCATCTAGAATTTCGTTTTCATTTAATTGAGCAGATATCTGGTTATATGTCACTATTTTATATAGTATAGAAATCTGGTGTACCTTAAAACTTCAGTACAGAAGATGGAGGAAAAGAAACCAATGAAAGGAAATTCTGCAATTCTTTTTCTGAAAGTATTATTTCCAACACATAATGTTGCTTTATTGCTCAATTTACAATTTCTTTAATCGCATAGAAATAAATCCTTACAGTAAACACAGGCATTGCACATGCTAGATGACTTTTTTGGGCTTCATTTATGAAGCCTGAACTGAGTCTTCACAGTTGATAAAGCAGAGGTAAGTAAACATGCCTTCTGGGCTAATCACTCTTTCCAGTGACCAATGTATATCTTTCATCTCCTCTCATCATAATTCCTCCCTACACCTTCCCTTTTATTCAAGATTGCTACTGTTTTGAACTACTCAGTGTTCAAATAAAGCTATGAGAGAAGTCGCACTGACTTTGACCTGCTAACTGATCTTATCTGATCTGGTTCTTCAGATTATCCTGTAGGTTGGGCACAGGTCTTTCCATCAGGCAACGTTTCATGCTGGCCGCTGAACAGCATCCTCTGCTACGCCAGGAACACACTTGGGGCAAAGCGGTATTAAGGCCCCTTCACGTTTTTGCAGTTGGGAGACTAGCAAGCACGAGCTCAGCCTTAGTACCATCCCGGGGCAGCATGTAACGTGGAATTCCTGACCAGCCCCATTTAGTAGGTCTGTCCCTACCTGCTATGGCCTCAGACACAATCTGCCTCCAGAGAAAGCTGGGAAGAATTGGCATAGGGCAGATTTATACATTATGATGTTCCCTTTCCAAGTTATCTTCAGTAAATTCCCAGCTGTTTACTTGGACTGCTGCATGTATTTCTAGAAAAGACCAATATGGATACTCCGAGGACAAAAATTTGCCTATGATAAGCACTGTATAAAAAAAATAAGAAAAAACAAATACTCTGAACTAGTTCACAAAGTAAACAAATACCATCTACAGAAGCTTCTATCCAATAGTCAATGCTTAACAATTTCCCACTTTTCTGCCATTTCTGGGCTTACTTTGGGAAGGACTGCCATGAAACAAAAAAGCAATGGACAACTTTAATAAGCTCTGATATTCTCTATTTCATTCCTGGTACTCTAAACACATCATGAGGTCCAAGTAAAACTCTTAGCAGGTCATATTTCTGTGCCCTTTCATGCATAAGCTAGAATCAGCAACTTCAAAGCTATTATACTAACGCTTAAGGTGAAAAAAGATGCAGGAGGCCTGCTGAGGTAACAAAATAAGGGCAGAGGAAACAAGCTGACTTGGAAAGTCCTGGCAACTCAAGCTGTCTCTAGCACAAATGACTGCATCACAAAGCATTTTACAGAAAACAAGTAGCTTTATTCTAAGCTATTTTTATGCCTGATGTTAATTACATTCTATATATTATCTTTCCTTGAAATTTCTCTCTCTTTTTAAAAAAAAAAAATCTACAGACAGTCATTTTTACTCACAGTTGTGTCACTGTGCACAAACCTGAAACTGCTTTGCTGACCTGAAATAGAAACTGTTCGTTCCTTTTTTAAAGCATAAACATGCTGCTGCCAAAGAAGTAGTCAGAAAAATTTAAGGTAAAAACTGGTGTTGAGCATAAAAGAATCCTCTAAATATTAACATATCTAAAACAATAGCTACAAATCGTCAAATAAAAAACAAGCACATAAAATTCAAGAGAAATAAAACCTGTCTTTTAAGCTCAAAATCAACTTGCATCAGTAACTGCTGGAATACTGGGCCAATGCATGTCAGTCACACACACACAAATGGAAACCATCACACTCATATTCATACTCAAACACTGACTTCATAAGAAGAATCACCCATTCTGTGCTTGCTATACTTGTTTGAAAGAAGAAACCAAATGGAAATTACTGCCAGTGTCTGAGAAGCTCAAGCAGTTTTAGAAGAAACATATTTCGTAACCTCCCGTGAAAAATCTAACCAGTGACTAAATATTTTCCCACTGCAAGTGAATGTTATTTAAAAAATTTCAGTCTTACCTTAACTTTAAGCACAGAAGAAAACATTTTGGCATCTTCAGACACTCCTCCAATGTACATTTTTTTGGTAAAGACAGGCACGTGGTCATTTTCATCCTTCACTTCAATAAATACCTTGGCTGTATTACCTGAAAGAGGGAATGGAAAGTATACATAGAAAGTTTTGCAAAAAATCTTTAACACTTCCTGGAGTTCATACATTTACAGCTCAAACAGATCATGTAAAATAAGTGTATAGATAATACTGTAAAAATAAATACATTAGAAATAATGGCACATTTGGCATGGAAAGTATGAACCTGAGGGAAGTCAAGAGATTTCATGCATTATTTTTTTTTACCTACCTTTATTGTTTCTGCATTTGGCATTTTTTTCTGAATGAATCTTGATTTAACTTGGAGCTCAAATTTGTACCTTTACAGAAATGATTCCTGTTATCTGTACACCTGCACTTTGCTGTTAGGGCTATCTGAATTTGCCTGTAAGCAAAAAGCTGCCATGGCTTTCTTTAGAAAGCAAGGTATTTGGGGAAAATATAAGAAAAGACCTGCAACTAATTTTTCAAATAAATAGAAAAGCACAAGAAATAATATTGTACTTCAGTTACACAGATTTTGGTCACATTAAATCCTCACAAGTGTTATAAAGAGGTAACGAACAGGTGAAGTACATGAGTAGTTACACTGCAAAGAGCAGCTTGCTTTATATATTTTAGTTATTACTAACTCCCACGCAAATACTTAATGGGTGATTCTGCCACGGTGTCCGTAAACTCACAAATGTCATACAATAGCTCTGGCTATGCAGCCTCAACACCTAACGAATTTACTGTGTTAACAGAATGCATGCCTAAGCCTGTCTACATCACAAACCTGGCCTGGCCCACGGGAACTCAAGAAGTACTACTTCCCCCCTAGAGTTTCAACACATCTTCAAGCAAAATACTGCTGTTAATTTGCATTTTATTAAACAGTTACTGATCCATCCCACTGAACAATAAACATCTCTCTCCTTCTGCAAGAAAAAACATCTAGCAAAAACTGTGGACCTAGTGCAAAAAGAAGATTCAACTGCGCAGTAATCTATACCAACATCTGTTTCTCTCTTTCAGAATTGTATAATCCAGAAAGATTGCTGGAAATTATGATATCCAGTTCATTAAAACCACATTTTCAAGTGATAAATTGCCTCATTTCAGAGTTGGTTTTCCCAACTTGTTTCAGTGCCAGGGTAATTTAAATGTTGCACAGGTGCCATGCTGATCTGAGTTAGCTTCAAAATGCAGTCTCATTTAGAAAGACCTTAGTAGCTCTATCTTTAGGGTACCAAAAAATTAAAACCCAGACTATTTCTTAGACTGCCAAAGTCACCAAAGATATTCTGTCTATCTGATGGTCTAACTGATGGGAAACAAATGAGGACTTCATAAATGTAACTGAAATCTGAGAAAAAACATTTCAAATGCCATCCAATGCATTAGTACAGAGAGAAGGAAAAAAGAGAAAGGAAAGAAAAAAAGGAAATTACATTTCCTCAGAGGAATAATCACTTATTCACCTTCCACACTGATCCATGCAGATATATTAAACAACTTTTAGGTGCTGTTACTTCACGGGAAAATGATTTCATGACAAGCTCTCTTTTTACGGACGTGAAAAAAAAGCCATAATCCAACATCTGAATGTGTGTAATGTGGGCATAATGGTCTATTTGTAATCATCTCTAGTTTGCTTATGTTCATTTTAAAAGAACGTTTCTTACCTTGACTACATTATTTATCACAGCGAAGAAAAATTTCAGTCAAAGAGGTTCTGTGAGGTCCTACGAATTGTCAAATCTCTCTCTTGTTAAACCAGATCCTCAATGTTTCTGGCTGCAATACTAAGTTACAGTTAGAATCTGCAGCCCTGTTGAGAAAAATGAGATCCCCAGGCAGGCTTTCTCACTGCAGCTACACCCTTTAGGGAAGAAGGCAACTGAAGCAGGATTACAGGCAATGTGTGTAAGTGACCTTGCCCTGCTGAGCTAATGAACAGTTATATCAATGGCTGGCACCAGTTTACTGCTGTAGGGAAGATCCTAATTGTATCACATTCGGTGCTGGTAGGACTAGGCATTTGCTAACCTGCACTGGCTCTCTCTAATGCAAATTAAACATCTTTTGCGTACTCCTCACTATCTTCATCATTTCAAGCCAGTTTTGGTGAGGTGGCTTAGCCTCGTGCAAAGTTTGCTTTGCAATTTGCTCAAAAACATTTGTTTAATTTGCTGGTAGTTCTCTGAGCTGCCAAAATGCTGATTTGTTTAGCAATGGTTGAATGCTTTGAAAATGAGAAATGAAAGTTATTACATTAAGCACAAAGCAAATTAAATATCCTGCATATATACAAACTAAAATTAGCATCGTTAACATTAAATTAAACATACACCTTCATTTTATAAGCTGTGTACAAAAATCGGGCAGTAAGATACTTCATTCGTTCTGGCAGATGGAGAGGAACGTGGCATCTGTGAACTCCGCACTACCACGTGCTTTTTATTTGATTCCAGCCTACAGCTGGCCGTAGTGAACAACTCCCAGCCAGTTACAGAGGTTGCCTTATTCTCACATCAGAAAAGCCTAGAAGCAGCGCACATTAAAATCCCCACGGCCATGTGTGTGAAGGTCACATCAGACCCTTTGCCGTGGGGAATTGCCCTGCTCGATTCAGTCAGATATCCCCTGCACGCGGGGCTCTGGTGCTCCTGTGTCCACCACCCCTGCACCTCCAGCACCCTGCCTGATTGAAAAGGCCACCCAACCTGAGCACTTTCTTACAGAGTCTGCTTTCGACTCCGGCATTAGACTCTTCTTTTCCTTCATATTCCAAATTTGTTAACACTTGTTTTAAATATCGTTTGTGTGTGGCTCTAGCCCTCTTTTCTGGTACCTGAGTGGAGGCAACAGCATCCACTATATAACGTGTGCTGTTAGTTACTGATACTCTCGCAGGTAGGACACTGAATGCCAAAGGACACCAACATTCACACTCACCTTCCAGTGGGGAAATTTTGTATCCCGATCTATGTAAAACCTTGCTGCTTCGGTATTCTAGATCTGGAATCCAGCCCCAGTTACATTCCTTTTCATAAATTCTGGGAGTTGAAACCAGAGGTTACTCCTCCATGGCACTTCTTGTGAGACCTCGTGCAATCAAAGTATAATTCTTATTACTGTGACTGAACTACCTAAATAGCTGGCCAGGTGAAAGAAGAAAAAGCATCTTTCCCTGGACAAAGCAGAACAAGACTGCCAAGATGGCCAAAAAGCAGAGAAAAAAACCCTGAGTGCTACAACTGCCTTCCTTCAGCTGTAAGGGAAGTGCTTCTCTGCACACAAAGTATGCAGATAATATTCGATAAGCAGTTTCTTTAGTTTTACTGCACATTTTTATTGCTAAGACACATTTATCATCTGGATTTTCCACAGCAATTAGTTCAACAGTCATGAAGGTCAAGTCAGCCTCCCAGACAATACACCGGGCAGAGGAAGTTTCTGCACTGCAATCTCCTGCAAGGTCTCCCATGTCCCATTTGCCTCCTCTCTTCTAGACCCCCCTGAGATGGGTTGCAGTGCCCAGAGTATAAAGAACTGCAGCTGCTTATAAGTCATCTTCAGCTTATAATAACCAAACATATTGCATGCACTGCTCCAGCTAAACAATCATTCCCAAGACTAGAAGATGAGGCATTTGGATCTTTCAGCTTCTGTGATTCACTTAAGGAGACTGAAAACATCCTGAAAGCTGCTCTAAAGGAAACCGGAGGATTCTCTGAAACACATAAAACTAGTAGATCACAAAAGACTAACACAGAAAACAAAAACAACAACAAAAACTCCAGGGAGCTGGTCAGAACTAGTGTGCATTAGCATTTCCAGAAGTTTTTCCCAAACGTGCTTGTTGAAAACTCTTACCTGGTATCACTGCTTATCTAAGTAGTGCTAATAATGTGCCTGATTCATGTGAGCCCGGAGTTTCTCACCAGACTGCAGAAATTAAGTTGAACTAAAGCAATGTTTTTTTAACACTGGGACAGTGTCACCTACACTTTGAGTGTTAGCAGATTTGTTTTACATTATGCTTTCCCCAATGATACTACACTTGTCTTCTATAATATGCCAAACCAGCCATTGATACAGCTGCTCTACATCCATTGATAATTTCAACACTAAAAAAATGCATCTAGCTTAAGCAGTTGCTGTTTGTTCTACAGTAGGTAACAGCAGATTTTTCTCTTTTAGTTCATTTTAATCAAACTGGAATGAGAATTGTAATTCGTCAGGGTTCAATAGCACTTTGCTTTACTACTGTCTTACAAGTCTGTTGAGCAGACTTTGTGCTTTGGCAGGTGAACTAAACTGAACTGCAGCTGCACTCAATCTCGCCTTACTAAATTTGGCAGAACCAAATAGGAATCAGCACCGAATATTTTTCCGTGGCATTTTGATCTAAATCAGCATGTGCCCATAAAGCCTGAAGAAGCGCATCATATGCTGTAGCTGATCAAGAACAGTGCAAAAAGAAGCTTTGACGAGACGGAAGCAGCAACATATTTGGAACAGCACTGATCCAAGGTCTGATTTAAATAAATATAAAACATCTTTTTCTACCAAATAATTAATTGAAAGGGAGCTCACATTTTATGCAGTCTCTCTAAAAGACATTGCTTTGTTGCCCAGAGAAATTTGAAGTTTGTCCCAGTGGCTTTTGGGGAAACTACCCCAGAGCTGTGTGGCAGGGGAGGCAGATTCGCAGCTCTTTAGGCTCTGCAGCATATTTTGTCCATCTGTCACATTTCCCGGATTCAGGGACTGGCATGGCAGCCAACTTATAAAACACCATCAGAACAAACTTTTGCAACATGTTTGAAACTAAAAATGTAGGGCTACTTGAAAAGTCAATAGTACAGGGATACAGAATTCATTTTAATATTTAACTTAGAAAAACTGTCGTTCCCAGTTAGTATGGAGCAGTTGCAGATTTTTGGTTGCAAACTTAAGTTTTATTCCTTTTCGCTTTATGATTCCCAAAGGTTTACTTTGTGATTAGAAAACCAAAAACTTTACAGGAGAGACAGATCTGTTCTTTTACCATCCAACACCCACAACAAAGCCCTGCCTCACAGCTGGGATTACAGCAGCAATTTGACAACAGAAATGACCCTCCTTGGGGCAGTGCCTCTGCATACATCTGGGGAATTGGTATGCACCACTTCTTGCTTGGGGCTGTGCTAAAGGCAAAAAATAGTTCTAACTGAATGAATAAAACATGTAAATAATAAATTGAAAGGTACATTTTTGCTTAAAAATTTTTCGATACCAAAATAAAAACCATCTCTACCAAGATCACATATTCACACCTGGCAGTGAATGTAATATTTAGCACACCTGATTGAAATGAAAAAACATGGAAGTGTATTCCCCCCTCAGCTGGTCTAACACTCTTGAGATACCTTTCCTCTTGCTTGTTGAATTCTACTTCAAAGTTGATTTTTAATAAAAATTTGTGCTACTCTGAATTCTGCAGCACCCATGAGAGTTTGGAAGGATATCTTGTTTTAGTTCTCACCTGTAGCAGGCTGGATGCAAACACAAAGACGGCACTTGCCATTTCTGAAAAAGAAATCTGCTTATCAAGCCAGTGCAAGCACAACTGTAAAAAATAACAAATTCATTGCTTGCAGTGCTTTTCATTTCTTTTTAATTTCTCTTAAAAGACAGTAAAACCAACCATGTGGTTCTCTCATTATTCTTGCATCTTTAGGAATGTGAAATACACACTCGCTGCTCTTCCCTTCCCTACTCTTTAATTAGAGCCAATCAAGTCAGCAAGAGTGTAAGCAAAAATAAAAAAAGAGGATGCAGGAGACATGACAGTGGGACTACAAGCGATGCCAGAAGTTTCCTTATGAAGATGCAAGTGACAAGATCAGAGGTGTAGGGGGGAGTTCCACTGCATTTACAAGTCCTTCACACAAGAAACTCCCCTTTTCACCCCTGCCATGAGGACATGACTTACCTGGGAGGCATAGGCATCTCACGGTCACAGACATTCAAAACAAACAAAAAAATCTACAGTAGAGCAACCTGCACTCAAAAATACTCCCTCTGGCCTCCCCCTCAGCAACTGATTGAGCAGAAGCTGTTAACACAGGTAACTTCTAACGAAGACAAACTTTTCATTGGGCACTGTGCCAACTGGTAACACCTTCGCTTGTAAGGTTTAATTTTTAAACAATCTGTTTGCACCCATGTCCAGTTGCAGACAGACACCAAAACAGCCTGGAGACTACCTTGCTGAGCAGCCACGGAGGATGGGTGAAGCTTTGCACAGAAGGTAACGATAAGTCAAGATAAGAGAGCAAATGACAACTGTTATTGGCAGCAGTTCAGTGAGGGACAGTGCGGTAGCAGGCTGAAAGGGTCATATGTACAGAGTTGGGGAATAAAAAGATGCGCTTTTCTCAGGTGCTGGAAACTGAACACTGGAAAACATGAGACTGAATCCTCCATTTCTGTACTGGGAGGAATTTGGAGGTCCCTTTTGTCTGTGGTGTTCAAATGCAAATATATTCTGACTCTCTTGTAAATATACCCTTCTCTCCAGATCAAAGTGGGAAGCCTTGGTGTCTCCCATCCCAGTGCATGTTTCATCTGTCTGGCACAGGGACCAGATGCCCACTAATCCTTTGATTCTTAAAACTGGGACCATGTTTACTTTAGTGGTAAAACCCTCTCTTCGCCCTTTCTTGTCTATACTGCTCCACTGCTCGCTCTCGCTTGCGTTTAGGCAGCACTTTCTCTTTGCTGCTCCCTCTGATTTCCTGTAAACCCGTCTGTTTCCTCCTGTCCCTTCCTCACTTGCCACAACACGGTTATTGCTCTGACCGCATTTCCCTGGGTATCAGACTGCAGGACAGTGAGATGCAGATGAAAACTTTGCAAACAGCTGACAGTGCTCAAATGAGGTAAAAGGTGACATTTCTCCTGTTCCTGTTCAAGAAGTACTTCTGGTTTAGTAAGTGATTAATTGTACTGATACATTCCCTTCAGCTCACTAATTCACAGCTCCTTCTGGGAGGAAGGAGCTACTCGCTCTGTGATAGATTACAGAGCAGCACCTTCCAATTGCAGAACACATCCTGCCACACACAGTTCTATGATGTTCCCCTTACGTATCAGTTTTTCTTTTTTTCATCTTATCCACTGAGAGAGAACTGAAAGCTTCTATCTGGAAGCTCATAATCACAATCCTACAGTATACCACTGGACTAAAGTCTATTGTGATAGACAACCTAAGAAGCAAAGACCAGACAGAAAAAAACCCCCAGGGTGCTCAATTTAAATGAATTGGAGAATCCATTAATACTGAAGGTCTGTTGAGGCTCAGCATCACCAGTTGCTGATTCCTCAAGCCAGAATTCCAACCTTTTAATCCACTATCATCAGAAAACCTAACTCTTCTTCCATTCAAATGAAGTAAAAATGCGCTGCAATTTCATATTATAAAGTTTCAGTTAAAGTAACTCATTTAAGGAGTTCAATTCCACTGAAAGTGACAGTGTGATTTTGCATGATTTAGTACCGTATTTTAAAAACCCAGTTTAAGTCACCAATTTTATGTTCTCATACTCCAAAGGACATCTCAATTTACTTTCTCTCCTCATTTATTTATTTGGTTATTACTACGCTATCAGTCGGCACTATCACTGAATGACAAGCTTAGTTACGCTTAATGCAGTATCATCCACTTTTCCACTGCACAGATGAAAACTCAAACTCCTACTTCTATGTAATTATCTTCTGTAATACCATACAGTTAAAAAACAATTTGGTACCTAGCTTCTGAGCTTTGTAAAATTCAGCACTGTTTTGTGGCTGAGCAGTTCATCAGTGCTTGTATTATCTAGCTCCAGAAGGACTCATCATTGCAGCTCCAGAGTAGGTCATCAATTCACTGCCAACAAATTCTCCAGAACAGTTCACCAATTCAGTGGTATCTAACACCAGAACTGGCAGCAATTTGTTGCCATTGAGTGTCAGAGCGGTGTATTCATTCAACATTACATAATTCTAGAGAAGTGCATTCAAAATCACCTATCTGCAAAGTATTTCATCATTTCAATGTCACCAAAGTCTGCAGTGGTGCATTAATTCTGCCTCATCTCCTTCCACTGTAGTTCGTCAATTCAGTGCCCCGAAACTCAGAAGTAGTATTTAATCTGATTAAAGCTCATCAAGAAAGAAAAAGGTGCCAAGAAAATGGAAAGACATACATCATACAAATGTAGGAATCAAACCTAGAGGTCAAGGCATCTCCATTACAAAGACATGATTTATTTAGCCAGATACTTATAAAGCATTTTATAAATATACATCTACCAAATTCTCTAGCTATCCATCCAGCACAGTGCATACGCAAAACCTAATACATGCTGTATACTCATGGACATCCAAACACATACAGGAAGCGCACGCCTTCCTTTAAATTGGACCAAATTCAAACTCCAGTCATTATCAAGTATCCCTGAATAAAATAATTCAGCTATCACCTTTTTAAAACTGCTGCCCAGTTGGGAGAACTGCTCTAGTGCAGACTCTGAGTCGGAAGAGGGAATCAGAGGCTGCTGCTTCCCTGACTGGTGAGGTCTGCCCAAAGACCTCTGCTGGAACCTGCTGACTCCCTTGTCTGTTCATCCATGTCAGAGAAAGATATGAAAAGAGATGTATGCTGCATGGAAGCCTTATCTCCTCACTGCATATGGCCTGGCCACATTTTGCAGAATATAACCTTAACTGCACCTCTCCCAGACACAAAGAAATGCAGTCAACTGGCACTAGCTCTCTCTTTCTCTCCCTCTCCAGATACATCATCGATGGTGGCTATAACAGCACATAGAATCTTACACTGCTGTTAATACACTTAAAATTCTGACCACTGAATAATCCCTACACGTTACACCATGCACACTCTCAATTCTTTCTTAAAGAAGAAGAAATATCCATGATAATACATGCTCAATTTCCAAAAATCTTCTGCTGGTTACGTGGGTAGTATTGGAAAGCCTGATGAATGTATTTTAACTGCCACCCCCTGTACAATGTCTCAGGCTATAGTCTATCACCCAGTTTTATGGCATGTTCTCAAACACTGAAGCCCATTAAGTCTAATATCTTTAAGAACTTTACAAACCCGTAAAGCATATTTTCATGAAGTACCAATTTCAGTATTGCAGGCAGGTTCTACAGTAGTATGTTAGTACGGAAGAAACAGACTTGCACCCTGTTTAAATTACTATCCTGAAAATCTGAATTTTGATCTCTAATCTATACACTAATTATAGAAAAAGGACAGCAGAATTAGCCCAGTTAGTTAAGGGTGGCCCTTCCTTTGTAACCCTCAGACTATTAATTCTGTGGATTACAACCTGCAGCGTGGGAAAGATTCTGTCTGTCATGGAACAACTTTGTCACCTTTGACAATAATGGGGTGGTACTTTGCCTCTCTGCCTGCCAATATGCCAGCCAAAAAGCCCTAAGTAGCACAAGTAAAAAGCTGACACAGCTCACTTCTCCCTGCAGCAAAGGAAAAAAAGGGACGACACTGTGCTCTGAGTCCTAATTTGCCCAGTACTCTCTGTGCCTGGACACAGGCACAATGAATTATCTCCTACTCAGGGCAGGTGGAAAGGTGACAGCCTAACATTAGTGGCAGATGAAAGACTGATGGAATTTTTTTTGCCCCTGGCTTGCCATGCAGACCTCCTTGGTAACAGAAATCAAAACAAAGTCCGTGGCAGCACAATCCCCACAGCGTCATACTGCCAGTAATGCCTTAAAAGACACACTCGAACTAAAATAGCTCATTATATTACTGGAGGCTTCCAAAAATCGTAAGAGGGTTTTACTATGTACACACTTTGATAAGTGCCCAAATCTCACTGATGTTTAGGAACAGTCTGGTACTGGCATTTGTTTTATGGTATCTCCTCCCACCCATCTTCCTGGATTGACAAGTAACTAAATATTGGTTACCTGCATAAAACTGAAGTCTGAAGTAAATTTAAACTCTATTTGTATTTCATGGTTTCAAAATATACCAATGTCCTTTTTTGGTGAAAGTCCTTTTTTGAATGAATTATACACACACGTCAATAAACAGCAGGTACCCAAAGCCTGACCTCCTGGGGATTCCTCAGCTCCCAAAGCCTGACCTCCTGGGGATTCCTCAGCTCCCACAGGGGCGAATGCAATGAGATGGTACAGCAGCACCTCTTGGACCGACATATATAAATGAAAGAGGCTGAAGTTTTCCCCTCAAGTTCATGGGAGTGTTTTTGGTTAGGATGAGCCTGCTTTTTTCCAGTGCTAAAGATTTGCTCTGTGATTAACACTGGTGGAAGTGCAGAGGAGAAAAAGCTCCAGCCACCTGCAACAGATCTGGCCCACAGCTCATACTGGAATAACTGTGACTGCAGAACAATGACTTGAAATAAACTTACATTCAATTTGAAAGGAAAGGAGGTAATATTTTCATAGCCCTTAAACAAACGTTCAATTCCTCACTGCCCTTTTCTCATTGCAACAGTTCACCATCCTTGGCTTATTTTCATTGCATCCATGATGCTCCTTAGCTAGAGCAGGGAAAAACTAACACTCACAGACCAAAAATACAGAATAAAAAAAAAAAAAATTGAGACAACAAACACAGTTGTGTAAAAACGTGTACCAAAACACTTTTTGGTACAAGGTTTGGTTTTTTTTAACTAGGGCTTAACTGTGGCTTAAATAGGAAGTTGTATAGGATGGGACAGGACACTAAGTGAGCCAGATGTTTGAAAGCCAGCCTTTCCAGACTTTTTTCCTTACAGGGAAGATGATAAAAATCATCAAAAGACATTTCAAATTCCTTTTCTTAGAACAAGAAAACCATTAAAGAGAAAAAGAAAACCCTCACTGTGAGACAGAGCCAAAGCAAAAAAGTTTGTAAACAAACCCCTTCCTGCCTAGAGATCCTGCAAAGAACCTTGTCTTTGTCACAGCAGGTCCTTGCCTCCAGTTTGCTCTCCATCAGGGTTGCAATAAACTCTACGCAGACCCTGAGGGGTGCTGAAGGAATCTTTTTCTCCTTGTCACCCTTGCTGTGTATCCATTCCCCGTTCCTCTCAGTAGTGTCCCAACATTTGCTGTGATGTTACCAGCCCAGCAGGGAGGAAGCCTGTATTTGGGCTGTATAATGTGTTTATGAAAAAGTAACTGTGACATTCCGTCACAAAAAGCCCTAATTACACTGAAAACGTTCAATTTGTGCCATCAACTCTCTGTTTATATATAAACATGACTTTTGTCTGTATCAGTAAGGCTTACAACTGTGTAACATCAGACATGATTTGTGAGCATTTAGCTCAAGACTGATCAGCTCCACATATGGAAGGCAAGCATCGAGATCCACAAATGCACTCTCTGCTGCTCACGTACCATCACCACCCCTGTAATTCTGATAACAAAACAAGGTCACTAGCTAGAGTGCAGTTATCAATATCCTCAAAAAATAACAATACATATGCATATTAAAAAGATATTTAGAAATAAGGATTTTTAAACTTACTTTTGGAAGGGACACGCAGATTGGATCGTACCACTTGTAAAGAGTCTGCTTGAACTCGAAGCTCATAACTTTTCACACTTTCATAATCCAGATACTTTTTAACTGAGATCACGCCTGTTCTGTTATTAATAGCAAAGACATCTGAAATCCAGCAAAAACAGAAGTAACTTTCTAAGATGCAAACCCACTTTTCTTTAATGCCTAAGTGCTTCAATTTTGGTGATGACACTATTCTCTGACAGTGTCTTCAGAAAGTTGTTCCCATTCCTCCCTCAGGCCTCTAAAAGCCCATGTGATTCCTCTTTGAAGCTGTCTTCAAAGGAGCACAGCACCTGAATCTGACCTGGTACTAAAATGACCAACTTGAGGACATGCTGGCAAGAGCAGACAAGACAAACAGCCCACTCTCACAAAAAGGAGGATGGGATGGGGAATTCTTTCACATCCCTCCAAATAATTTAGCGTAACTTTGCTTAGAGATTTCAAGGTGGATCGCAGAGGATACCCGAGAAGGATGCAAATGCAGGAATGGCGTTTTGTTTAAATATCAGGCTCTAATCTAATACTTGTGGCTACAGCATGGCAAAGTCTATAGTGCCTTAAAACAGATTTCTAAGCAAGAAGTACAACTCATAGAATCATATAATGGTTTGGGTTGGAAGGGACGTTAAAGATCATCTAGGGGGACACCTAGGGGGACAGCAGGGACACCTTCCACTAGACCAGGTTGCTCAAAGCCCCATCCAACCTGGCCTTGAACACTTCCACGGATGGGGCATCCACCACCTCTCTGGGCAACCTGTGCCAGTGCCTCACCACCCTCACAGTGAAGAATTTCTTCCTAATATCTAACTAAACAAATCAACTCCATCAAAGCTATTTATAGTCTTATTTCAGCATGTCATGGATTCACACTGTGTGGCACCAATGTGAATTTTTGCATCAGTGAGAATTTGATTGTGTTTTAATTTTTATTGTAATTCTGCTAATTAATCTGATCTTCAGCTGATCTCTCAAGGCTTAATAATGGCAGTCCCTCCTGCAGACAGATGAGGCGGGATTTCACCTCAGCAGCTTTATTTCTAATCACTATTTCTTGAAGACTTCTGATGCATGCACTAGGCTCACCATAACCACTAAGACCAAAATATTAGTCCTTACCCTCTTCATTTCCTGAAACAATTGAATACACAATTGTCTGGTTCAAGGCGGCCGCTGTAACAACTGTAACCACAGTTCCTTTTGGTGCACTTTCACTCACTGGCGGGGGTCTGCAGAATTGAACAAAAGTATTTGTGTTATCTTCCCGTTGCCTGAACAGCAGATTATTGAAATTTATTCCTCAGGTTAGCAGTTTCATCCATCTATTAGGCTGCCAAAGCGAGAGGATCTGTTATTACAGAAAGACATATTAAAAAGGCAAAGGTTTAACCTTTGCCTCTACAAATGCAAAAAACAGTAAGATGTCTAACTGACAAGAGGTGACAATATAAAGATGGGTCTTTGACGTGAGAAATGGAAAAGCAGGGAATAATGAGTAGAAAATAGCAGAAAGACAAGAACTACCGCAGACTGATAAACTGCAAGTAAAATTTAGAACTTAACAGCTCTTTTATAATACTCATCTCTACTAAGAAAACTCAGTAATCTACGAGAAATGCATGCAGGAAAACTCATGCATGGGTAAACCTCTATTAGTTGAACAGTAAGCACTTTAAAGCCACTTCCACAGGAATTTCTATTCTTCAGAAAGATCAAAAAACTTTCCTGCCAACCCATTTTGGTACTAAAAACCACGATGCTTTTCAGGAAATCAGCTGCAACCCAAGTATACATACACATCTTTTAAGCATTCAGTAAATTGTTTCTGATTCACTGAGCACCATTTCGTGTAAAGAAAGAAAAAGAAAAAAGATTACACTACTAACACATTGGTATCTCATGTTCTTCATACCCTACACACTGAAAACTGAGCATCTCGTATTCAGCATACTTTCAACATGTATAAATTATGAGTTTCCTCCTGAAAGGCAGCAAAGAATTACTTCACTCTTTCTCTTTTGTTGTTCAAATGCTCTCTCCTCAGAAAATGTGATGAGTAACATTGAGATGCTGTCTTCTCAAGGAAACTCTAACTACTTCAGAATGTACAAAGAGCCCATGCTAATGTATTTAAAACAGCCATCTAAACAATTTCAACAAGGCGAAGTGAAACTCTGAGCTAATCTCAAATCAAATGTTCATATTTTCATCACAGCAAGTAAAGGCTGAATTCATGCTTAAAACTATTCATGCTAGTGAACAAATAAATTTGAAAGGAAATTTTTGCACTCATTCATAAATGCAGATGCATCTTTATTAAAACTAGCATTATCCAGATACTTTCCATTTTAAAAAATTACACTGATTAGTATATAATGAAAAAAAAAACCCAGATGAGGCTATGTTGAGACAGATTCTTCAACAGAAATAGACTTTAAGGAGAATTTCTGTTGTGCACTGATATTTAAAATTCTGGACAGAATCTATACCTGCTTTCATTTCAGAGAGTATTTTATGACTTCCCTCTTTCATCCTCTAGGTTTTTTTAAAATACTCCACCCCATGCCACATTTTCCCATTCTAAGGGCAGAAAGCTGGAACCCCAGGTTGCAATCCTAACTATTGAACCCAAACCTCTGCCATCACACACCAGGAGACCAACAATCTGCCCTTGATCTCTGTCTTACAAACATTTTCTTTGGGATGAATATTGCTTCGAACATCCTGGAAAAAGTTCTCGATAATGATGATGAATATATGGAATTAAGTTTAAAAATTTCAGCGGGTAAATTATTCATTATTGTTTAAATAAAAAAAATAAAAAAAAAAAAGAACTAAGTAGTTTGGGTGATGATACCTGTTACATGACCTCTTGCCCTGGAAATGATGTACTTGCCTTCATGCTTTGCAGATTTCTGCAGCAACTGCCTTCTGCCTGCGTGAACGTTGGTCAAAAGTTTATCTATACTTCAGCCTCTTCCCTTGGGTTGCTATTCAGACTGCCTTCACCCTGACCCTAGATTCTCTGCCTACTTCCTTACTTTGCCCTACGGATTATACTTCTCCTGCTCTTTCCGAGTTCTTGCTCTCAGCTTAATCCAATTATGGCACCGTATTGCTGACTTGACCACTCGTGCTCCAGATTACATCACCTGTAAAAAAGATGTCAAAGGCAAACCATATCCATTGGCCCATAGGGCTAAGATGCATTCTTCTGTCCCTTCTTGTGACACCTTCCATTGCTTTATTTACTTGTTTTGTTTTGCTTCCTGTGGAGGGCCCAGTCTGTCTTAAATTAAACCACCGTATCTTGCTTAGCATGGTGAGGTATCAATCTTCTGAGCATCCCTAGGCCTTCCGCTGTACGAAGGAATAATGGGGAGAAAATTCTGTTCCAGGCTGAGCCACACTGGATCATGTAATAGTGACTGTACTAAAACACTGACTTCCCGATTTTTTTGCAGAAAAAGATGATGGTAAATTCACTTTTGCTCAAACACACATGCACAGAGCAGATCACTCTGGTTCCCACCCTTCTGCCTCAAGTGTGCTATCAGCAGTAGAAATAAAATTAATTATTGGTACCTAATTTATTAAGCTGCAAAACTAGTGCTATAAAATGCTTATTAATGTGCATTTTACAAATGCAAAGGTTAGAGACAGGAAAAAAAGGCTGTCAAATCTGAAAGCATTTCACGCTGTAGCTCTTTTGATGAGGTCAGAGATGCAGGCCAGCGAGCAAAATAAAGATCCTTTTTATGTTGCATTATATATTATGTTGTTTTCTTTTTCTCCTGAAGACATATATTTGAACAAAAACCCTCATGACTGCGTATACACAAACCCCACATTTCATCTGAAGCATGCTTTCAGTATATTCTTTTAATGGAAATGGCCTTGTATCTTCCCCTCTGAAATAGCTGAATTCAATGAATTGACAAATCAATATCAATTAGTAAGCGGCTTTTGTGTTTGCTATGAGAGGCTATAGAGGGAGTGGAGAGAAAACCACCACAGTAATGGTATTGATTTTATTTCCCTGATTTAACTAAGGTGATCAGGTTCAACAGGAACAATGCATCAGCTGAATTAAAACATACAGCTGGTCTCTTAAGAACATTTTGCTGAATTGTAGAGAAGTGAACCAGCGAAAGACAGTGGTATTCAGCTGACAATATACTCTGCTTTATCCTGTACTACAAGCTCTAATAAGCTTTCTTTGGGGATAAGTTCATTATTTTCCAATTTTTGAATGACTAAGATGCACAACAGTGCTTTTTTTTTTTTGGTAAGTGGTAGGCATACTATTTGAAGCTGTTCTATGGGACAGGCAAGGGCATTTTTATGCAATAATTTTGCATTACTGGATGATAAAGGCTGGTTATTTTTGTGAGAAGACATGACACTAGCAAAGCAGTGCAATCCAGTCCAAGCCACCCAGAAAAGGCTTAGAAAACTGACAGCATAGGGAAAGGGAAGGGGTACTGCTGTGACTTCAATACATGATTAGGATTCAGAGCGTCTGAAGGATTTTCATCTGATAATGTTTGCAACACCTTATTGAGCTTCTGAGTGCAACTGCCAATATAGTCATTACCTTGCCAGCCACAGGCTCTGACCATGCCTGACAGTACATTTCTGTCACTGTCACCTGCGTGGGATTGGCACACCATTGCTTTACAGTCCAGTGCTGACTTATTTGAAATACTTCAAATGAAATGGTTACTTTTTAAGCTTCCGAACAAAACATCTTCTCAAATATATGATTTCTAATATTCCCCCCCACCCCCAATACTTATATGCATGGGTATCTACATATATTCAGTCACTGAATGTAAGAAGGCCCTGTGCATTAACATGATAATCCACTTGCACCCCATAAATCTTAGGGTGAAATGAGATAAACAGCAATTAACACACACTGTAGCCACCTCAGCTGCAACTCAGTCTACCCATAGTCTTTATCTTTCCTCCTAAACACTTTCCTTTGCACAACCATCTTTTGACCATGACAAAATAAATATATTTTTATACCAATGTTTCATTCATTCACATTGTATTTTTATATAACCATCACAGCAATGTGCAATTTAGGTCGGTTGATCCTCACTTTAATGTTTTCACAGAAATAGTAAATGGTATCTTGTCAGCATCCAGGACAGGGTGGATACCAGGAGAGGCCTCCATCACTGCGGTGCAACAAAAACCCTGTAGGATCCCTGCACTCAGCTTGAAGCCACCCAACCTGCCCAAACCCTTCCTGACAAGCTGTGGTGGGAAAAGAGGACACAAAGGCAGCAAAGTGTAAAAAAGGAGCAGCCTCAATTGCTTTGTGCCATACTGAGATAAGATTGGTATCTGATGGCCTCAGATTTGGGAAGAACAAATTAGTTTAAAATTGACAAAATAGATGTTCAATAATAAGTCTTCTGTCCCACTCTTCTGATTTAGTTATCCCTGAACAAGTGTAAGATTTGCCTGTATTTCTTTGAGGCCAATATTGTATTGCTTACTGCTTCAGTATGAAACCGTGCCAACAAAATGTGTTTGCTCGTCAGAAAAAAAACCACAAAAGCAACCCCAAACTAGAAGAACAACAGGATTAAAATAAAATCATTATTTATACACAAAAGCATTGAAAAAGGATACAGATTTTAAAAGAATATCTTTTAATTTGCAATGTCTCAATTATCCGTATCTTGATCAGAGGGTGAAATGGAGACTGAACACATATCAAATACATTGCAGGGCATAACTATTTCTAAATGTCCAAAATTAAATTTTAACTTTTCCTCTCTTCTTTTCTGCTTCTTTTTTCCCTCTGCTAAACACATCAGACTCTCATCCATTTTTCAATTGGCCTGATATCCAATATGCTTTAAATTCACCATGAAACTTTTCTATCTCAAAAAGCATGAACATGAGACTTAATCAAAGATTAAATTTAAAACCAGCAAACCCAATAATAAATTGGAAAATTGGTTTAGTACTGAAGTTTAATAGTGTGATGTGTATGTACTCTGTACTAGACACTTCAGCCGACTCTATTTCATGGATTATATTTTAGTTCATGGAGGTCCATAAGCATACCTCAGAACTTAAATATTTTAAATTTTTTTGCTTAATTACATTGCTAAGATTCTTAGCTCAACTTGATTAAAATGTCATTTGGACCTCTCCTGGTAAAATCGTCTCCCTACCTTCTCTCACATTACAGCTTCTTAAAGTGTTTTGGCCTTAGCTACTTTTAACCCTCAACGGCATTTTACCTGAAGCCTTTTCTGAAACGTGTTTCTGAGCAGCGTACCCATTCCTGCACAGACTCTTTTCATCCAGCTCCTCATGGGAAGTGACTTCATTTGGCTTTTTGTCTGTCTGATGCTTTGCATTAAAGAGAAGCCATGTAAGCCATTAAAAACAACTGAATTTATGTATTTTTCTGGAGAAAAGTCAAGTGTAGGCAGATCACTAGTGTTTAAAACGAGGCGAGCTAACAGTTAAGTTGTATGGAAACTCAAATAGCTAATAAAAGCTCTACAAACAGAAACACTTAAATCAGTCTGGTTATGCAGCTCAGTTTTTTAAATTATGAAAAAAATGTACAAGTTTCTAACTGGTGCAGCAAAACAGAAAGCAAAGAAACAAGAAAGCAAGTAGTAAACATAATGATGGCAGCTCTTTTAACCCTCTCACCAACGCATTTAGACTATCTTGGCTTTCTGTCCTTGCTCAAAAAAAGAAGGACCTAGCCACATTTTAGAGCAATAACTGATCAATTTCCCAAATTTTCAGTTTCCAGTAAGTGCAACCGTAACAATCTGAACAGTTTGTCAGTCAGAGATAGTGATTCTTTTTTTTCTGGAAAATAATATTTTCTTCTTAATTAGATGTATTTTTCAAGCAGTTTATCTTCAAAGTGTCCTGACAAGGATCACATATTCCTTACTGTACATAATATCCTCACTTTCTGTCTCAATTCTCAAATTGGTTCAAGACATTCTGACCTTTTCATGGTATTTATCTCTAAAACAGATGACAAGGGAGCCTGGACATTGTTACAGTGAACCCCTGTCAAAACCTATTACTTTTTTAAACCAAATGTCAAATTTTGTTCCTGTGAACTCTCATCAGGCATAATGCATTTATGTTATCCCACCAATTCTCCTAAATTAAAGCTAAGGACCTGAAGACATGAAAATTTCTGTCAGGATTACTACAGAAGCAAAAAAAAGGAAAAAAAAAAATTCCCATCAAGCACAATGTAGGACACACTCACACACTTGAATTGGTCAGACAGACGGGTATCGATAGCATCAATTCTAAGACCAAGGATAATGTGGCTTTGTGCTCTCATAATACACTGCCCAAAGCTGCCAGGGTTTAATACTACAGTAGTGTATTATTTCTATTCCATATTCAGATTCCCAGAGTGACTAAGTTCTACATTTCATTAAACTGCAATGTGGTGTTGAAAGCTCTGACCCTCATCCTTACCAAGCACAGCCAGGCAGATACCCTGAACAGACCTGGACCCTGTGCTTACTTACCTCTTCTGGTATAACCGGGTAACATGCAGCCAGGTTCATTTCACCATAATACTTCATCAGAAGAAAAACCCAAACCCAAACCATAAAATGAGAGTTTCCTTTTCATTTGGTAAAAAGAAGTAGAAGATTTTAATAAAATGCAATGTAACACTACTAAAACAAGGAAAACCAGGGGAAAAAACCATGATCTTTCTACTACACTGTAATCATCTGCTAACTTGCTCACTAATTTTTCAATGGCAAACCATGCTTCAGTATCTGCTGTAGAAATAATTTAATTTCCTAACTTTTATAACCACACGCTAAAGTGTGCTTTCTTATTTTCTTTAATTACAAACCAAATAAGTACCAGGAGAACACCACCATAAAACATCGATTCCAAATTCAACATCACATGTATTTTTCTGAAGCCAAGCTGCCACTGATATGAGGCAAATTAAAAATGCATGTTGGAACCTCTGCATCATTCCTCTCTACCTTCAGTCCGAGTAAAACATTGACTATTTTTCTGCCCGCTTCAGAAATGCTATATCAAAAATGTTGCCAGTGGCATTCCACTCTTTTTCACGTCTTTCATAAAATGTAAATATAAATTCCGTTATGGGGAAGATGGGAGAAGCAGTGGTAAGACTTGGATACCTTGGGAAAAGGATTACCCAAATGGATGCTCTAAATCTACCATCATTGAACAAAAGACTTTTGAGGGACAAAACTAAAACCCTGTGCACTCCTGTTACAAGAAGGAGGAAATGATCGCACTAACTGAGCACTACTTAAACCAGCAGTGAGCTCTAATAGGAAGAAAGAAAAGAAAACTTAAGTAAACAGAGGCTTAAAGAAATACAGCTCACTAGCAGCCTGATGAAAAACCAACTGCATCTAAGGCAGAAGTTTATATCCTGCCACTTCTACACACGGTTTCATTTGGGAAGCATCTTGATTCCCTAAATAATGCCATTTTACTTATAGGAAACAAGTTATGACTTCTCAAATTACTTCTCAAAGCAACACATCAGAGACAAGTATATCAGTAAGAAAACAGCTTTGGAAATCTCACTGTTGCCTACAACCCAAAAATGTTCCCTTCTCCTCCAAATCCCTAGTGTATATGGTTTGGGTTTTTTCCCCTGTTCTGTTCTTGGTTTGAACAAAGGACATTCTCAGCTGCTGTCCTCATTTCTGAACAGAACTTATCACTCCTGATTTTTTAAGACATGCATAGATTAACTTGTTCCTCTCCCTGGAATAACTTATTTCTCTTAATGCTTATATTTTTCTCTCATGCATTGTAAAGAAGGATGACTGAACTGGTAGGATACTCATGATAAGAAAAGCACAGTTGCTTCTACAAGGCCTCAGACATTCACAACATTGTGGATGCCGTTCTGTGCCAAATGGCACCTTTTTGAAGGAAGCACCGAATTAGATTTCAGACATGAAATGCTACCCATACCCTCAATGCAGCTGTCCAGGATTCCCCATTTCCTATTACACAGTGAGAATAACTGTTTGACTGAACAGCAGTAAAACAGAGAAATGGGAAAAGCCTCTCTGAGTAACACTTCCAGTTGACTCCTGATATGCCTCCACAATTTTGTTTTGTGAAATCCTGTGATACATAGCTATTTGATTGGATAATATCTGCCTACAGTATTGACGGATTTAATTAAGTGGAAAACATTACATCGTATCTTCTACTGAGTGAGCAAGAGGTCCACGTGTCACAAAATCGCGCTTTTTAACCGGAACACATTTTCACAGTACAGTGTGTTGTTGGTAGTAGAGAAATAAAATGCCACACTACATTTATATCAAGTAACAGCCTCAAATTTGCAACTTCATGTATTTCCTCATAAATTGGAACCAAACTTCAGATTACCATACAACTGGACACATCTTTTCAAACAGGCTGGGGAGCTATAATACAACACTAACAGAAGCGAAAAGTTTCCAGTATTTTCCTTTTTCTGCTATCAAATGGCTGAACACCTGTTTAATGGCCCCACAGGCAATAATTAGGAACCAATGACGCTGCTTTCAGTTAACATTTCATTTCGTGCTACAGCAGCACATTGCTATTAGCCATGACCTTCTAGTCACAGAGGATGTGATATTTATTAATTAACAAAACAAGAAAAAGATCCCAAGTCCCTTTGAACTTTTACTTTCTTAAAATGAGAACATACTCATAAAAAGAACAGGCTTGCTAAAAAAAAATTAAAAAAATCTCTTTATATTCATCTGAGGTTCACTTCACATCTGGTCTTTGCTGTTCCGTAGCACTACTAATTATGATCTGTTAATTAAGAAATTAAAGTGCTGGCATTACTTGTTTGGAAGAAATGGAAACTTCTGGATCAATTAATTGCTGTGGAGTTCAATCAAGAGGTGATCTGGGTGGAGCCATCAGGACAAGAGAAATAATAGCCTGGGAAAGGAGCACTCAAAACGGCTGATTTGATTTTCTCAAGCAAGTGATTTATTGCCAGAGGCATGGGTATTTCACCAGCACTAGGCAGAATGAGATCAAAGTTGGCATTAAAAAGCTTAATAAACTGTGCGAACGGTCACAGCCTGTTTTGGGCAGCAATGCAGAAAGTCACGTGCCGTGTGGCGGCAACCCTTTCTTCATCGCCTTGCTGTGCCCAGCACCTCCAGGCTCTTGCTCTTCAGGCTGTCACTTTGGCTGGAGAGAGGCAGTGGAAGTGGCAGCTCAGGCCTTGTCCGTACACTGTGCCTCCCTCTGCCGTCAGTGCTTTGGAAAACCAGCAAAATCCAACTGACTGCCAACCACCCTGCAGGGAGATGCAGTGAGAAGAGCATCAACAGCACTGTCCTTCCTGGCAGCAAAAGGTCAAGTGGGCTCAGAGGTGGACTAGCCATCTACAATTAAACGTCTGCATGTTATAGGCCTTTGATTCTTTTTGATTTTTGCCTCTTCACACTTCGCGTTTTTGTGGAACAAGCAAACAATGCTTGGTCTGGAAAACACTTTATTTAGCAGGCACTGCTGCTGTCAGCTCTCTCAAAGCCATATTTGATATCCATGACAAGGACAGACAAGGATCCAAGCAGAGAAGAATCCACATTGCTAATGCAGTTAAAGCTCTGCAGCTTCAGAATGAAGCTCCAGGCTAGGAGCACTGGGATAGCCTGCAGTATCAGCTGAAGTGTGGCGAAGGCACTTAGGCTCACATCTAAGGATGCACTAGAGAGAGATCTATGGGAGCTGCAGTGTCTCAGTGTCCCCAGAAGATGGTCACAGTCAAGGAGCACTAGGCATGGATCATCTGGCCCTTACTAACTACGCTAATGGCGTGCAAGCCCCTGGGGTGGCATCTTCACAAGCTGCTGGACCACATGGAGCAGACCTGCTGGCTGGCTCTGCTCTGCTTCTAACAGGATGTGAGTGCATGGAGGAGGACTGTCCTAAAGCACGCCGTACCCAGGCTGCTCGGATGCTTGGCCTTGACTTGCTAGTTCCCACCAGAAGAGTTGACTAGTTGCAGCAGATATCTTTCAGATGCACTTTAGTGGTCATCTATCTCAGTCATTAGGAAGGGACTATATTTATCACTCACTTATCATAAAGCAACTGCTCCAGGTTGTATTTTATGGTTCTCAGAGCTCTTAGCTTCCCTTTGCTGTTTTATATGTATAGCGCAGCAGCATTTAGAAGTCTCCAGTATAATCTACAATCCAAAAAAAAAAAGGGGGGGGGGGGGGGGGGACACTAATCACTAATTAATTTGCCCCAAATTATGCAATAATGCAGGAGAGCCAGTGAATAAAATGCAAATCTCTGACTCTCATCTCCTTTACTGCTGCCTCCTGTGGAAGTCACTTTAAGACATGGGTAAGAATCAATCAAAGCCTCCCTTAGTATAAACAGGACTCCGAGGATAGACTCTAATGCGCTGGTGTACTTCTAACAGAGCAGAGAGCTGCCAGACCAACAGCTCAAGGCAGAGTTGCACTTTTATCTCCCTATCTGCCTAACACAGCTATGCCTTTTTGATCATGCCATCTGGTCCCCTCTCTCCTGTTTTTTGTATTTATTTCTGATTTGTAATACATGCTGGAACTGCGCAGGCAGCTTTACTGTGTAAAACTGTTCAGCTGTGACCTTTTTCTAAATATACAGAAATGAAGTTTGTGAAACAGCTAGAAAACAATGCTGGAATCATCCAGATCATGATAATTATGCAAGCAAAGATCAATACTAATCCACTTTAAAGCCACTAATTCTCAATCCTTCACAAATTCTATATCCACATCCAACAGTTTATCATTTTGCAAGCAGCACCATTACTCTGTGCTGACATTTACCCTAAAGATATACTATGTCACCCAAAAAATAAGGTTATACGAAACCTGCCAGTTTCAGCTTGCATCACTGTCAAGAAGCCAAACACGAAGTGCAGTTTGCAGAGTGTGACAATCCCTGAAAACGTTAGGAATCAAAACTAGTCCTGCTCCAAAATGTCTGAGAGAGTCTCAGAGCTGAATCTGAAAGTTATGGGGTCGTTTTCATTTAATTTCTGACATTGAAGAAAATGAGTAACTGCCTTTGCTGCCCCCAAAAGATTATAAGAGGTTTTTTACGACAGTGTGGATCAAAGAATTTACCAAGAATGGAGTAGTGCTATTTCCTTTGGAAAGAGAAACTAGGCTATTCATCTAATCCTGATGAGTTTCCAAGGAGGAGAAGATAACATGGGTTATTCAGTTGTCATCTAAGTGTATTAGGGGCTATGAGCCACTTTTTACTGTAAGCTTTCTTCACTGTAGTGAAATAAAGTTCCCGTCTCCTGGGATAAAACTGGAGCTCAAGGTGGCCTCAGGAAGTGTGACCTTGGTTAATTTTTCAGAAGGCAATGCAAACTATGCCTGTGCTCCTGAACCTTAAAGTCTCTTCTCACAATCCTGCAAACAAAGACGCTGTGTTGGTTGACGTGAAAACTGCAAGACAACTCTTCTACATCGCAGAGGCGGACCACACTGTGCTCCTAGTACCCCTGAGGGTGGGCTCGTGCTGGATTTGGCGTGAGCGGTCTAGCACTGTGGCTGCATTGTAGCCTCTCCCAAAACACATTGCTTGGGATTACATCTGTCACCAGGTAAGATTCAAGGACAAGCTCCTTAAAGCTGAAGGTCATTTGGAATAAAGTTATAAACAAAAAAGGAAACAAAGTGCATTACTAAGTATGCCCCTAGCAGTGAGGAGTCTCTTTAGCAGCTCCAGCCCCCTGGCTGGCTCCTGAGGCTAGGTAAATTAGCTTTTGTAATTCACCTAAAATGTGGAGTATCTTGGAAAGGTCTCATAGTATTGTATTTTCATGTCCTTCTGGTAAACATAGCTACACTTTTTTTTTTTCATCACAGCTATGCATGTAGGATTTGTTCATGTCTGTCTTGAAAATAGTAACACAGAAGGTTAAGTCTATTACAGAAAGGCTTTAAATATTATTCAGAAACAGCATGCATTGACATGATATCTGAAATTACAGTAACAAATGGAAACATTTTTATTTAAAGGACTGCCTTTTGCTACATTACCTAAACTACACTTCATACATTTGAAGATATCTAATAAAATACAGGGAGCAGCAGGAATAATCTCTCTCAAGAAAACTGCTTCAGCAAAGGATTATCATTTGCACTATCATTAAATGCCAAGTTTATAATTTTGCAATATTCCTTCAGTTTTCATATTTGTTTCCAGGTTAAATACAAAATTAAAAGAGGAGTGGCAGTATTTTGCTATTTTTCATTTCTTTAAGGTATTGCTTCAAAACGGTAATACTCTAATCATGAGGAAAAATAGAATGCACACCATGAATTTTTGCCTAAACTCCTTAAAATAGCTAAGCAAGTCCTCTTATTAGGGTCTACTGAAGCCAATAATATTACATTCAATTTCTGTTTTCTGATTTCCTGCAGTACTTTGTTGTGAAAATATATGTACAAACCCCATTATATCCTGATACTGGTTATGTCGCTACATTGGAATCAAGAGCAAATATTGCAGCAAGGCTGTAACTTCTAGATATTGGGAGGCTGGTTGCATTGATCCTATCACTTCCTATTATTATACAGATGTCAAACTGTGAACACGTTCTCTGTAACAACATTTAACAAACTAATCAGGCTGTGCACGTCTTTTTTTTTTTTTATACTTAAGAAAATGGGGTTGATTTTATGAAATTGTCAGGGGGTAAACTTAATCAAATCATGACTCTGTAGTAATAATAACTATCATCTACACTTCTAACGTCAAAGAGGTCAAGTCTGAATTCTCTCATGTCCCTCATGAATGGTGTACAGGATCAAAACACACTCAAACAGACTGGAGGAAACTTAACTTAGAGCCCCGGTGATCCAAGCTACAATGTCAATACACAAAATTTTTTGTTTATCCACATGACTGACATTTTCAACAGCTTCTGAGAGGATAATTTCCAACAAACCTCTCCTCACTGTCATGTCACCTACAGCCCAGATCTTTCCAGTTGGAGACAACCTGTTAAAAAGGTAAAATTGCACCACTAACTGATAAGATTGGGGAATGGCTGGCTGCCAAATAACTTGCGGCTAAGAGAAAGAAGCAACTCTAAAGTATTTTGCCACCCTCACTTTGTCAAATGAGAGTGCTGCAAAAAAGTCCTGCATGTAATTTCACAGTTGTGCTTCTGGTGGACTTGAGCGCTGACTACTCTCTCCTCAAAGCAGCATCCAATTTATTTCCTAAAGAAAACTTAACATCAGTAAATATGTTATCAGTTCTAAGTACACAAGGTTTTTGGTGCTTTGGCTCAAACCTTATTTTTGTGTCTTATTCCCTTTCACGAGCCAAAGTGAACAGCAGAAGGTACAAAAGCAGACTAGCATTCAAACAGTAACTTATTTCAACTTAAAAAATAACAGTTGTAATGTGAATGAATAAATGCTTTACCTGTATTCATCCTGTGTAAACCGTGGAATTACTGAAGGCTGCAGTACAGCAATTTCTACGGTAGTGGTATTGAACTTCACAGGATCTCCATCATCATATGCAATGACCACTAGCTATAAACAATACAGCAAATCAGTCTTTTAGTATAGGCAAGAGCATTTTTATGTTGACTTGCAACAATACTTGTTGTATTTTCAGGGTCTAACAAGTCAGATGAGATTTTCTTTCGCTGCAAATCATACATTGTATAAGCACAAAACATAGAGGAAAAAGGTGACAGCCATCAAAAAGTTGAACTATCTGCTAGAAGATTTACAGAAACACAGTAAACTGGAATTCAAATACAGCAGTCTTCTACAATACCTCTCCAAAACACATTGCCAGACTGTCCTTACTCAGAACTCCAGAATCAATTCCAACTTCTTTAACAATATAAAGTTCAATTCTACATTTATGCAGTGAAATAACTTTTATTGAAAAACCACTTATAACTCCCAATAAAACAGAAAAAGTGGTAGGTAAGAATTCTGTGTTGCTGACGTTATTATTTAAAACTGGGGTCTGATATCAAAATAAAAAAATTAACATTGCCTCCCCTTCAAAAAATCCTCTTAGAAAAGAGATCTTTGGTATGCTAACACATCGACAAGACCAGAAGACCTTCTCCAAAGGTGGCCTATTATAAATCTTTTGCTTATCTGATCTTTACTCAAGTCTATTTGTTTATTTAATCTGTGCTCCTCTGCTGGGACAAATAGGTTCACCTGTTTGCAGCTTTCATATGAAGGTAAGCTATCTGCTAGCAAAAGGATGAGAGACCAGTACACTGAAGATGGAGTAATGGACAGTTCTCCAGTTTCCTCCCTCTCTAAATTTGTCCTTATCTCAAGAGGTCACTAGACAGAGCAGGTCAGCACCTCATTCTAGTAAAGGGTTTTCAACTCATTTCTGCAAGTCCAAGCTATTCTCAGACTAGGTCGGTGAAGAGACAGCTTAAAACAAAAGAAGGCATTTCTTTCAGGCAATGTATTAGGGAACTCACCAGTGTAAGATATCGTAATTGCAGAAAGAATGATTATGTTAAAAATTGACTGGAAAAATTCACAGAAGATTCAGTGGCAGATAAAGGCCCAATGGTCTAGATGCAAATACCAACTCAAAGTCTCCACATCACTGATTTCTGGAGTCTTTTCTGTGTTTCTTCCCTAAGCATTCATATTTTCTGACAAGTAATGCTCTGCTAAATATACCACTGGTCTGCCGTAATACAGAGCAGTCTTCATATAGAACTGTAGCTCCATGTCCATGTGCGTATCACCTGCATGTCATGTATCACAGCTTCGGAAAACAGCCACACAAAATAATTACTGAGAAGTAAAAATAAAAAGTGCAACAGTGTCCTGGTTTCAGCTGGGATAGAGTTAACTGCCTTCCTAGTAGCTGGTACAGTGCTATGTTTTGAGTTCAGTATGTGAAGAATGTTGATAACACTGATGTTTCCAGTTGTTGCTCAGTAGTGTTTAGACTATAGTCAAGGATTTTTCAGCTTCTCATGCCCAGCCAAGGCACCTGACCCAAACTGGCCAACAGTGTATTCCATACCATGGGACGTCCCATCTAGTTTAGGAACTGGGAAGTGGGGGGGCAGGGATTCGCCGCTCGGGGACTGGCTGGGTGTCGGTCGGCGGGTGGTGAGCAATTGCCCTGCGCATCATTTGTACATTTCAATCCTTTTATTACTACTGTTGTCATTTTATTAGTGTTATCATTATCATTATTAGTTTCTTCTTTTCTGTTCTATTAAACCATTCTTATCTCAACCCAGGAGTTTTACTTCTCCTCCTGATTTTCTCCCCCATCCCACTGGATGGGGGGGGGGAGTGAGTGAGCAGCTGCGTGGTGCTTAGTTGCTGGCTGGGGTTAAACCATGACAAACAGAGAAGTTATACTCTGGTGATGTTAACCAAGAGATAATTGTCTTATCCTTTGAGTTTTACTGCATTTGTTAAAAACTTAAAAGAACTCAAATTAGCACTATCCTAAGTTCCTAAAACAGTGACAGCATTTCAACACTACTCAAGCTCATAGTAGGATTTGATGGGACACTCAGAAGTGGAAAACAGTGGACAGCTTTATTCCTTATAATGGAAAAGTATGCAAATAAACCTCTCTTTAATCCTCATTTTAAAAATAAATAACTGAAAGAAGAAACAAACACACCTTAACAACCATACAGAAGGTGGGCAGTTTCCAAGCAGGGAAATTACATATAAACCCCCACATATTACAGATACTTTTTTTTTTTTTGCTTACCGACACAGTTTAATTTTCATTTTTAACTACCCCCTCCACTCATGGATTTAAGAGGAGAGATGTGTCTCAATGATTTTGATTAACATCATAACTTACTCTGCACTAACTACACTTGAGACTCTTCAGGAACAATAACAACACAATAGTAATTTAGGCCTCCTTAAACCCAATGTTTTTACATTACAGCAGTGGTGAACAGGAAGTGCCAAACTATCCATCTGGGAAAACACTTTCTTTACAAGGCATTTCACCATTCTAACAAAGTTCTCACAAAAATGCTGACGGCCCTGTTGAAAACAAAGAGATCAGCAAGGTAGCTTTCAAAACCTGAGGTTTCCTTCAGCTACCTCCCTGTTTCTTCTGCCCTCCTACCAGTAGCACTCACATCTGTTAAAGAAGTTTCTGAAATCAAAAAGGCACGAAACACATGCCAGGAAGAAATTAAGGAAGTAAAGAAGCAACACAGAGAAACATGAAGGTAAAAGGAATTCCATCAAATGCAGGCAACGTTTACTGACAGTATACATGAGTTCATACCTTAAACACTGTACTTGGCTCTTCATTTAGGTTTACTCGAGTTACTACCCGTCCTGAGTTTTCATCCACGTCAAAAATGCTGGCACTGTAAGGAAACTGGACAACGTCTACTTTGTATCGGACTCGACTTGCTGGTGTGCCCTGTAAGGCAAAACCAAAGCAACTTGCATATATTTTTATTTTTACACATCTTATGAAGTTAGCAAAGGATTAAAATGCAACATTGGTAAACAGACCATCACAAACTAAACTTGCTGTTTGTCTTCCTCATAACTGGGTTTGTTACTGAGGATCCCCGCTGCCTCCCCCCAAAACACTTTACAGTGATATCTGAGAGGTCCCGTAAGAAAAATGACCAGAGGTTTGGAAAGAAGAGAGCTGAAAACCCCATCCTTACAGACAGACAGAAGCAGCGGTCTGTTTTATACCTACTGAAATTTTCAAATAACAGAAGATGGGCATGGCTTAAGGTTGGTTAATATACCTTTCAAAACTATTTTAACATGTTATAAAAACTCCTTTGAAGTTCAAGAAACTTCTAAATGCTCTAAAAACTCCAACACTTATTCAGCTTGTCCTGAAACTTACAGTGTCTTGCTGCTGAAGATGGGAAGATGCGTGTTCTATTATTTTCTGAAAAGTCAAGACTATAGTTCTGCACACAGGACAGTCCAGCCTATGTGACATTCTCACGTTTCTCTTTTTGGGGAAACAAAATGAAAACAGCATTGGGTTGCCTGGGCAAACCCACCATGCAGCCTAAATGGGCTGTTTTACATACAAATCAAACAGCAGCATCTGAAGGTTTTAATTTTCACCAAAGCTGAGTGATGAAGAACTAATATATTTCAAAATCCTCACCTCTAGGAACTAAACCACAGATATTATAGGGCCTGCAGTGCTTCCAAACATATTCCAACACATGCTCTCTCTGCGGCTGAACTGTACAGCTCTAGCAATTTTAGCACAATCGTCTAAAAGCTCACATCCCCACCTTCCTGATTGAAGAGGTGACCCTGCCCTGCACTGCAGGGCTGAGATGGTCACAAGTGCTTGTGTGAAGTGACCGGACATCTGTGGCCCTCCCTACCTGTAACAGAGGGCTGAGCGTTACCAATGCCACTTACTATTAGATATCAGAGCTGGCTCTAAGAACAACATCAGAAAACAAAAAGGAGAATACGTTTGTCATATCAGTGGCAACAGAAAATGCAGTTTTGCCAACAGATTTTAAGTAGCCCCGTAATGAATCTTCCCCGCTGTTCAAACCCTGTTCCAGTGACAAGGAACAAGCACAGACAGCCCGTGCATGTGTCACAAATTGTCGGCATGCATATGCACCCAAAAAATAAAAGAGGAATCAGAAGAGGCATTGCCAGAGGATATAATAGATGAATTTTTCAGATCAGTAATTCACCATTTTCTAATAGAAGGCTATTTACCCAATTTAACTGCTTTAACACTAACTGCCTAAATAAATAACATTTATTGTGATGAAGTTTCTTAAAGTATCCATTATATTCCAATGCTCCCATTCCAGCAGTCATCCTCCAGGGACCTTTAGGGGACATGGAGTAAACACCATGCCTGTAAGCACAGCCTAAGAGGCAGCTGCTCCCACATTGGAGAGACGGGAGGGCCCTGGCAGCTCGTGCCAACCTGCGTGATCTATCAAGTCCCAAAAAGCAAAATGGGTGGCAATGCTTGTCCCTGGAATCTCCACACTCCCACTGCTCCCTGGTAGCACCCCAGGCTCTGCTGCAACAGCCGCTTTCCCAGTGCCTGGAGCAGCTTCTCCGGTAGCGGCAGGATGGTTCCTGGCACCCATCTAACTTAAGAGCAGCAGACACTTCTGGCAGGAATCACTCAACCTCTTTTCAGATGAGATGAATTGTACGATCGACTGGTTAAAGAGGATCTCTGGGAGACAATACATTTTAACAGGTTACTTTCATTCTCAGTGACTGCCCCCTCACTAGTATTGATAGTGATCCACTGTTTTCAAAGATTAAAATGTGACGCAGCAGCAGGTTACTAAAGCAGTGAAGCCAGTATGAATATAAACTATGTACTAAAAAGGTGTGAGAAAAAGGAGGCTCAAAGAAGGGATTTAAAACAAAGAAAGGGTTTTTTTGCACACCAATGTCTGAATAACTATTTTTCAGTAGACCAAAGTCTGTGTTACCGGGATACGTAGACACTTGGGACATGTAACAAAATTCAAACTAGGTTATTTGCTAAATATGTTTAGGAGCAGATTCAGAGAAGCACTTGGAAACTGAGGTCTTATCATTAGTATGATTTCAGTTTCTTAATGCCTCTGAGTCTAGACCTCAGATCCAGTTTTGACCTTTACACTGTATTTAAAGAGACCAAATATGAGAGCCCACAGTTTCATTAATAGCAAATTGATAATTTTCATCTATATTCAGTAATGTAGTAGAAAGCAGCTTTGTTGTTATTGAGAATATATTCAGTGTACCATGTCAGCTACCAACTACAAGGAAACAGGGAATTTACTTTTGTAAACAGCAATAGAAACAGCTGCAAAAGTGCTTTACGCTCACTAAATCATATCAACATTTTGTTGATACAACAAAAGTACACTGAAATGCTCAGTCAAAATACATAGTCTAAACTAAAAGCTTTACTGGAATGGATTTAGCACAGGTATTTTACATCATGCTAATGCATGCTACAGAGCTGTATAACATGATGTCAGATTTTGCCACATTAACTTCTGATGAGGACTATTCAATGAATAAACCATACTTCACTGTGAGAAAAGTGACCCTTCAGCGAAGAATATTTATCTGAATTAAAAATTGTAGGTAGCTTCTAAGAATTAAATTGGTGGTATCACTTTTTACAGTCGTTAAATGAACAAGAATACTTAAGCCTAATACTAAAGGAGTAAGGTCGACAGCAAGGCAGCCAGGCCACCTCAGCCTTCCTCCCCATAAAGCCCTGCGCACGTAACACCTTGCACGTAAAAAGAAGTGAGACAGGGCTGGATGCAACCAAGACATTCACAGAGTTTCTGGGGAGACTTGCGCAGCCACTGCTCTGGCTGATTTTAACTGCAGCAGTGATGAGGCCATTGTCTCTTTGAGCCCTCCGAGGAAATCCAACCCAGGAAGGGTTTAGTAGCAAGTACACCGCTCCAGTGCTGCTGGCAAGTCAGCACCTTTAACAATGCAAGAACTGGGTCTGCCAGATGTGTTTTGGTGTTTAGTGAAGAAATATATGACACACCATGTTTATAGTTAAAAGTACTTTATGGGACCATGCACACTAAAGAGAGTGCAAATCCTTGAAAACATGAGAAATTTCAGAGATCACAGCGTAACAGAGGTGATTATACAACTTTCCCCCGGCATTCTCCGATTCAGTCATTTTTCTTCAACATTATAATTAAGAGAAAATTACCTGCTGAAATCCACTCTATTTGGTTTCAGAATGATGGTCCTCACATTTGCTTGGAAGACTAAAAGCTATCATCATCATTAAACCTGCACACACTAGGTAATTTGTTATTAAATAAACAAAAATCTCATCAGGTTATTGTTCCTGATATGACTATCAAGTACACTTTTCTCCTGTCATTTCTGAAAATAACAAAACAGGGATTTATTTTTTATTTACAACATTTTGGCACCAATGTAATTAGAAAAATCTCCAGAGAGATTTCCCAGGGAAATCTATTTAGAAGCAAGTTTTAATTATCTCAAATATTAATCATCTTTTGCCTCTGTTCTAAATTAATTTAAATGCACTCCTATGTCTACAGCAAAACTCAAATATAGCAGATAATATTCTCAAATAAACCATAGAGCAAGGATTGTACTTGGCAGGAATCATGCTCATTCTCTCAAACCAAAGTTTTCCTGAGAGTTCCAGACTAATGTGAAACTAGATCTAAAGCTCATCCAGCTTCAATTATTTCTTTCACTGCTGCATAATTCCTTACGTTTCCATTTGCTCTGGGGAAACAACATTCATTTGTGACACAGCTGACAGGTACGAAAACGTCCCCAACATTTGTTAGATGATCAGGCTGCGCACAGAGGCCCTGGGCAAAGAGGCCGTGGAGGGTGCACATGTGCACTGTTGAGATAACTCTCAACAGGCACAGAGAGGTTGCAGAGAAATTGTAATGCAATACAGCCCGGAAAAATGGTGAGAGTGTAACACAACAATAACTTCGGTATGTTTTAATGTATATTTCTTCAAGCAATTCAAAAGGAAGCTAGGCTCATTACTTCCACTATTCAAACGGCTAATAGACATACAAAACCAGAATGATCTTGCCCAGGAAAGAGTGGGAAAAAATGCTTTTCACTTTCACTTGGGAGTCTACTCGTGAAGATCCCAGATGCACATCTGGTAAATGACCTGGATTTTACCCCTAAGTACTACTATGGAATAGTGGCATAACAAATACAGACTTATTTACCAAGTCTCTTTGTACTCAATGCCACTTTCTGACTGAAGCCAGAAAACTTCTGAGGGTGTTACAGATAAAATGTGAAACTGGTAAGGAGTTTAATAAATTATCTCCATCTGTAGATTTCAACGCAAATCTGAATGATGTGCGTTGTAAAGAGGTCACAGTTTTGTTAAGGTAATTCTCTGAAAAAAATTGGAAAGTGATGCTAAAAAAAATAATTACAGGTGGCTGCACATGTTCTTTGTAACACACTCAAAGTAAAGTAACCATTAAAGGTGGGGCAGACCACAGAGTAGGCGAACAATTTTGGTGCATCTTATACCAGCTAAGGATTGTGAATGGTGCACTCATGTATATTCACCCTAAATTCATTTATATAAACTCTAAAATTTGAAGGATTCTATTCTTTAGTATGTAGCTCAACAAGAGGACCTGAAATTCCGAATTACTAAATCTGGAAATTCTGAATTATTAACTATAACAAGATGAACACAAAAAGAACATGAACTTTTAAAGCCATGGCATAAAGTTACTTGAAGAACTCATCAAATTTGCAGCATGTTTCCCATACACAAACCTCCAGCAGACACTATGAAATCCAACAGTAATGGGTTTTAAAAGATTCAGCCCTGGACTACCTGAAAAATGCTTTTATCTCCAATTAAATATCTGTGAAATGTCTAGTTAAATATCTGTTAGCATCTTAGTTTTAGTGGGTGCCTGTAAAACAATAAGGACAATTGCTCTCAATCTGACAAAAGGGCTCCATTGAACAAAACCTTACAAGTTGTTACAAGATTGGATAAACCATTAAATTGGATGTTCTGGAGCTCTGGAAGCTGGCTGCTCATTAAAATTAGTGTTCTGCATCTGTTTCTATTGACATTTCAAATCAACAAAATCACAATATGCAGGGGAATTGCCCACAGAAGAAATATTCCAGCTTTTACAGTGATAAACCGTACAAAAAAAGGCATATACAGGAAAAGCAAACACCTCAAGTTATATCAATCCTGGGAATATTCACCTTCTGATAAATAAAGCAAGCAAACTAAGCATCTATCAAATAGCTCACGTTGCTCTCCTTTCAAAATATTTGGAGGGTTAAGAGCTTTGAGAACATAGTCATGATCATCTGGCATCTTTCATCACCACACCACTTCAATAAAGCATAAACTGTTCACAATGAAGAAAACTACTCTTTCTCTCCAAGGATGATCTCAGGTGTCCTTGAATAACTTAGGTATGGGTACGGCCATCTGTACAGACCTGCTGAACATAATCACAGATAGCCCCTTTGCCAAGCAAAAAAGCAACTACCATTCAAATCCCTCCACACTTAATTGTCTCATTTAAAACAGATTTGTAAACTTCGCTACATAACAGGAAATAACCCAGGTTTATAGCTCTTTTTCGTCACCAAAACCTTCCCAGCCTTGAGACTGATCAAGTTTGACCTCTAAAGTTTCAAAGCAAACCATTGCTCTGCTGTGCATTTGGTTTGATCATTCCACAGAGCTACAAGAGTCCTTTTGCTTTCCTTTCTCTTGCTCCCAAAGTGACTGTCCTTGTCATTTTAATTCAGACTATACATTAGCTTGTGTAGGAAACAAAGATATTGTGCTTTTTTTTTTTTTGTGGCCAGGTACAATATGGGTTAGCATTTATTTTTAGTTTACATCAAATCAAAACCCAAGACAGAGGATGGAAAGGCAGCAAGAGAGGGGCAGTTTAAAAGCAAATTCAGCTGTGTCTCCGTACAGCTGCTGAGTGCAGAAGTGGTGACTCACTCCGATGGCCCAAGCAGTATTTAGATACTGGTTCCATGCCTTTTCACTTGCCATTCCTGAAGCATTTTAAGAAGCTCTGCTTTTGGGCAGGCCACTTATTCTTTGAGAGCTAAGCTCTCAAACTGAGCACTGAGAGGGGAAATGCTATTAACAGTCCTGAGGAGTTTTTCAGTGGCTGACTGACATTGAATTGAGGGATTTATGCATCTGTACCAACCCTGATACAGGCTTCAGATTTCTTCAGCTACAAAGGATCACATATTTGCCCAGAGAATAGATGGCAATAGATGCTGGCTGGGGATGCTAAAGACTGTGCTAATAAAACTCAGAAGCGTAGATGAGAAAGTCAGTTGTTGACTTTGTCCAGGCTTTGGGGACTCCAGGTATCTATCCCTGTAAAGACTTGAAAATACCTCTGAGAGAAACCAAAGCTGCATACATTTGTGTTAGCTAAGGCAAAGTAGCACTTAAAAATAAGTATTTTTCTATAGGATTTTATTGCATCTGCCTTAGTTGCTAGAAGCATTTCTTTGGCACTTCCAGCAGAGATGCAGTGTTTCTGTGGCTTCCCAGCCACACAAGACCCTTGCAAAGTTACGTGCCTCACACAGGATACCTGCTGGCACCTTTCACCATTTTTTACTTTGTCTTTTGGTCAGATCACTGTCTTCAACCCAAAAGAGTCAGTGGGGAGATTAAACTCAAATAGGGCGAATGGAGTTCTTCCAGGAAAGAAAGCAAGGAATTTATAGTGGAAAAAACCCCAGTGTCTCTCACTAGTTTTATCATATTTCTGTCTGGGACTACTCAGACACCCGTCTACACTGTATACAGTAAGTCAAACTTGTCTGGGGCTCACTGGAGCCAACTTTGGCAATGCAAATACCGCAAAGCCTGTTTGAGTGACTCTGCCCCCTTGGTGCTCGGGAAGTCCAAGTGTGTTTTGGAGGCACAGCTTCACTGTGCAGGGCTCCAGAGTTGCCCTGAACAAGACACTTGACCATGATGTCCAACAGCCTAAACTTATCCACTCCTAGATACTAAGACACCCCAGATAAATAGACAAAGTCCTTAAGCTCCAGCTGGATAACACTTCTGGAAAGAAAACTCAAGATAATATGTGAGGGAAACCCTCGACACACAAGTGCCTCTGCTCTTTCCCACTTGCACAGTGCAGCCTCCTAACCCAGTGTTATCACCCTTTTAGTGCCGTTTGCACAGTGGCTGTGATGCCTCACTCATCTGCTTCCTCAAGATTACCCCCCATGCAAACAGTACAGCTTTTCTCAGCTGGTCTAAAAGCTACCTCCCTCACTTCTTTCAGATCTTTACACAACTAAGTATTTTGAATACATGAGTACTTATACCTTAAAAGGGTTATTCAAATGCTAAATGGAAAGTGTGCTCAACTGCCTCAACAATTTCAATTGCATTTTTTTTTTAAATTGAAGATTTTTAATTTAGTAAGCTTTACCAGTTATTTAGAAAAAAATCCAAGCTCTACTCAAGCTTTTCTTTGGCAGCCATATAACCATGGCTCTAGTCTATTACCATAATTCCCTCTGTCTTCCTTGGCCTGTTTTTGTTGCCTTCTGCTTGGTATTTTCGTACCCCTTACAGGTAGTTTGTCTGGAATTAGATGTAAGCTCTTCTGGGAAAGACAAGGTGAGCAATTATACGATGTACTAAGTAATCTGAAAAATGAAATATCGTATAACTATTTTAAAACTGTAGAAAAATATACTGTGGATTGCTCCAGTAAACTAAAGGACAGTATGTTGATTTACCATATTTCATGAAACACATGTAAATCAAAATTTACCAGATTTCAATGACCAGAATGGTATTTCAAATTAGAGTATTTATCACAAATGTAAAAGGTACTTCTGAAACATAACTTATATTCTCAGTCACTGCAAAAAAAGTGAATTCAAAGGGAAAAGAAAGGAAAGGAGAAACTGGTGAGAATTTAAACTGACATTTGCTCAAGACAGCCCTTCAAATCCTGCCCTGGCCTTTAGTGAAAAGCACTGGTTTCTATGTATTAATTGACATTTCACTAAGGACCTGAAGGAATAACTATCAGAGATCTCTTATGCCTTCAGGCCAAGATTTTTTGACCACTTTGAAATCCACAGGTCAAAATAAAAACATAACTAAATACCTACTTGGAGGCATTTGAATCTAGCACAGATAATTTTTGGTTTAATTTAGTGACTGTTAATAGTAACCAGAAATCCATGGGTTTTTGCAACCAATCCAATCCTTTTACCAACAGTTGCATTCTAATGATGGCTTAATGTTTTAGGCATCAGTTAAATTAAGAAAATTACACATCTTCATCCTGACTCAGACATTCATTTGTTCACAAATCTACACATTTGTACATGTAAGATACCCTAAGTTGCAAATAATTTACTGCATGGAGATTTGATGAGGGCAGTTTTTTTAAAGAAAAACAAGATAACCTTTAATCTACATCTCCAATAAATTAATCAAACAGTACTTCAGTTAAGAGTAAAAGCTCACTCTTATCCCCTCTGACTATTTTTGAAGTGTATCGTAGTCACTCGTGGCACTTCCACACCTATATGCTATAAGTTTGTAAATCACTTAGAAAATACACTGCTACTGCAAACCAGAAAACTCTATGTCACAGGTTTCTTTCAACCTTTTATCTTTCACCTACATTACTGTTTGTACCCATGCCACCCTCACTGACCATTTAATGCTTGCATTTGTATTTATGACTTGTCCTTTAAAAGTCAAAAGCCACAGACAAAGCCATGATCTTTTCTCAAGAACATCACTGAATGAGCACTTCTAGAGTAAAAAAGTAACACTGTAGGTAAAATACCTTCATCCTTTCCTACAGATGATGATTTATTAAGGTTGACTTCACTGGCATGAAATTTTTTTCTACCACCTACACGCCTGTCAGTGCTGCTGTCACTTTTGCTGTTGAGGGACTAGTAGGAACAACAGGGCAACACCACAATAGCCCCAGTCCAGCAGCTCAAAGGAGGAACGGGCTGAGGATGGCACCTCTGGGGTGAAATGGAGGACCAAACTCCACTGACACCATTCAACACCTCCTTCTTACCCCAAACTGGCTCTTCTGCTGTTGGAAAATTCAAATTTGCCTTACCTGCAGAGAAATCACATGCAGGTGCTGAGCTTTTCCATTTGGATTCTCATACCATCCATATTAATTTGACAATGCAGAGCAACGTTGGGATTTGCTGAAGATAGCAGGCAGTCTCTGAAGAGCTGATTAGGTCTGAAAAGCTTTTATTGCAGATGATGAAAAAAATCTAACTTGTCTTTTGTTCTGGGCTGAGTTTAATGTTGACAGGGGAATAGTCTACATTACTTGTAAAATGACAACAGAAAAATTCAGGCATGGATACTTCAAATTAGTTAGACTCTTATTAGACCTGCCCTGATAATCAGCCGTATTTTAAAGCCACAATTATTTTCTTAATAGGTATATATTTCTTTTCCTGAACTGATAAAATAGGTGTATTAGTACTGTGCAAATAAGATTCCACCAGGTTAAAAAACCCCAAACACACAACTAAAGTATTGATGATGATAACTAAGAATATTCCTTCCCTTAAGGCAAGTTTAGAGGAAGGTACTCTTGCTGAACAGAGAAAAGGTTGTGTGTTTTTTAAAACAATTTCTGGTAAATTCATATCAAATACTTTGTGACACCACTTAATGTCAAAGTCAGCTCCAGATAATACAAATTTGCCATTAGCACAAAACATCTAAACAGGTTGGCTCAGTCAGAAAAAGAAACAAAGCCATTTATGCCTGATGGTTTTCTCTATCTTCTTTTTTTTTTATTTTAAAAGTAAAAACTATCAGCTACTAGTTTGAAATAAAATACCAACTTTCAAAACCTATTTTTAAAGCTTTCCTCCATAGTTGGCTAACTTTTATGGCTATTGTAGTCACTGAATGCCTAAGGGTAGCTTAATTTCTGTCTTCATAAAAACCAAAGAAATGCAACAGTTGATTTTGAAGAACATTATCTTAACATTACTGTCATATGCATTTATGCCTGTTATAATGGTAATAAACAAGATCCCACATTCAGTTATTTTGATCTCTCTCTCATGCATGTGCCTAGATTTCTCCACAGAAGTAGAAGCGATCCCCACATCTTTCAAACATAAAACACTCAAATCTATATAAAAGAAATCCATATAAATATATGAAGAAATCACAAGAAAGGAATCTGGGAGAAATAGGCACTTTAGTCAGGTTTTTATTCTGCCATTCTCATACCACCCAGAGATGGCTGTCATTACCCACTGTACAAAACAGCATGCAAGATTATCCATGTCCAGTTTCTACATTTATCTGTTCAAGTGACAGTGACAGAAATGTTAGAAAAGGAGAAAGTTAGGAGGTTTTGGGTTTTTTTAAAAGAAAAAGTGGAACACTTGCATTAGGAAAATAAGCAAATAACTGTGCATTAGGAAATGCCAATTCCACAGGACTAAGTATTGTTATAAATATATGTTAATTAGTTTCTGAACTATTTTGCTTCCTCCAGTATCTCAGCGATATCTGAGATACATTAAATCCAGGGATTATAAAATGGAGCTTACATCAGAATGGGGAAATACTTTATTGTGACCAGAATATCTTGTTTTAAGGCAACAGATACTATTAAATAAAAGCTGCACAAAAAGCAAGTTAACAAGTGATTCTCTAGCACCAATGAACATTTTTTTTTTTTTTTCTACCTTCACTAACCCATTTATGTTGAAATTTCCATGGAATAGAAATTCATCTTCTTGCACAGTATCGTTGATCCTTAACATCCTTTTCTGCAGACTTTTCTCAAAGGTCAGTATGATAAACCTGCTAGAACAAATACGTACTGGTGCAAGGAGCAGAGACAGGTCCGTAGGACTGTGTATTTTAGATTTCTACTGTGGCAATCAAAAAAATCACACAGTTTCCAACAGTATGCACAGGCAGTTTTCCCCACTCTCCACTGGCAGATCACTGTGAAGCAGCTCCACTTGTGATATGGGCAGAGTGTTTCCTTTTGAATTATTTGCTGCTAACTGCTGAGGATGAGCGATCCTGAAGGGAAATGGTGTTTCCTGTCTCCCTGGTACCCAAGTCATTCTGAGGGAGAGCAACAGAGAATCTTCTCCAGCTAAGCAGCATCTGCTGAACTCCCTGAAATGCTGAATGCAATTCAGACCCATTTATGTGCAGGCAAGTTTTACTAATTTAATGGTAGTACTCCAGCAGTACGAGTGCTTTATTCAGGAAGAAATGCTAGTAAAATGAGCAAATACCTTTGTGCAATATATAGTGTAAACATAAACCTTGCAGTCTTCTAATGCTACCCAGAAACTCTGCCCACTTTGATCTCAATTTCCATTCTGTAATCCCCAGGTTATTGCACCTACCATATGGAAGAATAAGACATTCATGAAACATGACAGTAAAAGTCATTCACAGAGTAGAATCAAATAGTCTTAAATCAATTTAAAAATTGTTTTCCAGCACATCTGAGCAATGAAGCCTACCTTTCCCTGCAAATCACTGCTTTAAACAGTGACTAAGACGATGGTGGAAGCCTAGGCCTGGTGTGCCCCAGGGAACAGTGAAGGAGGTCAGACAAAAGCACCAGACTTCCACAGGCAGTGGGAGCAACAGTGTAGGGAGGCCACAAAAATATGGACACTTACAAAGCCCTCTGAAGGGCTGTAGCAGGGAGTTCTACATTTTAAACTTCTATAATGCTACTAGAGATATATCCCCTTGCTTAAGCGTAATGGTTCCAGTCCAGAAAAGGACCAGGTGCTGTGGGTACAAGTCTGGTTAACCTTGCATGTCCCTGATCTTCACAGGTGCTGCAGCTTGTTACCTTTATAGCAACTTCCTAGCTTGGAAGACTTCCACACACCTGCAGATATACCTCAAGTTTGTCAGAAACTGTGGCCAGCCTCTTTCCTGGTAGTTAAGATATTTTACATGGAAACAGAGCTAAAGATTTGAATCCTTCAGTCAGTGGAGGGAAGGCAGCCTAGGCCTCTAACATCCTACGGAAAGGCTTTTCCTAGCAACGTTAATATAACAAGATATAAAGGGAGGAGAGCAGGCACTACCGCTACTACATCATCTTTCTCCTGCTGCATGCTAAAAGCTATGAGTACACCCAGATGTGTCTTTGAAGGAAAACGTAGGTGCCTGCCACGAAGAGAACCGTCCTAGGCTATGCATTTTTAAAAGCATCTCTAAAGCAAGACACTAGAAATTCCCACTTGCCTCTACTGATCAGTCTAATGTATACATGAGCTGACTATTCTGCTTCACAAAGCAAGCAGATTTGTGATTAATATGTTGGCTGGTTGGGACCCTATTCTAATGTGCCTGTGCTTTATGGAAGGAGCTTAACACACACCTCAGGCTCCATTCTGCAAGCCAACCGCTCAAAATCAGGCACCAACATCTCTCATACTCCCCTTCACATTGTCCAAGACCAGCCATTAAGGCAGACTTCTCTCCATTTCTTTTGTTTACTGCTCAAATGATGTCTATGTCCTCTGCTGCCACATCCCTTCAATACTCTGTAGCACTATTAATTGATAACGACTGCTATTCATTACCTACTTGATAATACTGTCTTCCATATACTTTAAACAAACAATAGTCCAGATCTTCAGCTGTTATAAACTACCTTAAATGCCTTCAAGTTAAGTAATACCTGACTGATACATATCACCTACAGGGAATTTACTTACCTTTGTGTGTCAGGACCTTTTACAAGGGGATAGCAGGTCTGTCCTTACAGAAACACTGCCTTAGCATTTCTGTCCTTGGTGGCAAATAAATTACTATGTAGCAGATTTAGCTAAGGTACAGTTGGTTTGTGTCAAAGCACTGCCATCATTTTAACATGCATGGCACATTCTCTCTGAACTCTTCTCCCTGAGGATTATTCTCCTTAATATGCCAAATACTAACAATTAAAAATTAAACCTGGCTGGCAGAACATCTTTGGCTTTTATTGTCCTCAATGTATCATCTGGTCACCAATGTTCATCAACCTCTGATTACAAAAATTGATATTACCTTTTAGAATAGCTAACAAGTCAAAAATATGTGCCCAGTTCTGTCAATCAAGTGCTTCACCAGGGAACAGCATAAAAGCCAGTGGCAGAAATAAACTTTATCCCCAAAATAGGTGCACACGGCTCAAATGCTGCTCATCCAATAGGGCTGGCTGGTGAGCTGTACAGTTCCACATAACCCTGTGATGACTCAGACTGGAAATGCACAATGACTGCAAAATCAAGAAAGCAACAATCTTACAAAGTTGTGTTCTGTTTCCTCTTTAAGCTACAGAACTGTACCAAAGACAAGAACGGCTTCCCTTCCTGCCTATTCCTCTTATTCATCTATACTGTGAAGTCAGATAAAGAGCTTTCCAAAAATCTTCCTGAAGAAAGGAGCTGTATCATTGATTTGCCAGCTTCAGGAACAATCATTGCGCAGCCTCTGTCCAGAACGACAAAGGACAGGCAGACATAAAAAATGTATGAGTTACTGCTCTGTGAAACTCATAATAATCACCTTTGTTGTTCAGAGAGTTAGGTCACTTGTGAGGGTTAAAGATTTTTCTCTCTTGGGTGCAGAGTATTAATAGAACCTTTTTGCTTACCGGAGGATCTTGATCCTCAGCTGAAACAGTAGTGATAACAGTGCCCTTGACTGCATCAGGAGCAACCATTCCCCTGTAGAGCTTTTTGCTAAATACTGGAGAGTAATCATTCATATCCTGCAAAACATAATTAAGAGTTTAGTTCTGAAGTTCAAACAAAATTATAGACGTGTTCACAATCATTTTTTTCAAATTCTACCCAATCACTCCTTCCTCATTAGGGAGCCTATTTGCCATTTAGTCTCTCTCGGCTCTCAATTCCATTTCCACCACACAAAACTAGCACACAACGGGCAGGTAGCAAAGTTTCAAAAAAAATATTCATGTGAGACAGATAACAGAAGGAAATTCTGCAGAAAAACACACAGTCTCACAAGTAAACAAAGCAGAGATTTCCATGACACCTGCTTCTCAAGCAGTGGGCCACAACAGGGCTTTGCTAATTTTCTAAAATGAATGAGCTGCTGCTGCTTGACAGTGTTTGTTACCTCTAATATGCAATAAATGAATAGAAAATATAACGTCAGATGAGTACCAACACCTCACGAGAGCTTAAGATAGTGTTCTTCAGACTGATGTGTACGTTGTTCAAAAAGAAGCTTCAAAGACTTGCGTTAAGCCCAATTTCATTGACGTAGTAGTGTGTGTACACACATACGTATATACTGTCACACCTATATATGTGTGCACAGCTATATATGTATATACACATTCATGGGTACCTCCGTGTGCGAAAGATGTAACATCACCCAAACACCAGCTGTGTGGGATTGTGCGAGCTGGCACTAAGGTAGATGCAGCTCTCAGTGACATGATGCCCCATGCATCAGGAGCTGCGAACATTTAGAAACTTAACCAGCATCACGGATTATTAAAAAGGCACTCATTCTGACTGTCATAAGTGTCAGAAAATAATTTTTTGTCAAAATTCTCTCACAGAGTGTTCCAGAAAATTTATCTGCAAATTCCTTTAAAAAAATTAAACATATATGTCTAAATCACAATCTTTATTCTACTAATAAAACCAATTTCTAGGGGGTTTTTTTTCTGCAGAGCTACCTCCCTAGCTTGAATTCTGTTGAGAACCGATTTGTTCATGTTTTTGCATACTACTGTTTCCCTTGTTTTGCGCATATGGATAACAATGAAATTTTCTGGGGTTTTTTTCAGAACAAATACGAAGCATCATATGCCTTCAGCACACAAGAGTGACTTTACTGATCCACAAATGAAGAGCAGACTTTTTTCCCCTTAAAGCAGAATGTGTGCCTGAGCTCTGGGGGAATACAGGTGCCAGACACCTCTTAGGTAACCCACACAAACACAGGTACTCAAAGTTTATACAATGATGCCTCTACCTGTTATCACAGCTCTTCATGCTGCAAATGCAATATGCTGATACTGGCTAGCGTGCTATATTACACAATAATTTAAAATATTCATGCATATCTCACCAGAGGAAACAACAGTATAATAAACGTCTATTAAAAAAAAAAAAAAAAAAGACTGTTACAAGTCTATGTAGTAAATGCCTGAATGATTAACGCTTTCTGTTCTGTTGAAGACTTGAATTGCAGACCTTTCAAGGCACTGGAAATGCTTTTTCTCTGATTTTCAGATTTTCAAAGAGACAACTGGATCATCAAAAAGTGACTACTAGGCAATTCAAACTAGGAGTGCATTCAAATGAAAACATTTTGGAAAAACATTCAAGTTGAAACGGATTAGCATTTTGGCATGGAATTACAAGCACTGAATCTTATAATTTCAATTTCTTGACCTGTTTGCAAGAATATAATTTACTTCATGTGAGAATTAAATACCCAGGATTATTTTACATAAATAATCTTGTTTCTCACAACTCTTCAAAGTGACATTGTGCTTGTAAAATAAGCTATCTTTTGTTCCATTTTGCTCCCAGAAACTCCACTCCAGAGCCATATATCACTGTGGCAAAGAAACCAATATCATACAGCAATCTCACACTATAAGACTCCATTCACAGCCATTCTACCTCAAAGAAAAGGCAAGGAATTACTTTATTTGAAGCAGACACAAAGTAGGTATGAATACAGAAATCCTAGGCATGGAATATTAAAAATAATCTCCAGTATGATAGGAGCAATGTGATAGAACACTACATGCATAGGTCTTACAACTGTGTAAATCAGTGCCTTTGGAACTGTTTTGGTTTGTAGACCCTGAAAGTTTTCCAGTGAGATACATAACCTTTTAAAAGGTGCACGCACACAGAGAAGACACCTTCTGGCCTTCCATATGAAGTCTCCATCTGGGGTAATGACCCGATACTATGCTTATGATAACTCATTTTTTTGCAGCTTTTGCTTCCCATGATCAGGATGCTTAGGATCACCTCCATGAAGCAGGTGAAGTTTCTGAAATAACCCAGCCTTTCACCTATATTTATTCATTTATTTTGAATCCATCTCTCTCTGTGCACCTGCAAATCCATAGCCCTATCTGGTCTTTTTCCTTTGGCGTAGCAGCAAGAGATCACGCTCTGCTGTCTTCTCACTGCGGGGTGGGGAGAATCACCATGTGATGTTTTTGTTATCTTTTGAATACCTTTATGTGACCTTAGCAACTGAAAATCTGTGACTTAAGGTATTGGAAAGAATAATCCTGTTTAAAGATGACACACTACATCCTCTGCTATAGAAAATGACTAATTCATCCTACTTAACGCACCTATTTTTCAAGATACGTGGATCAGTACAAAATACACAGGAATACAAAGCAAAGCATAAAGTAGGACACAGAAAGCCTTCTGCCTCTCTAACTTATCTTCCCTCTAAGACAAGCTTTATGCACAATTGTGCCTCATAAACCTTAGCCAAGCCATCCAAATAGGCGCCAAATGTTTCAGTCATAACTAGACTGAAACTGCTCCACGTGCTTTTCTTCCTGGGTCATCTCTTCCCGAACCCTAAAGCAGCTACTATTTTTTTATAGCGGAGTTCAAGCTTAAATGTTTCCACTTTTAACAAAATAAAAGTTCCCCATAAGAATCACCACAGGTCTTCTCATTATGCAGCTGCAATAAGTGCACTTCAGAGAGCAAGACCGTCATTACAGACAGGTGATCAAGTCTCATGTACTCATCACAAATGTCTACAACGAATAACTGCTAGAAGCAGAACAGGGATTTTTGCAGGCAGAAGGTTTAACGTGCAAAACACGCAGATGACATTGAAATGGGCTTTTTTTTGGTTGTAATGTTTTCTTTATTCTAGTAAAAGTCACAGTAGGAAGAAACTACTCTTCTGGGCAATTCCCGATAGAGTAAGTAGAGATTTTGTTAGAGACATGTTAGAGAAATTCAAATATTATCTTCTCCTTCACCTGGTATAATTTCTCTTTACATATTATGGGCACTTAAAAGTACCAAAAAGGTCACAAACTATTGATTTTCTGGCAAAAAGCACCACCACCAAGGATGGAATACAGTCTAGATCTGATTTTGTTAGAACACAGAAAGAAAGCACACTGTATATTCTATGGATAGCTCAAGAGGTCATGGGCATTATCTGCCCCATCCCACCCCCAAAACCTGTGCCCCTGTAGTCAAGGTCTCCTGCCCAGTTTTCTTCATTGAAGTGGACTTAACAGTGCGTAGTGCTCAGCATTCCGACAGATAGAGTGAGTTTTCAGGTTTTTATCACAAAAACGTAACATTTTTAGAAAATACTGGGCTTCCGTCATCACTGGAGACCAAAGACACAGACATGTTTTTGCACAGCTAAATGATTGAAGACTACTCCATACCTGATGGCTTGCGCTTAAGACACCACTAAACCTGACTTTGCATAGAAATAGATGCAGCATTATGAGTGCAAACCCTAACCAAAGATTAGGAATAAGGTAGTAACTTCCCACAAAGTGGTAGTAAGAAGTAGTGTAATCACCTTTTAAATCTGGGGCATAATCCTATGCCTGCTCTTGTGGCCTAACTGCAGCATCTTACAACTGTTCACAGTTCATTGCTTCAGTCACATAAATCCATGTTGCTATTAACTACCAGACACACACAAAAATATGTAAATGGAAAATAAAGGTAATGAATTCTTTATAGATCTCACTTGAGAATACTTGGGCTGTGTACTTTGACAGTAAAGCAATAGCAGCCACATATTTATATATAAATACAAAACAGTTTCTGTGTCACTGCTCATCTAGCTGCAGATTTATTATATTTTTATACACCTTTGTTTACAAACCAGAGACAAAGTCAAAGCATTAAAACCCCAAAGCTTTCTCCCTATCATAGATGCTTTTTTTGCTCAGTTTTGTTTCACATTGCTCAGACTGGGCAGCACATTAAAGCAGAACAGGACACATCCTTACATGCTTCCCTTGCACCAAGATTAAGCATCAAGCATAAAGAAAGCACAATATGGGAGAGATGCTCAAATACTATTGTTCTTGAGAATCCACATTAGTACCTTCAAAAGCAAATGAAGACATATTAAGAGATTTCTTGATGCCAACTCATTTATTAACTCGGATGTCACCCTTCACATGTGAATGATCCCACTTCCTGACCAACTGCCTTATCCTCTGAACAAGACACATTTCATTCACAAGATTTAAAGGGTTGTTATTTACCAAAAGGTTTGTAGGAAACATATATTGACCTGTCTGCAAAGATTATGAAAATGCTGAGCAAAAATGTTGGTGAACTAAGATAGTCATCTAGGAATGCCAATGAGGAGAAACAAAGCATGGAGGAGGAAAGGCATTAAGGAGCAAATCAATATGTAATTTAAAAATCATTAAGACAGTCACTAGCTGTAATGCACTAATACTAAACTAGGTGCACCTAGACAGGTGGTGACTGCCGACGTGGGAGGGCAATACACAACTAGAGCAGAAGAAAAATACCTGCAGTACAGCCTTCCCGGCATAAAATTAACTTGTAAACTTAAATGGACTTCAGAGACATTAATATATTTTTGATTTATGGGGACACCAAGAGACCTTTAATGCTCATACTCCACTAAGTTAAGAATACAAGCATTTCACATCAGGATGAAATAATCCCCTTTTCCTTCTCGTTGACTAGCCTGGGAAACACACACACCAGATTCAAACGCCTGCCTTCTTCCTTGCACCATCACTGCCCCTTAACTTCATCTGAATTGCATACAGCTCAGGGTGTCCTGTGTGTGCAGCACAGCACGGACAGCACAGATCCACGTACGCACAGGCAGTGAGCAGAGGCTACCCTAGCTCAGCCTGGAGTCACCAGGATTTACGACAGTCCTTGTCACAAACTGGAGCAGTCCCATGTTCCTCTCTGACTTCGTAGTGGATCCTGCAGATCCACCTCCCAAAGGATCGATATATGTGTATAAAAAACAAATCCCACCCTTCAAAAACATAACCTGAGCAGCAAAGGCTGGGAAGGTCAACTGCACGAAGAGTTGCTATGGCAGTTCCAGGATACTTGGAGAATCCTGCCCGAAGGAAGAAGCCAGACAGACCGGGATTCCAGCTCCTTCCTGCTGGTTGCTGAGAGCAAGGCAGTTGTGATGAGCTCAGGATACGGCCCCTTCTCACTCTAGTGAACTACAGCTGCAGCTCATGACTGTTACCATGTTTCAGTTAACAAAATGCAACATCACAATGAGTGACAGACTTGTCTGATTTCAGTATTACCATTAACCTAAAGACTTTCTAAAGAATAATAAAATTTTTTGAAAATGTGTTTTGGTAGAAATCTTGTTTTGTAAGAGAAAAATGAAGAGTAAGAAGTTAATTTTTCATCAGCTATCTCCACACAAACAGAAGCAACTCCAGATGACACTCCAATATATTTGATATATATGTAAATATGTATATCTATATCTATCTCAGGCATAATAATTTGTGCAAATGCCCTTTTATGCTACAAAGGGAACCCTGTTACTGTACTGAAAAAATTGCTGCCTTTAGCCTGCAGTGCACTAGAGGGCAGCCCTACCAAATGGGAGTGAAGCCTCTCCTCCCCCAACAACCACAAAAATCAACCTGTTTTACCCTCTCCCAATTTCCTTCTTATAAAAACAGGGTTATACTTTCTCACATCTAGTCATCTAGGTTTTGGGGGAGGGGGTGTTGCAGCTTATAAAATCAGTCTGATATTTTTATTCCTGGATTTTTTTTTCAGATTGTGACCTAATTATAATCAAGTATTGATTATTTATTAAAATAGCTGTAATTGTGTAACAGCAAAATCTAATTACTAATCTGCTGAACAGTTCCAGAAGGAAAAATTCCTGTCAAAGAACACCAAAATCACAGATCCTGTTGATTTATCTAGACCGCTAAGAGAATCACACTGTATAGATGATTTTTACCATTATCAACAGAGTACGTGTGTAGAGGTGCCTACCTGGGGAGCCTGCATTACAAATACAATTTTGCACACAGTTTCCCTTTTCTTTTGCCTCTCTCCTCAACTGCTAAGCAGAAAACATCTTGCCATAAAGATTCTAAAAGTCTGAGGAAATGTTTTACTCTCCTACTTCTGACCTGTTGAAAAAAATCACTCATTGAGTCTGTTAGCTTCTTAAATATTACGTTTCCTTCATTCGTAAATACTTACATAAAGAGTTTGTAAATACATCCATGTGCTTTTCCTACTACTTTAGTACCGCACTCTTTGATTACACCTGCTGATAGCAAGGTTTCTAGTCAACTATATCTAAGTGGAAATCAACATTCCCTTGCTATAAAAAACACCGTGACTGAACAGCATCTGAGCTAATAAGTGCATATTAGGCATTTACAGCTCCTTTTGCAGTTTGCTGGCTTTTATCACAAGTGTAATAAATGGGAAAAAATGTATTTTTAAAGTGATCCCTCCTTCCACTGATGTTAAATGTACATAACACAATCCTACAAAAAGAGAAAGTAAAAAGGTTTATTACTTCAAAGCATAGCATATGTCACACACTGAAATTTTCAAACCTTCCAAATCTTCTTCTACAACTACAGATATGTATCTGTAATTTTCTGCTGTCATTTTGTTTTGAGCATCTGCCACTTAAGTCTACGTGCACATTGCCAGAGCTAGTGACTTCCCATCTGAGCTGCCTCCAAGTGTTTAATAATCCCCTGCTGTTTGGGGACCTCCAAGGGCACATTTTACATTCCTCTACTATATCTGTGAAACTCTCTTCTACTGAAGGGAAAGGGGTATCACTGTACTTGAAAATCAGTATTCCTCTTCTGCATTCTTTAAACACAGAAAGATGTCACTCAACACCTTATTTAAAAAAAAAATCCAAGGTATTTTATTACTAGAGGAGCAGAATGGAAAAACCCTAAAGGCCACAAGATATCATGGCCCTAAGGGCATCCTAGGCCCCCCAAAACCCTGCCTCTGGGCCCAGAACCCCATTTCAGCTCAGCTGGAGCCCTCAGTTCAGCTCCAGTGATGCCACAGGATACCAGTCTCCAATCCTGCTTCTGGTCCCATCCCCTTTTGCTCCTGTCTGGACTCCCTGGACAGACCCCAGGCCGGGTTCATGCCCTCACCATGTCTGGGGCTGTCAATGGAGCCTGTTGGTCTGCCTGCCCGGCTCTGCCCTCGCAGGGACTGCACCCAGGTGGGAGAGCCCTGCCCACACTTGGTCACCCTTGGCTTCCAGCTCATCCCTCTGCGTGGAGCAGCCTCACTCACACTGATCTCTCACAAGAATTTTCAACTTCTTCTTCTGTTAACTACTAGTTCATGAAAAAACAGGGAAGTGGGAAGTGAACCCTTTAGAACAAGCATGCAGCGACCCAGATACCTTTGACCTCTGCCACAAAGCTTTATCTTGCCCTTTAACAAAACATTTTTTGGGCCCAAGTGAGCAAGTCCTTTCATTGAGCAAGTGTTTTAATTTTGATGCCACTATGCTTTGCAACAGATTCCCGAACCTCTGCTTAGCTTTAAAGGAAATGCCAAGTGCAGGTTGTCCCTCGGCAGAAACCTCTCCAGCATGGCACTCATTGACATTTGCACAGGATGAGATTTTTGCTACCATCATCGCATTTCAGCTACAGCATCTATAAGCGCCATGCTTTCTTACCATCCGTTCCGATAGTCCATGCTAACTGACAACAGCCATCTAGTGCCCTCAACTCTTTCTGTAATTTCTCAATTTCTGCAAATCCTCATTTGATTGTATTTCTATTATTAAACTCAGTAAGTTTCCAAAGCCTTTCAATATGATGCTAACCAACCTTATTCAGAACAGTACAAATGTACAGTATTAATAATAAATATTAAAATGCAAATTTCATATGCTTTCATGTCATAGTGATCTTAAATTACATGATAGTCTAAAAATAAGTTTTAAAGCTCTTCTGAAACAAGGTCTCTGGGTTTGGAGTCACAGACTCGGCATTGAAACAACTGAAAATTTGAGCTGTGACTTCAGAAAACCATTCTCTCACAGGTGAATTTATTTGTCTGAAAGAAAACCAAAATGTTATTCAACTGTAATCCCTTTACTAGAAGATTTTCTTTTCCTCTTCCCTTAAATGTCTACCATATCATGTACACAGCTACAGCAAAATACAACCACAGATCTTTACTTTGAGCCAAGAGTTGATTGATACATATATATATATATTCATGCATGCGTGTAAACTATATCTATTCTTTCACTAAGCAAACACTCATGCAAGCTGAGAGGATACAACATTATTCACCAGGCCTTAATAACCCCTAACAATCCCCTAAAGGACTACTGTAGGCAGTTAATATACTATCCAGAACTGGGACAACAACCAGGATCTTAAGATTTCAAGCAAGCTCTCATCCTTCAGCTAAAAGACTGGTATTATTAACTTAAATGAGCGATTCGTTGTAATTTACCCAAATAACTCTGTGGAGAGGTTCAAAGCGACAGATTGTTACACACCCAGGTGTATCTAGCCTTTCAAATTGATTGCAAAGGGATTAGGAATGAGCTTAAAATCACTGAGATAAAATAATCCTTTTTAAGATATTTTCAATTTTGTTTCCTCTGTAATTTGTGCTTTCATTTCATCAGTCAGTTTCTGTAATTTATATGAAGAAGGCGAGCACAGGCCAATTTATATTTCCTAATGTATATGATAAAAATAATGGGAAAAAAAAATCACTTATCTCACTCATTCTTAGCTTTACAAATGCAATAACAAGTTAACTTTATTATCAATAATCACATATGTGATGGAAAACCTACTGTGATTATTTCCACTTCAAATTACATATGTAAAAAAAGTGTCTTCAAAGTTTTGACTCGTGAAGAATGCAGCTTTCGGGGGCAGGGGGAAGTGAACTCATTACATGGCATAATATAGAAATACCTAATTTCACCAGATACTGGAGTATCAAGAACTTGAAGTCCCTTCTCATTCTTTATGTAATTTGACCTCTTACAATACACACGTACCACCCTTAAAGGTATTCTCCTTTAAGGTTCATGCATCTCACCAGTACATTCATTCTCCAAGATAGACAAGAAAGTTTGCAAGCACACCTTCCTTTGTGAGCCTACATTTTGATTTGCCAAGGTGCTGTTTCAATTTTACATTTACATTAAGTCCACTGAAGTAAGCCACTACTCGAAAACTACTCCTAGCTTTGCCACACGTATTTGAAATATCTTTTAGATTTATGTATCAACCAGTGACTATTTTAGAAGGACTGAGGTTAGAGAATCAAGCAATGTTGAGTAACTTTGAGCAGCAAGTTCAAAATTTCTGTGGTGATGCTGACAAGATCTGACAAACTGTATGAAGTGGCACTTTGAATTTTGTCTGTAATAGGGTGCAGTGCCTCTTCACACAGGGTTCTTTGAAGCTATACAAAATAGAGGCTTGTTAACATGGTATAACTGTCTCTTTCATATTTAGTGCTCAGCAAGCCCTAAAGTAGCTCATAATATAAATTAAGGGATAATATTCATAGTGGAATATACGAGGCAATAAATTACTGGCAGATGATTGAACAGACAAGTTGAGATTGAAAAAAACCCCAAAACCAAAAAACTGTTTACTGGCACCAAAGTCCAACACCATGCCCGTTATTCCATTAATGCCACTAGAAAAGAGATAAATAAGCAGTTACATTTTGGAGGCAATACAGCTCATTTTTTTTAACCTTCATTTAAGCTATGTGCTGCTGCTGTGCTGGACTGCTCTGTTATTCTTTAAATGGGAAATGGTTTTCATGACATGTTAGAAAGGAATGTACTTCGTGGATGTAATTTTATTGAAAAAAACGTAACTTAAATTTTATTTTAGAAATATTAGAAACTGATGACGTGTTCAACCTTAACTGATTCACTAATGTCTTTTATCTTCCGTGTAACCTTCACTACCTGTATAATTTCTGGCAGAAAATCTTCATTATTATTGTAATTAAATCTCACCATAACATGAAATCCCACCATAATGAAGCAATGATATATTACTGCTCATCAGCTCATTAGAAACAAGACTTGAGTGAATTTCTAGTAAATACCTGCAGGAAGAGAAAGCAGTGGCAGCTACACATATGCACGGCTATTTAAACATCTGGTGGAGCCGCGTTTTAACCAAAATGTCCTCCCCTCTCCCTAATGACAACCTGTGGATCCCTCTTCTCCCATTCTCTCCTAGTGATAATTTAAGCATTTTATAGAGACTAAAGCCACTCACTCCCCAGCACTCTGCAGCAGTACAGTAAACATGGTCTGTGAGAGGAGAGGGTCCTGCTGTAACATTTTATTCCAGCTGTCTCAAATGCTGAGATCCTGCATATGTTCTCCAACGCACCTTTATTTTCTTTGCTTCGCTGTTGGCTCCGATTGTTTGGTTTGAGAGGGTGGATCACCCAGAAACATGCAGCTTCTTCTAACCCTCCCACCCTAGAAAAGCAAACTAATTGTATTTCTCCTTGTTCTGATTCAAGGTTTAGGTTGTCAAAGAAACAAAGGAAGCTTTCTTGTGTAAGCAGGTTGGAGCTCTGTACTGCTACAGCATCATTACAACTAAGATCATGCCGTTTGCTTCCAACCTGAATACGAAGGACCGCAAGAACGGTCATGTTGATGAAGGACCATTCAGAGCAATCATGCCAGAGTTAGAGATTTAGCTGTTACATATTTCTGCATGGTTGGTTTGTTTCTTTTATGCAAAGTTCCCAAGGAAGGGAAGACTTAGCATATTGATTATGAAAGATTCAAATTCATCCCCACAAGAAGTACCAATCAATGCATATAACGCATGGTCTAAAGCATATGATGACTTCTAACTTCTCAATGGCATACTTCTCTTGAAAAACTAGTTTGACAGTTGCAGTCTGTGTGCTCTCTGATGATAGCAATATGTTTATTGATGTTCATAGGTATAGTCAGTTTACTAAAACTGGACATTCATTGTATAATGTTTATAACAGTCCACAGGGATTAAGGCACAGTAGGAATTATATGAAATATTTCGTTGGCAGTCTTGTAATATGGCAATGATAGAAACATATAGATCTGTTTTCATTTATTCTTTTTGCTTTATCACTGAATCATCAGCCAGAGATAATGGCTTCATTACACTACACACTTTACTTGCAAAACTAAAAAGAAAACCAATCCCAGAACATGGAAGGAGGAGAAAAAGCAATTATAACAAACAAGAAAGAGACATAAAGTAATACAAAAATAATGCTGGTAATAATAATAAGAGGATGACACAGCATAAAATATGAAAGTACCTTAGAGGCCCCATGATACAGAAATTCTTATAATATGTATTTAGGAACACATTACTCATTTAACAGCAATATAAGCTGGAAAAAGGTTAAGTCCTGTTTCTGTTAAGAAGCTCTATTACCATAGTAATTGTTTCCAAATGCTAAATCCTAATAATAAGCACACCATTTGAACAGTAATGATTTCGCTTCTTTCAATACTGGGAAACATTTATACCGTGAGGGGATGCTTGTGCATACTGCAATATGCACCATAGGCACTCTTAGCAAACAATTCAGTCCTCTCAGACACTGAGTGAATACAAATCTCTGTCATTCTTGTGGTGCGAGAAATTATGCCTCGACAGTGGCAAACCACTTAAAAATAGCACACAAATTGCTTCTTGGAGTTGCTAATGTTTCCATCCCTTAAACTACATTTTCAAGACTGATAAAATTTGCTATATCTAACCTGTGTAATTACATATACATATTTATATATATAAAAACCCAGATAAAATACAAAGTTTTGTGTTCTTGATTACAGATCAGATTACAATCATCAGTTAGTTATTCTGGATGAACACTTGTGCAATATCCCATGCCATCCCAAGAAAAGATGAATCATTACTACTTTCAGGTTAAAGTGAAAAGTTATGAAAGCAGCGAGAGGAATCTGAGAACTGGGAAAAAAAAAAGAAAAATCTCAGTCTGTTTAAGGTGGTTTGCATCTCTCTGGCAAGAAGAAATCAATGCCACTTATACTATTCCTCCTCAGTAATACTAGAAAGGATGCAACAATTCATTAATTTACCTTTGCCCTTCTTTGACAAAAGAGTCATAAGACATCCATACAACGTAAAGGGCCATTTGGCTGCAGCAGAGGCCAATAATGTATTACAATACTGACACACAGGTAACAGATTAAGTTATTTTTTCTGCAGTGTGAGTATTCTGCTATGCAATCTGTGTTTTGATCAAGTTCAGGGAAGGTTAATACAAACTATTTGTAACTTGTCATGCCAAAGGCTGAAAGAGAGAGTCTAAAGAAAGTCACTGTGTGTATATACCCTCCCGCAAGCCACAAAGATCAGTGTGATTATGGGTATAACTGCACTGCTCCTCATTCAGTTTTGTATCACATAAATGATGTATGAAACCATCAGATGTTGTCCATAGTTGGTTAACAGAATCCTACTACACAGTAAAAATTATAACACTTTCGGTTTAGAGCTGGACTATGAAAAAAGACAAATGTTAACAGAGCAGCACAAGCCCAAAAGGACTCGGAGACCTTTGTATACAAATAATGCTCTGAGGATTATAGGGACTGAATTCCTAACGGTTACATGAATTCCCTGCTTGGACCCACTATTGTCTAAATGCCTACTCCTGGTTTTCTCTAGTTCAATTTTGCATTATTAGAGACTGCAATCGGCACAACTGTTATGTTAGGGCCTACAGTGTATATGGCACTTGGTTTATTTCCTATTTGGGGGTCGCAAACACTGTATTAAAATAATTATTCTAATATCATCTTCTAAATAAAGTAAAAGCACATTTACTACTAAGAAGAATCAGACATATCCAGTTCGTGGTCCCAGAGCAAGAGCAAAAGACAGGCTGAATGGGAACAACTCCTCCAGAGCCATGGCAGAGCGATGTTCATCCCCACGCAGAAGCACCCTGTCCCTGAACACAGGCTCTGATTTGGCAGATGGTCTGGCAGAAATTGTGAGTTTTAGAACCCCTTCAATTCCCTGTGCAGACACCTTAATTGGTCAACAAAAAATTATAAATTACTCCAATTAAACAGTGAACATGCTCATCAAGAGCTATCTGTTTAGCTATGCCCTAAAGCAGCAGCTCAGTCTGTGGTTAAGATTGCAGAGGAAGAAAAGCCTAGATTGCAATCAGGCAATACACTGTGCACGAGGCTCTAGACCACTCCATAAGGCATGTCATTTATGCCATCACACATTCAAGACCTAAGGCCTGATTCGGTGCCCTGTAAACATCCTCACTGAGCTGCTGGACAGAAATCAGCTCCCTCTGTCAGCTTACCAGGATGCGCTGATGTCAGCCCTGTACAAGGCATACACCGCCTCTGTCCTCAAGGGACTTTTAGTGCCTTGCCCTCTCTGTCCTGATCAGAACCTTACACCCCCAGAAATGGCACGTCAGCTCTCCCCCTTCAGAACAAGGGGGAATACGAGTCTTTTCCATTAAGAACAAAGCCAAACTGCATTGCAATGCACTTTGTTACTTCTGTATTTCTTCCTACACCAGCGGCCTGCTCTTCTCCTTGTTCTCACTTGGCTTCCAAGACTCTGCACCCCTCTCCTGCTGCTCTCTCTCTTGAATCAACCATTCAAGGTGTCCTCTTGTGGATACTTCTCATTTCACACAGGGGGAGCACAAGGCTCTGATTTGAATCTCCACCTCCGCCCCCCCACCCCGCCAGAAATTTTGTATCTGGGAAGTTCATATATAAGCTCAAATGAAACCATTCTTTCTATTTTAGACATCTCTTGTGACCAAAGTTCTAGATTTCTACCATCTGACATTAATGACATCTGCCCAACAAAATGAGGTATTAAAAATATTTTTTCTACAACCCCTCCCCCGTTCTCTCAACTGCCACTCAAAATACTACTATCTCCCTGTCATTCAAGGCTGGAACATAAGCATCATCTTAATCTTAACAATACATATAATATTTAATTATGTCCACTGATCTGTTGTAAAAGTCAGCCTGTGACCGAGTATGACAATACTCACTTAACCATTTCTTTGATTTATTTTCTTTCTCATTTAAAATATAAGCTGCTTGACCTCACTTTGAAGCCCTGTTCTGTCCCCAGCCTGACACATTTTACTGCAGAAATTGCTACTCCTGGCTCCAGCCCAGTATTCCAGCCTCTCACATACTGCCTTTTCAAACAAGTATCATCATGCTCCCCTTTCATTGCTCATGTGTGGGAAGAGTTTCCAAGAAAACAAGAAAGCTATTTTTTGATCCTACTAATCCCCTTCTTAAGTTCCCTATTCCCACACCACCTCCTTTGACAGTGCACAAGCTGCTGTTACTTTAAGGCCACCAAGTTGAACTACATTGCTGCCCCGTACTCTGTCATTAATTAATACAATCTGAACGCACAATCATACAGCTGGGTCAGCCCTATGATGCAGGCTACAGCTTTTCTCTGAATACATTCCTATTTGAAAACAAGTACCTTTAAAAAAGCCAACAAAAACACCCAAACATGTAATTCTTTCAAAAATACACTGTGCTGGGAAAAAGTTTTGTTTAGGAAAAAAAAACCAGGTTTGAGCAACTTCCCCCTCAAAGTATAACAGAAAAGGCTCAGGGAATGATGTCAAAAGCTATGGGGGGGGGGGGTTTATTGATGTGGAAACTGCCAGGGAAGAGCAGTGAAGCTCTGTTAGGAACTATAGGAAACAGACTATTAAGAAGCAGGTGACCTGCATCTCAGTCTGAAAAATCTTGCAGAGACAGAGCGGTATTGTAGAAGCCTTCTTACATTGTCATCAAAGCTAATAATCGGAGACATTTACTGTCCCCAAAATAATTCTGGGCTCAGTAGAGACTGACAAACAGAATTACTCAAAATCATGTGGCAATTCATAGCATCTGCAGATACACAGTAAGCTGAACCTGAGACTGATTCATATATGCTAAATACTTTCCGCAGAATTACATTTAAACTGAAGTTGTCAGATACGAAGTTCACATTTGTGAGCTATGCTTTTGTTCCTGCTACAATTTTTGCTTCTTAGCTAAAATACAAGCAATTAAACTCTCTTCTCTCCCACAGCTCACAGTTCTTCACTGACAAAGTCAACAAAAAAGAAGCAGCTGGGCAAAAGGACTCGATTGACTGGCTCCAGAACTGCACCTTTGTAAATGCAAGGAGGCTGATTTAGAGCATCTCAAATATCCTCTCCTCTTGGACATGAGTACATCAACCAAATTAAGATGGGTAAGTGCTAATATTTCAGCTACAGATGCTTTTCATTTGTGGATTGTTACCAAATAGAATACCATTATGCCCCTATTACTGGTGAGATAACTGAAACCTAGAGATGCTGTAACTCACTGCATAAAAACGATTCATAGTGTAAGACCACTAAATAAGCCTGTTCCTTTGCAGCTCTGTATTTTCAAGCAGCAGAATCTGAAATACTGGATGTGGTGTGCCACATCAGCACTCAATACACCCAAATGGTTCATAAAATTACAATTTATGAGAGCTTTAACTGAAACGTGATGGTGTCATTCTTGCAAACAATTCCATTAAGTACTTATTTCAACTTTTCAGGGATTCTAAAGGACTAAAACATTTGTATATGTCTCAGGTATTCTTATACTTCATAAATCTATGATCCAAGATTTAACTACGTAATTGCATATAGCAAAGTAATTACAGCTGTTATAAACTGTATGTTTAACCAAACAAGTTGCTGTCAGAAAAAGGCAGTAACTTCATAAAGTGAAAAAGCAGGAAAGCAGACATACTGCTACCATGCTTTGGTGTTTCATCAGGCCACCTGTAATTGTTGATGAAGTATTTTGTAACAAATAGGAGAGGATGTTATCAACTGACAAGTTATTCCTCTTACCTTTACCCTTACTGTGACAGTAGCAAGACCAGGAGGCATAGTGCCCTTGCTGTCAAAGGCTTCCACGAGGAAGGTGAAGGTTGCTTCTGTGTCAGAGAATGATTCATAATCCAAGGACTTCAAAAGCGATAACTCGCCTGTATACTTGTTCAGTGCAAAATACTGTAGTGCTTCCTGGGTCCGTATTCGATAGTTAACATCAGAACCAAGATCAACATCCTTCGCCTAGAGCATGCCATACAGGGAAAAAAAAAATTACTTAAAACCAAACATAATCCATTTTCACAAAAAATCCCTACTAGATTTAAAGAACATAAAAAAAGCAAACTACTGCAAACAACTTTAGTTTTGTTATTCTGATAGTATTGGATGTACTTAATACTACTGCACAAACACGAGGAAGACAAACCCACTTAAAGTTCTAAAATCCAGAGATACCTGCCACATGAAATGAGTACAAAATTCTGGCCATTCTTCACTGGAAGATCAGTTTGTTCTTGTTCTCTTCCCCGGGCACCTGCTATCGGCCACTGCCAGCTAGAGGATGCTGGGCTAAGCAGATGTTTGATCTCACCCCCATCCCGTATGGCAGCATGAATGTTTTTATTTCATACCAGTATTTAGTCAATCCTTAGGATAAAGCGTATTATGTGATTCCTTTAGCTGTAATTTGACATTAGATTTATCTGCAGTCAGGTTCAGAGAAAACCATTCTTGTTGAAATTGTCTCAGGACAGATTCTTCTCATTAAAGGATGCTGACCAAAACATCAGGAGGATATATAGACTGCTTACGGGAAGTGAATCTCAGCTGTCTTTAGAGATCTAGCTCATCCTTGAACAATTAACTCTCACTGTTCTGAGTATCTTTTATAGTCAGTGAAGAGAAGACACTTTACTCCAGCTATCTCAGATGATGATCTTGGTATTGGATTAATTGCTTCTGGAAGCAACTATTTATCTCCATTAACTATAACATGAGGTTAGACATCTAGGTTTGACTTAAATGTCTAAATCAGTTGAGATAAAGCTCTCTTCCTACTAATGTAAACAGGTAGAAGCAGTATGATGAGCTTTCAAAAACAAATCAAAAGCACTCTAAATGTGTAAAACAATATTCCCAGAAATGAAAATAGGAGTGCAGGTTTTGTTGTTTGTTTGTTTTTTAATAATTCCTCTCATTTCCAAATGAACCTCAGCTTCAGAGTATTTTTATGTACCTGTCTAAAGGTCATGCATTTTTCAGTCTAAGTGTCACAACTTCCCCCACTCCAGTTTCCAATGTTCTACTGCAGTCTCACCAACAAGTTAAATAAGAACATGCTTAATATTGCAGAACATTTACAAAACATCTCCTTCATTCTATAATGCTTTTTTACCTCTATCTGCAGGAAGACAGTGCCTGGTGGTAGATTTTCTGGCACACAGACAGTGTAGGAAGCATTAGTAAAAACAGGGCTGTTGTCATCAATGTCCAGCACCTTGATCGCTAAAGTCAGTGTTGAATGGCGCGGGTCCATAGCTCCGTCTGTTGCTTCAACGATAAGTTCGTAATAGTCTCTTACTTCTCTGTTCAGTTTAACTGCTGTATAAATGCTACCATTTGATGTGATTCGGAAAAGATTGTTGAAGTTTGCCAAACTGTAATGAACTTGACCATTAACACCGGCATCTGGGTCTGTAGCCTAAAGAAACAGAAAAAAGAATGATGTTTTAATGCACATTTTAAATACAAGGGACATACCTACATGGGAGTAATAAGGTAAGCTAGGGTAATACTCTACAGAGTACTAATGTTTGTGTGGCTATTCAGCATTTCTTGTTTATAGCAGCTTGCCTCCCCCCAAAGTTTTGCTGAAGATAAAATATCCCACAGAAATGAATCTCTTAATTTGCAGTGACGGAAGGTAGGTTTACTAGATCCCAACCAGACTTCAGTAGAAAATACACATGTAGTTGCTCAGCATTGGACAACTATGCATATAAGCAGAAGACAAACCAGATGCTTTTAAAGTCAAGCCCTCAGATACTTCTAATGCTGAAGTATCTTCAGCATTAGGTGGCGTCTGAGGGGAATTTTTATTTTACATTGTTTGATGTAGGTGTTTCATCGCTGCTCAAACCATTATGGAGCACATGCTTAGATGAAAGATGGATGCAATCAGCAGATAGCTGGAATGGACACATTAGTTAGAAATTTTCATTTCACTTAATGTTTTTGTCACATTTAATGATATTTTAATTGTTGTTCTCTGACGAACTGCTTAACTTTCTACAGTTTGTTTATCATGTCCTTCAAAATCAAACATTATGACATCTCATCCTTATTCTTCTACACTCAGAAGAGGCAGATGATTGCAATAGAACACTGTTTAGATTTTGTTCAGTTGATATCTTTGTTCTCACATACTGAACTAAGTCTCAAATTTCATTATCAGCCAAATAATTCTTGCTATTACATAACTGCCCTTATAGGGATGGACAAAATTCATATGTTTTCCCTAGAGCTACCAGGCCATCAACATAGTCTGAATGTTGACCTGTTTCCTCCTCTTAATTAAATTATGGAATGATGAATAATGTTATGTAAATTAAACAAAGGGCATTCTGTGAGCAAGGTGTTTTCATTTATTTGACTTTATAAATGAGACTACAGACATCTGGGAAGATCACAAGAGATTTTCATGTTTTGTTATCAGAACAATTGTCAAGAAGTTTCCATGAACATTTAATTCCAGTGAAGGTATTCATTGTAAGACTTTGTAATGAAACCATTTATCTTCCTAGAAATCAATTAAAAGTTAATTAAAATTGCTAATAAGAAAAATTTCACTGTGCTTTCCCCCTGCACTACATCAATGCACTAAGCAGGAATGGCTACAACTTCATAATGACCAGTCTACAGATAACACATCCTTTTAATGGACATCTTTCAACATATGGTTGATTTTCTTAGTTTACAATCAATTCTCTCTCTTCCACAGAAATAACTGGTTTGGGGCAGAAAGACGTCCTAGATTACATACTGGAAAACCACCAGAAAACTAGTCAAGGAGAAAAGCTCAAAGTATACAGTAACTGACACTTAGCCCCACTCAAAGCAAAGCAAAGCATAGGAAATGCAGAGTAAGTTGAAGAGCTTCTAGATAAGACACTAACAGCACTATTCACTTTCTTAAGACTTAATCTCCAACACATACATAAGGTCAGTCCTCATACTTAGCCTCTAATTTAAACCAAAGCCATATTATAGCAATTAAATTGATACTAAACAGCTGGAGTTAAAAAAAACAAACAAAAAAATAAAACCCCACAAAAATCTCCAAAAGTAATCTGAAATACTACTACCATTGTAAACTATGAGAATAAACCAGGTAACATTTTTATTTAGATCAATTTAGAAGTATGTTTTTGCATAGACAAACTGATTTTTTAGGAAAGTAAACTAAAATTACTTTCAAATATATGGCAGGCTTTGCCGTTTGGTTCCTATGACTATGTATGTCGTAAACTCATTTGTGTGCATCCTTGGGCATAAACATCTTTTCCACATTCTGCGGGACTGATTTGTTTCCACGCAGAGTAGCAGGCAAATCATGGTTATTAAATCCAATTAAAGTAATTGTTATAGTACCACCATAACACCAGTGAGAAGTTACCCAAAGACACATGAAGACAAGCATTAGCTCTGTGCATTTTTACATATCTTAGTCCTGTGCTTCCACAGCATGGGGCAAATTCAAATTTCAGAAGGATGCTCTGAGTGAACCCTCAAACGGAAGTTGGTTGCACTTCATCCACTAAAATTTCTACCATATGGATTCTCTGATTATCTATTAGATGAAAGAAAAAAAATCAGCTTTTCTCCAAGCTTCCTGCTCTATCTGTGTCATTACACCAGAGACAACTACTGTTTATTTACAAAGCCGCCATCCCATTGCTCAGGCAGTGCTTCATGTTACTCACCTTTGATGAACACCATGCAGAAGCACAGCCACTGAGGAGAAGGGCAAAGCTGAGGAGTTACAACAAGTTGTACAAATACTGTCCAACCTACTTACAGGCGGCTTTGTGACTCCGAGAGACTTGGAAAAGCCAGAATGTCCTATGTGGTGGCTGCCAAGCCCATATCAGGGGCTGCCTTCTCCTGCCCAGACCCCCCTATTGCACAGCAGAGCATGATGTAGCAAATATGTTATATCCCATAACAGCCTTTCCCTGTTCCCACACCTTTTCCTGCCCCACTGTGGTCTCCCCACAAGCTGCCGGGGAGTCTGCTCTGGCGCCTCAAGCTCCTCTTCCTCCTCAGTGCTTGCAGGGCTGTTCCTCACTCCTTAGTGCCGCGAGTTTTGCCCTTTCTTGATTCTGTTTCCCAGAGGCACCACCGGAGTTGCTGATGGGCTGAGCTGTGTGCCCTGTGGGGCCACTGGAGCCAGCTGGAACCATTTGGAACCAGCTGCGTCTGACCTCTCCCCACAGAGACCCCTCAGCTTTGCTGCCAGCCCTGGGCACGGGCACCCTGTACATGTGTATATGGGTTTAAAATTGAAGTGCGTGTTTTAAAGAATCAAAACAGATTTTATTGGGAAAAATGCTTTAAGAAAATGCTATTATTTTACCAAATTAGATCGCTTTTACAGTTTAAGATCTCCATTAATTAACATTTTATCACTATAAACCTGAAAAGAGATAATGTACTCTTTATGGATATGAAAGAAAAAGAGTTTAATCCATTTTCTAAAAGAATCCTATCTCAAGGGTATACAAAATTAACTCTTTCCACATGGAAATCATTTCACAGAGCCTCTCGGAGCCTGTGGGCAGCAGCTCCATGAAGAAGTCCTCGAAGGACTCGCTGGTGGCATGGTTACTGGCTGTTCCTGTTTGCAGCTATTGCATTGTATCAAAATGGATGACTTCAAGTCATTCCAATTTCATCCCCACACTCTGTCACCGACAGGTACAAGCTGGCGTACATGTATTACAAGCCTTGACTGGAAGGTAAGGGAAGAGGAGGTCTGCACAATGAGGAGCCGGGCTTTCAGAAAGTCCTGCTTCCAAAATCAGCCCTGCTTGTACTTATCACTACCCTTAAAACAGAAACCAGCAACATCCCAATAAATTTAATACGATTTGCTCATTACTAATGCTGAGCTGAATTACCTGGGTATACAGTTACCAGAGGTGGAGAGAAGCAAGAAAACATTTCATTTCTGTATTGCCTGAGTCCCAGGGAAAGCCCCAAATACAAAGCCAAGGCGACTATGGCAGGACTAAAAAGAGGCGAGAGCACATTCCTACACCCAGTGCATCATGCAAGGCTTTCAACCACAACTCATCCTCACCGATTTGCACATAAAAAGTATGGCAAGAGTCTTGAAGCTTTAGTCAGTAAAGGGCCACCAGATGACAGCAGATCTTAAAAGGAGCTACAGATCTATTTACAGACAGAAATCTCCTCACAGCCTTTCAGATATTGCTCATAGAAGAAATGTGGGCTTTGGAGAGGCAGCACAAACAGCAGGCGCGATTGCTGTAGGCAACACAGCTCTCAAAGGCCACAGAGACAGACACCATAGAAATTGAGGAAAAAAAAACCCCAATGAACAAGAACAGGGAACCAGCAAAAAGAGGGAAATTTCAAAAGTAATGGAAAAGATCCCCAAACGGAATAATAGTGTCATTGCATCTCAAACACTGGAGGTGGTGAGAATTTCATCCGGCACCAATGGCTGAGAGGATCCAAGAGACGGAGCTGCACGCACTGCTCCTGTCATCTCTGCCACACGATAATACGTGGAGGGGAAGACTTGCATATGACCACCCTTTGGATACGAGTAAGGATGAAAAAATATCCAACCACAGAGCCACATGGAGGTACACCATCTGCATAACCAGACGAGCACTCAAAGGAGGAGAGGTGAGCAGTGTAGGGTGTACATGTCCTCTCACTGCAGCCCTTTGTTTTGTTCCCTGGAGGTTATCTGCTCCCCAACTAATCTCTGAGCCATACACCCTCAGCCAGCCAGTCAACCCACGGCAATCCTGGACCAGAGCAAGCCTCAGGCTTGTTTCAGTTCAGACCAAGTTTGGTGGTCCTGGGATTGTGACATTCCAGGCTCCGCCTGAGCTTCTACACAGAGACATTGCAGGTATGAATCCAAGCTTCATGGGCAAAACTGGCCACATCAGCCATTCCAGAAATAGACACAGACTACCTCTTTAAAGGACTAAGCTCCGCAAGCTGAGCCAAAGCACACTGTAAATTGAGATCAAGAACCTCTCCCTGATGTTCTGACTCTGCCATCTGCTCCTGACTTTTCCAGTCAGTGCTTTCTCCAATTGCTCCCCAAAATCTGTCTGCTAGGAGGTATGAAAGGATGTCAGTTCTGGGGTCTCTCCAGCAACTAGCTCCCTTACCTGTTTTCAGCTATAACAATAAAATACAAATGACAGATATTATTTTTCTCTGGGGTACACCAACATTCTTAATAATGTCTTCTACTAAGTAAGGTCCTTTAGGAGCAAAAAAGATCAAGGCAAACATTGAGCACAAAATTGGCCAGATTTCTTTCTGTTTCCGATAGTGCAGTCTTGGTCTCACCCTAGCTTCAAATCCCTACACGTTTAATCTTGCATGTTTGTGTGGTATATGTGCAGAATGCATTTTTTCCCCTCTACAATAAGCCAAAGCTGTCAAAGTTGAGGGAAGCACAAGTGATAATCCACATTTCCAAAGACAATCACTCACTCTTCCCCTGCCACAGCCAGATGTCAAGAACAGACAACTGAAGTAAGAACCTACCCATTTCTGTCTTGTTTTCCTCCTAGAAGATTTTTTTGTTGCATCCAGCCCTAACCCAAGTCCTCCTTCCCCTCATCCCTACAGTCATCAAAGGGAAGGAAAGTATCCCTTCAAATGCCTGTAGAGGCAGAGCTGGCTAACAAGTGAGAGAGTGAAGGAGCCCAAGGCCACTCTCAGCCATCACACAAGCACTACTGCAACACCTGAGTTCCCACCCACCATATTAAAAAAGCTGGTTAATATTCAAGGATCACCTCCTCCAAGCTCAGGAACGATGTATCCCAACAAAGAAGAGGCAAAAACACCAGGAGGCCTGCATGGATGAACAAGGAGCTCTTAGACAAACCCAAACACAAAAATGAAGCCTACAGAGGGTGGAAGCAAAGACAGGTAGCCTGGGGGGAATATAGGGAAATTGTCTGAGCAGCCAGGGATCAGGTTAGGAAAGCCAAAGCCCTGATAGAATTAAATCTGGCCAGGGACGTCATGGGCAACAAGAAAAGCTTCTATAGGTATGCCGGTGATAAAAGGAAGACTAGGGAAAATGTGGGCCCTCTCCAGAAAGAAACAGGAGACCTGGTTACCTGGGACACAGAGAAGGCTGAAGTACTCAACGACATTTTTGCCTCAGTCTTCACCGGCAAGCACACCAGCCACACAGCCCAAGTCGCAGAAGGCAAAGGCAGGGACTGGGAGAATGAAGAACTGCCCACTGTAGGAGAAGATCAGGTTCGAGACCATCTAAGGAACCTGAAGGTGCAGAAGTCCACAGGCCCTGATGAGATGCATCCGTGGGTCCTGAGGGAACTGATGGATGAAGTGGCTAAGCCACTATCCGTCATATTTGAGAAGTTGTGGTAGTCGGGGGAAGTTCCCGCTGACTGGAAAAGGGGAAACATAACCCCCATTTTTAAAAAGGGTAAAAAAGGAAGAGCTGGGGAACTACAGGCCAGTCTCACCTCTGTGCCTAGCAAGATCACAGAGCAGATCCTCCTGGAAACTGTGCTAAGGCATATTGAAAATAAGGAGGTGATTGGTGACAGCCAACATGGCTGCACTAAGAGCAAATCATGCCTGACAAATTCGCTGGCCTTCTACGACAGGGTTACAGCATGGGTAGATGATGGAAGAGCAACTGATGTCATCTACCTGGATTTCTGCAAGGACTTTTGTGTCAAGTGTTTGAAACTGTCCCACACGACATCCTTGTCTCTAAGTTGGAGAGACATAGATTTGACGGATGGACAACTCGGTGGATAAGGAATTCGCTGGATGGTCACACTCAAAAAGTTGCAGTCAATGGCTCCACATTCAGCTGGAGACCAGTGACAAGTGGTGTTCCTCAGGGTTTGGTGCTGGGACCAGTGCTGTTTAACATCTTTGTCAGTGACATGGACAGTGGGATTGAATGCACCCTCAGCAAGTTTTCTAAGGACACCAAGCTGTGTGGTGCAGTCGACATGGTGGAGGGAAGGGATGCCATCCAGAGGGACCTTGACAGGCTTGAGAGGCAGGCCCGTGCAAATGTCATGAAGTACAACAAAACAAAGTTCAAGGTCCTGCACATGGGTCAGGGAAATCCCAAGCACAAATACAGGCTGGGCGATGAGTGGATTGAGAGCATCCCTGCAGAGAAGGACTTGGGGGTATTAGTGGATGAAAAACGAAGCATGAGCCAGCAATGTGTATTCTCAGCCCAGAAAGCTAATCACATTCTGGGCTGCACCAAAAGAAGTGTGGCTTGCAAGTCAAGAGAAGCGATTCTGCCCCTCTGCTCCGCTCTCATAAGACCCCACTTGGAGTATTGCATTCAGCTCTGGGCATGACAGACATGGACCTGCTCATGCAAGTCTAGAGGAGGACCACGAAGATGATCAGGGGCCTGGAGCACTTCCCCTATGAGGACAGGCTGAGAGACTTGAGGTTGTTCAGCCTGGAGAAGAGAAGGCTCTGGGGAGACCTTATAGCAGCCTTCCAGTACCTAAAGGGGGCCTACAGGAAAGATGGGGAGGGACTTTTTACAAGGGCATGTAGTGATGGGACACAGGGTAATGGCTTTAAACTGAAAGGGGGTAGATTTAGATTAGATATTAGGAAGAAATTCTTTATTGTGAGGGTAGTGAGGCACTGGCACAGGTTGCCCAGAGAGGTTGTGGATGCCCCATCCCTGGAAGTGTTCGAGGCCAGGCTGGATGGGGCTTTGAGCAACCTGGTCTAGTGGAAGGTGTCCCTGCCCATGGCAGGGAGGTTGGAACTAGATGATCTTTAAGGTCCCTTCCAACCCAAACCATTCTATGATTCTGTGATTCTATTACCCCCAAGATCTGCCAACACATTCTGGTGTTTGATCACTTGCAATCACATGCAACACGCTTGGTAAATTTGGATAGGAAACGACGCTGATTTTGCTATTCTGGGTAAAAGAAAAATTCGGAACCATCCTTCTGCATGCTCAGAGGTTTTCCTTTGTTCTTATTGAAACTGGTTCAAGCAGCCTCACAGGCAAATTTACTACACCAGTGTTACACAACTGAAGAGCTCATAAATTCACTTAAGTCAATGCAGCCTAACCAAAAGGGATTTTGTCAGGATAGAGGAGCCTGCTTTACATAGGTCCAAGGTAATTTATTTTCTTTAAACTAAGAGCATCTGCAGGAGTATAAATTAGACTTAAAAAAAGAAACAAAACAATCCCTTGCTGACTGGCTCCTCTTGGCAATGCTGCAAGAGATGCAGAAAGATGAGGTGCACATTTCTACCTCTCCTATCTCACTATGTTTATTCAGAATTAGGAGAAGCATGTTCCCCTGAAGAGACTCTAGTAACTACTGCTGTTATTCTAGTAACTTCTCAGATCTACCTGACTACTGTCATTTCTGTCTCTCACGGGGCTAACTTATAAAGTACTGCATGATAAAACAAACCTGGAAACCTAGGAACATAAATGAATCATTACTTTATTTCCTGGAAAACACATCCCACATTTACTGGAGATACCATCATCTACAAGGTGATAGCCTTTATCTGTTGTGGCAAGTTTCAATTTGCATTACCAACTATGCTTCAACATTACCAAGAAACCCTCATCAATATAAACCAACAGTGTTCCAAAGTAACAAATTATCTTCCTCCATCTCAAGCAGCTTGAAAGCACAATTGAGATCTGAATTACCAAAATATCTCTTGAAGGATCATTAACTCTGAAATATAATGACAAGTGCTTAAATGTCAACAATATTAATTATATCATTATCATTCTTTTCAAAAGAAACCTCCTACTAATACCCACAACTCTTGCTAACAGTGGGTAACAGGATTTAAGCAGGTTAATTGAAGATTTATGCTCGGACTGCTGGAGCTGGAAAACAACAAAATAAGGCAGTGTGTTGTTATTCATACTTGTCTATAAAGCAGAGGCAAACATGACAGGTATCCCCTCATTAAAGCTGCAAGTTGAAACACTTCTTAGGGACCACTTTGCCACCAACCCAACTTCCTCCAGATTAAATTTTCCTTCAGGTCATCTTCGGGGACAGAAGTTCCCCATGATCCCTACCCACCCCAACAGAAACTCCTGATCTCCAACAGCCTCTCCAGTATTCCAGCAAACACCACAGCTCGAGGGAGGGATGGAAATTGTGCTGGAGGATACAAAGGATGCCATTGGTGAGAGTTTGGTTACTGTTTTCATGGATGACAACGTGGGTTTTTTTTATTATTATTAAGGGTTTAATGGGTATATTATTATGGGTTTAATTTTTTATTATTATGGGTTTAAAAGATTCCCAAGCCCTTCAATTGTGTCAAATAGCAAATGAAGCGTGGGTGGGAGTGCTAAATTGGATTTTGTACTTGTTTTTCAGAGAGATTACTGTTTGTGCTCATAGGACAAAATTAACATCTCCCAGATGCCGTAAGAAGCCACAGATATTAGAAAAGTTTCTGACATCTTGGTGTTTATTCAAAAATATTTTACGGTGGGATAATCAGTCATCCATAAAAGTTTGGAATTTTCCTTCTTCCCTAAACTTCAGAAAGGCTTTTCCTCTCTTTCATTTCTTTTTGCCTACTTCTACACAGTCTTTCATTTCCCTATTTCATTCATTACATGCTCTAAGCAAAGGAAAAGATTAGAAGGTACCAACAATTTTCAAAAATTTCTGTCAGCTGGACTCAAAATAACATCAAAGGAACTAAGGAAATAAGAAAATACTTTTGTCCTCCCGGTATCATCAGCAGTTTCTCACACACTTTTCTCATTTCATGCAGTTAGATTAATAAATCACGCTCTAAACATACATGGCATCGCTGTATGCCCATTACAGATAGTTGCAATACTCCCTTGCAGCCCCAAAACCTGCAAGAGTTCATTTCTGCAGAACTTCCTATAAAACTGACATTTAAATTACATTATTCATATAAAGAAAAAAAATATTTTGCAGACTTGCAGGATTAGAGGACTGCAGGTTTTGTACAAGTTTCAGATAAGAAATTATATAATGCTTTTATTCTGTGTTCATGCTCAACCAAAAGTATACACAAGGCTTTGTAACTTACTTGATTCTACTATATAATTTCTGACATGTCACAAAACTTAACGTTACACTGCAAGAAGAGACAGAGGCTTAGTTACAATGTGTGATAAATCTTAAATGTTCCGAATTATCGGCCTGTACAAAATTACTTGATGAAGAAAGATGACAAAGAATATAAAATAAAATTGGACATTGTAGTATCAGGGAGAAAATTCAGTGATCTATCACTGGCTGGGGCAGTCCAATTGGGTGTAGCAGGTCTAAAAAAATTGGAGAGGCAAAAATGAAACTCAGAGGCAGCACCCTCAAATTTTGGCTATCTTGAAATTTCAAGGCAACTCCTACTTCTTTAAGAGAACAAAATAATGCCTTACACACACATGCTTTTGAAAAACACCACAGGTTTTGTGTATATCCTCCAGGAACCTTTCAAAAGAAAAAGTATCTTATTGAACTACCAAGTCATAACAGCTAATCATTTTTCTCGTAACTATACTTAGAGTAATTTGTTAGGGTAAAGGTAACACATGGTAAATTTTCAAATACCAACATATTTTGGCCATTACACAAGATAGGAAAAACCTTTGATAATTACTTTCATAGTCAATGCTAATTCCAGTGCAATCTGGAGGGTTAGTTCAGAAACCCATTAAATGTGACTCTAAATAAAACTACACAGTAAGAACAGTTAAACGCTACAAGCAAATATAAATTAAAATAAATTAAAATCAGAGAGCTCATGGCTGCAAAAACATGGTTTAACGGCCTGGTGAACCTCCTACAAAAGTTAATCTCATTGTAACACTTAAAAATAGACAAGATTCCTTCAGTCTGGCACGCAACCAAATCCTAAATTTAGAGACTTGCACTGCCTGTTTTCACTTGAAAGATGATTAGAAATTTTGCTTTTATGATGAGTATGTTCTTTGGCAATGATATGATCATGGAATTCAGAGATTAAACCAATGAATATACACACTAGCAAAAATAAAACTTAAAGCTTTCTAAATCACAGATGAAATGTATTGTTTAAAATCTCCACATTTAGCTGGGCTCCCAAACATTTCTCTAATACGTTAATCCATTTTAAAGTTATTTTTGTCATTTCTCTAGACTGCTGGCTCTCCTCATAAGCCTACCTAATTAGAGAATATTAGAATTAGAATCTGAGCTGGAACGTAACAGCCAACATTTGGATTTGAAACTACTTATCGCACCAGTCGGACTCTTAAAACGCTCTCGGTTGCATTCTGTTGTCTTCTCTCATTCACAGAAGAATACTTAAAGGAAATTAGTTTTCTTAAATCAATTACAGATATGAAGACCACAAGGTCTGAATATTAGAAAAAAGACACCTGACATGTATCACAAGAAAACTCCCCAACTTCTCCTTCTACCAGGCAGTCTTCAAAAAGGAATCACTCATCTAGACAATAGTTCAAATCACAGAACATCTATAATGAGAGACTGCAGTCAAAAGTTAGAAGGCCCAATATAAACCATTCTAATTTGTAAGCTCAGGAAAACCATAATTTCTTATCCCAGTGACAGAAATCTGAGCAACCAAATATAAACAAACAGAATCAGCCATCAAAATACTAAATGGGCATGTATTAGAGACATGAAACTCCTGATTCAGAAGATTTAGTATGCCATCAGGCTGAAATAGATAAAAGGGCTTAAAAACACACTGGGATGCAAGGTGTCAGGCAGACAAAAACAAGAATTCTTTTCATACAAAAATCCCTGGACTCTCAACAATCAACTGCCGTGACTGTGAAAATGGTTAAAATGCTTCTCTGATAACAAGTATCAAAATTTCCACTGCATTAAAGAACGGATGTTATTACTCTGAAGACAAAGATGTACATTAATGGACAAATATAATATCGGAAACAAGAAAGACAAAAGCACAGCTTTTGAAATTCATTTAGTTTAAAAAGTCACCCCATTTACACATCTTATGGGTGGTGAGGAGCTTTTTAAACCTATTTGATCTGTGTCTGAAGCTCACATAAGTTCAAGGAACCGCTGTAAAGCAGAGGGAGTGTGGCCGCAGCCATGTGCTGCGAAATACCCTCCAGGAGTTATACGACCCTTTAGGGCATCAGCTGAAAGAAGCTAATTCTACCTAGCACTACTGGTCTAAGATGGAAAAAAAGCGCACAAATCTACGACTGCATCTATTTCTTCTCATGCCACAGGTTTGGACTTGAAACATCTATCTTGTTTTAAGAGGCTGAAGGAATTTGCTTGTTAACAAACAGGTGAAAATTCAACTAGAAGCACATGGGATGATGACATCGACTTCAGCAATGGCTGTCATTTCATTTCTTCTCACTGTCTAAGCAGAGATGCAGCCTTTAATAGTTATTGTGACAGAGAATGATAAAATCTGAGAGACTACAAGGGGTAAGAAAGATAAAATTAAGTTAAAATATATAGTGAAAGCTATTCATAGAAGTTAACATTTTCTGCATCTCATCCTTTTTGCATATGCCCCCTTCTAGGTTGAAAGAAGATATTCCCCAAGACTTCTCACGTTGAGGAAAACAAGGAGCATACCATTTAGCCTAAATCAAAAGCAAATCCCAGCACCTCTTCCGCACACAACTTTAAAAGCAGCATTCAACCAAGCTGACATGAGCCTGCCCTATCATGCACAGGCAAAAAATTAAAGGCAGACTCTGTGGATGCAGTGATTCACAGAAGCTACAATTCTTCCGCCCTGATCAGGTACTAGGGGCTGACAAAATTGAGATGGGCTGGGCAAGAAGCAAGAATAAAAGCACTCGCAACAGGACTTGAGCACATTCATGCCCTATTGGAAGTACTCTCCCCTCCGCACATCTTGTCTGACATGAAACTATGAAAGTCTTTATGTCACCACATCTCTATGAGGATCTTAAGGGAGACAGTGCTGAAAGCCTTACTAAAGATCTCTCTAACCTACCACATAGACAACTTTCTTAACAAGTTTGCAAGGAAATGACACCACAAAGGTCTCTCAAAATGACCTTGTGATGATCCAATCACTTATAAGAAACTACACAGAAGTTACAGAAATGAGCACAAACAGAAGCCCAAGAATAACAGTTTAAGAGCTATTTTGCACTGGAAAGCCGCACCTCATTCCTACACACACAGACACAGTGGCAGTCATACCACTAAATGGTAACAGATATATTAGTGATACAGATGCACATATTGCAACCAAACACAAGAGTCTGTATTTTCTCTGGTTGTGGTCAATCTGCCATGTTATCATTCTCCAATTTTAGATTCTGATAAATTTTTTATGGATTCTGACTTTAAAATCCTAGCTGCTTGTATTGTTTTTACATATATTAGATGAATTTGAAATGCGTTGCTAGGTACTGTATTATGCAGTGAGCAATAGTTAGGGACTCACTCTGGGTATTTGAGATTTACTTCAGAGGCTGTGATTTCACTCGTCCCCAAAGGCTTAATTCCTTTCCCTCATAGACAGTCCTCTCCTGACAGTAAATCTCCTCTTTTTCTGGTCTTGTTCTTTTTCCTCCACCTCTAGTTTTCCTACAAGTTGTCTAAAGGTAGAGGGGACCTGAGAATTTCATTTCAGAAGCTGGTATTTTTAATACAGGTAAGGTGTAATCTACAGTGTAGGCTGTGGGAAATCATACCCTGTTCTATGAGCCTTCATGCAGAAAACATGACAATGGTGATTTAGGTAAAGCAAGATTCCTTTCTAGACTTTTTACAACAAGATCTTGTAATGTAATACCTTATCAGCATTTGAAGTGGTTTTCGTGTGTACAGAAACACAGAATCATGTAGTTGTAAGGGATCTCCAGAGGTCATTTAGTCCAACACAACAAGCCTTACCAACAGCTCTGAAATTTAAACTGGGCTTTAAATCATGAGACTTGCAGGGTTTACCACCTTATGAATTTAAATACAAATAGAAGCTTGTAAGAATTCACTGATATTCACAGACAGAAAGCCGTGTTATGAAATCGGCACCATAATTACATTTCATTAGCATTCAAAAGTGACAGTTTGCTTCTTTACACAACACAATTAAAATACTTCTATACCATTAAAAGAAAATGTCTAGAATCAGTAGACTAGTACCATATAGGCTGTCTCTATCTCACTTGTCTTACAGTTTTGCCTTGCTTTGTTCTGTAGTGGACAGATGCTATTGGATATATACCACAGGTATGAATTCACATGTAAATAGAGAAACAAAATACTTCCATTGTATAGTACAATCAAAGAAAGTCCTCCAAAGCTCTCTTTTCCAATAGGTAGAACGGTGCCATCCTAAAGAACAACTTACTTTCTTTAAGCATTTCTTTTCTCATTTATAAAAAGCAGCAGATGACAGAGGTATTACACACACTGTTTGCAAACATTCATTTCATTATTGGAGCTTACTTAAACTGTCTCCATTTTAGGGGAGATCTAAGGTCCAGTGATACTTGAGCATCTGATTAGGGGTCGGTTTGTCCACTACCATGTAATTCTTTATCCTTCTTTTCCTTCTCATTTCCTTTCATGTCACTATCTCCCCTTGATACCAACATGTTCATGTTGGAGATTTCAAACAGTGCTGATCAGTGGCAGAAAAATATGCCCACAATAAACAAATGATGGATGTGTGTGAAAGAATGTGGGCAAATATAAAACACAGATGAATAAAAACTTCAGTCAAGTGATTTGTTTCCTCTCCTGGGCCCCATCAGGTCAACAGCTTCTTATTTAGCCACAGACTGCATTTTTAAAGTCTATAACAAACTACTTGGGAGAGTCTTTCGCTGAACAAGAATGCAAACCTGTTTGCAGATTTTCCAGTTGATATATGGATCCCCACCTAAATTTCATTCCACTTTTTTACCTCCTATGCACCTGGTACTGATAAATAGTACACTGTACAATGCAAATCATTCAGATGCCCTGTCTTCAGCAGGACCTCAGCTGTTAGAGACTGCAATAGAGAATAGGGTGCCTGAATTTCATTTTCAAGTTTCCCATTTGAAGCTTTTTGTTTCCTGTTGGTCCTTTGTAGAGAACTTCATGCAGTAATTCTCCTCCTGTCTTGCTGGGCGATCCCCATGATCAGACATGAAAGAGCAGCAGGGAATCTAATACACCTCCGACTGTCCCAATTTAGACAACACTGTGTAAAATAAAAGGGATTTGAAATACATCCGCTACACTTCCAGCCTTATCCTTTCTAGCTTTTGTTCTTTTAATCTTCAGTATGCTCCTCAAATCCCCACAGGCAGCACTCCTTTGCCAGTGCCTTCAGGAACTCCAGCTGGCAGACAAAGAGCCATCAAGAGTGGCAGAGAGGGAGAGCACTTCAGAGTGTGAAAACTGCCTCCCTGCCCGGAATAAGCCCTCCCCTCCTCAACAGAAAATCTTTCGTTGCCCTTGTTCTATGTCTCCTTGGGAAACAAATTCCCAAACTTTACCTAAGCCCTTATGGGAATCCCTTTTTAAGTCCAACTTTCCCACTCAAAACAAAGGAGAGCACAGAAATCTCTTGTCTGTGGCAGGAGTTATTCATGGGAGTGTTTGACCTAATTGCTTTGTACCCCAAATTGCTTAAAAACTTACCTGTATTAGGGGAGAGGGAACAAAAGGAGGGTATGAATGTGACTCATCACTTGTTTAGAATAGATGAGCAGACAAGAGACATGAAGTTTTGCAGTCTCAGGAGATGAAAGAAAGAGAAAGCCCATGTAGAAAGGCAAGAATAGGAAAAACATTTCAGTAGCTGTTCACATGTTATCTGGGCTATTTCTAACACTTTAATAGAGGTACTAATAAATTTGTTACAGCTTTACCTTTCTACTTATTGACATCATAGAATATATCCCCAGACTACCAGCATTACTATCATGTCAACTGGCAATTATTAAAAAAAAATTAAAACATAAATAACAATAATAGTAGCCACTGCTAATAATAAAACCATATAATAATTGATGTTGGTGGATCTTGCATGAGTAAAATAATGGATTTCACTATAAAATACATTCAAATAGTAAGGTGGTTAGAAACAAAACAGATTTGATTGGGAGGCACCTCTGGAGGTTGTTTGATCAATCCTTCAGCATCCAGGTCATTACTTGTGTCTTATTTCCTTAAGCAGGCCATAACTTTATCATCTTCTACTGTGGGTAGTGCTTTCCTCCCCCAGACTGGCACTGGGCTCAGGCAGCTGATGATCCTGATGCCAAACCTTACCAGTAAAAAACAACTGAGGCATCAAAGCAGTTGAGTACCTTTTCCATATCCTTTGTCACTATGTTCCCTGCATCAGTGAGCAGCAGGGCCCATATCTTCTTGGGTCTTAAGATAAAAATCTCTTGCTTATTTCAATAAGCTCACTGGAGACAGAAAATATTCCAGATGCCCAGATCACTCTGTTCTATACTATCTGTTTGCATTTGTGAATACGAAACAGTAGAAACTACATCCAGTATTTGTGCTATAAAGAGAAAGCTTTTTCCATCCAGATACTGGGAATTAGGACTGGTGATAAACATGACAATAAATGATATAACCAGTTTCTGTCATTCTACAACTAGGAATAAGCTATCACAAAGCTTCAAAAAATATTTTCATTTCAACACAACTTAGAAATTATATTAATTTATAAGATAGTGAGGCTCCGTTGCAATAACTTGTTTTATTTTATAGTTCCCTCTAAACTAAAAATAGACCCAATCTAGTGTTTGAGAAGATTATTGCACCTTGAGGGCACCCAGCAAAACACAAAATGGATTTTAAAGGTATGTGGTACTGATGTGAAGTATCACATCTGTACATTTTAGGACGCAAAATGAAAAATGACCACATAAGATGAACACAATGACAAAAACCAAAGCAATAACTTACTGATTTACGGAAACTGATTTAATTGCAGGGATCCTAATTTCTGTATGTCCAAGGCTTCAAAACAGCCTTTGACATGGCTGATATTTCAGTCTAGCGTAACAAAACTAAGCTTTAGGAAAACTGTAATCTTCATCAATGCTGACAAAAGTTATTTCCCTTGAAGATTACACCTGAGCTTGGACAGCTTCAGAGCAGTACGCACCTTTAATGATATCAGGTTATACAGCAAGCAGAGCATAGACATATGTAGAACCACTTCAGTATAAGTGCAAATGAAACTGTGCTGAAGAAGCCTACAAAACCTAAAATACAACTTGAATGAAATAAAAGTCCTTAAAAAAGTAACAAAATTGGAAGGAAACACAAACCTATCCCAAAGAACCATTTTTTCAATTTATAAATACCAGAAAACAACTGAAGTCCACTCAAAAAGAACACAAAATTAACAAGAAAGATGATAGACAAGAAACACTGATGGATGTCTTACTGAATAATATAAATTTGGAAAGAAACATCGTTAGTATGGTTATACGCTACCCAGTATGGTTCCCATGCTACCCAAAACATCCTATTTCTTCTGAAGGTACTGCTAATACAGTAGGTAAGGAGCTCCCATTTTCTATTGATACGGTCGCTACCGGGAAGAAAGGCAAATTTTCCACCTAAATTCCTGAAAAAAAAGTGCTTCCAAATTAATCTTTTACCTATCAGCTCATACTGCATCCAACTTTTGTGCTAACCCATCACCAAAAAAAATATGAAACATTACGTTCAACTACTAGTTGAAAAAAAATAATTCATACTTTCTTCTTTCACGTGATGTTAGGAAAAACTGACTTTGCCAAAAAAAGTGATGTATGCTTCAAGTGACTGAATCTGCATTCGGTAGCCCAGAAGACCCATATATGTTATAAAAATTTACACAGCTTCAAATCACTCAAATTAACAATACCCCAAGCACCATCTATTTTTGTGACAGTTAATCTATTATTTCAGTCATCAGTTTGTTTTTCCCCTTAGTGGCCTTAAAATTTTCTATATGTGTAACAAATTTTTATATATATATATATGTGTCACTTGTTCAGTATGTTAGAAAAATACTTTAAAAGAAATCACTTAGAGTATAAAAACATGGTGACAATGTTGTAACACTGTAAATCTGTTATAAGCAAGTTTTTACAGTGGTATGTCTTCAAAAACAGTTTTTTTAATGTGCCATTTTTAAATGAAAAAGCCTTTTCAGCTATTAAGCATAGAGAAGAAGGAAATCAATTCTTTGATGACTTTGTTGACATAAATATATCTGACAATAGACAGTTTGCATTTAAACCTAAGACATTTTGATGTGAGTTTGTCTAAGCTACAATTATTTTGTGCTCTTTCCTAATAGCCTGGATAATTTGGGTAATAAAATAAACAATTTAACTCTGCACAGTTAATAACTTACCCTTACTTGACCAACAAAAGCATTGGCTTCCTCTTCCTGTACAGACAGGTTTTTAGGTAGAAACATATCAAAAACTGGTCCGTTGTCATTTACATCCGTCACCACTATATTAACAGTAGCAGTTGAGGTCTACAGAGAAAGATAACATTATCAACAAATTATCTTTATTTTACAATTTCACAGATGACAGCTGATCAGCAACCTTACTGCTATATATTAGACCCATCCAGTACAGAATCAGAAGTAAACAGATTATCAATTTTTTTCACGTGTTTTTGTGAAACAGGGAGCATTATTCATTTGAAGAGTTTATTTTTACCTTTCTTTTCTTATAAGACAAAACAGGCTCGAGACTGAATAATATATGAGAGATGCACAAAGGACATCAGATATGTTTTTTCTTATATGGTATTTTAAGGATCTTCCATTCTGAGTGGGGAAAAAAGCTAGAAATGTCAAAATTTGCCAGAACTACAAATTTGGAAAGAAATTACTGATTTTACTGATCAAAATATGCTACTGTGATGACTAGTTTAAATGATTAGTCAGCCTCTTAGCTGGCACAATCATGCTACCACAGCTCCATAGTGATCTCAGCTGGCCTTAGCTCAGAGATGTCTGTATCATCCTTCACCCACATCATGCTGACATGTTATTAAGCATTAGCACATCAACTTTAACATAGAGAGGTGCCTAGTGGGAACTGCATAATTAACTATATTTAACATACATCAATTTTTCACAAAATATGTCTGTGCTTCCTACTGAAATTTTCTATCCAAATCAAAGCAACTGGAGAGTGAAATACTTTGTTTGCAGATCTTCACAGCTTGAGTCAGATCCCTTTTTACTGGTCCTATATACTGAGTGTTTAGACACAAAGCATCACATTATTGTATTTAATACATTATTGTAGTTAATGCATTATTGTATTTTAAATCAATTCAACAAATGCTAACACCTTCAGAGATACTTTTATTCCATAAATTCAAATCCAGCACAGCAGCGAGTACTGCTGAGAACTGTAGCTTCAGGTTTGTTACAGTTTAAGATCATATTAGAAACATCAGCTAACACTAGTTACTTCATGCAGTTAGTTATTTCAGAATATGCCTAAGCATTGGCATCTCTTCTCTGTTTCTCAAGTTTAACAGTTTCACATTGAGGTGAAATACCTCAGTTTGAGCCTCATGAATTTAAACATTGTGGCAAGAGCAACAAAAACATGCCTTTGTTTTATACCCTATAAATATAACTACAGAAGAGCTTAGGCTAATAACGCAAGTTTCTGTGGTCTGTGACACGGGTTGCAAAGAGAAGGAATGAACAGTACTCTTCATACCACCAGAGAAAAGAGAAGCCCTACTAGGCAAAAACCATGGTAAGGGAAGACTGAAATTATACACGAGGAAAGCCTTTCATCGCAAGAACAGAGAAGCACAGGCACAGACATTGCAGGGAGGCTATAGCATCTTCCCCAGGAGCAAGACGCATTACTATCTGGCGTGACCAATAGCAGTGTAAACTGATGCTGATGCTGTGGTGGAGCAGTGGATGGGCAGGCTAACCTGGTATTATAACACGGTGTCATTAGTCTATCAATGCTTCCTTCGGTGTTTCATTCAGTTCATATGAAAAGAAAATAACATTATCTTATTCTATAAATACAGCCTGTTAGACAAGTACACTAAGGGAGATAGATGCTAGAAAGAAAAACGTGTGAAGTTTAATACTGACGCCTTATTGCTGCAGACTGCTAATGCTGGCTGTCCAGACTCTGTTTTGTACTGTTCCCCCAGTGACAGTAATATTTGTAACGATGTCTATGCTGCAGCCACTGCTACTGTGAAGTGCAGCATAAAAATCAAACACAGTGTATTAAATCAGCTTTCCTGTGCAGTATCTAGATGCCTTCTGATACTGAACTACTTTGCATCAAGCTGCATTGGGGGAAATCTCTATGACATTACAGTCACAGCAATTACACAGTGCAGATGTAGCCCCTGAAAAAGTCCCTTGCTTTAGGCACAAGACTAACCAACCTGTTAGAATGTGGCACCCCACAGGTTTCATAAAGAAACCTGTAACCATCCTCCCTTAAAAACAAAAAAAAGTCTGAATATAAACCCACGCCTTTGTGTGCCTTTTCTGAACAATCTTCTGGTGCAGTACCTCCCATGTAACAAACCTCAAGCAGTTTTACATCCTCATAGGTACCCACAGTAACTGTCCACAACAAATGCAGAATACCGTCTAATTTTTATTAAGGGGCAAGCTCCTATCTGCCACATGGGAAAAGCACTTGCAAAGGACAACTAATGTACTCACTATCTTAATAGCATTTGGTCATGCTTTCATTGCTGCCTTGCCAGTTCAATCTGATAACTTACTCTCTGCAGGGGAGATCCTGTAACAGGTCAATCTCCTTCACCTTCCAAATCCTCAGACTTGGCAGGTGGCCCAGTCACCAGCATTGGAGTCAGCTGCCTCTTTTCACAGCTTTAAATGCAGCTGGTGCATTTGCACAGTGTCCCACGTATTCACGGAGGTGCTACCTGTGCTAGCAGGCTTCCTTAGCAATCCCTCTTGATAGCAGCACGGCAAAGAGCAGATCCCAAACAACACAAGTAGCAGAAATAATATCCATGCACAACAGACCTTTTTCAGAGTGAGAGTTTTTCTACAGTTTTTGTATGGAGGCAAATGCAGAAAACAGGTCTGTTCAACAATAAGCGCCATACAATTACTACTTAATAGTTAAAAAGTAATGAACACAGAATATTTTGAAACAAACAAGAAGATGCTTTCAGGCTGGCTTCTTATATTTGCTTATGCTCAGTTACTTGCTAATTGTTTCTGAAACTGCCATTTCTGCATTCAATTTATGTAAAGAAAATGCACTTTACAATTTATGCATCATTGTCAACACAAAACACACTCCGGAATGTTTGCTCTGATGACGTGCACTGAATGTAAATCCATCTTCCGAAGCTAACTTGATTCCACAGAATGCCTGGTAATAAAAACTCTTAGATTTAATAAACTGAGAGAAATATAGCATAAAAAACATTGGCTTAAGACAGTAAGTAGTTCTTATTTTGAAAATATTTCTTTTCCATTCAAAATAATTTTAATGGGATGTGTCTGATAATCTGGGGCTGTTTACTTCTGATGATGCTGAATCAACCCACAGCAGCTCTCAGAACAGCCACCAAAACATACCTTTGCATCTGATAACTTCTGAAGCAAGCGCTGAAAGTAAAATTACCGCTGTGAGTTACTTACAGGTCTAACTTTTGTACGTCAGTGCATGTTAACGGCCGGGCTCACGTACTTACTTTAGATAAAGACAGCAACACGTTATGAGTAACTCTTATGAGCACTTCTAAATGACTGTGTTTTTTCTAAACGCAAGCAGCTCTCTGCTCTGGAAACATGCTATTAACAACATGACCCTGCAGCAATACTTTTACATCTTGAACAAAAAAGGGAACTTTTCTTCTTTTCAAGCCTTCTTGAAACCCACTCATTATAATATTATTAGAAATACAGAGTTTACTGAAATACTGGATTAAGTCTAGAAGGGGTCATTTGAAGTATCAAAGCAGCCTCAGGTTTCACCTGAGACAGTGGAGGCAGCAGTGAAGGCTGAGCTCTGCTTAATATAACTTGGATTTTAAGATGAATTTTAACATACTTTTCAACATCTTTATCGATAATGTAGAGAAAGTAATGAAGCACACTCTCAAGTTTCCAGGAGACACCAAACTAGAGGTAACAGTCAGTACGCTGGAGGGCAGAGCTGCCATTCAGAAGGACCTGGGCCAGCTGAGAAATGGGTCAACAGGAACCCTATGAAATTCAGCAAGGACAAATGCCCAGTCCTGCCCCTGGGAAGGACAAGCCCCTTGCAGGGACCTGGGCCAGGGCCTGCCTAGCTGGGAGCAGCTCTGCAGCCAAGGCCTGTGAGTGTCAGCAAACAGGGAGTGGAGCAGGAGCAGCTGCCTGCCCTGGCAGCAACACGGGCCAGCAGCTCATGGGCTGTATGGACAGGGGACCAGCCTGGAGATCCAAGGAACAGATTATCCCCTCTGCTCAGCACTCGGAAGACCACACCTAGATACTTAGATAGTGTCAGGAGAGAAAACTTGTGTAAACTGAAACAAGAGAGGTTCAGACTGGACATAAGGAATAGCTTCTCCCCATGAGGACAAAAATGAGAGCATCTCAGCATGACAAAGCAAAAGAGTTTTCTATACTGTGCTCACATTATAGACAGGTACTGGGAACCTGCTTTCAGCACTCCCTGGATAAGAACATCTTTACGTTTATCTTTTTGATGCCTTTGTATCATTTCATAGGGGTTACCTGAAAAATGCAACAAAGCAACTACCAGCCTGACTTGTGTATGTGAACGGTGAAAGCTTTCTTGAGTTATTCTATAGGTTATTCTGTAACATAGGATAGGACTTGTCACTGGTGCTGAGGGATTCCAGGACAGACTAACCCCCCAGACTAACAAGAACTGGAAACATTGCAGAGTTTTTACTTGGCCTAGTTTTGCAAGAAAAAAAGAAAGTTTGTGGGGATTTTATAAGAAGGGGGAGAGAGAGGTGGAGAAGAGACATTTGGAATTGTTTCCCGACTCTTCTATTATTTGAGAATTTTCAGTATTTTTCAAACTGATGGCAATAATTCTACTCATCTTAAGCATCCTACCTTACCCGCCAGCCAACACAGCCACACAGAATAGTGTTCCAGTTGTTACTGAGTTTCAAGTCATACTTAAACTTTCACTTATGAATTAAAAAAGCAATATTTTGGCAAAGGAGTAATATTTTATTGGGATGCCAAACAGGAAAATTATTTTATAAAATTAAATTTTCTGTTCTTCCTAAACTTCCAAGGGTACTAAAGTAAGATCCTGTAATAAGACCAATATTTCAAATAATCCTCATTTTTTTATTAGTCACAATTTAGCAAACTATCAAAAGCAGATGAATTCAGTGGCAGGATCACCAAGAGGAGCATTCAGAACAAACTGTGTTACTAGCAATGCCCCTGTGTTCTCTTCCTTTAAATCAGGAACAACAAACACTGAAACTGAGAAAGAATATGGGAATACTCAAAAATCTTGCTACTTCATCTGAATACAGGAAACATTTGTTATCCCACTGATGGAGCAATGCCAATCTTTTACATGAAATGGTAGCCAGTTGGCTACCATTATTTCTTTGAGGTGCAGAGAGCAGCAGTTCTGCCATTAATGTCAGAAACTGCTATAATCAAAGATTATTTAATAAAATCAACATTTTTATATCCCCATTAGATGGCTCCAAAGATTTGCTTAAGCTCTCTGCAAGCCAAAGCTTAAGACTGACATGCTATTCTGAAATAGCCTTTATTAGACAACTAGAATAAATTACAGTGGCTTTTTCAGAACTGCAGCATGGAGCAAGCAGTATTGGTAACATCATGATCATCTGTCCTGTGGATAATGTAAAACGTCACCAGCAACACTAAAATCACATTGACTAAGTAGTCATTGCCTAGAAGTTATGTCCAGGGCTAGCCATAACCTCTTTTCAGTCTGTCACTGGAACAGAAAATAAGAAAGCAAGTAGACTGTGGGTCATACCCTTTCTTACAGCAGCCAAGTAACTATCTGGCACACTAGTCAACAGGCGAGAAGGACCACAGGTAGTGAATGCATGCTTTGGGGATAAAAAGTGCACTGCAGAGAGGATAAAAGTAAACACACTGAGAAAGGATCACTAGATTTCATATGAAGCTCAGTTTCTTGTACCATTAGAGAAGCCTACCATTTCTTATTACCATTTTCAACTGCAGTTAGTAGTTGCTGCCTGAGATTGTTCCTACAGTCACGTAATCCCCACTTCATTTTCTGTGTCACTAGCTTAAATTCTTCCACCAAGGAAACCTCCAGCACACAGACAGAGAGGTGGTGATGCTTTTAACTTTGTCACAACTCATCACATCAAAATTTTTAAGTCAGTAATGAAGAACATGAAGAGCTATAAGAGTAATTCTTGTCTTGGACTATCAAAGCAGCAAAAATTATATTTAAAGACAAGTTCAGACTCGGTGCCCATTTACTTCTGCAAAGCCAGCTTTCTTGTTTTGTTAGTGGGTAAAAAAAAGATAGCTGCATTGGACATCTCATATCCTCAAGGTTCAAAAAAAAGATTTAATTTTTCTTTATTTACTGGTTCTCATACTTCAAGTGCTGTAACATATATCTGGAACCTATGTCCCAGCTCCCTACAAAATTACTGTCCTCTTTGGCTCTAGTCTTGTACCACTGCAAGGTGACCTGCATATAGCAGAGTCAATGCTTAGAATTACCAGCAGCATGAAGCAGATTTTTCCTTGCAAAACTTGGGGAAAACAAATAGAGAGAAAGATGATGATTGAAGAAAATCAGTTGCAGCTAGAATCTTTTAATTTCCTCCCTTGATTGTATACATGCTATTTTGTTCATTACATACTTCAGAATAGAAGCAAATAGTTTCATAAATATCTTAAGGAATTATGAAAAGTTGCCGTATTTTGCAGAGCATCCTAAAAGAGACAGTAAAACAGCACTCGCTCATGAAACAGAGCTGCTGTTTTGCTAAAGCTCTTGGTATATGTTTAATTACTGCTAAAACTCTTTAAACAAACTGGAGTGGTTTCCCAAAGTAGTGAGACACACACCTAATTCACAACTGGTTTTGTATATCAACTGAATGGATACTCCTCATGCAAATACCAAGGTAATACAGTAAGGGTAAGAATCTGCCTTGGCTGTTTCAAAACTAGGCATTTCTACAAAAGATTTGTCAAATATGGTTTGGAAAGGAGTGTTGAAGCTATTACTGGAAATTCACGCAGGGAAAAAAGTAGTAGAGCCTCATATCAGGCATTTCTTATTTATTACTGAAGCAAACAGTGTTTACTTCTCTTTTATAATAAACATAAGTCAAACAAAAGATCAACAGCTGCAATTTATAGCTTTCTTAGGGCCACTAAAATAGTTCTTACACATATAATTCTTCCCTAAGCAATAAATGTAACATTTACATCGCCTCCACAAGTATCTTTTGTCCTAAGTATGCCAGGCCCTGATAAATGTTATGGATGATAAATTTGAAGGAAATTTCACTTATGACTTACTTTATTTGTACCCTGCCATTTAAATTGAAGTTGGGAATTGATGAGAGCATTCTGTGCCTTGGAGAGGAAACACTCCTAGCTCTGATGTCAAGCAAGTTTATTAATTTAGACAAACTCCAAGACAAACGCTATCATCTCTAGATATAACTAGTTTGCAAATAATAGGATCTGAGGCAAAGCCCAAGGTCTTATTTGGTCAAAAAAGAAACCGTAAATCATGCTTCTGATCTACATATCAGGACTTATCTATATTCAGTTCAAGAAAACTACACTTAAATTACGATATCCAAAACAATAGCTATTCTTTACCAAACAGGGGAAACAGCTGCTCAGATCTTAAGATACTGGCAGTGATAAGGACCAGGATAAAATATACATAAACTATATAACAGGCAAATTGCCATGCTGTCCAAGTTCAGTGCTCCAGGAGAAAGACAGCCTGAAGAGTGGTGTTGCTAATGGGAATCTAATATTGATTGGTAGTGGGGGATGACAATGAAGTGCCAAAGTCAGAAAAAGTGATGGGTAAATATGCACAACGGGTTATGGCCTTGTTCACTAACCTTTTTGAATGCACAGAAGCTGCATAACCACAACAAACAACGTCCACCGGGCCATGGGGAAGGGGAAGCATGTTATTCTTTTCCGTTCTGTTCCTATCAGCAAGGCTGCAAGCCTCAGGTATTTTCAGACCTTGTTTCCTTCCAGTGTAAGGCATGAGAACTTTAAAAGCGGTATCTACTGACCCTCTACACCTCTCCAAGTTAAAAAGAAGAAATGGCCAGCTGGACTGCAAAGAAATTTAGGAGAGAGAAGAGACTGAGGTTGAAGGGAAAGACAAGGCTGGAGCTTGTCAATAAGTACACTAATGAAAAAAGATCAGAAAAAGCCTGGGGAGGAGACAAAGAGAAAAGCTATCAAACACACGAAAATAAATCCCCAAAGCAAACCCCCAAAACTAAAACCTCGTGAACCCAGAAAGAAAATAGAGAAGATGAGAACTTCTGCGGGAAATTAAGAGAAAATCATTACATTCAAGAAATGGCCTTGACAAACACATGGGACTGATGGGATAGGTCTCAACTGTTATGCCAGTGACCGGCCATGTAACAGCCAGGGCTCCAACCATTTGTGAAAGAGAAAGAGTTCTGATCTGCTGTCCAAGCAGATCGCAATATCACAGGAATGAAACATTACTGTTTCTATGGGATGAACCAGCAGTAGTAGCTGGTAGCTTATATCCCAAGGTATATAGCTCAGGCTAAACCACCCAAATTTAGAGCATACTGTGTGCTACACATCACCTAATATACTTGGAGGCTAACGTCCATTGTAGGCTACGTGTGTCATGCAGCCTGGCAGAGACAAAACTGTGGAAAAATGGGTCTGCATCTAAACTAAAAGCTCAGGATTCAGTGTCTTATTCACAAATGGATGAAGCTGTGGCATGTCTACCAATGTCTTTATATCATAAACCAAACCCAAGAACTTCAAAACAGGTGAGGAACGAGGGCTGCCAGAGCCTTCAGCTGCAATTCTCCTAGCCTTCTTGCACAGGTTATCTATTTACTTAGAACTGGAGACTTCACTGCTGTTATAAAAGAACGGAGGTTCCTGCTAACCTGCAAAATCTGTCTGAAAGGCACGCTCAGCTACAGAGGGGTTCAGGGCAAGGAGCTTTGCGTGTCTGCTCTTGGGCTCTCTAACTTTGCAGGTACAGTGCTGGCTGAAAAACAGTCTGCCCAACTTATGTTTTCCAGTCTAACAAGAATTCATGACCATGGTATTTACTGTCATGACTGTGGTATTACTGAATATACACAGTAACATAATGTATAGTCAATCTTACACTACACATTACTGTTATTGTGAACTCTGCTGCAAGACCTATTTTAACACAGTTCTACTTAAGCTTATTTATTATGGGATACAAAACGCTTCAATAATCCTTAGTGCAGAACCGTTTCTCACCTTAAAATAATTAAAGTCGTCTTTCAAAACAGAATTACAATCTGCCCAAAATCTTTGACTGAAAACTGTGATCAATCTATTTCTTTATGAGGATTACTTAAATCACCACTTCCTTGTTAGCATTTGTAATCAAAAACTTTATGGGGAATATCATCCATGCAATGCAAGCAGACAAGTTGCACAAACACTGGAAGTTTGGGAGTCTCCTAAATCTCACCCTAATAAAAGAGCTCCTGCACAGAGAAAAGCCTTCTCTCACAAAAGAGGAAATCAAGCTGGACAATTCTTCTCATGCAAACTGAAATTTACAGATCAGCTGAGATTTTTAAGGCTCTCACACGAAGTACATAACTTGTCAGGAAAATAGTAATCAGCAGTGTTTCTCTTTAGTTACAGCTTGCATTGTTGAAAAGAAAGTAACTTGAGGAGTTGCTCTTTAGAGGAAGAGGTATAATATAATTTATCTCTTTATATTGTTCCTTTTCATATATTTAAGAACTATTCCTTCCCACTGCACCAACAGATCAAAATAAATGTGCTATATTAAGACACTATTAAAGTTCCACAGTATGAACAGATTCCATTAATTCTTTTTTTTTTTTTTTTGCAACCTTGTTTTACTGATTACAAAAAGGTCAGTTAAGTAGAAGCCGTTTTCAATACAAGCCTTTTTGTACACAAAATCTCTGTTCAGTGATTATTTACTGAAAGAGGTGTGCATGCTTTATTCTTGCTAGATAATGGAACTGATATGGAGCAGATACAGGTAATACTTACCAGAGTAACAAAAAATTTATTGTAATTAATTAATTCTCTGTATGTTATTCAAGTAGTAAATCTTTGTCTAAATTACCTTGATTTAGTGCTACCTGTTTGCTCTAAGGAAGGTAATTAACTCAAGTGTCATGGGAGATAGATGCTCTACTTTATTAATGATCTTCTAAGATGACTGAAATAGCCATGTCTAACTTACATAATGAAACACAATGCACTGAAATAAGGCTACTCATGGTTCACTCAGTGGATTAATACCCTCTTGAAATGTTGGTCTGCTCCAATCAAGATCGAGACAGTAAGGAGGAATATAGCATGGTACCTGTGTCTACACAAAGCACACCAGTATACCTCAGGGCCCCTGGGACAGAGAGACTATTAGGTTGCCCTGCTCCGACACATCTTTGTCTAGGATCAAGAATACAATGGTATTTATTCTACTTTCATTTACAGCCTGTGGCAATTATTTAGCTAGATCATAAGGTGAGCAAACACCAGTTTTCAACTGTTGGCCCTTCTGAGGGCATTGTTGTGGCAGAGAGACTACCGTGACCTTCTACAAGCATACTTCTGCATACTGTAGCGAGGAACATGATTTTTCAGAGTTTCTCAATTCTAAGCCCCACTGATTTAAGCTCCTGTACCAAGTACAGTGCAAATCCATGAACGTTTTAGCCACGCTTAAAGGTTAAACATTTAGTGTCTCCCTTTTATGCATCAGACATCAGAGTGGAATTTGGAGTCCGGTGGTGGGCACCTAGAACAACATATAGAAAGCACGAAAAAAAATGACTTTAAATGTCTCCAAAATGCCAATTCTATCCCTGCATTTGGCACCCAGCTGCTCTGGGCCAGCCCAGACCACCGAGAAAACAGTTCTCTCGGATGTCTTTCTAAGGGTCGCCTGATGGTACCTTGCTTCTGTCTCCTCAGGAAACATGGCCCCAAACCAGTTTTGGGGTCTGCAATGCTAAAATTATTCCAATTTTTTCATGAAGCGTTCATTGCAGAAGAAATGGGCGCAGTCTGAGATTAACGGGCAAGATCTTGGATTCATGTCTTTCAGAGAAACCCTCCCAGAGCTAGGTAGCCTCTAATCTTTCCCATCCAGCGAATCTCAGACTATACCTTGAACTTCAAAACAGCGGATGGACAACAGCTTCTTTTGGACTTCCAAAGTAGTTTAGCGGCCTAGCGGTGGAGTCTTCTAAGACATACAAAAGAATCTGAACCCTGTCAGTATTTTCTGAGTACCACAAAGCGACTGTGAGGAGGGACATCAATGTTGTTGCTCTCCTTCAGCCACATTAAAAAGGCAGGCTGCAGCTGCCTGGGAGGGTTGGGAGCACCCCCTGGATGACTGACAATTTTGAAGGAATACCTAATCACTAAGTCACAAATGGCTTTGTAAACTAGGCACTGAGCTGGTCTGTTTTGCCAAGACTTGGGCAGAAACACACTTCTGAAGTGCTGGGTGAATATTTTCAGGACTAGACATTTGTATTTGGACATTTGAATTCTGCTTAAATCACACAATACACACTAAGACAATACAACGAAGCTTCCTGTTTTATCTATATAAATGAACAGACACATACACATTCACACAAGCCAAAAATAAATAGCATAGAAGGCTTTTTCTTTCTTCTAACAAGTCATGCATATTTGTTTCTAACTTCTCCCTCTGAAATGCAAAGATGTGAATTCTTGCCTTGAAATCCCATCCAAATGCACCACAATTTGTGAAAACAATTTGAGCTTGATGTATTTTTTCATTTGCATGTCATTCTTTTGCCCATCTACGACCAAGTCTCTTTACTAGGGAAATAAAAATATTTTCCTGACTACTCAATTAATGCATACTTAATTGTTTGTTGTGTCATACTGTTAACAGTGCTGGGTGGTAGGTCATGTTATTCCAAGATCAGAGAAAAACCACAAGCCTGTTAATGCTCCAGGTTATAACTCAGAGCAACAATAATTTGGCAAGCGTAGTTGAGCATTTTAAATAATCAAGAGCATTATAAGGCATGCAAAAGTGATGAAAATGTGCCAGCCAGGCCACACCGCTAAATGAAAAGCTATATTGCTTGTTGAAGGCATAAGTAGCTCTGTATTAATTTTGATGGAATAAGCAGTCCCCAAAAGTCAAAAGGTGTCAACATGACTATCACCACACAACATTAGGCAGTTAAATAAGCCTTGGGTCTTAGAATACAGAAACCTCAACTACTTAGTGCCACAGTAACACTGTTAAAAGTCTCTTAGATCCTTTATTAATGACACAGAAAAAGGAGCAGGAAAAAAAAGTACCATTAAAACACCAAAAATTTAAGGTGTGTGGGACCACAGACTTTTCAAATGCAAAAATGTGTTCAATGGACTTCATAGATGATGATGGAGAACAGTTAGTTTTCTCTAGAGAACATTGGGGATCAAAAGGATGGCCAATATCATATCGTATACTGTGTACTAGTCCAATATCCCATAGGGTTTACAGCAGAGTGGAGCAGGCAGGGCATGCAGTGCTGGCCTGGCTTGGTTGCACCTACAAGGGCAAGAGTTTCAGTCCCTAGAAGATCAGGAATCCAGTAACTTGTGGGTTTATGATTTGCACCACCATGATTATGGGAAAAGCACCTGAAGGAAACGTTGCTCCCCAAGAGACTGGTGCTGGCACTGGCGCTGCTGTACCCCAAGCAGAAGTGTGATCCCATGTGGGAAGTGTCCTGCTGCCCTATGTGTTGACCTCCAAACTCCTGGAGATACAAAAAGTGGAAAGAAAGATCCATTTTGGCATGTCTCCCTGGGCCAAAGAAGACCCTGTCTGTGCTGGAGATGGCAATCAGTGCATGAACTGGACCAGTATTAAAGGTAGGGGAGATGATGAATTTTTCTGGCCCTGTTTGCTTCGACCCCAGAGACTGCTGATGCAACACTGAAATACAGGCTTCACCCACCTAGCAAGCCTTACTTATCTCTATGGAGAAAAACATTCTTAGTTTTATGAGAACAACGTTGAACAAACAAGAGTCATCACCCTGAGACAGACAACTTTTAAAGCAGCATGGGATACATTTCTTTCTGAAAGATTCAACAATTTCAAAGCATAGCAACATTTCCCATCTGAAGTATTCCATCTAAAAAGCAGTATTTTATACACTATTATTTAAAAATAAATAAGCTGAAGTTGTGTCCCTTTGAAACCTATGTTACAATGGCTAAAATTCTTTGTTTACAACAAAATTTAGCAGAAAAATATTGATATTGAAATGCCTTGAGTACCGTTCACAATTTCTGAAGCAAATTCACTGGCTGAAATTACAAAGACTGAACTTTCTCAGATAAGTTTGAAACATCAATAATTTTTTTTTTTTACTCTGTAAGGGCACTAACATGGCTTTTTATGCTTCTTTATACTTGAAGGCTATGAATTAAATAACCTGCTCCACAGTTAGATTGTCAGTGCAACCATAGCTGACCGTGCTTGAGGAACAGGCTCAACCTACATCACCTTTTGAGATCCCATGCAACCTGAATTACTGTGTGATCTTATGACTGTTGTTCATAAACCCCAACTACAAAAACGTAGAAATGCCAAATTTTCATGTTGTAACTGAAGAGGAAATTTCTAGTTTAAAAAAACTGACAACAACTCCCCCCCCTCCCCCCTAAAATACAGTAATAAAGTCTTTTCCCTGTAAATTTCTTTCTAATTTTAAAGAAACAAGCAAATACAGAACAGGCTGTATAGAATACAAAGGCTGACTTTAAGTATATTTGACTCTAATAGCTAATTTCAAAAAGCCCACTGTTGGATGGGAAGAAATCAGTTTTTAATATGTTACTAGCTAAAATAGGTTAATGTCATTTAAATTAAGTTGCACCTGCCTGTGGAATTAACTTTGTGATTTTAGGGAAAGTGAAACAAGTTCTTCAATCAGATAGCCCATTTTCTGTAGGCACTAACAGAATTGTTCAAAAAACCAAACCTTGATGACAAGCAGCAGGTGAATTAGTTTGCGGTGCAGTAGTTCTGCAATTGCAGGAATATTTTTTTATCCTAAAGAGACACCATTGCTTTCTGATATAAACTAGTTAAAAAGAAAAGGTCCTCCATGAAATTTCACCGACTTGTTGGAACAAGCATCCATGTCCTTAGAGCAGTTTGCCATGTTACCAGCTAGCAACTTTAAATGAGTCCCTGACCCAGCAGGGGCCTGTCAAATAGCAGAGAGTTAAGTCCAAAGAGCTGCAAATCAAATAAATTGTGCAATGGCACAGGGAAGCCTGGCAAATTAGTCAAAACCACTGTTTCCTGGCATGGAAAAGGCATGGAGATTTAATGGGCTGAGCTGCCGTGTTTCATCTATTTGTTTGTAAAGTAAAAGCCAAGAAACTTATACAGCCTCATTTGTGATACTGGCAGAAGCCCAGACAACTCCTAACCCTTTCGCTTCATGTACTGTCACCAGAAGCTTAGGGTTCAAGAGCAGATGAGTCAGCTTGTGAAGTAAGCCATACTGCTGGACAACTTTAAGAAAGGTGCCCCACCACTGTATCATAACAGAAGAAAACAGCTACAGCCAGCTAAGAGACAGTGATGAAGACCCCAAACCAAGCAGCAGTAAAGAGAACACACACAAGCTAGAAAGTGTGACCACATTTCACTGTGAGAATAATTAACACACACACCTGCAGATACAAATCTCCAGGAAAAAAAACATATGGTATTGAGGGAGGAAAGCAGATAATGAGATAGCAGGGGAGTGGATTTTTTTTTTTTAAAGTGTATGTTGTTGTTGCTATAGCAACAAGATTACACCATCCATCAAGAGCATTCAGTACCAAAGAGTCAAGCAACCTGCTGCTGTTTCACTCGTCTTTCTGCCTGTCAAGTGGCTGCTGTATTAGTAAGAACTGTTATGTTTATTAAAAAATGATGAGTTTTATGCCAGCGCTGGGAAATCACAAATACCTTTCATTGACGTTACAACAGTTTTTTGGCCTCTAATTATTTGGTTTCCTTCTGGGATACTCTTGATATTTTCTCTAAAAAAATACCCCCAATAAAAAAATCCTTGAAATTTGCATATCATTCCCATTACTTTTGAGAATGCTACTGTTCTTATTTGTATTACCACAGCTCTAGCCCTGTCTTCACTGGGCTAGGCAATGCATGAAGAATAAAAGGACAGTCCATTTTCCCAACAACATGGCTGCTACTTGCTCCAGCCTAGCTACTGAACTGTTCACAGACTTAAGTATCAATGACTTCTGCTGCAACAGGTAGTCAACCCTACATCAGCATCATTCAGAGACGATACTAATGAAGTCCTCCACAGTTTATTTTTGGTGGTTTTTACACAGTTGAGCTTCAAAAACCATATCTCACCTCACACACAACTATTTTATGTTAAGCAGCATGCCATGATTAACTAGATTTCGATTAAAAAAGCAACTATTCTCTTCTGAGTGTTAAAACGGATCAGATGTCCAGTTAAGTTGCAGGACAAAGAGAATGAAACTCCAGACGAAAGGAAGAGGAAATATCTTTTCAGTAGCCTTTCTATGCCCCAGATAGTATTTCAGCAGTATAGCATAGTCTGAAACAGAAGGCAAGTCTCTTATTAAAATCTCCAGATTTCACAGCTGGAAGTTAGAGATGAAAACAATTGAACTCATAGCTATCAAGAATGGAGAGTAGTTCACAAGTAACAAAATTACAAACATTAAGATGAATTACTAAGGATAACTGTAACCAGATTTTTAATGGAAAAGGTGTGGGCTCTGTTGTAGTTACTCCGTATTGCCAGAGAATTGTATAAAGGCTCTAAAACTTTGTCAATACTTTGGGAAAAAAACTTTGAGTAAATACTGAGCAGGAAGGCAAACCTTATAAGCTGAAAAAGCTAAAATAGGGAAAAAAGCATGTCACAAATAATACATAAGATTTTCTTCTGCTGCAGTGAAGACAGGGTGGGCAAGGGTCCACATCACAGAGCTTTCATGATCGCTCCTTAGCAAACTGTCCAAGATTTCTCTGTTTCAACCTCACGGTTGAACGCTGCCTCCTAGAATAGCCCAGATAATGTGGATATATTATTGTAGATCTCTCCTTATACACTGTAATTTTAAGGTCAGATACATAGACACCTCTCCTCTGTGGCACAAGTCCACAGCAGAACTGCTGCATTCCTGTGTACCTTGCGCAATCCAACTGTGGTAAATCCCCTGTGTTGGGATTGCTGGAAACTTTTAGAAAAACTAATTCCATTGCCTTTGCTTGACAAATAAATACATATCCTTAAATAGCCCTCAATTTTTTAATATGGAGATTGAAAAATCACAATTTTGTTATACTAAACACAAATGTGAGTAGTTTGTTGGTTTGATTGCAGGGTCACTGCATGCCTAATCAATGCAAACATAGAAGACTTAGAAATACCTCCCAATAAAAAAGTTTGGTTTTTTTTAAGAGAAGTGGCATGGACATTTTTCCAGATATTTCCTGAGAGCATAAAAAATTTGAAGCTGGACAGTGCTTTCACCTGTCAATTCTGAAAAAAGTTCAGTGCATTTGACTCAATGAAGTACAAATCAATAATATAGCTGCCCACATAACTGATCTTTAGGAGAAGGTAAGTAGAAAGACTGGTTATTTAATAGCATGGAGAAGAAAGAGTAAGAAGATGCACATATCTGAATAACGCAAAACCTTGACTGCATTGGTTCTTGTTGAAGAATAACAAAAAGGCAGAAGTAGCAGCAAAGTCACTTTGTTTCAAGATCAAAGGACATTACCCCAGTGATACACAGGCTTTATTGACACAAACCTTTTGGGGATAAAGGAAAATTGTTGCAGAATATAGATATATTTGATCAAGACCCGTATAAAAGCTACTACAATTAGACTACTTTAAGTGCCTAACTACATACCATAACAGCCCATTTTCTTAAACTTTCACAGGAAACTCACCCCATCTGGTCTGCCATCCGAGGCTGTAACAATCAGAATATAGCGATCAGTGCTTTCTCTGTCCAAGGGCTTTCCTAAGGCTAGCAGTCCAGAACTAGTAATAAAACAAAAACATAAAACGTTATCACAACAGTTTTAAGATATCTACAAGCACTTCTGTTCCACTACTTTGCGTTACACAAATGTTTCCCTTTAAGTAAGTTAATAAGCTTTTAGGCTTTATTACAACTGAAAGCATGTTTTGTGTAGGTAAAGGCTAATAAAAACGATTAGCCAATTTCTAATGCTTTCTGCTTCGATACATGCATAATTTAGGATTAAAATAGCAACCTAGTGATCAATAGGATTATACAAAAGATAGACCTACACTGAACACAGGACCCTCATTTTTTTAGAAAGCTGCACTGCTATAATACATGAGAAGAGAGAATCACAAGCAGTCTATTAATCACAGAGGAGTCCCAATATCCCTGACAGGATTGTGGCAGTGAACTCTGGGAATACAACACGCACAGTCTTAAGTATGAGCCGCCCCAGGGCTTTACAGGGGAAGGCTACTAACTTGCATGTTGTGTGACTGCAGTAAAAGTGCTGCAATGAGCCAATGCCCTTTCAGTGCAAGCACAGATATACCATATTCCCTAATAATAAAATATTAACATAGGCACAACTATTATGGAACCTGATTCAGGATGTTGTGATTATTGATGCTTGTTTAACAAAAGACAAGGAATGAAGGGCTATTTGGAAGCCACATAGGCAAAAAATAAACCAAAAAATTTTACAGAAATGCTGTTTGAAAGCATTGCAAATTCCTGTAACTGCTGACAAATAAAACAACCTAGATTTTGTCTCTAGGATGATCTAATTTCCTCATGCAGAAGTCTAGAAGCCACCTGGAGGTGTGATGTAGCAACACAGAGACAAGATCCCACTATGAACTCATTACTTTTGTATTAGGAAGCATGAGAAAAGTACCATTGGGTTGACAATCCTGTCTAAGCAAGCTAAACTCTGCCTAACTGAACTGGCAAAAATGGTACTTTTGTGACCAGCCCTAAAGCTCTGCATTTCATTTACAGGTTTTTTTATGCCTACTGGAACATAGTCAAGTACGTAGCAAATTGAGATCTCACATGCCACCCAATTCACAGGCTATTTAATAAATATGCACCAGTAAACACAGATCCAGGATGATATTTATCCTTTTGTTGCACAGCTAAGCAGCTCTTCCCATGAAACTCCTCTAAAAATGTCACAGTCGGCTTCTAACATTTTAAGAAAAGTATAACAGCACATGATTTTGTGGTGCAAAATCCACAAGGGCTGAGATCTTGGCATTCTGTGACTTTCCATATGTTATTCCATTTCTAATGGGCATATCAGACAAAAGCATTTGTCAGGCACAAGTATAATCTTTACGGGTTGAGCTTACATTTTACGTTCATAACCTAAGAACCTAAACAGCTACTTGCTCAGAAAGAGGTCTTACTAAAACAAACAAAAAAAGCCAAACCCAAACTAAACAAAACTGAAAAGTCCCACCAAACTATAAGGTCTCATTAGCTGTAATTCTTCAGAACACTCAGATGTATATAATCCAAGTGATTATATCCAATCCAATGATAATGATGTTATTTCCCTTTGAGATTACAAATTTCTGCAGAGTTTCTGCTGTAACTTCTCACTCCCAGAGGAGACCTCAACAAACTGGTTCCAGGCCAAGACTTTTTCCAACATTGTTTCCAGCAGAGACAAATACCAACACTTACTGGCAAGCTGTTACTGTGAGCAGTTTCCTCAAATAAATAATACAGAAATAGGTGGAAACAGCAAGTGGGAGCATAACTCTCACCTAGGATTGAAAGTTTGGTAGGTAAAATAACATCCAAGCTCAGCAAAGAAAAGAATATTTCATGAAATGCTACATTCAATCTGCCTCATTGCTACATAACTAAAACATAGACACATGTCATGTTTTGCTTCCTCAAATAAGGAAAAGCTAGCAACTTCATTGTACTTAAAATACTTCCTGGAGATTGGTAAAAACCAATGGGAGACACAAATATTGTGTGTAGCTTTGTAACTCAGTAAATATGGAGCTGACATGTCTTGTTCCAAGCCACAAGCGTTGTGCCAAGCTACAACAGGGCGTCAGGACCTGTCATGCTTCTTTGCATGGACCTGCCTTGGCCTGCTCAGAGGTTAGTTTTAGCTTTAAACAGCAATTATCTAATGAGCAAGTACCTGATTCCAATGTTGGTTTAACTTTTGCTCACTTTTCTACAATTGTGTAGCGTTTGGCCTATTTTTATATATATATATATTTGTTGTAACTAATAGATAGCTATAACGTGGTTATTGTGCGGAGAGCGAACTATGTACGGATCAGTAAAGGCATGGCCTCTAGTGCAGTGAAAGTTCAGGCACAGGATGACACCAGAGCCCCTGGGCTACAAACACCTCACCAGTGCCTACTGCTGAGAAAGAAACGCAACCTTAGGAGCTGCCCAAAACCAGTTTGGGGTCACAAAGGGAACAATAAACAAGTAGCCACATATGTAAAACACACCACATGCAGTAAGTTCAGATGTAAGATAGACTTGCACACAGATGGGGAAAAAAAGAGTGGCATAGAGCATGTTAACAAATAAAAATGACTCAAAATGGATCCTAGAGTGAGGAAAATGAAACAGTCTGCATCATACCCCTCCTCCCAGGGCAGGACTTCAGCTGCTGAAGACTCAACATAGACCCCTGCTCCAGAGGAAATTATTGCCCTGAGGGCCCCAAACAGCAAGTGAAAGGGTAAAGCATAACACCAGAGCAAAGGTCAGACCTTAGAAATTTTGTGTATATATTTATACACTTTTTTTTATATAGTCATATATATAGTAATGTAAATATATGTAGCGCTATATATAGCTATAAATAAATGTATATAGCTATGTATCATTAAAATACATGTGTATGTATATGTATATAAGATTATACATATATGAAGGTTAAAATTACACATATACATAAAATAAATTGCATTATGCATATTTTATATTTACATATATATACATACACACATACTAAAACATGCATATATTTGCAATTTTAGCTATTTGCATTAGTATCATAACTGGACAACTAATAATCATTCAATTAGACTATAAAGACTTTAATTAGACTAACAGTAAATTCTTAGCTTTACATACATACATGGCCCACAAGAAGGAAATGAGCGTAAAAGTGGTGGGATTTCCAGCAACCTATCCTGTAATTTGTGTGTGACAAATTAATAACACTGCATATCTCATTTTTGCTTCCAGTCTCATGTATTGTCTTCTGCTAAGGAATAGTCAGCTGAGCTCAATTAATATTATTGTTATATTACTAAAGACCATTTAAATTTTAAACTAAACTTTTTATAATTTATAAGTAGCAGACATTGAAACAGTAGTGATGCTACTGAGAAAGGCATTAACTTCCTTTGAGGGCTGTAGGAAAGTCAGGTATATTATTGACTGACATGAAATACTAAACCATGCTCTGTATTTTAACAGTTCTCTTATTTCCAGGTGTTTCTGCAAATCACTTGGCTATCATAATAGATCATATATATTTTTCAGCATTTGTTCAAGACACTGCAATAAAATATGAACAGAAGAATTTTTTAGGAAAGGAACTGTGAATAAAACATAAAACATTTATGTGGTAAAGTATTAATTCACACACACAAAAAAAAGAAATCAAAGGAGAGCTAAGAATAAAATATTGACAACAAATACTGCTTTGCTAACACTGACCTTTAGCTGCATGTATCCATTTAAATTTTTCCAATATTTCTGCACTATCGTATCGCTTTTTTTTATCTCCTCCTTCCTACCATTTGAACAATTGCAATCTACGGCCTCCATTTCAATAGAGGAACATCATGCAAGAGACAGGCTAATTTATAAAAACTCCTGTGTTTTACTCAAGGATTCAGATGTACTCACGTTCATTTAATACCCCAGCTTTTAATCATTTCTTTTCCTGGGGAACAGAAGGAGGTACCAAATTACTACAGATCCTGCTCAGGTCATATTGCCAAAGAAGAAGGAAAAAAACCATCTCGCAGCCCTCAGATTGAGGACAAAAGAGATCTAGTCAGTAGATGTAAAACTGGTAATATTCAGTACTGATGTTGCCAGTTGGTAATTACACAGGGACTAACTGACATGCTCCAGGATGCAAGAAAATAATCCAGATGAGAAAAAGGAAGGGAGAGAATGATGTTCACGGTCTCTGCCTTGGCCGTAAAGTATCTAAAAATGTATTTATGTAACATTGAGATAAATTCCTGTAGCCTTAATATGCCACTCACATTAACTATAGGCTTTGTTTAATATTAAACCTACTTTAATCTCCTATCAAGACACTTCAGCATCTAGAAAAAACATGCAAAATGCTGAAGAAAACTTTGCACAAACAATTTCCAAGAAAACAGATGCAAGGAAAGCGGGAAGGAGAAAACACTTCAAAGAGCTCTCCTTTTTACCAAGAGGCAACAGATCAAAGAGACAAACGCACGCCTGAGTTTGTGCTGAAACCCTCGATGTGCTGTGATGCTCAGACACGTATCGGGGGGATGTGAGGCTGAGGGGTGTGTGTCAGGGGGGTGTCAGGCTGCCCATGATGGGCCCCAGAGGCCGGGTGGGATGGAGGAGGACTCCCAGCCACCCCTGACAGGCCCTGGGAGGTGACACCTGCAAGTGCTGCAACACTGCCCATGGACACATAGGGGTGTGCTGTGCCTGCAGCCTTCAGAGAGCACACCAGAGATCTCTTGTTTTCAGACTGAATTCACAGCTGTGAATTCACATGCCACCTTTAACAGCTTGACTGCTGGGTATCGCCACACTGTTTACATCCAAAGCTGGACAATACAGGAGCTGCTTAGGATCCAACTTCTAGAATACCTTCACACCACAGGTTTCGCAGGCCAGAAGTTGGCCTGAATTTGCACACATTTTTTAAGTCTCTCTGGTACAGAGAACTATCAGGATTTTTATGGTGCGATGCGAACAGCGCTGGATAAGCACAAACTATACAAAACAACTACCCACTGAGCAATCCCCCGTTGGAGCATCTCTCATGTAGCCAGGTACACTCCTCATTATTCAAGTTCCAAAGGTCACAGAGTGGGTCAGACCAAGTTTCTCTATGTTAAGGAGAGAATTGCTAGCATCGCTTGTGCAGAAAACCCTATAAATCTGCACTCTGCTGGAGCTATGACTCCTAGCGCTCCCTCTGAGCTGATGAACAAAGCACACTTTCCCTGATTCGCACTGAAAACTCCAGCCGTAAGCAATGAATAAAGCCAGCAGCCCAACATAATTTCCTGCTCTTGCCACCTCGATGAAATAGTCCCCTCTAAGCTGTCCCTTTCCTTGCCTGACAAGTCTTTATTATTAGAGGGCCCATCAATCTTGGTGGATAACAGCATCAGCATCTCTTGGGATCTTTAAGGCTTTTTTCACATTGTTTCATATGTGATTTGATATTCCGTATATGTGAGATTTATCACAGCAGGTAACCTAGAGCTTACTCGGAAGGTACAGGCCAGTTTCAGTACAATCTCTCCCTCACACTGAATTATAACAATTTTTTTGCAGTTATACCCGCACCGTGAACAAATAAGCCTCAGGTTACTCTTGTCCCATCATCTACCATGGGAAGTCAGCTCCCTTCTTCCTGCAAAGAAGGAAGATACTTTGGAGTGTAAATAATAGCTGCTTGGGTAAAATAAAGGTGCTGGTGGGACAGGCACAGACCTAATTGGTGCTTACAAATTTCATAACGTACCCTTCTCTTTCTAACTCTATTTAAGTTGGTATTCAATTTAAGGAAAAAAGGTTTTAAAACAATGCTCAAAAGTCTTTCCACTACAGACTAAAATGCTTGAAGGCAGGAAACTAACGCAAAAATTGTCCCTGTCATTAGTCAAGAGCTGACAAGTATAAGATTTTTAATTAATCCCTGGTCACTCTTTCAAATAGAATGTTTCCACCTCAGTGAGTTTTACCTACTAAAGTGTTTAAAATAAATAAATAGTCCCCTGTGAAAAACTCCAGAGTATCATTCACAGAGCTCTCATTAACATCTAAGAGCCAATCTAAGGAACAGCTGAATATGTCTGATTACACATCTTTTCTTTTGCTCTCAGCCCACATATTCACTTGACTGAAAAGTTAAAGTCTATTTTCTAAGGGTTTTCCACTTACCTTTGAGAGAGATTAAAAACTTGTTGAGGATCTCCATTCTGAATGAGGTATCTTATAGGGTCACCCTCTCTATCAAAAGCCTTTAGGAAAAAAGAGGATAACATTAAAGTCAGTTACAAAGCTTTCTTTTCTTTCCTTCAATTTATAAACTGGAAAATTAACCCCTGAAGTTTTATTAAAGTTATCTATAGGAATGACACCAATCTTGCTATTTCTAAGGCAACAGTGGTAATTACAGATGGCTACTTAAGATAAAGCTGTAGCACATCGGAATTCTTATGCTACAGTGAATGCAGACTTTCAAATTACTACTACACATAAACAGACAGCATCTCAAGTATGAAAATCAGGCTTTATGCAATTACTTCTATTTTTGTGCAGCTACAGACTGATTAGACTGAACTTTTTGTTTCCTTTGTTCCTATTCTTCATTTCCACTTCTTATCCACATTCTTCTTTCTGTTAGTTTACCAGAATCCCAATCCTTTTGCTGATGCTCCATTGAGCAGTGTAGACATGGCAGCACTCACCCTCCACAATAATTTGCTTTTAGGGGGATGAAGATCAGGATGAGACCTTTAAGAAGGGCTACTAACAGCACCAAAACAAGTATATTCTACCTACTAGATGACAAAAAAAGCTTTTCAGAAGTTGAGTAAACTGCTTTTGAAGTTAAGCTTTGGCTATTCTATTTCCAAAAATGGCCATAAATTTGCCATGTATTTGTTACTTTTTTGTCAAGTGTACACCCACCTTTTCCCCAAAAAGACTATCAGGTACTTTTCAGAGAAAATACTGTCTACTGAACTCACAGCTACAACTATTTAGCATTCAAAACCCAAAGTGATTAAGCATGTTATCGCAGGAATAAAGACACTGCTGTGAAAATTCCAACAAGGCCAAGTTCAAAGAAGGGCGGATAGGATTTACTAGGAGACAGGTCAAAATAAAAAACAAGATAAGGAGAGAGCATTTTTGTGTTTCTCATCTTTCAACAACTGTCCTCCTTCTTATCTATTTTCTGTAAGCATTTGCTGTAAACCACAGTCAAGGACTGTGTATCTTTGGGTTGACCATCTAAAAAGCAGTTCTTAAGACAAAAAAAAGAAACAAGAAAAACCAAAACAGCGCGCACACACACACCCCCCCCAGCATTAAGAACAGAAGCAAAAACTATTCCAGTGTGCAGGCAGAACAGGGAATCTAGTAAGAAACCAACTTGCCTTAACCAAAGGAAGCATATAGAAAATAATGGCTAAGTCAGATGAAGGGGACCAATACAAAGAAAAAGCAAGCACAACTATATGATGACAAAGTCAGAGAAACTCACGATGAAACTGTAATAGGAACAGAAAAGAATACAAAGGATAACAAAGAAATGTTTCGGTTACAGAGGAAACTTGAGGAGCATGGCACCTTGCCACAGTATAAAAGCAGAAAGGATGATGTTGAGGAGGTTAAAGAGCTAACACTTCTTGTGTTTCAGCTGCAGTCAAGCAGCAAACAAAATTAACTGTGGCAACAAAGGGGTAAAATCTCAGATGAGAATAGGGAAAGAATAAGGTAGAGAATATGTACATAAACAGAGCATCTTTAAATCATCTGCTGAAATTAAAGCCTGATGAAATTCATCCTAGTGTATAAAAACACGGGCTGAAGCAATCTCAAAGCCATTAGCAGTTTTCTTTGAAAGCTCACAGAGGACAAACGTGCTGAAGGGCAAACACAAGGTATATCTTTCACAGAGGAACAAGCCAGCAAATCACAGACCAGACAGGTAGAGCTCAATTCCCTGAAAACCACAACCAATCAAATTATTTGTAAGTACCTGTGATGACAATATGGAGATAGATAACACAAAGCTAAATTTCTCAAGAACAAAGTATGTCAAAGCAATCTAATCTTCTTTTACAACAGGACAACAGGGCTTGCAAATAGGGAAAAAGCTGTAGATGTAATAATGCATCTTAGCCACAGTAAGGCTTTTCACACTGCCTTATGAGACATTTTCACAAACAAGTTTAGACAACATTGGTCTCCAAATGGAAGATGGGATTAAGCAAGAATAAAAGTGATCATAGAAATTAAGGTCAGACAGCAGTGGATAGCATTTAGTACTGACTAAATTCTGCAAAGGTGTGATTATTTCTTCCAATACCAATCAATACTTTCAATAACAACATCAGTGACAGAATAGGAAATCTGTTTATAAAATCCACAGATAACACTGAGTGCCAAGAGGTGCCAGCACATTAGAGGGTGTGAGCAGAATTCAGATATTCTTATGCTGAAGACATGAACGGTCAAGATCTGATTCAGCAAAGGGAAAAATTGTTAGCCAAGAATATGAAACTATACAAATACTGGATGCAGAAAGTCTGACTAGTTGGCATCTGAGGACTATCACAGATCCTAAATCATCAGAATCATATTCTTGCTTCAATCCTCAGCGGTCCTTTGTACTCTTTTTACCTTACCTGCAGGGGATCCTGTCCTCACTTCACATTTAAGGTATTTCAGAAGTTTGTTTATAGTTTACATTCATTCATAACAAGTCAGGAGACTTTCAAAAAGACATAAAATAAAAGACTGGTTCTAGTTCATTTCATTTTCTCCCTGTGTCCAAAGAAAATGTACCTTTCAATCAACATACTTAAAAAATCAGGGGAAAAAGTTTATCATCGTTTTTAAAAACTTCTGTTTTCTTTAAAACCAGAGAAAAGCAAGTTATTATGTACATAAGAAAAACACTAGGGACTTGCACATGAGAAAAGAGCAATCCATACCTATTGTTTTCCAGATCAATTGTATACAGTGACTTCATAAATTGTACACAATGATTTCATGTTGCTTCCTTGTTCAGCACATAACTGGACCATGATAACGGTCCTATTTGTTTTGCAGAGTCCCAGAAAAATTACCCTATTTGCATATTTTAATTAATAATGGCTGGCAGAACATGAAGCAATAAACACCTCCCAGGCATGCAATAAAGTCTGAATTTTATTTACAAATTAATACTGTGGAGATCATTTAATATGGCATTACTTAATCTCAAATGTTGTTAATTAAAACACCAGTCACAATCAACTGGGTACATTATAAAATAAATAATAGTATAAGAAAAAAATATAACCCTCCATCATCTGCATGAAAAATTTTAACGGAAAAGGAGAAAGTAGATTTTATTTTTAGAACATGTATTTTAAAGTCTAATAGGCAAATTTAAAACAGCTGCATTTGCATTGTTATTGACACTGATATTTTGCACATCTTCAGATTTGCTAACTTGGGAATATTTAAAATACGTTGCTTGCTCTCTCTCCCAGTTTTTGTAATCCTCATACTGTATGCAACATTAGCAAAATATTACCAAGAGAGAGTCATAAAAGCATAACCTCTTAACCCTACTGCACCAACCAAAACATACTTTAAGTCCAAAACACTTAATGTATTGATAAGACTATTCATGGAAGAAAGAGTCAGTGTGAAAATTTACACATGAAAACACTTGTTTAATATATGAGATCTGGTAATAGTCTGTATTACCTATGGAACACAGGGAATACCTTAAGCTATTGTTAAAATTCCACAAAAACCTCTAGATGACTAACTGGTAACTTTCTGTTTGCCTGGAAGAGACAGCACAAGATTTCATATGCTTAAATACTCAGTTTATGAATGTTTAAAACGTCCTGGCCAATTTTACACAGGGAATAAAAAAAGATGAAGACAGAAATGTACACCACACAATAGAAGTCCTTTAATACAGATGGGCATATTAATGCAGAATGAGGCAGTTGAACTTGCACTATAAAGAAAATGCATCTGCATTTCAGGTCTAGGACCACCAGCCCTACAAGAGACACAATCTTTGACTAATCCCCAAGAGATGAAGCCACGCACAATTGTGATTTAACGATTAAGTCTTTTTTACAAACAGAAATTGTCTAGCTGAATTCAAGTCCTGCATAGCATACTAGTAATATGAGATAAATCTAAATTGCAGTAACAGCAAGCAGAAGAGAACATTTTCTATGCATTTCCAAAGCTCTTAAAACTAACTGATGCATTTCACTGTTTCCCAAACACAGTAACTCATAATTTCTGGGGATCTTGGGCATGTAGTAAGAGAATACCCACTGCTATATCACCAAAACGCTCACTAGCATCCTGGCTAGGAGGACAGTAGACATGACCATTTTGCATCTCCCCTGCCCTGCCAGGCACAGGCTGTCTCTCCCAGATTTACTCCGCATACCTTACCAAGGATCATTTGAAAAGGAAAACAAAATCTAGGTAAAAAGTTTGGGGTTTAGTGAAACATTAAAGCAGACAGATTATTCCCACAATGAGGTTCACTTTCTAACCACATTTAAATTATGTAAAACCCTTAAATACTAAAACCTGCTAATAGGTTTTTTGCCTCCAAAGATCACCCAGGCCTTCAGCCATATATTCCAGCACCTGTCAAGTAAACACAAAAGTTTTTGTTTCTCAGCATGCTCCTGGCTCCCATTACTCTTTGGGGTTTTGAAAACCAAGCATCTCCCCATGAGTCAGAAGAAGGCTCCTGACAGCACGGCTCTTCAATTCTGAACTCACTGCAGGCATTAAAGACATGCCAGAAGTTAATTTTCAGCACTGAGCTAAATGAGTCATCCTCCCTCAGTGCAGGTGACTATATCAGCTTAACCATCCATAATAATCTTAATCTTTCATCAGCAAACGATCTTAATAGAAACTTACCCAATCACCTGCATCAGTGACTCAATTAGAGTTCTTTTATTTCACACACTTCAGTTTGGATTACTTTTTTTTTTTTCCACGCATTTACTGAATGTGCAAAACACACAGAGCCACACACTTGAGCTGATACGAACTGACCTAATTCCACTGAGTTCAACAGACTTCAATAGAGCTACACTGACTTAAAGCAGATAAGGCTGTTGCTCTCTACGGTTTCTGTTTAGCTCAGGTATTTCCAGTCTTCTTCCTTTGAATGGCTTTATATGAAATCTGAATAATACTATAATGTTTACAGGAACCACGCTCAGGACATCATGCTGTACTGAGTTTATTGCTTTGGACTTGAAGCCATAATTATTTAATAATAATAGTAAAGTTCCTGTTCCCCCCCCCCCCAAAAAAAAAATCTAAAGAGTTGTAATTTATCTACCTATTTTGTATAGCTGGCTTTCAAGACGTGGACAGAACATAATGCAGCAAAAGCTTAGGGAACGGTGAATAAGCTAGGAGAAAACTAATACATTAACCATGCAGCAGCACACAAGAGAAGCAACCTGGGTCTGCAAAACACGTCAATGCAGCACTATTTACAAGCAATACTGGACTAATGTGCATTCACTGCTTCCACTTGCAGAGCTATATTGGGTGGTCAGTTAGTACAGGGACCTCTGCTTTTTGTTAGCCTGTTAACAGCAGTTGTTACATACACCAAGGGGAATAAGTATCTTCACATGTTTTTCAAAACCAACAGGCTAAAGAAGGCTGAGTGCCAAAAATCTTGCAAAAAATTCCATGTGAGTTAGGTGGAGAAGGTCCTAAGCTCCTCTGATTTGCTGGCAAACATATATATAGAGATTTTAACATAAGAAATCGCAGGCCTTTCAAGTTTTGAGCCATTCATGGCATTTTTTTCTCAAACACTTCAGTCCCATATGCACCCTATAGTACTTTTTAGCACATTTAACACAAAAAGAAGTTACAGAAATATCCAAGTAAGCACTTTTCCTATATGATCCATGTAAAAGGGGCTATTTACTAAAATGAAATAATTTTCAATCCCTATAAACTGTCCTTTCCTCCTGTATGCAAGGACTGGGTTCTGCATGGCATGGGCACAAACAGAAGGAACGTGGTAAAGGCTTACAGGGAAGCATCTGTACCTGCAGGTTTAACAAAACTGCTCCAATTCTCATGGCCTCGCTGACTTCAAGGCTGTACATCAGCTGGGGAAAGCGGGGAGGGCTCTGGTTGTTGGGTGGAAGGACCTCAATGTAAACAGTAGTAATAGAGCTTCTGCAATGCAAGAAGGGGAAAAAAAAAAGTCAAAGCCAGTCAAAATCAATAAATCAACAAACACAGGGCAACCAACAAAGTCTATTTTATACACTGTGTGTTCTCTAGCTCTAACAACCTCCCTTTGCTCCTTTAAAAGCTTCAGGACATATTTTTCATTCTGCACCAAAAATAAAGCAGGCTGCTACATTAACAGAAGAAAAGCCAAAGAATTTCTTTAAAAGTAGCCCAAGTGTTCCTTGAAAAACAAAGCAGTAAGATATCAGTGCACACTCCACATACAAAGATGACTCATAATCCCCTGGTGATACTGTGTCCTCTAGAAGAGCATGACAAATTCTGAGAAGGCATGTCATGCTCCTGCCATGCACAATATCCACCCCTGGAGCATCCCTGCTGTTGTTCAGTTTGCTACCCTTCTTTGGCAGAGAGGGAACAGAAAATGTTGATGGAGAGGATAATGCTGGGAGAAGACTGATGTACACCACTCTATAAGAGACTGCATCAATATTGTGGTTCACACAAACAAACCCAAGCCCACTTCAGGCTAGTGAGCCATGGCAATACAGGAGACTACAAAACCCACCAAGGAAATGTGGCAAACCCTTCAACTGCACTGAACGCAAACCCGAATATAGTGCAAACAGCATTACAGTTTGCAAGCTGAGGGCTCTTCTGGGAACACTGACACTCAGTACAGACCCTGCAAAGAGCATGCTGTAGACACATTTGCTATTCAACTGCTCCAAATTGAGAAAGGGAGCCAAAAGCCTCCCTGAAGTTAAGAGAGATTTAAAAATCTGGCTTAAAGGGACCTTTCTCTTGCATCTTTGCTCAGTTATCCCATCTGCCTTCTCTCCTGTATGTTAAAACAGTACCTCTGCCCCTGAACAAAATCCTGAGAAGAGCAAGTGTTACACTGCAAGCGCTTATTTCCTCCCCATAAGCCCTTTGACAAAGTTGGTAAATCTCAGGCTTTAGGGCTGCAGGAAAGAAACTGCTTCAGGACAAAGGGATTTGTCCCCACTGTGGGTTGGGTGGGTTTTTTTCCTTTTTTTTTTTTTTTTTGCGGGGGGTGGGGAGGTAGAAAAGGAAGACTTGAACACACAATAAGATGCTTCTTGCAGGGCTAGCAAGCTCAGAGCATTTTTAGAGACTCCTACCAGAAATTACCCCGTATCTTATAGTTGAAACAGCTTCTGTGTTAACTGATAGAGTTCATTAAACACCAAAATGACACATCACTGATCAATGTTATTAATTAGCTGTACACGTTTCTGACCAAGCACAGTCACCACTGCGTTACAGATGCTTCCCGCTGCCCTTCGCCAGCAGGTTTTATAACTCCGCGCCACTGATCGGAGCTGTGCAGACCATCGCTGCAACACCGTGACAGATAGCTGCATTTTAGGGGCTGTGCCACGCAGCACGCTGACCGTGCTCCAAGATAACGAACCATCAAAGCCCCGGTCCAGAAAGACAAACGCCATCAGTACGTAACTGCCACAGAAGGAGCTCTGTCCCTACGGGCACCTCCACACACACAGCACACAACCCATGAGGAAGGGATTAAACCCTACCCGGTGCGTCCCACCTTTCACAGCTCAGCCACACGTTTTGGCCAGTTTGGAGCACGTACTGAGAGCTGCTTCGCCGCTGCCTGCTTCGAACAGGAGACAGACATGCTTGTCAGTTGTGTTGCACAGGGTGCCCGTGCCCAGGGGCAGCAGCTCAGGCTGAGGAGTCTCTGTGAGGAGAGGCCGGGGCTGCCGCAGGGCGGGCACGGCCGGTTCCAGCCGGTTCCAGCAGCCCCGTGGCCAGTCACAGCTGAGCCCCTCAGCCCTGCTGGTGGCGCCTCTGGGGAAACGGATTTAAGAAAGGGGAAAATGCCGGAAAGGAGAGGAATGAGGAAAAAAGGTGTGAGGAACAGCTTGGTGACCACCAAGGCGGGAGGAGGAGGAGGTGCTCCAGGCGCCGAAGCAGAGACTCCCCTGCGGCCTGTGAGGAGACCATGGTGGGGCAAGGAAAGGTGTGGGGAGGAAGGAACGGCAGAGCGGGGCTGTTGTGGACTGACCGTAACCCCCATTCCCCATCCTCTGTGCTGCTCCCGTGGGGATTGTAGTGGAGGAGTGAGGTTGAGCCTGGGAAAAAAGGGGAGTTAGTGGAAGTTGTTGGTTTAGTTTTTGTCTTTATTGCTCACCATCTAAACCCATTTTAATTGGCAATAAGTTAATTTTCCCCAAGTCGAGTCTGTTTTGCCTGTGATGGTAATTGGTAAGTGACCCCCTGTCTTTATCTCAACCCACGAGCTTTCTCACTTTATTTTCTCCTCGGTCTTGTTGAGGAGGGGGAGTGAGAGAGCAGCTGGGGGGGTACCTAGCAGCTGGCCAAGGTCAACCCACCACCTATACATTAACAATATATACAAGTTGATGCTAACAAGCCTTAGATGTTCAACTGCTCCACCGTAGCCATGTCATGACAGCCTAGCAAACATCCACCTGTGCCCCAAAACCCTGGCTACCAGCTAGTCCAGGGCAATCCTGAGCTCCCCATGTACAGCAATGCTGCAGATGTTGCCTTGCGACAGCCATGTCTCTCTGGAGCAAGTGCCGGATTCGCGTCCATCTACAAATACAGGAGACGAGGATCCTACTGCTTTGAACATAATAGCCAGGTCCTTATTTGATGTAATAAAACTTTAAACAAGTGCATAACTTGCACTGAAATGCATCGGTGAATGATAGACCCACATCTATCATATCCTTGGGTATTTAAGAAGCTGAATTTGCAGATTACTGACTCGATAGATATAAACAAACCCCATGTAATCACAGGGGAAGTTGGACAATTACAACTAAAGTCAACCATTCAGTGTAGATTACCTGCTTATAAACTACAGTCAGTTTCCTGTTTTCTTGTCTATTTTAAAATACTCCCTCATATCCCACTAATCTTTCTGAATTGATGTTCCACACTTACACTGTTGAAGTAAAAAAACAATACCATCACCAAATGCACAACAACAGACACAATGAATTAGCAGACAAATACCACTTGAGCACTGGGACTGCATATTTTCTTGGGATAGCTGCTGTCTGTGTATGATATACACATCCAAACAGTTGCGGTTTAGTGTGCATTTTTCTTCCACTGCTGAGTTTTTAATAAAATATATTGTTCTGTATCATTTTTTTCCTGATCCTGCTACATCTTAATAATACCCAAGCTGATTTATTGTCTATCAAGCTCCAAAAAAAAACCAACCAAAAAAGTTTCTGTTCACCACAGTAGTAAACAAATTTTCTTCAAATCTTTAAGATAAGATCACAGAAGTAAAGCACGAGTAGTCTGCAAAATAAAAGCACTATAATATTTAACGGCTACTTTTTTTCATTTCCAAACCGTTTTTGATTAACACTTTGCAATTTTAACCCATTGGTTTTGTGTGTGTTATATACAGCTCATTTAACTGTCTGGCCAAATCTATTTTGGCATGGGAAAGGAAAGGAGAGAGAACTGAGCCTTCCAACAACTGCAGCTGGTGTTTTAACACTGCAGGGACACTGAATACACTGAGAACAGAACAGAGCTCAGGAACTGAATAGTGCGTACAAACTCACGCAAGCATGGAAATACAGCTTTTACACTACTCCAGCTAAATGGTAATGCAAGGAAAGCATGGCCAACAGGCCACTGAGATTATGTCCCTGTCTCTGCTTTAACTATGCGCTTACCACATACAATGATACTATATAATGTATAATGAACGTATTTATATACATGTGGACCAATATATCGTTGGCCAAACAATCTCTGCATATTCAAGTCAAAGGGAAAGAGTACTTTTCCACTATGTGGAAGAATAATCTCATGACCAGGGAATTTCTAGGTTGGACTTGATCTGACAGACTGCTGTTACCACTGAGTGACATGCTTCCACTGTACAGGAATCTGAGGTCAATGGTGAAAAAGCTAAGGTCTGAAATGAAATTGTTGGGTTTTACAAATGTTGTTCTCATTTTTTTTCAATAATAGAAACTGCTAATCACTATATGCTTAACAATAACTTCAGTTCTAAAAAACTAAACATCATTAAACTTTGTATAAACTTAAATATACTTAAAGTACTTAAGTGTACTGAAATATACCTCAATAACTTACATTACTGATACTTACATTAATGATAGAAACTTTAATAATACTCAAAAAAAAAAGTTTTATGCACAGTCACCCAGCAAGAATTTAGTATGTCATACTACACAAAAAAGATTCACCATAAAAAAGAACGCTTTTTAATTTAAATTTGTGCTTATAAAGGCTACAGAGCTACAGATCCTGAACCAGGTTTAGTAGTTTGGTCTTGCTTTGTGCATAAGCAAGGGGATAACTGAAAGCCAGCCAGTTTACATGACTACAGTTAGCCTGGTATGTCCTGCAGCAGAATCCAGATTTGGGAAAAAATGCTTAATATTTGAAATTACATCAAAATCTGTTCTTCATTTATTTTACAGGGCACACACCTTCCTGCCTGCACAGGTATGTAATGGCTGGCTAGACCTAGCCCATTCCTAGAAGTCTCAAATACAGGTTACTGCCTCCAGCAAGGCAACGTGAACCACCTAACACAATGTGACAACTTTGCATTAGAAGGAGCAAGAAGTTCATACAAACCCAACTGCGAGACACTAACCACCTCCCAGCCAGAAGGAAGCAACTAAGGAGATGCAAAAGGACAGTCTTAAAGACCTCGGAGCTGTAGCTCACATGAGCTTTCCCTGGCTTTTCTATGTGTAAAATGACAAGAGGCTGCTTCAAGCACCACCAGCTCTTTTCTGGTTTTCCAGCCTTATGGAAAGAACATCAGGGGGACAGGGAAATCTCTTTATCCAAATGTCCCTTACCAGACAGTAAGAGCTGTCCCAGTTCGTTCTCCACAGCACCTCGCTGAAGCTCCAGTGACCCTCCCCCTGATTTTTTCAACCTTCACAGACACAGGAAAAAACAGCTCTGGGCCCCAAATACATGTCAGGTAAAGGCCAGGCTGGCCCCAGGGCCACCCACCCCAGCTTTGGGAATACTGCCTAGATGGAGTGGTTTTTTGAACACACATTAAAAGCTATGAAGCAAATTACATGCTGTAATTCCATAAAATGGGAGACAAGCAGAAAGGACAAGAAAGGAGAGCTTTTCCACTTTTGAAGATTACTGCAATAAAGACATTTTCAGAGGAGGAAGTACATGCTCCCAACATACCTCATCAGATGTATATATTTTTAGACAATATAAAGATTTCTCAAACACAAAAGAAGCTGATAGCACTCAAAGCTGTATTGTACAGGCTACTGTTGCTGGAGCCACACCGCTGGATTCTGAAGCTCTCCGAAGCGGCATTATTGATTTTTGTCCTCCACTTTAATACTATGCTAGTACTACACAAAAGTAAGTGCATAATAGTCCACAATCTTCTCCTCAGCACTACTAACAGCCCACTATCAGCTACCTTAAGAGAGGGCTTATCAAGAAAGCAAGCAAGAGGAAAAGGAGAAGAAAATTCAAGCAGAAGACTGTGTTACCAGATATTAGTTTTATGAACAATCTAACAATCCAAATACTACAGTGATTGGAAAACGTAATCATAAAATATGTGCACAACAGTATGAGCTGCTTTCTTGGAAACATCATAGAAGCAGCAGGTCCTGCAGAAAAGCCAATGAGTGAAATTCCACTTTTGTGTTATCTTTCCTTCTTACATTCCCCATTTGAGGAAAAGAGAAAAGGTTGTGGGAGATTTAAATGCTGGAAACTACTGTTCCTCTCTGTCATCCTCTTTGGACAATGAGGTTGTCACATTATCAATACCAGGCCCAGAACATAAGAGCCACTTTTATGCACCGCCCCACACACACCTTCATGAAATGACATTTGTGCACACTTGGCATATGCAGAACACAATAGAAGCAGGTAAGTAGGACTCAATACCTTTATTATTTATTTTTTTTAACATGAGAGCATCCTAGTCTAACCATACTAAATTTGCAGGCTGCTCTTCTTTGTCAGCTGGTGGAAAACAGAAATAATTCTGCCAGTGAGAATTTAGGTCCTAGTGGGGGCAGTGCTCACTATTGGCACAGCCTGTCAAGTATGTCCACAGTACGCCAAGTCTGGACGACCTTGCACACCCTATACCTGAAGAGGTCTCCAGTGCAGCAACCAGACTATTTCTGATCCTTTCTGCATCACAGCAAGCTGTATTCTGAACAAAAAGCATCTCCCTTCTCACTTGCTTTCTTCCTCACATCCTTTCACTTCAATTTCTCTTAACAAATGGGCATGCACAATGACAGCACGACATGTGAACTTTTACAGGCAAATGAAATAATGAAAACTGCGTACTGTAAGGAACATATAAATAAGGAACAAAAAGTAAAAGACTTCTAACACGACACTTTTCCAAAACGTGATCCTTACACCAAACAGAACACATTGAATTGTATTCCAGTGCAGAGTTATAGACATAAGGGTGTGCCACACTTCTTACACGCTGCTAAGCACTGATTAAAAAATTAGTTTCATTATAAGATGAATTACCTTCTCTGCGCAGGAGGAGCACTATCAGATGCTTTGACAGTGAGAGCGTAGGATCGCCCCACTGACAATACAACTCCTGGAGCAATGGTGATAAGGCCTGTTCGGTCATTGATGATGAAGTCTCCCTGATCCCCAGCCAAAATTTCATATACTATCTGTCCATTGGGTCCCTCGTCCGCATCTACAGCGGTGAGCTGCAATTCAAAACCAGAATGTCAGCACACATGGTTCAGTGTTGTAGTTTAATAGTTTTTTGTAAGGCAACTCAGCAGGGGTAGAGGAAGTAGAGGGGAAATTTGAACACCTGTAACATATGCAGTAATTTCTAATTACTGTACAACAAGGATACAATTTAAATGAAGGATAACAGGCGTAAAAACATCATGAAGCAGAGGAAAAACTGCTTACCTAAGATTGTGCACAAATTATTTTAAGATACAAATTAAGAAAACTAATTAAGACCAAGTTTACACTCTGTGGAATGGAATTTATAACGCTTCCTATAAAGGGGGGAGGGGGGAAGTAGATACTTATTGTGTTGCAAAGGTAACAAGAGGCTCGTATTTAATTACTGAAAGTTCCCATCCCTCTCTACGCTCTTCAAAATGACAGCCTCGTTACTGCCAGAAATTCTAATATCCAGGTCTTGCATTACATGCCCTCATTGTGTGGAACTGGAGAACAATGTCTGTATTACTCACGTTTGCATGTACCGTAAAGGAAGCCAAGTGGAAGGGAAATGGCAGCTGTTCCCATATGGATACACACGTAGGAAAGACAACCACGCACATCACAGACACGGAAGGCCCATTTCACATGGCAACATGACACCACCTACCTGAAAGGCTGTGCTTGCAGGGGCAATCTCAGAGCTTTGTGATAAATGCAACTGAGCACATACTTCTGTACTTTGTTGCCTCTACTGCTACCATCTACCGGGGCTGTGATTACTCTCGCCTGTAGCGTTTCTTCTCTATAATTGTACAATTTTGATTCTGAGCATGAGAAAAATCTAAGGCCTAAAATTTTAGACCCAAGTTATAATGATGAACGTAATGAAATGAGGAGGTTCTTATCGTGCCCCTGGGAACGACAACTGGTTTATCCCACTTCTGTAGTGCGCCATGCTAAATCAAACAGTACACACACAGACAGAAAATACAGCTCAGTAATTGTATTTGTTTGCTTTTAGCCAAGTGTCAAGTACCAATGACACTGTCTGCCGTGCCATAAAGCAAATAACTAGCAATCTGAGATTTCAAATCAGACCCCTGCTGTAACAGTCAGAAATATGCATCCATGCCTCAGTCATGACAGCTGACAGCCCCATGCCCTAGCTAAGCCCCTTCACCTCTCCTCTTCCGTTACCCATATGTAGAATAACTTGTGTTATTCTATATATGACACATAATCACACAGCAAACTGCTCACAGAACCTATCACTTGACTTGTATTACTACGATTAAAACTTTGCCTTAACTATCACCATATTCAGAAAACAAAAAGGAGCAGAGTGTTCTGTTACATTTAGGGTTGAGTCACCAAAGTACCACTAAACTACGCCAGTACCTCTGGACTTTCTAAGGTGAATTTCTTCTTCCCATAAGGGTTATTTTTGCTGATACACACACTGGTTTCTCAGCTGGCTCTTAATTTTGTATGACTGTGTATTACCTCAAACAGCGCGTGAGATGACATAAAGCAGTACGAGCAGTACTTGAACATCTAGGAGGCCACAGCCGCAGCCGGCGGTGGCAGCGCTGTCTGTGCACCCAGCTGCCTGGTACCAACAGCGGTGGAGTGGAAATGACAGGGAATGATAGCACAACAGGCTCCTGCTGCTCCCAGCTGCAGCCGAGCAGTTCAAGGTGGGAAATGGCAAGGGGCACCAGCAGGTACAGCAGCAGACCCCCCTGGGATATACAAAGCAATAAGAAATGCCAGCCTTAGAAATGATTCCCTGCAGGGGTCCTAAAGGGAGGAGGAAAAATAAAAGAATAGACATGTAGCTTCTTGAAAGGTCTCTCTGGGCTTATTTGCTTTTGCTTTCTTGACACAAACATTCAGGCCAGTGGGCACCATTGCACATAAGATTGCAAGTCCTGGATTTAAGGGTAACACACGATGACACAAAACCTTAGCGATGACTGCGAAGCCAACAGCAGGATCAACAGACATTATCTCAGCCAGAGCCAGCCAACACAGCAGGCTAAATGTCTGCCTGCTGGACACCCTTTTCTCATCCCTGTGACACTCTCAAAGTTGACAGTATTGCAGACAGGTAGAGGGACTCACTGAAGTCTCTGCTACGTTAGGATATAATGTAATCTATTAATCAACATAGCATCACACTCAGCCTTCAGCAGGTCACAGCCTTTCAGAGCACTACCTACAACTTTCAAACCACCTTTGCCCAAGGATAGCTAAAGACCTGGAAGAGCAGAAACCGAACCTTGCAACTAAGAACAGGAAGGGAGATGAAGAATAAAACCCAAAGCTGTAATATTCAAGTTAATCACACTTGCATACAACATTAAACACCAAGGCGAGTATGTGAAAAACTCAGGGATCTAGCTGCCTTATAGGATAATCTCGATTCCTTATGTGCATAGGCTCAGTGAAATACGAAATTTCATGTAAAAAGTCAAAAACTTGCTCAAAACCAAGAACTAAGCCCACAATAGCTTAAACAGAATAAATTATCTGGAATGCTAAAAGATAAGTGATTTAGGTGTATTAACAAAAGTGGGATTTACCACCTTTGTTAGGAATGCAAGCTATTACTGCTGCTAGGGACTGTGCTACTTTATGGAGGACCAACCATTTTTAACATGGAACAGGTTGCACACAGTATTCATCAACTGAAAAGCATGTTAGTCTAGTTACTCTTCTCCTGAAGTAATCAGTGTTTTGCTCCTTTCACACAAAGCACGGTGATCCAAAGCAAGTTTCCAACACAAAAGTATTTAATTTACCTAAACTGATTTAATTTGATTTTTTTTCATACATGCTTCCCTCCAACAATGCAAACTGATCACTGTTGCACTAGAATGAGCAAATCATCTTATTTCATCCTCCTATAATATTTTGAGACATACTGTATATTGAACATAGGATAAACATTTGAAATACCTCAACAAATCATGAAACAGAGATCACCTCCTCTTAGAAGTTTAAAAACCAAACTAATATCCACGTGTTATTTTCTGAGAACACATCTATCTCATTCTTTATTTTCTTTTGAAATTCTGAAAAAGACTGCACTTTTGGAATGTGCTTTGCATTCCACCCATATGATGTCCTGATATACCAATATATTAACTTGCAGTGGTCAGTCTCAACACACCAAAACTCAGCACATAAAACAGGCTTTGTCCACCTTCCTAGGCTTCAGAGCATAAAACCCTCACAAACTCCGTTTCTTTAATCATTCATCCTATAGTTTCTATACACAACCGGATGCGCTCATTAACCTCCCAAAGAGTAAACTATAAAACTAAGTGACATAGTTAAGAAAAGTGCTGTAATAACCTTCTCTACTGAACTTCAAAAGTAATACACACAAAAAGATAAATAAAGGCTTTATGCAAAATACAAGGTCCTAAGTACTTAATGACAGGATTTGGAACACGGCCAGTTTTTACTGTGACGACATGAAAAAGGAAATTAATTGACTACACAAATACATAGATTAATAAGGTTAATTAAAATTACAAATACTGAATGCTTGAAAAGATAAGTGATTTGAATAACGTTTTGGGGGCAAAAACAGGAATCAAACCCCAAATTAAATAGAATTAAGTTTAACAGCTGCCATAATATATGGTTCTATAAATTCCATCTCCAGCTGTCCCAGACTGATAGAGCTTCGTAGTTAACAAGATTTGAGAAACACAGTCCAAAATATACAGAAAGAAGTACAAAACAAGATTTATTTTACTTTCCTAAGAAACTTTTTGCATCCAGCAGTATCAGCTTCATTACATTAACATTTCATGTTTTGAAAGGTTTGCAAAATAGGTGCATATTCTGCTGCAGCAAGAATTGATTTTCTTGGAAGGAAAAGGAGACTTACAATGACGGCCTTTGAGCTTACAAAGACACATTCTTGGTCACTACATAAGTTCTGTTCGGACTCGCTTTATACTTGGAGGAAACTGAGCTTCAACATTTGACCTGCAACCTTTCCACAGCGACACTTCTAGTGACCTTGCCCTGAACAGATAAAGAGATTACCAACCTTTCCAGTAGCCCTACATTTTTCAACAGATTACGTGTTCACCAAAGGTGGTCTGACTCGTACTGATCTAAAGCAAATCCTGCAGAAATTGTGAGTCATGCCGGTTCGCCTCCCAACAGCTGTCCTTGAAATGAGTGTTCCAGTCAAGCGAGTACAAGGCTCCAGAGCCACAATCAGGACACACTTATGTTGTATGACAGCGTCAAGGAGACAGTAGAGTTGCTCTCCCAAGGAGCACACCAGTGAAAAAACACTGGGCTGCCAGAACTTAGATGGCAACCCTCCTCATCCTTCAAGGACTCAGCAGTACAACTCAGCCATTAGTTGCACTAGGAAAAGCAGTAATGAGTTTCTATGTGTCAGGGGCGAACAGGACTGTGATGGAGATATTCCTGAACTTGAGCCAACAAAATGTAACACTATCAGAGTAGGTCAAAATACTTTTTCAGTATCTTCTTCAGACATTTCATTAAGTCTCTATCCATTATTTTTACTTGAGTATACAGGTACATTTACTGAGAAATGCAAACATGGAGATGACTTTTACAAAGATTTCTTCTAAATTGTTCTCTGGCTTTATAGCAAGATGCATGTTTTAGAGCTTGTAAACCAGGACCGCATGCCAAGCTGCAAATACCCAAATGTGTCTCTAATACACAATTTAGTATGTGTCCATATGCAAGGATGGCTTGAGTCACATGTGCAAGGAATGAAAAGAAACAGTTTAAAAGAGACAAAAGTGATCCAGCACTGAGAAGCCGCCTTTGAGGTAACGGCAAAACAGTCCCAGGGAAGGTATTTATTTAATGGCTCTAAATAAAATTTGTCCCCCTGTACAACTGAAAGTACTGTTACTGCTCAAGACTAATTCTACTGTGAGCAAGAGATAAGTGATAGAAACTTTACTGCCTGCAGTTTTACCATGTTTTATGTTCTTGCTTTCATTTCTGACCTTCAGCACTATGGCCATTTATGCCATGATGTATGAAGTTAAGTGCTCTGCATAACCAGGATCTGGGGCAGGACTTCCAAATTAACTTGCACTGGTGATCTTGGGCAGAATTGTTTCAGCTTGCACAAGATGAACAGGTAACGCACTAAGCCACTGCATAGCTTATTTTCCATTTTCAATCATGGAGTTATTTAATTGTTCTTACAAAAAGCCCTTGAACGCAGGTCATACCTCTGCAATAGGAAATGAGGTAGAAATTAAGACACGCAGATAAATTAAAATAGGTTATTTTGTTTTCATAAATTTAAAGCAGAGTAAGAACAGCATATAACTTTTAAGGCCTGTTCAGGAGTTTTCCTGTAAAGAGAACATACATGAAAGCTCTTCATGAGCCAAGGAAATCTTTGACCTTCAGGCAAATTTATGCAAAGATTTGGGTGGAAAATGTTTTTTGTCATCCTCTGCCCCTTCTCAGCTCTCTCATTTTCTTGCTCAATATTCTCTGTGTGCTGCATAGTTTATGCTGTACATAGAAATGAGAGATGTCTAAAGAAACAGAGTGGATTTAAATTACTCGTGAAATATTACTGCATCGCTGCTGAATACTCTAAACATCAATGCGTAACTAGTTTAAATACCTGAATCATAGGAAGAAAGTACTAATAGAAAAGTGGAAAACAGGACAGCAAAATTATAGTAATATAAAAAAAAGATGGAATTAAGTACTTTAACCCATTCAGTATTAATCAGTCTTTCTAGTGATTATTATTATTATTTACCACACATTTAAATGTTTTAAATGACAGATTTCTGAATCAGCTATTGTCTCTCTCAGAGAGCACAATAAAATAGCTATAAAAGCAGAAGGAAAAAATCAGATAAGAAATTCTCAAGCTGAAAGGGACAGAATAGACAGACATTTAAACTTTAGTGAGAAAACACTCTCCTCAACCAAGGCCTCAATCTCACAAGTACTCAGAGTAGACAACTGAAATAAAAACTTCCCAAACCAATTCTGTTTTCAACACCCCGATGGTATTGCCGTAGCTCCTGCACAAGAAGTCAGGGAGCAGAGATTTCATGTTCCACTCTGTATCCTCACAAAGTGGAGGGAGGTCATTCCTATAAAGGGGGCAAGCTCCTCTATCACGGTATCCACCAACTTTCTAAAAAATACACGAGCAGCCATGCAAAGCTGCAGCTAACACATACAACTGGAAGGCAAAAGGTAGATAACCAACCACCACCAGGCTCCCAGATGAAACGAATACAACTCAGTAGCACACAAATTTGTTTCCACTGTTTTGCTGACTTCTCTTAAAGGCAACAGGGAAAGAAGGGAAATGCCTTGCTCTAATCACTTGGGGGGGGGAGGGGGAAGGAATTGAATTTAATTTGTAATGGATTTTTTTTTTCCTGCTATTTGTGGTTATTTTCAAGCAGAGCCTAAGGATTTTTTGTTCTACTTTTTTTTTTTAAGAGCGTCCCAGACAGCAAACACAGTCCAAACTGTTAACTAATATGTTTGGGTGTTTTTTCCAGGAGTAAAATCAAAATAATTTCCCACAAAATGGGACAACAAGCAGGCACAAACTGGGGTTACTTGTACATTTTCATGCAACTGCACTCAGCAAAAAAAAAGAAAAAAAATTTCTTAATCCCTTATTACCCTCAGGATAATAAAATCAAAGTGGCAACTACATGAGAGCACTTACATTGCTATGCAGAAATTTGCATTTTTGTAGAAAGGTGACATGCTTTACAAGAGAAATATTTTCTTGATCTTCTCTGAAAATAAGTCTGAGTAGAGAGTTAAGTGCAAGCCAGTGCTTATGTGTAAATGATTATGAGATTGTACAGATTCACTGAGGTCAGAGCTCTTTCTCTAACCTACTTTCTCCGATTAGAGAAAATGTTTTTTATAGACTAATCATATCTGACCTGGGTCATTTTCCACTGGGAGCTATCAAAGCTGATCATCATCTCCCAACAAAGAATCTCAAATGATTCTTAAACCAATGATGAGATAGAGTTACAAGATGAGTTTATTCCATACACAGAGAGCAAGCTAATTATGTCATCAAAATCACTGTATTAGCAGTAAAAAAAAAAAACAAAAAAAAACCAAACCCTGTTTTCCATTTGAGAAGGTATTTATAAAGCAGAAGCAAACAGTGATTTGGCAGCACATACCCACCTTCCTGGCCTACGGAAACCCATGGCTCTTTGTGGCACCACAGACTCGGTGGCTACTCATAAGTCCACAAGACAAATCCCATTTCTCACAGTCCTATAACACTGAATGAAAGACTCGGTGCCTGCAGCCTGGGCAAAATAACAAGGCAAGCAACTTCCCATATACCCTAGCAGCCTGAAATCATTATTACTGGCATTATCACAGTACGCAGAAATCTTAAGATGACTTAGCTTTTTTTTATGTCAGTTTGTTTATAAACTCAGATCATCTGGCAATGTAAGATTAGTTGAAAAACCACTCCACTCCCAAAACAGCCAGAATTTTCTACCTTCCACCTCTAGGCCACATTATAAGATCATAGTCTGAAAGTAACCACGTGTTGACCTTGCAGACAGAAGCGTGGAATAGGGGAAAACAACCTCACTCTCAACCCCCTTTTTTTCCAAAATAATTTTAATTTTTAGCAAAGGCAAGTTTAAGACCTGACCTTCCCACTGCTCATTTCCAACTTCACAGTGTCAGTCTAGAAAAGGGACCTGTTCCAGATCTACTTCAGGCATTAGCTAAGTTCAAATGCTCTGCACAATAGTCACATCTAAACTCTTCTTCTTACCATTTCTGCCCTTACTCTTTTTCATCCTTGCAGTGTTTCTAATCTGCATAATTGCATTGATCTGATCGATGCTTTTCATACAAGCAGTTATGCAATGTCAGTGTGGGGAGGCAAAAGGTAACTGCTGCAATGAGCAGTGGAGGAACAGGAACATAATAGTTTCTCAGACCATATCTGCTCACGAAGAAGTAACTTGTGTCTCTGCTAAGCTAGCGGTGGCACAGGCTAACGCGGATGGCAGAGCTGCCCTCTTGCTTTTTCCCAGAAGGAACAATTTACTAAGGAATTTGTACTCCTGCTCTTTGCACGCCTCCAGGTTCTGAAAATATTCGCAGTAGAATCACCAGAAAGTATAACCCTTAGAACAGCATGTTCCCTTTGAACACAGAAGTACTTTTGCATTGCAGCTGTTTTAGAAAAGCACAATAGCTGCTCTACTTCATCCCAAGTATCATAAACACAATTCGGGCAGCTCAGAGCATCCTTAAGGCCAGCTGTGGGTACTGCAACCATTCTTTTCACACATGCTGCAATCTCATTTAGCAACATCTTCCGCCTCACATTTCCTGGCACATGCACCTTTAATAGGGAAAAAACATACAGATACTCAGATACTTCAAATCCATAGCACGCTACTTTGCCTGATGCCCTGCACAACAAAGGCCATGCGACAACCCTAATGATTTCTTTTTGGACTAGAGTGCTTAACCTTTAGGAAAAAAAACTTGATTTAAATTTTTTCAGCACTGTATGTATGTCTGTACCTTAAATATCAAGTGAATGTATTGTATCACAAAATCCACATGTTTATCCAGGGAGTTGGGAGTTTACGAGATGTTGCAAATACAGCTCCTGATGTCAAACCCTACGCAGAGCTCCTGAGCTCTACCTGCCTTTTGCTCGTTCAGGACAACAATATGTGGTCTCTTTTTATTATTTTTTTTTCCACACAGCCTTGTGCATAGCTTGAAGGAACTTAATTATGTTTAAAACTTTTATCTTTCCCTCAGATCTTGCTGGAAATGTCCCCATGGCTCTCACTGATGCTTTTTAAGCACTTGAGCCCAGACTGATGAAAAGACAAGAATAATATTAACGAAGATAGCAAACGTGGCAAGTCAATACAGCCCAAGTAGAGCATAGGCCAGAACAGACACTGACCTCTCTCCTAATACTGTTAAATCACTGTTACCTTCAAATGCTTAATTCCTGATTATATTTCAGAAAATGGTATTTTACTACTGAAGTTGGCTGATGAATTTTTTTTCCCCCAATACTCCCACTGCCTTCTACCACCCTTGAATGCCGACCTCCACTAACAGTATCTTGTCTTCTCATCCACCTAGACTGGAAGCACTCAGGAGCATGGCTGAGATCTTAGAAGAAATACCGCACAAAAAAGCCTTTTTTACATTAACTGCAGCGCAACCACAATTCACCTCCAGTCTACACTGAAACATAAATCAGTGCTTGTAAACTTTAATTAAAACTGCTTCTCTCTCTGGGCCCGTGTTCAACACATTTTTCACTGCTCATTTGCTCTATAAACGAATGACTTAGGGTTCTGTAAAAACCAAAAGGTTTTATGACATGGTAAAACATTTCTGGTTGTGTTCTACTGAACTGTTTATCTGTTCTCCCCAAACGTTTTACCGCTAATACAGGATAATAATTTTTTCTTTTGAGATTTTTCAGATGAAAAGGTTTTGTAAAACTTCAGATGAAAGAGCTGGACTGCAGCTATACATCTAAGACAGGCCTATCATACAGTATTAGCAACTGTTTAATAGCTACATAACTAATAAAGTGGATGGAGATACAGAAACTTCATTTGTAGCTGTTTTCAGTGCATTTCCAATTTGTATTAACAAGCCCATCTACTGCTAACAAAAACTGAGTTAACAAAGCTAATAAAAAGACCTGAAATTACCTTTATAACGCCTTCCCCAGGCCTCATATCTGTATAAATCTTGACATTGTATGATATATTGGAGAACGCTGGGGAATTATCATTTGCATCAATCACCAGGATATTGACTGTCACTGGGACACTCTCCTGTACACCATCAGAAGCAGTCATCTTCAAGATAAAAAAAAAAAGCAGAACAGGAACATATTTTAATGGTGTATTCTTAATACAATTCCACCTATGAGAAAATATAGTATGACAATTAAAAATCAGCATTTCAATATTTCATTTTTGTCTGCACTTACAATTACAGGAGGCTGCAGCTGAGCTTGAGCCTGCAGTGTGCAAGATTCAGGGCAAAAGCAAAATGAAACACCACTTTTAAAACATACTGTGTCAGATTAGCAGGAGAAATGAGAGGGGAATAACTGTTTCCCAGGGTTGGGGCTGGGATCTGAGCTGCAGCCCATGGCTGGAAGAGCAGAATCCGTCCCCAGCTGTGCTGAACACCCTCAAGGAGCAGGGCCTGGCCTGAACAGCTCACAACCCTGTCTAACACTGCGAGTCTCACCTGGGCATGGCCATACACAGGACGTGCTATACATATGTTAAACCTCAAAGACAGCATTTTAAGGTGGGACTTAAAAGAGCTAGAGGCCTTCTTACTCCATAGAGAAAATCTGAGCTCTCCTCTCACATACTAAACAAACAGAAAATACAGAAGCATTGATTGGGAAACCCTGCAGAAGAACAGGGTTTCCCTACAACACATTTGCAAATTGCTTTAGGACTGTTAAGATGTTTACTCACAGACTGGGAAATGCCTGAGGGACTATTAAGTCCATTTAAGCTTTGGGTTTTTTTTCCTTTTTTTAAATACTGCTGGCTGTGGTTTATGTTAGCCTACTTTTCCATTTTGTACTAAAATAAAGCAGAAAGGCCACTACAGGTGTCATGTTCCTAGCTCGAGGGCTGAGAAAAGAAAAGGCAAAAGTGGCCTCAAAGGCCATGCTGGGTACAAAAGAAAAGAGTCAGACTGTGTCACGGGAGGGTGGTGAGGAGCAGGATACAAGCCTGAGACCATGGAGATGATGCTGGTAGGGGATCTAAAACGTTGCCGCCAAACCAAGCACACGCATTTCGGAAGAGCACACTACTCCAATTATCAACTCCCCACCCCCGCTATTGCTGCTGCTCATCCTTCACTGTTTTTCTTCTTCTGTACCATTTTAATAATCTACAACACTGTTATAGCTAATGATTTTTCAACATTTGCGCTGAACAAGGCCTGATGTGCCTTCAAGTGCATTTAGCTTACCGAGAAGGTGTAAAGCTGCTGGATTTCTCTGTCGACAGGCTGCAGCAGGGTGAGGTAGCGGGTGATGCCACTCTGAGTCACAGTGAAAAATGTATTGTAATCGTTCAGAAAGAGATGGAGCTGGGGATCCTTGGTCTTTGAAGAATATTAAAAAAAGAGAGCATTTTATTATAAATTCATATATACCATTAAGTTTCCAAATATTCAATGCAACAGCTTATTTTAGTTGATATCTAAATAAGCAGAAAGTACAAATACTGTGACTAAACGGATATACAAAACTGTAAAAAAACCCAAACAACCCACCCCATAAAAATAACACTGCTGATCTAAAAATCCAATCCTCTTGATGAAGAATGTATTAAAAATACACTTTAACCTATAGAGTAAGTAAACCCAATGGTAAACAAATACCTGTACCTGCTAGTTTTAAATGATGCTTTTTTTCATTAAAACAATAATTAAGCCAAATATACCTTACCAATATAAGAAACCAGATTCAAGCATTTGTCTTCAACCATATTAAACCCCAAACTTATCTTGATTAATGGAGCAATAAAACAGTTGGGTTGGTGCAATGAAAAAAGATAATCATGGGTTGAAGCATATCGCTAAATAGATGCTGTTCAGTGATCTTCTTTATATCTCAAAAAGAATCAAAATATATTGATGCAGAATTATAAATCTCTCATTCATGAGGTGAAAACCATAGTAAAGCAACTGTGGTATAATGTTCAATAGAAAGTAATATTTTAAGGTAAAGAGGGAAAACAAAAAAAAAGGCAAATCAAGGCATTGTAAATTTGTTACTCATGACTTCCCTAGGTAGCCTGCTGGGAAAATGGATTTCAGGTCCGGATGGCTCCATGTACAACTGGGCAAGCACCAAGAGCGGTGCTGCAGTTTTAATGCTGCGTGCAAAACCATGCGACAACATAAAGAGAGGGCAACGCCTCATGAGATATCCTGAGCAGCCACTCAGGAACTCATCCTTCAGTTTCCATCCTCTCTCCTAACATGGTTGGCAGATTATAAGAATAGGGGGAAGAAAAATGAAATGTTCCCTGGGGAGAAAGACTGAAATTAATTTGGAGGCAAATGGAATCTCAGCTAGCAGAAAGGGGAGGAATGTTTCTGCCACAGACAGAATCAGAAGTTATTACTGTATTGCACAGGGAATAAAGGAGATTAATTGAAGTCCAGAACCTCAAGCCAGTTCCTTCCAGTGTGAATTTACCAGATGGATACAAAGCTGCAAAATGGACTTCCTATCCTTGGTTCTTACCCTGCAGTCTGCTGGATGCCAGCACAGAGCTGGCAAAAAAGGTGTTTAAACTCTGTATGTCCTCGTGGTTCTGAAAAGCCCCATAAATTAAGGCACATTTCTGGGATGTCTGTGTTGTTGAAATGACAGAAGCATGAATTGCGACCACGATGAAATACCTCAACATCTTCACCCATCTCTTTAAAGATGCTACTGAGTTATTAAACTGATTAGACTCCAAGGGTCACTCTGCATTACAGTTATATTTTAAAATAAACTACATTACCTTTTACCGCCTACAGGATTCCAACAAACATTTCTGTGTCCTTGTATGTAATCTGGTTAATTTAACCTGACTTAATGTGCTACTGTCGGTCATCAGTTATTTAGTTTATTTCTGTTATATGAAGCAAGGTTACAAAAGAGTAATGCAAATGTGATCAGGCAAAACACAAAAGGCTAGGAGAGTCCTATAAAAACTGTTTTGAACTGCCCCAAGTAACGTGGACATGAGGAATCAGAGGAATAGTACCGTGAATAAAACATAACAGAAAATCCAGTGGCCGCACAAGGCATAACTTCCAAAGTATTTTTACTAGCTCTTTCCAACATAATTCTACAGAACCCACCCCATACAGAGCAGGACACACAAAGCAGTCAGAAATAGCTGAATTCAACAAATATCCCAAAAAGTAGCATTATATTCTTTCTCTGAACATTTTCTCAACCTGAATCCAAAATGCTAACTCCTACCCTGTCATTACTGTCATTCCTACATAATTAAAAAAAGAAAACAGACCACTGGCAAGTTCACCAATCCCTACAGCACAGCAGGCATAAACACTTGAGCTAACCCTAACATGCACTAAGTGTCATAATCAACAACTACGAGGACAGATTAGTACAACAGAAGGAGAAAGAGAAACTTATTTTAGCAATCCACAATACTCTAAAGCACACGTTTTGGAAGGCTAAGATTATACTATTTAAATGAGAAACTATTTCAGTTTCTGAAAGCTACGTGAAAGAAATATCAAAGTGTTCCACATGAGTGGTTTCCTATTGCCTAAAGCTTTGCTGCAACTATGCCAACTTTCAGTAAAATTAAAATTCATTTTACAGCTAGCAATGCAAATGGAAATCTCTTTTTTCCATGAAAAATTACAGAAGGTAATTGCCAATAATTGTTCACTTTGTAGACACTACAAAGTCAGTAAAAAATGTGATTTACAAAAACCCTGATTAGTTGTTACAGTTCTTGCTTGTCATGCCATTTTTAACACTAATAAACAGTATTTTTTTCCTAATTTGTTCTTGAGAAAAACCAATGATGGAGATCCCATACACTCCCAAAGTAATCTATCCTACTCCTTAGCTATTCTTGTATTAGAAATTTTATCCTAATGTGTAAATTAAATTGCCTTTACTGCAATCAATGCCTATTTCTACTACCTTCCATGCATGTCAGACCTACAAAGCAATTTATTGCTTAATCTTGGCATTGTTAGGCTTTTACATTTTTATCACATTTTATGCTGAAAGAAAGTCTGCTTGACTTAACTGCGAACATTTTATGTGGCAGAATCTGTGACAGAATACAATTGTGGGAAACAATCCATCTTTGTTGCCAACACTATTTCCAATACTTTAATTTTTTAAGCTATCATTTTATTTTGGGGCCTGGACTTAGGCATTGTGATTTCTGACTACGTTACTGGGTTACGTAGACTAGCTTGTCTCTCACAAATTGTTTAGCACATAATTTTAAGTAGAAAACTATCAGAATCCACACAAAAGAGTATACGTGCAACCTGCAAGGACCATTTCAAGCACACAGTTCAAACCTAATATGGTTTACATACTTCAAACTGACTAGTAGGTACTTCTTAAATTAAAGAAATACTTTCTGTAATACTTAAGATTTCTATAAAGACATATAATTATTTAATGAACATAAAGCAATCACAGCGTAATCACAGTACAACTTTATGCCCTAAATGAATTTGGTCCAATGTGTTTAAAGGGCTCTTTGCAGGCTTCATAAAACAAGTGACAGTCCCAGTCTCAAACACCAACAGTTACAGAGAAAAAGGAGGAGGACAGGGAGAAATAACCAAATAAATCAGGCAATTAAAACAAAAAGTAGTTTTACAAACAATATACCCAATACCTACAGGAATGGCACCTGGTGCAAGCTACAAAGAAAAACACATGATATAAAAATGAGGACAAGTAAAGAAGCACAAACCTGATACTGATGGACATCATAAAAGCAGTACATTTGGGGAAAAAATGGTTACAGAGAAAAATACAGTAAAATGAGACACAGAAAGTGCTCCAATGCACTCTTAATAAACAATGGGTTTGATTTTTTTCTGCTTGAAAATCTCTGGAGAAGTTCCTGAAAGTTTGAAAGCCTGTGCGGATGTTCATGTTACATTTCTGCTGCTTCTTTCCTCCCACAAGGGCTTACAAGCTCTTCCTAAAGCAAACGGTTTTCTACAATTTACTAAGATTAAACCAAAATTACATCATATTGTCAAGAATGAGCAGACAATGACATGTATTCTGTATGTGTTTCAACATCCCCAAGGACTTTTTAGAGGGAATATATTTGGCTGTTAAATTCTCCAGGGTAGCCAGAACAAGCTCCAAGAGTATCAGGACCGCTTAGGCTTCCTGATTGCTAGCACAGGCTTGTGTCCAAAAAGCTGTAGCGATAACAAAGATAATTTAATGACATATCTTGGTTTTCCAACATTCTTCATGGGGAGGATGATCAGCACTGAAATGCCCATGGAAGAGAGTTGTTTTGTTGAAGACATGTTTCCAGCATTTGCCCTCCTCACTGCCAGGTGAAAGTAGAAAATCTTTTCCACTCATGTCTTTCACTGGAAAAATCTGAGATTCACAGTCTTGCAGAGGGAAAGCAAGTGAGATTCTCAGTCCCACTGACAAGGCGTTAGCAACCTGACTGTGTTGGCACTGATCTCACTGCTTTTCTCTAACTTGTGCGAGATGAGTTCTGCAGGGCCTGATGACAGGGTCCTCCAAGTTCACAATAGCTTGGATGGAATAGACAAGGAAGACACAGCACCTGCAGTGAATTTCCTGCACCTTTAACATTACCATTAGATATCAGAAAAACCTGAATAACCTGGAAAAAAATCAGAATAACCTGAAGCACAGCCTCCTGAGAAGTCTTCATGATGGCTTTAGTCACAAACCCCCTTAGATCAACAGATCCCAAGGAGGAGAACAAATCAAGCCTAAATTCTGAGCAACTGAAAACCTGAGGGAGGTAAACCAGTCTGAGACAACTTTGCCCAGGACAAGCTACAAATAATTTTTTGTCCTTAAACTCTTCTTTCTTTAAAGTGAGTTCATTTAAATAAGATCTAATTGTACGATTTAAAATAACAATTAAAAAGCTCTTCACCATTTCTGTCATCTCTGCTTTGGAGGAAAAGATGTCAAAAGACTAATGAGAGAACCAGGATGGATGCCGAGCAGTGCTTTAATTCTGATTTCTTTCAATCACCACCAAAAGCTCTCCAGTCCCTGCACAAAGCAAGGGCTTAGGCACAAGCATGACTATAAAGTCAGACACTAAAAAGTGCTACAACATTTTTTTAGAATTTTTCAAGTTGAGGTGCAAAGGGCCATGCCCCTCCCTGAATGAAAAGCCAACAGAGAAGTTTTGAAAAAAATCTTCTGTTCCTCATACAAATGAGGCACTCTTGGGAGAGGGCAAGAAACAAATGTCAGCATCTTCAGCACTTCTGCTAATTAGTAATAGCATTTGTTTAAAACAGGGAAGATAAAAAAAAATTTCCTTGAGGACTCCAAGGAACTCAGAGACAGAATAGCTTCAGAAAGCAGAAAACATTAGATATTCATCCTACACAAATAAAGGAAGAAATACAATGCTACGGTAGTGATTCAATATTATGATTTTTATTTTTCCTTCTTAAGCAGAAAGATTCGGAGAAGAAAAAACCTATCTTTGTAAATCCTAAAGAAAGAGAAGCAGCCTTTTTGCTTTGTCTTTCCCTTTTGTTTGTTTCAATAATGATATTAATCGGCTGTTACATTAGGGAAGAGTATTTCCTGAATTATTATTTTGTAATGTGACTATTAGAATGTCACAGAAGTGTTACACAGGATAGCAGTATTATGAGAACTCTCCTCTTGAGAGAATACTGGCTGCAAAACAAGTTCAAGCAATAACAGTGAAAGATATAAGCAATCAGGCAAATATTAGGGAAAAACACTTCAGTACTTAAAATGCTTCAGTACTCCTGGATAAAAAAATAATCCATTATTTTTCCTTATCTGGATATATCATTGAAAATCCATAACCTACATGTGTAGTTACATTGAAAAGTTACTTTATCCATTATTTGCTCTGTCCTCTCAGGTTGCTACTGAGATGCCTTCATGTAAAATAATAACTCTTTAAACAAGTTCTCTGGAAACATAGATGTTGACCAAACATCTACTTAGTTTGACTTCAACTTCAAAGACAACGGAAGCATAAAACAAGAAACTGGTCTGGTAGAAAAGGATCTGGAGAGGAACCTATGGTAGTAACTGACCTGCGTCATACTCTGCGGTCCAGGAATGCTGCACTGGGCTGTAGGTATCTGCAGAAGCATCAGGCTTACTGCACAGGTGTTTTTCTGAACGCATGCTAGGACACATTAAATGCTTTTGAACACACACTGGCACACCTTACAAACACAACATCAATTTTGTGTTCTTATAAGCAATGCACAAATTACCTTACACCCCGAGTTTATTCATCAAGACACTGCATGTGGTATTGGTAAACGCCTTGGTAGTCGAGTAGTATGTAATGGATATGAATGCTGATTAGCTTCTTTCAGCTTGGTAGCTGCTCTCTTTTTTTTAAGAGAGATTCAACAAGATTTGGCATACAAGGCAGTTACTGTGTAGCTTTTTCACCAACCCTAGGCACCGGAGTAGAAGAAATTGGAACTCTCCCATGGAAGCAAAAGAGTAAGGAAGCAAGTGGCTTGGGAAGCCTTATGTAAACAGCTATCAGATCATGCTGTTTAAATTCCTCATCTCAGCTTTAGTTTACTCAGGTCTTAAGGTACTCATGTGGCTTAATTTAATTTATGCCATTTAAACAGACCACTTAATTATATCAGCACTTGGCAGTGCTGCTCCAGTTAAAGGTCTGTTTGCAATGTCACATCTATAAATTAATTTTTGGAAGGTTTATAGCAGGACTCTATTAGAATTCCTACAGGGTTTAAATTCAGAATGAGTTTTGTTTTTCTCTTAAGATACAGAGTTATGATGACCACTTTCTTCATGCATTTATCAGGACAGGGATATTTTAGTATGAAATATAATCTCAAGTGATTTGTCGATTAAAAGACTGAGTACATTATGTTTAGCCAGTGTCACTGTTGGAAACTTAACATGCACAAGCATGTAGAGGATATGTTAACTTCTCCTCAGCAATCCCTACTTACAAAATACACTAATTTACTAAGATAAAATGAAGCCATCAGAACATTAAGACCTGCAGACGTTAATAAGCATTACCTGTGCTTACTAACCCACCCTGAGCTACCAATCTAGACCCAGCAAGAAGGTACCTGTCACTTTAGTTTGTCTGGCCATTTTATGTATGAGTTATATGCAATTGCTGCACTCCAAGTCTTACTCTGCTGGAAGTCTCATGCCAGGAACAGGTTATAAGCACTACATGAATCACTGACGTATGTAGTAACACACAACACAAGCAGTTACATCTGATTCTCTACTCCCTCAGATCCATGTTACACCTGCATCATTTCATAGAATTGGAAAGAGCTGTGCTGGCATGAGCCAGATGATGCCAATGGAATAGGAAATTGCACAGAGCACTTCCACCCCAGGACAAGGCTGATCATCACCTCTGCAGCTGCAGGCAGATCCCTATGCCCTGAGATAAGTCTACAGCATCCTGGAAGCAGAGAGGAGGCACCACCTCTGGCAGAGCTGATGGATCAGATCTGGCTGGTCTTAAGCATCAGCAGAACATGCAAGAGAGAAGACTGATACAGTCACCGAATCTGACACCAGGTTCCCCGAGCAGTTCAGGTTGCTGAGAAGGAGCAACCCTTCCCTCCCCCTGTATTTCCCAGGCTTGGTAATGAGCACTTCTGGCCACGCCGCCGGCCCTTATCGCCCCATACCTAAGGGAAGTAGCCTTGCAGGTACAGAGCCATCCTAGCAACAAGGAGAAGGACAGAAGAAGAGGGCCACCAGTCAGGTTCCCCCGCAGCCCATCTCCCCAGGCACATGGCATTCATTACATCCCAGCAGGGCCAGAGATCTTCATTGGTTTGTCCTCACTTTGGAGGGATGGGGTGGGGTGTCAAAATTAAGTCTTTATGCCACATCATTTCCCAGTCTAGAAATCCTTGGCAGTTATTCATCATGCAACACTGAAATATTACACTTTTTCAACAATAAACAAAAATAATTCACTGGAAAACCTTTGGCTCTGTCTCATTTTGTGTCATGTGACTGAACTAGGTTTTCATTAACTTAACCAAACTCCTGTTATTCATTATTCAATGAAAATAAAAACATGATGTAAAACAACCAAGTGTTAAGTTCACTAGGAAATACTTCTGGGCCCTTGAATGGCCATTTCCTGTGGATATGAAATTTCAGGTCTATTTGTACTGAGACACAGAAATATTTAACAGCTTCTGGTCATCTGCCTAAAGCAGCTTGTGTTCAAGAACGATAAATTTGTTTTTCATCATCTTTGGATGCAGATTATTTAAGGTATGGTAGTGCTCCCAATTGAAATATCTGCTGCAGATTGGACAGATTTTTTTTTATTATTAGTGATGCAATTAAAACTACAAATATTTAGGCCACACCTATGTTAAAATTTCTAGTGCAGGCAAACACAAGTATATTAATGAACCACACTATTCAATATCCAAATATTGAGATGACTTCATGGGAACATGCTGATGTACTACAGAGGAGGCACAACAATAAAATGTGGAACACTATGGTCAAACTGCTTGTGATGAATTTCAGGGCACCCCTCAAAACTTGAAGTATTGAACTTGTATTGACAAAATCAGTAACAGAAAGCACTTTTGGTGGGGAACACAAATACCAGGAATACGTTACGAAACCCCATGAAGCAGTTTATATTAAATAAACAAATTACTCTTCCATGCAGAATTTTTTGATACTAAATATTTGCAGCTTGAGAGTATACAAATACCATGTGCTTTACTAACTACCTGGTAGTTACATGATTCATTCAAAGAGCCCAAATTCAGGATTCAACAGTTCAAAGTAATCTTAATTTTCAGCCTTGTATATGATCTAATATATAGTTACATCAAAGAACCTTGTATTATCAAATCTGCCTTTGACATCTTGCGGGTAGAGTTGTGCAACTGCCAGGGAAAGGTTAATCAGAGCACTATTAACTACAACCTGAGAAACCTCTGGAGGTTAATGAAGTCTAAAGTCTTTCTGTCATTCCTTTAGTGTAACAGTATCATCTACTACGAAATAGTAGAGAGTCCCAAAAAACCACTGGCATGGAAAACTGCCACATAAATTTAAGTGTCTGAACTAGGACACTGAATTCTCTTTAATTAAAACAGTTGTTCCAAATTATTTCAAGCACAACGAATTCAGCCCCTCCCTCACCAGCCATGCTCCATGACTTCTTTTACCACTGTGGACTTTGTATGCACAGTAGTATTTTCCCAGGTCATTGCAGCTACAAAGCCTTGAGGGCAAATATCTCAGTCCCTGGAACACTGGGGGACTTGCAGATAGAGAAACGCCAGCAGCGCACTGTGGATTAACAGTGAGATTTTTGTACTATTTTCAGCTGTCCATCGCCCAAACTGGCAGTGCAGCAACCCAGGCAGAAACGGTTCACAACAAGCTCTCCAGCTTGCCAAAAACCATATTCTGAGTTTCAGACCGTACCTCTCGCACATGCAAGTCTATCAGTCTCACAGGCAGACTTGCTCCCTTTCAGTCTTCCACTCTTCGGGTGATTAATAGCCTCTCTTTCCATTTTTGTGAAGTTAATATGCAGTCACACGTGTTATAAGGTGGGCATAAATAGTACCCTAAAAATCCAGACTTCTGTAACAAGCAGATATGCACCAAGACATATTTGAACCAAAGGGTTTTACTAGTATTTTCATGAAAGTGTGGATAAAACAAAATAGACAAAACAAAATTTGCTTAGGCTAAAACCATCTAAAAATATCCTCATATTTTTTTGTTTAATACACGTAATGATCTCAGAACTAAAAAAAAGCCTTTCCAAGAAAATCTCTCAACTTAGGAGCTTAAAAAGGACTTAGAACTATGGACACTAACTCATACAATTTGATTTCTGTTGTGTTCAGGCACACATTACATAAATAGATTTTATACAGCAAAATCAGACAACGCATTGTGAATATAAACACATACCTGATACCTGCACACCTTTCTTATTCCTATATTGAGCAACCTACAAGATCCCATTAATTTGATCAAACAAGAAAACTGCTTTGCTTTTAGCAAAAGCAACATTGAACAAGAGTATTTCACAAGCAATACAAATCATCAGCAATGCCTACTGATGACTGCCAGATGCACTTATTCCATAGCTTTTATCCAGACCTAAGAAAGCCAGATCCAACAGCCATTTCCACTTGCCTGCCAACCGACTTTTATGAATGCCCATAAATAGACTGAGATATTTTCATGGATAGGAAGGAGATATTCTACAGGAGTTTGGGCTTTAAAATAGCTTCTTAAGACAATAAATCACTCTAACACAGACAGTGATGCAGAAAGCATCTTTCAGTGACAATTGCCTCTTTGTTTCTCAAAAATAACGAATTTGCCTATCTCAAAAGTGAAACTTTCTGAAACAGAAGATTGTTTTCAGACTATCAGGTTAAGAAGTTTATTAAAGAGTATTGGCATATACTATAAATATTACTACAAAACCTATGCCTACAACTTAGCTTTCCTTACGTATCTGAAGATAACAAGAGAACAGAAGAACAGAAACAAAAAAGAACAAAGGGGACAACTGGAGAGACAACAGTAATTACAGGAAAAAGTAATGTTATCAAAAAAACACATTTATAGCAACAGCCTTGGTGAGAATAGAAGAAACATTAGCCCTAGAGGCGAGGAATTGTTATTACTTGGTTGCTGTTCTTTTGAAGATGCCCAATTTTTACTATGAGTAATGTTAGTATCAAAATCCAGGCAGAGCAAAGAATGGATTGAACTTTTAGCCTCCTGCCCTCCTACTCCTCTTCTTCCTGGTTTGTTCGAACTACTACTTCCTTCCACTTTGAGCTTCTCTCCCTCATTTCCCCATGCTGTGCGGCAGATTAATCCTTCTCACAAAATGCTTTGTTTTTTTCCTCTCTGCACTAAGCGTTTGTCATCTCTAACAGAACACAGTCTTAAGGAGAGCTGAGTAACACACAGATTAGTTTTTCAGTTCAGACGCACTTTCAAATCTATTAGAACTCGGAACGAAAACAAAAAAGGAACTGCAACAATATTAAGATTTTTTTATTTATTGATCAAACCAGTTTTGTCTCAATTAAAAAAGAAAAAAAAAAAAAAGAACTCTGAAAATGATAAAAAATGTAAACATCAGTATGACACTATAAAAGAATGAAACATACCTCCTCCACATCGTTGTCCAACACTATGATTTGTAGCGGAGAAGTCAGATTCTGGTTGTCAGAGATGGTCGTTCCCACTGGGGAGGATTCAAGGATGAAGCCCTCATACGTAGATCTTGTGAAGTAAGGCTTCTGATTGTTCTCATCAAGGACTTCAATATGCAGATTGGCAAAGGCAGGAAGAGGATGACCGTTGTCTTGTTCAGCCTAAAAAAGCATCTCATTTGTCAAAGGCTCTCAGCCAAGTAAAACTATGAACAGTTACTAACTGGTGTTGGCTTACATTTAAGAATTACAATCCAGTTATAACATCGTACAGATCACCCTATTACGAAACTTAGCATCATGATAGAAAGAAACACCAAACAGAAATTGGATAGAAGAACAGAAAGACCGCCATCACAATAGCCTTTTAAATAGTCACAATGAACCTCAAAGCTATACAGCACACATGCAAACCTAGTTCCTTAAACTATCAGTATTGAGACTTTTGGAAAATCTTTGAAGGATGAAAGAAAACTGGAAACTGCTGATTGTACAACAGAACCTACACCCACACCACCAGCAAGAGAGTTAAAACCAAATGATGACGACAGTACAGGTGGACATACGGTACTTGCTACACATTACTGGAAGAGCATATTGCCCTCAATATGCCTCTCTCTCCCTCTCCCCCCAAATCCATCTTTTAAGTGTTAGATGAGTAGGATTCTAATTTTGGTTTTGCCTATTTTTTAATGTCAGGCTAAATTCTTTACTTCAATTAATAACCCCTGCTTTTCAATGGCAATGCCCCACCTAGCAAGATTTACTCACTGATACAGTTTCATCTGATTTATTCTTATTTTCAAACTTCCTAAACATAAAACCACTAACTGCCCATTCCAGTGTGCTAATCCAATATAAATGTATGATGTTGCTTGTTTTGGTTTTGGTTTTTTTTTTTTACTTTACTACCTATGACTAATTAAAGTAAATAAACAAAGGAAGAGAAGACAAGAAGTCATTTGTTCTTTAATTTATAAAGAGAAAATCAGTTTTAATTATAGTCCTGCACGTGTCCCTGTAGTAAGGCAATAGTAGGGTACTGTAAGGCAGTCTCCTGTTCCTATGGCTTCATTGCCAAAATCTGTAAGCACACAGACCCTGGGACTGTGACTGTAGTGCACTATTACCTTTCTGCAGACGTGGAAAGTGTGTTGTGCAATAAACTTCTCAGGTGTAAAAATATTTCAGAAGAGAGAGAAGAGTACCTAAATTACTGTTGTTAACAGTACTGCTCATTTGCAGAGATTTTATTTTCATTCTGGTATTTCCCCCACTTCAAAACAGGTAATTTCTCATTTTTCAAATCCAACATCCGAGGAGCCTTCTTCTGGAAACATGCCATTTTGATTTCATCGACTAGTTATTTTTAATTTCTTCTTTAGACACTTTCTTTTTGTCTGCAAAATGTTAATTCTGTATAAAGCTTTACTTTGTTTACCAAGCAACAATAGTATGCTGTTGATGATAAAAACTTCCATTTCAAGTAAAAAGAAGTATAAACATCAAAATTGTTATTTTGTTCAAAGTAGGTGATGACACCTTTAGTAATTCATAAGAAACTAATTCAAAACACTCAGTTCTTAGGAAAAAATGTATTTTCTTCTTTAAAATACATCAGGATTACTCTTGACCGAGAGATGGGCAACAGTGATACTGGTGCAGATTTAAAAGCAACCACCAACCTATCTGCTTGTACGTGACTATTTTCTGACTCACGAGGATAAGGTCAGATCTGGCAAGTGGATTTATGTAAGCAGGCACTAGTCTCTGAAATTAATAAGGCTCTTCCTAGGAGGTTAGTTTCTGCTAATGACACAAAACTCTCTTGAAGAAATTGGGAGTTCTGCTAGTTAATTCACTGGTATATCAAGATTTCAGTAGCCAGGGTGCAGGAGGCAACATATTTATCTACTGCTGTTTTTATATGCTTCTAGGATACAGGATACTAGCAGTGATCAAACCCATAATTGCCTCAAATAATTACTACCATATTAGGTATGAATATGTTTTTTCAGCCAGCTTCAATTATTCCTATTCAAATAAAACATATAACAGGAAATTAGCAGACCAGTCCACCCAAGGAGACTGATGCATTTGGAAGATCCCAACCAAATTTTAGAGAGATTTGCATTAGCTGAGAAAGTCTGCCTTCACACCGGTCATTGCAAGAGAACCATATATATTGGTTTTATTAGCATTTAGTTAGAAACCTTCCAATTGCACTGAATTTCATTCAACAGAGCAGCACTCAAACATCCCGGGGGAAATCCTGGTCCTGTGGAAGTTAACAGCAAGGTATTTCAAAACCGATACAGTAGTAGCTGGCAATAGCACTGGAGACTGGGTAAGTGACTCCCAAATGCTGAACATAATTTACAGAGGTGAGATTTATTTGGCAGTTGATGCTCCACTGAATTAAAATAAACTTCATGTGTAAAGACTAACATCACCCAAATTACTTGGAAGTACTCTGGCTACTGACCCAGTAAGATGAAACTTCAAAAATATCCTGATACAGAGAGTTTCTGCCTAAGCTAATATACTGAAATTATGGGGGAAAAAAATCTCAGAAAAAAGTTTGCCCTATGAGCAACAAATACATACCGATCCGATTCTATTTTATAAGCAGATCTATGGCTGCGCATCATTAAATACTCTGTTCTATTTAAAGAAAAATAGGCCTCTTCACAGTAAAAAGTTTGCACATAACTGCTGCAAGATTCTTTGTAACAAACCTTGATGTTCCTTGCAACTGCTATAAAGAGATTCAAAAAAAAAGGGAAAATGCAAAGAAGAGAGGGTCCCAATCTTCTTAACAGCTTGAGCTGCTGCAATAATGGCCTTGCTTTAAAGCATGAGTGAGCACAGACCCCATCCTGGGTTAAAGGAGGAAACGTTCATCTATGCAGGGTGTTTACTACATCATCACCACAGTACTGCAGCGTCTTTCTGAAGGAAAAGACAGTACTCTAAATTACATACAGTCAAATACAAAGAAAGATGTCTGTTCCTAAGATTGGACTTAAAATTTTAGGCCCTGGAGATGAAAATTGCAATGAAAAGGATTCCTTCCTCAGCAGGCACTTCAACTCTGGGGCACTTCAGCTTCGCAGGTGTTTTCCTTTTTGTTCACTAGGTTGGGTACACTCATCAAAATAATTAACTTTGGCGTCCCCATTTGAGAATTGGACAGAATTAGGCAGCTTATCCTTCAGAAAGTCACAGTCACTTCCCAACTGCTTGTTGCCAGCAGCAAGCGTTTCTTGCAGCAGCAGGACACAACTCGACTTCTCTCTTTCACTTAGCAAGTGCTCAACCACAAGGCTACCATGTGAAAACCACCACATCCAGCTCACCTCTTTTGCCATTTAATTAAGTTTTGCTTCCAAAGACATCTATATAAGCAAGGTTTGGAAACCACCAAGGAAAGCAACTCCTTTCCAGAACCAATCCAGAAATTGATATATCAGGGTAGGACTGGAAATCCCCAAAGGATCAGAGCTTAGCTCTCAGGGTTCGGTGCTCAGGTACAGAGGTAAGACAGGTACAAATGCACCCGCTCTGCTGCCGTACCCACCTAACTCTTCACCAGCACCAAACAGCAAACCCCAGTGCCAACCTCGGGACCTGAAATTCCTCTTCAAGGGCCAGGCAGAATTAGGTACAGCAGCATCTAAGCCCTTTGCATCTGTCTTTGTTTCCTACTTGGAAAGAATCTCCTTTTACAACAGCAGAAGTAAAGCAAAACAAAACACTTCTGGTAAGAGAAAGTGCGTTAAAAAAAAAGTGCTGAAATTCTAACCAACTCTCAGCATACCTTCCTTTAGTGCTTTTTAGTAGACTTGTGAAATTTCTGCTTTTCTAATCCAACCTGTGTACTTGTGGGACTGTCATTAAAACTCACTTTTAATCAGTTTTACAGACTAGTGCTATCACTTTACGTTGAAATGGCTCTGACCAATACAAAGGGTAAAACACAACTTCCGTAGAGAAAAGTATTTATTTCCTGATCTTTAAAGTACACAGTTACATATTAAAAAAAAAAAACAAAAACAAAAAACAAACAAACAAAAAAACCAAAAAACAAAAAAACAAAAAAAACCCAAACCCCAAAAAACAAACAGCTCTGAAACTCGTAGGAGCAGAAAGACATAAGCTCTTCCTCTCTTTGAAAAGATTTAGCTGAAAGCTGGAAGGGAGAAAAAAATTGTTCATTTCCTTAGAATGCCTTTTCCAGAGTTCTGTTTTAAGCCACTGGAAAATACAAATAACTGTTCTTTTTCCTTTTGCCCTTTACACATGGTGATGGGTCCAACAAAGCAAATGAAGAACTAAAGAAGAAATTAGCAAGATAGTAGTTACAAATACTCACTTTCAAACAATTTTTAGGAAATCATTTTCTCTAACAGCCACTTCTTTTTTCTTCTGTTTCATACAAAGAATTTAATATAAAACATGAGAAAGTAATTTGTTTTCATTTGTTACATAAACATATTCCCAGAATTAATGCTTGGCTAAAAGCAGTTCTTGTACCTTTGATGCATACTCTTCGTAATTCTCCAAAAATATACAGTACCTCTAATACTGCCAATTTTTGCTGCATTCCCCTATTCCTTAACTTTTTCTTGGGTTTGGGGGTTCTTTTGGGTGGTGGGGGTTTTTTGTTTGGTTTTGGGGTGGGTTTTTTGCCTGGGTTTTGTTTGGTTGTTTGATTTTTTTTAAGTTATAACATAAATTGTTCCAGACATTCAGTGCTGTTAGTGAAAACAGTTTTTCCTCATACTAGCCTGCTAAATGCGTCCTTGGGCCTGCTGGCCACAGGTTGAGCAAGTCTGCTTCCTAACACATATTTTGGAACACAAAGAATAGATAATTCGCATTTCTTTCAGAAAGCAAGCCGCTGGTATTTAAGACACAAAGCATTCCGGTTCTAGTCCCCAAAGATATACAATCACAAGGAGGCACTAACAGAGTGAAAAAGAACAAGCATGCAATGAAGCCTTCATCACAGGGACACACATGGCGATGAAGACTTTAGACTTTCACATTGTTACAAATACTACCTATGAGAGAACAGCAGGTACCTTCACACTACCCCCAAGACACACAAAAAAGCAGCACAGAATTACACTCTGGCAACTACTGCTTTAGTTAAGTAAAGAGCACCTAAGGAAAACAAAGGACAAAATAATGTGAAATGTGTTAATTTTTCAAATCAAAGACGTTTAGCTACACTTATTATGTAATTTGCTGCTTGAGCAGTTTAAGTGCAGTGTTGAACATCTACATGCAGTTTGCAGAATGCTTATATTTGGAGTGGCCAACATACATTTATCCTTATGGAAGATGACTAGAGATTACATGAAATCAGTTTCACCAGGGAGATACCATACAAGGAGTGAAGAACAACTGACTAGGTTAGCAACTTGAAGAAATGTTCTATACAGAAAAAACATGAAGTTCACTTATTCAAAGCATTAGACAAAACAGTTCCACAAGAGAAAGGAGAAATGAAAGCAATGCAACAGACTCCCTGAATCTTCAGGAAAATAAACAAAAGGATGGAATTTTCTTTCCTGTAGAGCTAGCAGGGATACGTTCGGTGAGATAAACCAGCCTTTGACAACAAAACACCCTCCAGATGGACACTGATGCATAGGCAAGACTCTCTGGTGCTCCTGTTGCACCATCTCTGCTCCCTGTGCTCACCTCCACTGGAGGATGGCAAAGCACAGGAGAGCTGGACAGACCCACGACGGGGATGCCTGGACAGTCTCAGGGGGTACAGCTGCCGAGGAATGCTGTGGGCAAAGATGACTTAGCAGGCTATCAGCATTTTTCAGAGCTGGAAGCACCCGTTGTCTTCATCCCACGCACCCCATGTTCACAATGTCATCTCCCACCGCGCAGTCTTACCTCAGAGAAACATCTAATAGAGAGCAAAATACAGTCACCTTTGCTTAAACTCAGGGCTCCTATTTCTCCATGGATTCACAGAATGCAACTTTTGCACTGTGCCCTTGTATAACACCTCAGGAATACATAGTCCAGAAAATCTGCCATAAGATGCAAGAAACCCAAACAATTTGCAGTTTATCTAAGACACTTCCAGGTTGCTGCTTCTCCACAGGACCTCAGAGTTGATCTCCCCAGGGAATTTTAATAGGCCAATTAAAAATTAAAAGAAAAAACCAACCAACCAACCAAAAAACCAACAAAACCTCCAACTACTCCTAACAGCCCTCGTGGTTAGGGCTCAAGCATTCAGCAGAGCAGACAGACACACTGCACAGCTTTATCTAACCTGCCATACAGAACGTACATTTTCTCTTTCCAGCTTTGATTCTGTTTCACCTCACCAGCCCCTCGCTTCTGCACCTGCACCCTCTTCAGCCCCTGGCCTAAAGCAATGCAGTGGGTCCCTGCCTCTCCGTTTCAGCTGTTATTTCTGAGCAGTGTTAATTCACAGCTTTGACCTCCTGGGAAGATGGCTGCCACCTCTTCCAACCCAGCTAAAACTTATCTCAGCACCATCCCTTCCATCATGCATTCAAAACCTACCTACAAAGACAGACGTAACATCGTGTAAATACTATCCTGTCTCTTCCCAGGCTCTACCCATTACACTTTAAAGGTCTTTCTCAGCATCCAGTGAAGGTAACGGGGGCGTCTGTCAAATTCAGATTATCTTAATCCAAAACATTCAGCTCAAGATTCTTTAAACTGGATTTCTGTCAGACTTTGCCAACTACGGCTACCATAATGCTAGGGCCAACAAGTATCTGACATCCGATCACTGTTGCATTTAGGGAACTGTTGCCTATAGTGCAATAACAGACTTGGCTGCATGAACAGATTCTCAAAAAAAACGGTTGCTACATGGAAGGGAAGGCAGCACAATTTTACTTTCACATCCTTAAGGTTACAATAAGATACTATTACATCTGCTATCTGTCGGTCCTACAATGAAATAGCCTGGCTTTCTTTTCTGTTCTTTGTGACTTCAGTATTCATACAGGCATCTTAACTCCACGTAGCTGGTCAAGAGGAAAGGCTATGAGACAGATGCACAAGAACAGCTTTGGAGTACAAAGCTCAGTGTAGGTGAATTACAGGGGCCTAAAGCCAAAGCTGTAGCTCTCAGTCTCCCTGCTCAGCCGCTGCGTAGCACTGACAGAGTCTGGATTCCAGGATGCCTGTTTTCTTTTCTTCGTGTAATGCTTTCAGCATGTTTCTGCGCATGCGGAGAAGTGCTCCTCCGGGCAAAGCAACCATTATCCCTCATCCAGGCCTGATGTGAGTCCAGAAAAGGTGCGTTACTTCCCTGTAACTGTATTTCTTCACAACACACAGCTTTATGATAAAAATTACAAGGTGCATTCCTGCAAGCACCATTGGCTGGTGCATTTCAGGCAGTATCACCACCGGTAACGGCCATGTTTCACGCCTGCTCTTCACAGGCAGTTTCAGCATCAATAAAAAAGAAAACCTGGCTTCTTTCTCTCTACCCTCCATTCCCAACAGGAAGATAAGCAAGTGGAGCTGAGGGGAAAGCGGTACATGGGGATAAACATCAACTTAACACATCTTAACAACAGTTTGGACATAAATAACTTTCTTCTTCTTCCGGTGACAGGCTACATATACATGCAGCGTGGAAGAATAGAAGTGAGACCTGCAAACGGATCTACAAGAAGGTCTCAGACACTTAAGGAAAGCAAAGGTAGGTGCATGTTTCCTCGAGAGGCAGCAGATCCACAGGCTTGGACAAGAGCATGGTGCTGATGAATGGTGCAGCAGGTGCCTGCCCAGTCTGAACTGCCCCTGGTAAATGCCCAGAGGGGTCTGACCAAAGGGGCTCACAGTGGAAGCAGATTTCTTTGTTAGCTGTTTAACAGCATCATTTCACATAGTCTGCAACTGTAGCGGCAACTAACCTGAGAAGAAACTGCGGAGACCTTTTAAGTATTTCAACAGCACCCATGATGAAGATGAGTTATCTGCTCACCCCTCCTCCAAAACATCTCATCTGGTCAATACGACAAGATAACATTTGCCCATCACCTAGCACTTGGACAGAACTGACATTGCTCAGGAGGGACGAGATTTCTGTAGAGTGGAGGGGAAAAGGGAATGAATTTTACAAGAAATCCTGTTGGAATGAAGTTTTGGGCAGGTTACCTTGAAATATCTCCCCTAAAGACCATTATACAGCAGATTGACTTATAAAGGCTTGCATTTCATTTATCTTCTGGCTGAAGCAATGTCTATATTAAATAGCTATTTAAGAAAATATAGAAACACTCCTGGGAGCAGCCTGCGATCTCATCTTTGCTGCTTTAAATATTTCCTCACAAGGATCATTCGTTCATTCCTTGGTGTAAAAGTCAAGCTTCAAGAAACTCAGGTTCAGAAATTTTTCTTCTTCCCTTTGCACGCAACCTTTATCAGGCCTGAAAGTCTCTAAAATTCCCTCCGGAAAAAGCCCACTCTAGCACGTGTACACACATGCCATCTTTAGATCTGGCAACAAAACCACCACACTGGCAAAAGGGAATACAAGCATATTCCCAGCAGCAGCACTAAGTATTCCCATATTCCTCTGTTGTTCTGTGTTTCTTCTTGATTTGCTGGTACATCTGGCACACGCAACCACCCACGTAACAGCGTGTTTCTGACAATTTTTAAAATTCACGTATTGCCTTTCTCAGCCAGTTAAAATAGACATGCTCTGTTTACCACAATGATGGAAAGACTGGAAATAGTGTCTAAAATAACAATACAACTTACCACAGACCTCTTGACCCAAAAAAATAAAGGTAGATTATCACCATCTAATAAATAACAGGGCCAATAACGTCCGAAACCTAAAAAATAAGCACAAAACTAGAAGAATAAATACTAGTGGTGAGAATAGAGTAGTTTACACCAATATCAGCCCTAAGAATTTTGCTTGGAACCCATGCAACAAATCAATCCATTAAAATGAACTTTTTCAGGCACTACTTGAACAAAATGTTTGCTGAAATTAGTGCCACCAGTTTTTTCTTCTTCACAACACAAGTTTATCAAATTGCAGTTAGGTCCAAAAGTAATCTTCTCTGTGCTATACCAATCCTCTTAATTCCCTGAGCAACTTAATACTTTTATTCAACAAAACAAATTTTAGACATTGTACTCCTTGTGCTTCTGTAGCCTAAGCCTGTTATACCTATATCAATCAGGTTAGCTTCTGGATATTTTTTCTTTAAAAATGTGATCAAATCATTGTTCTTTCCCTGCAGGACACAGTATGTGAAATGCATTAAGTCACAACAACGTAGTTGAACTTGCTTTTGTTATCACTCATGAAATATATAGATGAAAAATTTCTTTGATAGATAAATATAACTTTGAATTTTTATTCTATCGCTCAACTGATTTTTTTATAACATTCAAAAATCATGGCTTGCTTAGAAATAATTGCATGGAATAGTACTATATCTTTTATTTCCTCCAATGCAATGATACTGATATCTATATCCCAACACACAACTGTTCAGCTTGAGACTGAGACAAAGCTTGCAAAATATCTGTACCATCATTCATACAATCATATACAAAAAAAAATTGCCACTGCATCCTAGATACTTAAATGTTCATGTTAAGCAAACAAAACAATAGAATGCTATTTGAAGAAGATTCACAATATATCTAAAAATTGACCTTTGGCTTTTCTGAAAGGTAAATGAGCATGTTGTTCTGCTATTGGAAGTTAATGTTGGGTTTAGATTTGATGCATCCATTTAAGCATGCTGTAAAAAGAATGACACTAAACTTTACAGCCAGAAAATACCAGCCTAAATGAGACAGAGCGAGCCCCTAGCAGGCTAATAGACAATCTCTCATAGATACCAAAGAAAAAGCCACTGCCTAGTTGACAACCATCTTTGTGCATCCTGTAAGTCACACCATTGTTTCAGTCCAGTTACCTTTTCACAAGCATCCCTGCAAGAACCATAAATCTCAAATTCTGTTGCCATAATTGTTTCTAGTCTTGCACTCACCTCCTTTCCAAAGACCACCAGAATCCTCTGTGCTTCCCCTGCCATTGATTATATCCTAGCATTTCAAGAGATACAGTAAAAGAAGTAAGGAAAAGCCTCTGGCAAACACATTTGATAGCTCACTGAAGGAGATGTAGTACTGGAGAACTGCAGGCAGGTCACTTCTGATTTTCTATTTAATACAAGAAGAAGGAAAGAACTGGGGAACTTCAGACACTCAAACTTAAACTTGACTTCAAGCTGTGAAGAAGATGGAAACATTATATAGTATTTAAACCAATGTAATTAAAAAAAGGAGCAGTCAGCAGAGATACAGAGAAGGAAAGTCAGGTCTGACAAAGTTGCTTCTTTTAAAGGCAAAACTGAACTGGGAGATAAAGGTGAAACTAGGGACATAATTTATCTAGATTTAGGGTAAGCTTCAGGATTCTATATCATACACTGGATTAATTTACAAGGTCAGAAAGTACAGCACAAGGAAAGAACTACTGAAATGGATTAAAAATTGGCTTAAGGACAAGAAGCACAGAGTATCTTTAGAACATAGAAGAAATTTGACTTTACCGTCAGTGAAGCTTGTGATGTGGCAGTGAAATGAAATTGGCACATAATGTGTCTAGACACTATGCTTAAAAAAAAAAAAACAACCAACCAAACCCAAACCACACATTTCTTATTCATGTATTAAGGGTGACTTCAGTATCAGTAAGGCTTATAGTGCTGCAGTGCAATGAACAGTAATATTTACAGCTGCCCACCTTTCCAAATAATGAAACTCTTTCTTCTTCCCTTTGGTTAAAGAAAATGCCAACTATGAAGTCATTATGCCAAGTTTTAAGCGATGGATGTTTAAGTCTTAAATGAAAAAAATGTCTGTTTACTGCAGAACGGAAATACAACTATTTCTGTAAATAAAAGACATTACAGAACTTACCATTTATGTATTTTAATATTTTCATTGGTCTGTGAGTGATGACACACAATGTAGGGTCAATCTTAACTCACAATCACTGGTCATTCTATGTGTATCTGTGACAATGCTCTAAAGGCAAGGAAAAACATTCACCATGCCAAGATGCTGCTAAACACGGGAAAAACTTGCTATTTTCAATTTCTATGTCATAACTTTGGAGAAAGACTGATATGAAGAAACATTTTATTCACGTATAGAAAAGGGTTCGGTTTTCCTGCACCCTTTTTTTTCCTCTCCTTATTCACAAACACAAAACCCATGTCTGCACTCAGATTTTCAATTCTACATCCTCTCATCACTGTATTACACACAAGATAGAAAAAAAGGCTGCCTCAAAGAGAACAGAAATTTCCAGACTATTTGGACTAGCTTTCGTGACAGTGATAAGCCAAGAGAAGTAATTCAATACTGAGTTCACATAAGGGATGAACATTTGAAAAGCCAATTTAAAAAACAGTTATTGCACTTAATACCTACAGGAGATGCACAGCAGTTCAACCGAACTACCGATTTTGAAGATTTCATCATTGTCAGGAAGTGGACTGAGCAACTATTTAATGAAAATACATTTCTTCCATTCTTTTTCTAATCTGTCACCATGAGTACAAAAACACTCTCATTTGTTCAGTTCATATTCTATTTTGAGGCAGAGCGATCACCCTGTTTCCCATTATAGCTGATACATCTCTACTATTCTGCAAGAACATCAGAGGATACTATCTTCAGTTACATTTCAAAAGAGAGAGACAAAAACAAAACAGTTCCAGAACAAGGGCAAAATATTTTTGGAAAATAATACTTGTCATGGGGGCTATATTTTATTTTCCACTTTGTACTCCGAGAAATATGAGAGAAAACACCAATATTTAGGAAGATGAGCTTTTTAACATGTAGGTTACTTTCTAGAGACCTATTCAATAGCAATCATCGTGAAGGTTTCTGAGTTCTCAACTGCTGCAGCCCAGACATACTTCAAACTAATGAGTCTTTATCGTGTTGACTAAACTAAATAAATAGGGCATTACTCTTTGTGCTGAAATCTCTATTTGCACCATTGTGAAATTTAGAAGAGCAAAGAATAAGCACAAATCCTCTTAAATGCAAGAAAATATGTTCTTTAAGATGCACTGGACAAGGGGAAAATTAGAGCTACCCTGAATAAAGATAACAAATAAAGGTCAACAGACGCATGGACCCAAGAGATCAAAACAGGATGAGAAGAATTGGAGGCTGACATTATTACAAAAACCTACTGAACATTGCAAACATGAAGTTTCTGAAGTGGTGAAAAAGTTAGATAATTCAGGACTTTTTAAATCTCAAAAAACACAGACTTTGGGCCATTTCTCTAACAGCAGTCCAGGAATTTCCAGTCCAGTGAGCCTCGATTGATACACATCTTCTCATTACCTGATAGCATTATGTTTTTCTGAAACTCGTAATAAAAGAACATCATAAGAAGAATTGTACTAGATCAGACCAATAATCCGTCCAGTGCAAAATCACGGTTGCAGCTGCAGCCAAAGACAGAAGCCTAGAGAGGAACGCGAGCAGCTCAGATTTCCCTGGATTTCTCTGTATTTCAATAGATTTTTCTTCCACAGGCCAGCCCTGGCTCTCTTTGAGCCCATGTCAACTTTCAGCCCCACATTGCTGCCTGTCAAAGCAGACAAACTATATTAGATGAAGAACAAGCTTATTTTGTCTGTTTTAAACTTGCCACCTGCTTGTTTCATTTGATAACTTCAAGCTCTTACATCACAGGAGACAGTGAACCATTGATTCCTCTTCACTCTCAGAATTGTGACACTATATTTTACAGGTGTCTATCATATCTTCTTCCTTCCTCACCTTATATGAAACTGCTTCAGTTCTGCTCTGTTGTTTTCGTGATAGAGACCAGAGTTGGGCACTGTGGCCAAGACACGTATACAGCCTAGATCTGTACAGTACCACAGTGACTTTTTCTCTGTTCTGTTCTTTTTCCTAATGATTTCTAATGTTCAATTTGCCTTTTTTTTTTGGACATCCACAGATCACTGAGCCAACCTTCACACTCAGTTATCAGTTACAATGCCAAGATCTCATTCCCAAATCAAGCCAGAACCCATCATTTTGTGTATAAGGCTAGGATGACCTTTTCTGACTTGTTTCACTTTATTTTTAAGCTATGCCTAATTTTAACACCCACTCATTTGGTCTTGCAAAGTCCTTCTGCAATTCTACAGTCAGTCCTCACCCTTACTACCAGAATAGTAGGGGTGGGGCAACAGCATCTATGCCAACCAGCTAATGAACCTGGCAAGGAGATGACAACCAACAACCAAGTGAGGAAGTGGTGGACCCAGGCTGGCCACCAAAGTCTGCAGGGTGATATGAGGAAGAGGGACCCCATAACCATAAAAGCAGGGCTGAAGGGGGACCACCTTCATACACACATAAATAAGGGAATGCCAACAGGACTGCATTATAGGTAAAGCCCTCATTAGAGTTTCTGGGAAGTCAGCATGACCATATGCCCACCCTGAAGTGACTATACACTAATGCACACATCATAGGAGCAGACTTTGGCCTAACTCAGGGATCTGCTTGGCGAGATCCCATTGGATATGGCCTTGGAGAGAAGCAGGGTGCAGGAGAACTGGTTGACTTTCAAAAAATCACCTTTGCCAAGTCCAAAAACGGTCCATCCTGACAAACAGCAAATCACGGAAAGTTGGCCTGCATAGATAGGCAAGGAGCTCCTGAGAAAACTCAAAGAAAGAAAGGAAGCCTGCAAGAATTGGAACCAGGGACAGGTGACGCAGGAGGACTATCAAAACACTGTCTGAGCATGCAGGTTAGTGTTAACGTGCAGGTTTAGAAAAGCCAAAGTCCACGTGGAACTGAATGGCAACAGGAAAGGCTTCTACAGGTTCAGCAGCAGCATAAGGAAGACTAGGGAAAATGTAGGCCTGCTGTTGAGTGTGGGTGACAGGGGACATGAAAAAGGCTGCCATATTCAATGTCATCATCTTCTCAGTCTCTACGGGTAAGACCTGCCTTCAGTAATCTCCATCCCCGAGACCCACGGAAAAGTCTGGAGCAAGGAAGATAGAGGAGGATCAGGTTAGGGATATATTTAAACAAACTGGTCATACACTCATCCAGGGGACCTAATGGGATGCACTCACACATGCTAAAGGAGCTGGCTGATGTCACTGCAAGACCCCTCTCTACTACATTGGTAAGGTTCATGGCAATTAAGAGGTTCCTGAGGTCTAGAAGAAAACAAATATCACTTCTGTATCTTCAAGAAAGGCAAGAAGCAAGATCCGGGGAACTACAGACCAGTCAACCTCACCCCAATGCCAGGGAAGGTCACGGTGGAGCAAATAATTCTAGGAACCATTTCCAAACATATGAAGGACAAGGAGGAGGTTGGGAGTCGTCACTGTGGGTTTACGCAGGGCAACTCATGCTCGATCACCCTGATAGGTCTCTACAATTAGAAGAATGGCTTGGTGGGTATGGGGAGAGCAGTGGATATTATTTATCTTGACATGAATAATGCTTTTGACACTGTCTCTATACGATCTCATAAACCAACTGGTGAAGTATTGACTAGATAGGTGGACAATGAGGTGGATTGAAAACTGGCTGAATTGCTGAGTACACAGTGTTCCAATCTCACAGCACGAAGCCCAGCTGGAGGTCAGTTAGCAGAGGCGTATCCAGGGGTCGATAGTGGTGCCACCACAGTTTAACATCTTTATTAATGACACGGTTGATGGGACCAAGTGCACCCTTAGCAAGTTTGCAGGTGATACAAAACTGGGAGAAGGGGCTGATTTGCCAGATGGGTGTGCTGCCATTCAGAGAGACCTTGACAGGATGCAGAAATACACAGATGGGAGTCTCATGAAGTTCAAAAAAAGGAAAATGTCAAGTCGTGCACCTGAGAAGAGAGAACCTCAGGCACCAGTAGACATTAGGGACCAACCAACTTGAAGGCAGCTTTGCAGAGCAGGACATGGGGGTCCTGGTGGATGAATTGAGCAAAATGCCCTTGCAGCAAACCTGTGTTGCATTAGGAAAAGTGCTGCCAGTGGGTTGAGTGCTCCTTAGCACTGGTGAGGCGCATCTGGAGTACTGGGACCAGTTCCGGGCAAAAAAAACCCAAAATACAAGTTACTGCATTTAAACGTAAGAAGAAACTCTTTTAATCTGAGAGCAGTCAAACACCAGACCAGGTTGCCCAGAGAGGCTGTGGAGTTTCCAGCCTTGGAGATACTCAACACCCTCCCCACCCCCAACCTGAGCAAGGGGGTTGGACTGGACAATCTCCAGAGATGCCCGCCAATCTTGGCAATTTTATGATTCTGTAATAGCTCAGGATCATAAGCAGCTTTTTTATTTCAGTATTTTAACCGTTGAGATCATTCCCAAGTTTCTTAAAAAGAAAAGGGCCCCAGCCTAGTGTTGTACTCGATGACCTATCTGCTTTCTAAAACTGATCAGTTAGCCTTGCCCTCTGCACCTGCTAGTGGTTGACAAAGCATCCTCACTGACTCTCCCTGTACTTCCATTCTGAACAGAAAACTGTCTTTGTTCAATGAATAGATCATACAAAACATGGCATATATACACTTTACTTTCTGCCTTCAAAGTGCATATTTGTCCACAGTTTGATCCTCAGACTGTTGCTGAAGCTATGCCTTCTTTTCCTGTAATGCAGTAAGTTTTCAACAGCCTTGAGAGCAATGGACAGGAGAGATCAATGAAGTTCCCAACAGAACAGAGAAACCAATTAACCTCCAGCACGAGTAGTAGGAGCACATCACTGCTGAGATCCATATCAGGGTAAATCGTGCACATTGCAAAGGGCTTAACTATACTGGAACACTGATACACACACTGGGAGCATCTCTTTGATCCAAACCACCTCCACCAGAAAGGAAAAGTGGCCTTTTCAGCTCACAGGCGGTTTCTTGGGATGGGCAGGAGAACAGGCACACAAATTCATGCCATGCCAGTACCACAACAGTATTCATGTAATCAAATGCATGCACCAGTGGATGTTACCTTACATTTGTAGCCAAGCTTCACAAACAATCTTCCTTCATTAACATGGAATTTGGTCTGGCTGATATGCAGGCTCAGTTTCTACACGCATGCTCAAAGCAAGTACAACTGACTTACTCAAACCTCCTGTGCCTAGTCACAGCCTATATAAAATGCCACAGCCAATTCAGCAGGGGAAAGCCTTCTAAAAGTGGGAAATCACACTCCATGCAAAGATTCAAGCCTGAAGAGTAAACAGAGTAGATATTACTGCTGGAAAGTTCAACACAACTTCTTGCAGAATGGGACGCCAAACTAATTTTCTTGTAACACTGGAATTTGAAACAGTCTGTTCAACTCTGACATGTGGCACTGACCTTCTGTTACCACCTAAACAACAAGGAAACGCAATCCCACTACAGAATTGTTTCTATGGTATTATCTGTCATGAGGTTAATGCTGGTCTGACTGAAGTACCACCTGGGGATAACAGATTTTTGAGACAGGTACATAAGATAAGGAAAACACTCTGTAAGGATATTCTTCAAAAGATTCTGCACAGCTGCAGCACAACGTTGAAGTACACTTCCGTTACTAACACTGTTGGGAAGGCACCAAAAAACCCAAGCAACTGTGACACAAACCGATTCTTTTTGTAAGAGCCTATTCCCCAAGAGCTGTAAAACTCTCAGATCCAAGGAAAAGTCTTATTAAAAAGTCAGGCTACAAATGTTATTTGAAGCTGGGAAACTCATTCCCCCTGCCTTTTTTTTTTTTTTTTTTTTAAAATCTAATTGGAGTTTTTATTGAGATGTCAATTTACATAATTCCTTCCCAATTTCCCAATGGCACAAATACAATCAAATACAACAGTCAGTGGTTTAAGAATTAACCATACAGGCTGTATGAAAACCTACTCTAAACTACATTATAAATTTAATTTCCCCAGTACAGAGGTGTCCATATGAGATTAACAAAACACTCCTCTATTTTTCTACCTCATGTTATAATATTCAAAGTATTTTTAGTCATTAATACAAGTATCCCAGTGCCATCAAAAATGGAAGAATCAATTCTTGCAAGAGAAATAAAATTCCTATCCTGATTTTGAGTCTGACATGCATGCACTTTCTTTACACTGGAGAAAATTTGAGGTATTAATTGTTCTAGGTAAATAACGTAGACTAGAGAGTCTACTAGTCAACCATAAAGTGAAAAGGCATGCTTATACTTCATTAGCCTCGAAATACTTCCGAGTCTTTTTTTCTGTTGCAACTCCTATAGGTTTTATAGCAATCCAGAATGAACAAAATTCTTTATTCTTCCTTACGTACTGGATACCAACCCACTGCAATACTGATGTGTTGGAGAACCAAAGCCAACTTCTGGCATGTATTATCACCTGGTTATGCAGCAGTTGCTACGAAAACACTTTCCCTATGTCCTTTACTCTGTATTACCATTCATATTTTCAGTAGGACCTCCCTGGGTCTTAACAGACTTGACAAAATTTCTTTAATCATATTAAAAAACATGTCTATCTGTTTATTTAGAGGAGGATCAATTTTTGCTTTACAAGACACTGAAATAATCTAAGGGGTCATGATGTTTTTAAGCATTTTATAAAGCAAAAACTCTTTATGACTTGCTAGTGACAATTTCTCCCCCAAATCTCCACATACGCATTCTTTGGACTGGACTGACAATAGCCCTTGTGGTAGTGTAGCTCCTCATCCTCAGCCTACTCCGAAAGCCACACGAAGTCCCTATGAACTAAATTACCACTCAGCTTAAGTAATTTTATCAAAATCTGGTCTCTTACAGGTGTAGTAAATTCCTTTGTAGTGTAGCATTTCCATTCATTAGTATTTCATTGACTATGTAAGCACATCTAGCCTTCAGTAGTCCATCCACTTTGCAAATTGATTTTAATAGAACTGTCAAGTTAGATTTTGTCTGATTGATAAAGAACCTATGTTCAAATAGGAAAGGATCAAAGTGCAGCAATTTGATGAATTCTCCTATTTGTTTCATGATATACGTGCTTTAAAAAAAAAAGACTCACTGACACTTTTTAGAGCTAGTAACAAGAACTTAGTCTCATGTCTACAGTGCAGCGGTCATGTTTTTTTCCAGAAAGGTGATCAAAGCTATTGCCATTTTCTTCAAGCAGCTATATCCCCTTCTACAAGCAAAGAGGTATCAGAGGTGAAGTTAACTCTGTTGAGGACTAAACAGATTACATGCCTTCCTGGTACAAATCGTTGTCCTCTAGGTGGAAGATAGCTACCATGGCAACAATGCTAAGGAAATGTAGTTTTAATAGGTTTATTATTTTATTGAGAATCTCAGGAGATGTTTCACAGCAAGGCTACCGATCGAAGATGTAATTATTTCTTAGCTTTTGAGGTTGCTGAAAGTGTGCTCCCTCTCACTGTAACTTTGGTTTGACTTCTCTAGCAACTACCCTCTATAAAGCAGGACCGTCTGCTGCAGAAGAGACTGTTCTCTCTCCAAATTGTCTGCTCGCCAGAGACATGCAACTCTCTGCCTTTATGGACACAAACCTCCAAACGACACACATGTATTTATAAATAAAAGTTACTCCAAAAGTAGTAATTTATTTCAGAAAAGGAATTAGTATTACGGGGTGTGGTTTTGCATCTCACGAACGATCTTTTACAACAGAAGCAACAGTACATAAAGGGAAAGAACACTTATGATTCAGAATGTTCACAGCCTTACATATTTTGGGTCTGACAAAGACTGTATGTCCTGGTTTCAGCTGGGATAGAGTTAATTGTCTTCCTAGTAGCTGGTACAGTGCTATGTTTTGAGTTCAGTATGTGAAGAATGTTGATAACACTGATGTTTTCAGTTGTTGCTCAGTAGTGTTTAGACTATAGTCAAGGATTTTTCAGCTTCTCAAGCCCAGCCAGCAAGAAAGCTGGAGGGGCACAAGAAGTTGGCCCAGGACACAGCCAGGGCAGCTGACCCAAAGTGGCCAAAGGGGTATTCCATATCGTGTGATGTCACATCTAGTGTATAAACTGGGGGGAGTGGGGGTGGGGGATCGCTGCTCAGGGACTAACTGGGTGTCGGTCGGCGGGTGGTGAGCAATTGCACTGCGCATCATTTGTACATTCCAATCCTTTTATTATTGCTGTTGTCATTTTATTAGTGTTATCATTATCATTATTAGTTTCTTCTTTTCTGTTCTATTAAGCTGTTCTTATCTCAACCCAGGAGTTTTACTTCTTTTCCCGATTTTCTCCCCCATCCCACTGGGTGGAGGGGGAGTGAGTGAGCGGCTGCGTGGTGCTTAGTTGCTGGCTGGGGTTAAACCACGACACTGTATTTTTAGTTACAGTGTTATTAACACTGGAAAGCCCCTTCAGTTTAAAGCCTCTAAATCCACATGCTTATTGTCACAGCCTTGCAGTTGCCACGTGGAAATTTCAATGGGACACACACACACAAAACCCATGTTCTTTTGTAAAAGCCTCTGTTGCTTTGCAGGGAATGGAAGTGACAGGAGCTTCCCTAGGAGGGCCAACTAGTTTGCCTCCTTGCTTATCATCAAATATCTTCTGGAGATAGCAGGGAGGCTGAAAACCAGCGTTTCTTATTAAGAAGTTTAGCTTTTTCCATTCTCTACTTATTTGAGAATTCAACATTTATCAGCGATGCCTTTTTTATACCACAGATGAGTGCACCAATTTCCTGTCGGCCTTACTTCACGCATTCTAATATTCATGTATTGACTTAACCACCTTTTCCATTTCACTGTTTTCCATAATATTTTGGCAGAAAAAAAATTGATCCCCTGATAACAGAGGGAATATTTTAAAGATTAAATTTAGTGAGTCCTGCAAAAATAGCAGATTTTCTGTTTAAAGGGAAACATCACACATTGCACCCCTCCAGATAAAATAGAATCAGATTCAACAATTTCAACACTGCAAGAAATGCAAACTTGAGAACGTGCAACACAAGAATGTGAAGATCTGATTCAATACAAGCCTGAGACATTATATCAGTTCAAAAGGTCCCTGAACAACACAGCATTAAGACTTTTATTATTCTAGCAGGTGGCATGTTATCATTCTTACAGTCTAATAATTTTCCTTATTATCCCCTTGTCTGCACATATAACACAGCAATATGAACCTAATAATACCTATAAACATTTCCATTAACAACAGAGCTTGCTATTTAGGCACACATAAGGTGGTACCAGACTAATGTAATTGATTTTTTTAACTGATGTATTATGCTACTGTATATGGCTGCTGAATTTTGACAATAACGAAACCAAACAAAGTGCTACAAGCTTTGACCTGTAACAACTTAGCATATTTATTTAGACATTAACCCACCTAAGTTTCTTCATCTGTCCTAGTGACAGCAGAACTCCGCAACAGGAGGTAAGCTCAGAAATAGATTATTATAAAAGCATCCAATCACAAATTATTTCACTCTAAGCATATACAAGTTTTGTACTTTGATGCACACACAATCAGCTGAGGTAGGAAATTAACACAAGTATTTAAAAAGGTGCCGAGCTATTCAAAATTCCTATAAGCTGCAATTTTGTTTCATCTTCTGTCATACTATACTCACTGTTATATTCCTCAGAAGGTACAGAAAGGACCTGTATATTAATAAATTTATTACCATCTTCCCAGAGAAATTGCTGCCTTGAGATGTACAGAGGGAGCCTGCAAATCTGTCCCTAACTCTCCTGTGCTTAATAAATGCTCAGAGTTAGCATAAAAAAAGAATTCCTACAAGTTACACAAGCACTAGCTTCAGTCAGCTTTTGCATGGCCACGCACAGGCACAGACACAGTTGGGGACCCAGGTCACTCTGTCACACCATATTTGTATATGTTCCTTCATCCCTCCTTATTTCAAGAGCAGAAATGCGTATCATTGCTCCCCCCACTCCCAAATGTTTGAAAGATTGAGTTTTGCTTCTGCTCTGAAAGAAAAAAAGAACAAAATCCTACTCAGATTTTCCCTGAGGAATAGCAAGCATTTTAGTCTGACTGCATGACAGGACAAAAGCATCGAGGCTGCGAGCTAGCAAAACTATGGCACATGATTTCGAAGAGGTTCATAGGCCGATACAGAAGGAGCTGCTCTTGCCAAGAGGACTGCCTGCTGCCAGTGCCACCATTAATACCCCCCAAAAATTAGGGCGGGTAACAGAGGCAAATAAATAATTCTTACCATATGAGTGCAACCCTTGTATTTAGAAATAGATTAAACAATGCTAACAAACAGCAGGAGCTTTATGACATCCCTGCGTTAAAACACGCTGCAGTTTGGAAAGCCCACTCTTCATTCTGCATGAAACACACTGATAAATACACAAGTTATCTACTACTTTAAAATAGTCTACTATGATTCCTTTCTCTTTTACTGTCTCCTCTTTTTACCAACAAATACAGCAAAACCTATACAATTTTCTGTGTCATTACACAACAGCTTTAGGGACAACTCCAGACTGTCTCCAAAAGAACCAGATCTAACTCTGCTCTATTCTCACTTGAGACCGTCATCTTTACTGAACTGACTTTTGCAGTCCATTGACACAAATTTCACCTGCAGCAAACCTTACGGTTTTGTACAATTTTGCTGAAAGTAAAATTAATAGCTTACTACATTTAACAAGTTTAGCAATTAAACACTGATAACACCACCTCCTATTCTTTTCTCTTAATCCTCAAATTGGCAAAGGAACAATTACTGAAAATATTCTATACTTGCAAAACTCGGTAACCAGATGAAGATACATTTAGAGATTTTCTGTAAAAGACACATTCTTCACAACTAACTGATACGTGCTTTGATCACTTGGCTCAGTTAAGAAAAACTGCAGACTGTTACCAAGTCAGACTGTAAAATTAAGGACAAAGCAGTATGTACAAAAGAGGAAGGAAGCCAACTCCCCTTATCAATGGTAGGATTTGAAAAGACCAACCCCACAGAAGTGGTTTATGCTTCTTCCCAGCAATAGCAGCTGAATGTGATCAGCACTAGCTATGTTTCAGAAGCTTTCTTTTTATTCAGTAGCAGCGCTCTGGAGTGAGCTTCCTTTTTTTTAATCATCCCTGAACAAAAAAAAAAACAAAAAACCCCCAACCAACCAAAAAAAACCCTATGCAAAAAGTGCTACAAGATGTGATGATTTTTTGTTCTCCTTGCTCACAATATTCAGTACTCAGACAATTCTTTGAATCTGTATGATTCTCTAGCATGTGAACTGGAGAAAACATGAAATATAAAACAAATGCATTCTCAGGACAACTGAGTTGGTAAAAAACAAATGTACAAGTGGTACTTAGTTTGTTTATACAATATCAATATAACATGAAATGTTAGAACTCTACCACGATTCATTCCCTTTTAAAAAATACTTCAGACCCTTCTTCCCTGTGACAGTGCTAAATGATGCCTGACAGGCTAAAAAATAAAAAAGAAAAATGCAGAGAAGACAAGTAAGCCCACCCCACATTTTCTCTAGAGCTTTTTGTTACTATGCAGTTTTCAAAAGCATATGGGAATACGAATTCAGTCAAACTTACCTTAATAACCAAGTCAAACTTCTGGTGTAAATCCCTATTTATTGGCTTTAGAAGTGTCAGTACAGCTGTTGTAAGATTCATATGGAAATACTGTGGATAATCCTCAGGAGTACCTGTAAAAAAAAAAAAAAAAAAAGACATTGAGGTTTGAACAAATGCTGTTTCTGAAACTTGTAGTTAAACAATATATTTATTTTACTCTTTAGTCATCAAACGAACAAAAACTAATCCTGCTATTATAAGGATAAAATATTGCATCACGTGTACATGGAGCTTAAGGACACTACTAACATTATGCGTTTAATATTATCATTATTTCCTTGCTCTCCCTAACCACGAAGAATCTTCTCAACTGGGAATCCCTAAGTACTTGATAACAACAGGAGCGACTTCTCAGCTTCCAGGAGTTACGTATAAATCTAATCAGATAAGCGGACGTACAGAGAGATGAGCTTTCACCGCAATTCATCTTCCACTTCTATCCACTGCATTCCTGAAACTCAACTTGCTGAACATACACCACCGAGATTTTCTCTCTCCAGCTTTGAAGTATGCTTCCCCTGAGGTATTGCTGGACATACGCTGACATTAGTCACAAAGCAAAGAACACTATGAACCATTTTTTGAGTGCCACACTTAAACAAAGAAAATCCACAATGAAGTGATGTGACAAAGGTGTTACCTCTAAGTTCAAGATAGCCATGTTATTGTTCACAGATGATGCCCTGACATTTGCAATTTAAAATGTACATCTTAAATACCTTGGCTCTTGTAGCCCTCTGTTGCACCTATGGGCAAGCTCTTTAATGCATTATTAATAACATATACATAAGTAATAACTATTAATAACATATACATAAGTAATAACAACAGATATGTTATTTTAGAAATCCTTCTACAAAAAGAAGTTTCTCATCAGGGAGGAAGCACCAGACGAAACCTCATCTAACAGCTTCCATTTATTGTCAGCAGTAAGTAGTGTCTTCATGGCTGTGGGTTTCCAGGTTACTCTCCAACCCAGTCAAAACAGAAGCAGTCACAGCCTGAACAGATTTGCAAACTCATGGAGATAACAGCAAGGGCTATGCAAAGGATGGAGCCAGCCATGACCTTGCTGTGCCTGGCCCCTAGGCTAGCCAGCAAGGCAGCTGCAGCCCAAAACCCTTCCCATGGTACTGTGCTCAAGCCAAAAGGCTCTAGCAGCATAGCCTGACGCAGAGGAGGTAAGAATTAAGCTACCGTAGTTTTGAGCCACAGGATTCTCAAAGGAAGTATACAAAAAAGCAGCAATGGTGGAGCATTAATTGCCAGGGCAGGAAGAATACTTTGGGATACTGTTCAGCAAGTCTCTCTCCTATCAGGGAACAGAGGCTGTATCTTTTTTTTTAAAGACAAAGGGACGTTCTCTCCTCAATTGCATGGCAGAAAGCTGTATCCACTTTCTCCAGTCTCTTTGTCTCATCCTAGTTTGTTTTGGTTTAACTGTCTGACTTTCTCTGAGCCAGGCTGACTCTCAGCTGGGGAGATGTGAGAGCACAAATCTGAACAGAGTAGGGGCTCAGAAAGCCAAAGCGTTTAGAAACAGCACGAACTCTGGCATCTCACAGCTTATCAGTATTACTAAAGGTATCCGAAGAAACCAAAATACTGATTACAAGTCTAAGATCTCGAGTCATTTTAGGTCTAGCAATAGTCCTGTGTAGCAGCTGAGAGGCAGAAAGCACTCCTGGCTGATGGTAGAAACGCCCCAGTAAGTCCTCTGAGCCCCTGAGTTACGGTATCTTAAAGCAGCCATGAGAGCAGGACAAATATTGCTGTGCCAAATCCTCAATCCAGTCTAAGAGGGCATAAGATTCAACACACAAAAAAGACCACTTTCCTGATAAATGATGGTATTATCTGCTCACCTTTCAAGGGGAATGATTAGAAACTGCTTTTAGAAAGCCAGTAGCTATCCCAGGAGATAGATTACTGTCCGAACTCATGTGCAATAATTTGATTTGCAACTCATCAAACGACAACCATTTGCTAGATATACATATGTATTGTGTGTGTATATACACACACACACTGTACATACTCTGTGACTATCTCTGTATACATGTATGCCACAGACCCAGAGAGTAGTAACAGGAAGAACCGCTATGGATTATTTTTTCCTATTACACCACCTATATAAATGCAGAGTTTCTAGCTCCAAGTCCTGTGTCCCCCTGCCCCGCCTTTTAATTTCAACTTTTAATTAATTGATCCAATTTTTTAAGAACACTAGGCATCCAGCAGGTGCTCCAAGCTTTTGGCAGATAACAGATTGCTGTAGTCTTAGGAGGCTGCACATCACAAGGGCTGACGCTGCAGCTAAGAAAAAACAAGAGATTAAGGACTAAATGCAAAAGCACCAAGAAAGTAGAAAACAAGAGGTTCCCTGAAGGAGAACAAATAAATAGGGGAGGATAGAGACAGCTGTAAGAGGCACAAAGCCACCTACAGTAGGGAAGATGAAGCTAATAGTATCTAAGAATCGGGGGGGGGGGGGGGGGGGGCGGGGACGACACCCCAAAAAACCAAACAGGTAAAAGAGGAAAAGACAGCAAGGAGGACAATCGGGAAAGTAAAAAATTAGAGTATAACAGAGCTGGATTGCCTGAATCTTAAGTGATGATGCCTGCTCAGCTGCTGCCTACCACAAGAAGGGTCCAGGATAACTTAAAATCTGAATGTAAAGTTTTCCAGGAACAGAGAAATCTGCTTCTGCACGCACAAAAATATTTGTATTTTGACAGAGCAGAGCAACCCTCAGTGCACAAAGTTGCCTGATCTGCTTCCAGAAAGGAGGAGTTTCCTACTGCAACTGTAACTATGTGTCTTCAAAATGTGTCGCCTGCATGTTACAGATAAGCACTACTGGCTGGAGAACTGTTCACGCCAGCCCAACACTGCCAGTCTCTCACAAGTCCAACCTGCAAGAAGATTAATCCAGAAAAAGCAGAGAGGTCTAAAAGCTCTATGGATGAGCTCTGAGGCTCCTTCCCCCAGAAATTAAGCTGGTCTGTGTGTTTGGAGAGGTCTAGGATATCAAAAAGTGGCAGGCCAGCATGCACCAGTGGGTCCATAAGGACCCTTGAGAAAGGAGGACAGCACTTGAAGGGTGGCACGTGCTTTCTTTTCCGTAGATGAGATTGCACCATCCACACCAAAAATGAACTTTGAGTACTCAACAGACCTCTGGTTACACTCTTTTGGCCCAGGCAAGAGAAGCAGCGAGCTGACAGCCCAGGAGGGAACACGATCTCTTCTACTATGATGATCTTTTTACAGGTGAAGAGCACAAGGTAAAGAGCACTCTTAGGTTTGCTTTTCTTGAAGCAAGAGGAGGGCTTTTGTGGGCACGTTGCCTGCCAGGCAAATGCATCAAGGAGCTCACAGCACTGGAAAGAAACCCCCAAAAATGTTGTGGTGCTTTTTTTGGCTCTTCATTTAAATAGCAAACAAATAGAACACTTGATTGTCCAAAATCGACAGCAGAAATCAGAGACAGTTCCAAGGTCAAAACCGGAAGAATGATATAAAGGAAAAATTGACTCTTCCCAAGGACCAGCACCAGAGAAAAGAAACCCTTAAAACTACCAGTAAAAATAGCTAAGGGAAACCTTTAAACAGGGCTGAACAGTAAATGCAAGAGTAGCACAGGGCTGTGATGCAGTCAGCACTAAGGAAGAAACGGGGTGAGATTGCCGATGAGAGAAGGTGAGCTGGCTTCTAACCCCTTTTCATTGCACACACACTACATGCAAAGGGAGGGGGCCCGCTTACACACTTCCGTACACCAGACACTGTGGTTCTATTGCAATGACCCAAATGTATTAACATTCCTGAAAGTCAAGGATTGGAGAAATTAGTGCTTTAAAAAAAAATTTCCAAACATCATGTTTCCAAATGTAAAGATACTGGGCATTGTATAAGAAATGAAATATTACAGTATGGCCCCAGTTCAAGCCTCTTCTCTGAAGTACTTCACTGTACTTTGGTAGGTAGTTCTTTCATCATGTACTTTAGCCAGTACTTTAAATAAAAGACAACAATCCCAGTAGTACTATGCTGTAAGTAGTTCTCTAATCTTAGGATGACCGTCAAGAATATTTAAGACCTTATCTTCTATTGTTTTATCAGTACCAATCCATAACTACTTGAACAAGTATATTCACACATCTTGATATATCCTTTGAGAGGACTGCACTCAGAGGTCAGAATGACAAAGAAAGCAGAAAATAATGGGCTAGTAACAAACTTGGGCTATTTATTTATTTTTCAAGTGCCTTACCCTCAAGTTACTTTTGTCTTCAGCAGTGCTATGCTCACATGAATGCATAACAAGACTTCCACAAGCATTTATCATCACCTCATTCAGTGAGTTCAACTCCTTTCCAATGAACTGCAGGGGGACCTGTTGTTGTTGGAACTGGTGAGGTTCACTCGTACCCTCCTCGGGAAAGATCACTAGATTTGGTGAAAGCAGCACTAAGGCATTTACCTGAACTCTTGAAAGGCTAGTTAGCTTGAAAGCCTGACAGGCAGAGATCTTTATGGGCACTTAAGGATGAGGTTAGTAAGCCAGATCAAGTAGAAGTGAGTTATCGCTGCAGTGATGCTGAGCTTCGTTAAAAGAAACGTGTCTTTACGGTAGATCCTAAAGACATTGAGAAAGATGCGCAGGTTTCATATATAACATCCATAGTGCCCCAAGCATCCGCCAGGACTTGACTTGTACAGGTGTGCAGTGAGAGGAGGAAAGCAGGGTAAAAGAACCACCAAATTAGAACTCAGTCAAATCAAAATTCAAAATCACTCCCATATTCAGCAAGTAGCTTGTTCTCTCATTCTATGGGCATAGTTCAGACCTTCCAGCATTTAAAAAAAAGACCTATCCAAAGATATAAAGAAGAACTACATTTAGATCTAAAGCAAGGGGGAAATCCACATAAGGAGAAGTACCTGCAAGGCCTATTTAGCTGTGAAACTACTATTTTTTGAGGTAAAGGCTAAAATACAAATAGCACTACATACTGGCAAAGATGAAGACTTAAAATCTAAGAAGAAATCCCTTTGAAGACCTTGACAAAAAGAAGGGAAAAAAAAAAAAAAAGAAAAAAGATAGCCTTTCCATTGAAAAATCCCCCAAACCCAAACCAAATCGCTATAATACATCTTTCTGAATTATTTCTTCTAGGTCAAAAGAGTCATTCAAATATTAAAAATATCACAAGTTAGTGAAACGCAATTTTTAATAAGTTCACACACTTTGCAAGTTATGCAAGGAGCTTTGAAAAAAATTGACTAGATGTTGCACTAGTGCATAACTGTCAATAGCAGAATTTATAAATAAACCAAGTCAATTTTCAGACATAAAACCAGGTAGTATATTTGCACTACACGTATTTACAAATGTCTTTACAGTACAGTTTTGCTGGAGGAAGACTAGTTGACAGCAGCGTATCCCTTAGTCTGCCAGATTTGGATCCAGTTACAGCCTGAAGGAATCTAGCTTGCTTCATGACTATCCAAACAAAACCTGATTTCATTTCTTAGAGGACGCTGAAGTCTGCCATGCCGAGGCTCATCTGCCACGGCCACGGCCCTTGCCATAGACCTGGGAGTAGAGCCCCCTGGGAGCAGAGTCCTGGAAATGCCTCAACACCAGTCTCTTGGCACTGAGTGGGTTCAGGCTTCTTTATTTTGCACATGGAGCTCAGGACTTGCACATTCAGTACAATGGTACCTCTAAGGTAGTGATTCATTTGTACCCTCCTAAGATAGCTCTTAAAATGACAGACATATCAAACCATCAAACCTAACATTTTTCCCCTTTCACAACAAAACTATAACATACAAAAGCATCCTCTTTTTTTTTTTTAATGACAAGCAAAACTATGCAATCTGCTCATTAAAATCTTTGCTTCCACCTCTCCATGGGTGAGAAATCCGTGTAGCTGCAGTTTAACACACAGCAAGTGTGAAAAAGATGTGATTCCACAAAACACACAACTTTCAATTGCCACACTAGTCACAAGGCACAGAAATTACTACAACACCAGTCTCTGTACTTTGGGAAGAGCAGGACAGGTACAAGACTCCAACTGCAAACCACTGCCTTAGGCCTTTCCATCATCAAATCACACAAGCTAAGCAATTGGAAACAAATGCCAAACATGGGAAAGTAGCAGGTAAAAGTAATATGCAGCAGAATACAAGACATGCCCGAGCAAAGTGGCTATTCTCTGAACTCTTTCTAGAACTGCATTCCTCTCTGGCCAGAAAACAGCATAGTCAACTAAACAAACATTAAATTACAAGGGAAAGCATGCAAGCTCACAGGCAGCAAAACTAAGGGTGGATGCAGTAAAACCCTTTAAGTTGCTCTGTGCCAGAAGAGTTTTGGAATGAAACCTGCTCTAATTGCCTTTCTTTAGCATCTTTTACGGTGCCTTTGCACCAGTGAATGAAAAAAAATGCATTGCAGCATAGCTATGAGCACAGACAAGTCTCTCTCCTTTTCCTTGCCGTGTTGCTCCATTTGCTAAACCAGACAATTCTGCATCTAATCTGAATAAATAATAACAATGCAACCATCTGAAATAAGCTTCTAAATTGAAATTAAACATAAATAGGTAGAACGATTTCAAACATCCCACTAACCACAATATAAATTTTTATTAGGTTTCCGCTTTCCCAGTCAATCTTTTTCTGGCTGGTCATAATAAAGTGACTGATTGTGAGTGATAGCAAGAGTAGCAGACACCAACCAACTAGGATGGAATAGAGGATGCCCGGTCGATCAGAAGGAGGCTGGATGTTTCGGTCCTGATCTATGGCTTGTATGGGTGGAGTGACACTGATGGGATTCACGTGTGCCTGAAATGAAAAATCAGACAGATTTGAAACAGAAAAATTAGAAAGCCAGTAGGCAGATCTTTAGATTTGACAGAAAAACATCCCACTGAAAAGGATATTTGCTGAAACTGTAGGAGAAAAAGTACTCATATTTAAGAATAGTTACAGCACATGTCCCTTTTGAAATCAAAATTGAGTAGGCAACATACATATTTCCACAGCAATCTGCTTTCTTTTAGATACATTTTACACTATAATAGTATCTTCAAGGAAAGGAAGCTCACAAATGTTCAAGCAAAGGCTTGACTATGCTTCCATAAATAGTCTCTTGAATCAGACATTTCAGATACCATCATAGCAGTGAAATACAGCAAATGCTTTAAAAAAGGAAATAAAAACAAATTGAATTTGAGAATCATTAGGAGCTAGAGTGGCTGTGATACATGAATACATACTGCAAAAGAAATTCAAGCCAAGGTACAGACATTTCAAGGATAGGTACATTTGAGAAGTTTGGATGGACGTTGCAATAATTCATACCACCATTCAGAAGTGATCTCACGTGCCAAACATAGAAGCAGAAAACCAGAAAAGCATTTGCAGGCCTTCATCTTGTTCAGTATTTGTATGCCCATTTCTTTACCTACCAACTTAATAGCATTCCTGTACCTACTAATAGCACTTAGCCCTTGCTGTTGCTTTGAATGTTTTCTGAAGTTTTCCTGCGCCAAGAGAGTCTCCAGTGGTAAACCAGAGCTGCCATTCCCAACTCTAAACAAACAGTTTCAGTAACCTTGGCTGCTTAACCAACTAGAAATGTAGCTACTCCATGAATGTATGTGCACCGGTCTTTTCCATCCCCTTCTTAGAACTTCTTCTTGCATGGCAGAAATGTTTAATAACCTCTATGAAAAACCAGACGCCTTTTTTCCGCATACGACTAATCCTGGCAGCCTTTGCTTTGGAAACCTCTAACGCTCCGTGTTCTGCAAGAGGGAACTTGAAAGTTAGTGTAGGAATAGGAATGAGACAAGTCCACACTTGGCCAGGTTTTGGCACAGCCCTTAGAAATCCTCCTGCTGAGATTTGGAAGAAATCTGCAAGAGCTTTAGCGATGCCTGTCAATAAACGTAGAGGGAAAAGAGGTGAGCCAGGAGGAAGAGACAGGACAGGAATGAATGCAAGGCAGTTTGCAAGAGAGGAGAGTTAACAGTCTCTCCGGTAATTTTGGATACATAGCCACATGGTCATCTGCAATAACACAAGCTATTCTGCCCACCGTTTGTCCACCCAGAAGTCATTTCTTAAAGGTTACTGAGGTCCGATGAGGCTTTTCCCGGCTCATGAGCCAGGGCTTGCAGCCACACATGGTTACACAGCTCTCGGCTTTGAGTGCAGAGCATCTGCCTACCAACACGGGACTGGTACCTCCTCATTTTGCCTCTCTGCTCATGGCTTTTTCCACAGTTCCCAATGAGCAGGCAAGGTCCTTTGTCACACGCCTGTTTCCTCTTTTGACTCTTTAAAAAATTAAACTCTTAAAAGTGTAATGAGGAAGACGAGCTCAAAATAGGCATAAAGACAGAGAGAAGAAGATATATTTGACATATGTTTGAATTTTTAAAATGCCTTAGGACTGCATAAAAGTTACATGCTGAGAGATAAGATTATGCATAAAACTGTCCAAGACTAAAATGCTATTTTAAAATTTACAGATCAGTTGAAGCACTCTCAGACCGATCTACATCATAGTTAAAAACATCCCCACATCAACAACAGTCTCATTTGCTAAGGCTGGCTAGGCTTTAAACTCACCGTTACAATATTGCAGGCCAAGCTGAAAGATCGGAGTCTATGCTAGAGTAACAGCGATGGATCCAGCCTTGTCAATAATGAGCTGTCAGCTGTACCCAACTGCCGAAACTAGACTAAAATAATAATTGTTGGATACATAACTCCGAAAGCAAGGACACGTGCTTTACTTTCCAATTTAAGGAGAAGCTCGAGAGTAGCATTTAGGAAAACTGCATTTGAAATTAAACGGATGCTACTTGTACAATAGATATTTTATCCCACACTGCCACCATTACAGACTCCTCAGAACCAAAGCAATCAATTTAACAGAACCAAGTTGTATAAGAAAATGAAGAAGTATTAGTAAACCAAGAATGAAATGTGAAATCCATTTAAATTTTTATTCCATATAAGTTGTCTTTCTAAGTACCGTACACACCCTGAAATGGGCTGCTCAGAAACTAGAAAATATCATGCAACAAGATCAGCCGCAATCCACTGAAATGTTTAGGGATAATTTAAAGCTGTTTTGAGCTAAATAGGCCGATGTGCCTTGAAGCAAAGCTAAAGGTACTTTCATATTGTTTTAATGATACATAGATAATGCAAGTATCTTTTTCATTTAAACTTAAACTAGAACTATGAAAACATAACTGCACAAAGAAGCAGCCATTAAGTATGTTAAGAAATTTGTAAAAGCACGCATAGCATCATTTCAGAAGGTGTACATATACTTTTTATGAAAAATAATGATTTTAAAAATTTGTAATCAAAACATGCTTTGATCAATAGCAGTAATAACTATGATTATTACATAGGGATATTTCTTTCTTTCCTGAGCACTTTAAAATGTACAAGACACAAACAGGTGCTCACACCATCCCCCAGGTCCCACTGACATGGTGCTGCTCAGCAGCAAAGCTGTCGGGGCTCATGGGGTGCAAGGCAGCTCCCTGGAGCCCATCTCACTGAGACGGGGCCCCAGTCCTGCCCCCGCAAACTGTTCTGCATATCCCAGTTAGAAGTTACTGCCAGAGACCAGCAGACCACAACGATACAATACCCACCACCGTCCTGACAAGGAGGTTCAGAGAACAGATGAGGCTTTGCTCAGCCCTTTGAGAGAGAGGACACAGTCACGTACAGATAAAAGGTGGCTCCTGACTTAAGCAGAGGAGATAGTGCCTCCTCACAGCCCTGCAGAGTGGGCAAACGTTACAAAATAGGGTCTGCGACAGCCACCATTGTGTACTAGATCCAACATCCTTGCAAAAGAAAAAAAAAAAACCCTATTACTGTTGTCCTCGGCCTGAAAGGAAAGCTTCATAAAAAGATGGAAACTCATTAAAAGAAAGGGAAAACTTTACTGAGAGAGTGAAATGTTTGCAGTGCCCATGACTGCTTAAGGACACTCTGTTGGAGGCAAAGAAAAAGCACATGGGGCTCTTATTGAGACAGGCTTGAGAAAGGGCAAGGCAAGTCAGCACAGCTACGCAGCAGTGCAGGGAAGGTTACTTCGAATAAATAGGCGGCCTTCAAAAACCAGCCACTTCCAAATGAAGAACATAAAAGCATTCACAAGCTCTGGCAGAAGCAAGTGATTAAAAAACAAACAAACAAACAAGGAGATCCTGTCAGTTCTAGGCTAAAATATCCAGTCATTTATTTACTTTTCCCGATTAGGGAAGAGATCTCATAGTTATTGGTTTTGGCATTAATAGACTTCAAGTGCTTCAATATAGCAGAATACACCATCAGGCATGCCAAAAAAAAAGAACCCAAACCCCAACTTGCAAACATTATCACAAGTATTAATAAATCTAAAAAAATAAATCCTTCAAACAGAACTGTGACAGGAAGCTTGCCAGGGAGTCTGCAGGGCCAAGAGATGATCAAGGGAAAAAAATAAAAAAAATAAAAAAAAAGCTCAGAGAGAATAAGGTAGTAGCACAAAACCTCATTTTTTTTCCTTCTTTTGTGTTCGCCTTGAAAGGACTCAGATGGGTCCCCATGCCAGCACCCTCTCCATGCAGGACGCCTTGCAGGTTCCACCAGAAATCATAGTTCAGAGGCATTAGGGACTGTTTGAACAAGCTAAATGAAGAGTAACACAAGGCCAAGAACAGGCGGGTTTCTATAGGAAGGCAAGAGTGAGTCATATGAACTTGCTGTGCTAGGTAACCTCCTGCTTATAAGTGCTTCAGGACCTGAGGAACAGCAGGTGGCAAACATAACACCAAAATTAGAAGGGTCCCAGGGTGACCCAGGGGAATACCACCATAAAGTCTGAGGCTTGTACCAGCAAAAATTAGCAGATGATATAATAATAGTCTGAGCAAACACATAAATAAATACAATACACCAGGGAAAGTCTGGTTTTCTGCAAAGGGAAATGCAGCCTCTCAAACTTACTGTGGTTCCCTGCAGGAATCACCGGCACATGGATGCCACAATACCATCTGATATAGCACGTGTAGACTTCTAGCCAACTTTGACAAGCTCCGTTACAAAATGCTCTTAAGGAAATTTGGCCTCAACAGAAAACAAGTGAAGACCTGTGTATCCAGAAACCGTTAGGTTAAGAGACATGAGGCAGAGCAGGAGTAAGCTTTCAGTTCCCACAGGGAGAGAGGGGAGATCCACAGGGATCTGTGCTAGTACTGCAGCTGCTCAGCTCACTCCTACGTGACCTCAGAAACACAGGGGAGAGCACAGTTAAGAATAATTACAGATTATACTCAATTATTCAGAGTGGATGAGGGTCACCTGCAAAAGACTGCAGTTTTAAGCACTGAAGGCTGCATGCTTAATGAAGCGCCTTGAGTTTTTTCACATTTTCCTTGTATATATTCATTCCTCCTGTGAAAAGCCACGAACCAAAACTCTCAGCACTCTTACACAGAGAAAGCTATGTTTGGGAGGGTGAAGAGTCAAAATGATCCTCCTTTTCAATGAAATCAAACAAGACTTGACTGCTTAGGAGCTGTGAGGACAGAGCAGTAGGAATCTTTCCCTCAGCTCTTTTCAGTAGAAAGTTCTCTCATAATTCAATATGAAATGATCAGTGAATAATAAAATGTTTATTCACAAATGTCACAGAACAGTGCCATTCGCCTACCCCAGTCACCAAAAGATACACACTTCAAAAAGCAGCATCATTGAGTTTCTGTCATGGGAAAGATGGGAAAGAAGACTGGAAATTATCTGAAGTTACCGTTATAAAATCCAGAGGGCTAGAAAAGAAGAAGAATAAAAAAAAAAAACAAAACCAAACCACAACAGCAAATATTCATTCAAATGCTTTGCCTTAATGCATTTAATGTAGCTAGGAAACGCTTACATCAGTTTGCAATGCTCTTTTTATGTCCTGCTCTTTGACCCATGTGGTTAGCTAAAATTTGGCTGCAAATTGTTTCTGTTTAGAAGAGAAACCGGTAATGGAGCCAGGTCTGTTTTAAACAATCCTGTTTATTCAGTGGAAAGGCAAAAGCCACGTTTCCCTGGAGAGGAGAAAAACTGACCCTCCAGACACCAGGACTCCTGCTTACATCTTTGAACATACTTCAACCACAAAAAATCTTCTTGCTTTTATTCAGGACCTGACTACCACCACCATACCTGAGCCTGTCTCTGATGTTTCCTTCTCCACCTGCTTTTCTGTTTCAGCATACACACGTTTATAACGCAGTGAAACTCTTTTCAGATGATATCTCTACTGCAAATGGTGACACATGGCGAGAATGCAGATGTCCAAGTAGGATAACAACATGATAATAAATATGATAGTACAAAAGTAATAATGACAGGCAGAAATTTCCCTATCTTTTCTTACTTGAAAAATATATTAAAAAATCTAAAGCAAAAGATCTCTACACTGCAAATCATTGACTAGTCCCAAAACTTGCAAAAGAAGCCATAAACCTCTGCATGCATTCATGCAAGAGTGTTTTAAGCTCCTACTAAGGACAGTGAGGAAAAAGAACAACTGTTGATTTCTTTATTAACATGGAGCTTAATAAATTTAGGATTGCAGTTGCATTCAATAATCCAAACAGTATCTCTAGGCATCTGTGTAAAAACATGCATTTTTTTCACCATCACATGGTGACTGAAATACAGCATGGAACAATTAAAAGGAAATTTACAATTGAGATGCAGAATATGCATTTTGTGCTTTCAAGCATAATAAAACAAAAGTGACTATTTTTAAAGTTACATTTTTTCCAAAGATTTGCATGTACATTATTTTATTGTAAAACATTTTAAGATGTCCATGACTGCCAGACTTTCAAGAGAAAGATATGTAAAATGTCATAAGTGTTAAATGTAATAATTCAATTATTTGATTAAAAACTGAAACTGGGGGTTTTGTCATCTTATACGGACACTTTTGATTGATTGTCAAATGACTGCCATCTGCTTCCACCTCCTTCCTTAGTTACAACTGTCCTCACCATTCTCCTCCCCTGAGATTTTTCTCATCCACTTTTTGAGGGTAAGACATTGCTTCTCAGCACTGCACAAAGTCTCTGGAAGATACCAGCTTGGACCTTGCATCTCTGGGAAAACACTGCTAATGGTTTAAAACCAGCATGTTGCCAAAAAACCCACAGAGGGTCATTTTTGCTAAATGATGATTAATGAGCAAGATAAAGAAAAGCAAGAGAAGATCAGCTTCAGGGAACTCATTTACCTGAATGAAGTACCTTTCTTTATATGATCACCTGGAGCTCATCTTCCTGATTTTTAAAGCCATGCAGGTCAGAAATACTCTACTTGAAGTTAATGAAATAAAAACCAGTTCAATCTCTTAGAAGTGAGAGCTGAACTTAATGCTGCATATCTACAGTTTTACCCAGATACCTCCCCAGAATACAGGGACTTCATGCATTATTGAACAGTACCTTTCAAGTGACTTAAAACTTCTCAGGTCAATAACTCGGTTCTCCCTTTATCTAACACTGTTCTCTCAGTATTGTCTGTTTGTTACTAAATAATTACATTAGAGTCATGAAATACCAGATCCTAACTGCAAGACTGAACAACAATTTAGGATTTCAAATTAGTTACCCATGCTGTATCACATACAGCGCCATTCTGAATTCAAGTTACCATGGACTTGTACAAGGCACTAATTCTATCAAGAGTTAAGTATTAAATGAGAAAGAAGGGGGGGCGGAGCACTGATTGGTGTTTGCTATGACTTAGAAGTTGAGAGGTTTTTGTTTGGTCTTTTTTCCAAGACAGAGGACCATAATAACTGTTGTGCAGGTGATACCAAGGACAGTTCTGCTTTAAAAAAAACAAAATTTCTACCTTTTCCATGGTCTACCTGAGATACAAAGCCAAATTTGCCAACCGTAGCTATTCATGAAGGACTTCTTCCTCTACTGAAGATAAGAAGGAAAAGGGAGGAAATGACACATTTTTAGAGTTAGAATAACAACATTATTCTCTGGACAGAGCTTTTCTTTTTTTTTCTTATTACCACAAAAATGATTGTGTTCTAGGAAAATGAAACACAGTTAACCTTACTGAAATAGGATGCTGCCTGGTTTTGAGCAGGTAATCTATTAGTAAGAACTGTCTTTTACATGATTGAAGACAACAGACCATGAACCAACCACAGGTTCACAAACTGGGGTGATGCTGATTTGATGATTCACAATCACTTCAGCTCCCTGCTGCCTGCCCTGAGATGCTGGAGTCAGCGGTCAGGGCCACTACACAGGCAGAAGTAAACATTACCAACTGCTGTAAAAGATAAAACCATATGAAAAGGAAGATTTCCTAAACTTTTGTTTGGATTCACCAAAGTGAGCTTCACACCCATCGCACTGCTCTGTCCATTAGCCTGCATGAAATCCACTAACAGAAGGGACTACACCTTTAGAATTTATTATTGTATTCAAACACGGTGAGACATTTTCTACCCACTAATTCACATAGAAGACTACATTACGACATACACAAATCTTGCTAGAAAATTTTAAAAAGGGAGGAACATCATGAAAATATGCATTACTCGAGGTTGACCAAAATAAGATACATCACAGTGCCTTGAGCAACAATTCACCAAAAAAAAGGAATGTTCACTTGCATTAATATTTCAATCTGCCAGTTCGTGGTGGCATTTCTTAGGCAGACACACAGTTAACTGACCTTTACCCAATATATGCATTACTAACATAGCTGTGAAAATCTGTCCTAAATCACAGTCTTGCCAAATAAATTGATATACTCCTAAAATCATTTCCTAACTCACAGTAAACCCTATTCAATGGCTCTAGGAGCACTAAGGCACTCATATACACATATACAATATGTTCCATGGAGGTATGCAGGACATCCGTAAGATGATTAATGTTGAACATTTAAGCATTTTCCCTAAGGAGTTCAATTGTCTAATATGGAACAATCTGAAACATCAGGCATTCTTCTCTGAGAATATAAGAGCATATATTCAATTGGGAAAAGAGCATACCTAATTCCTGAATACTAGCTTATTCTAATTTATTTAGATTCAGCAGATTATAATGTTCACTAATTTGAGGGGGGAGGTTAAGATACTTTTTCGTATCATGGCAATTAAGTATGTTGATCTGCATCAGCTCAACTGACAGCACTGCAACAGGGATTGCTTCCGACACTAGAAGGCCAATGGCATTCTGTCACTCGATTGGCAACACATTACAAAAAGTCATCTTTTTCCCTACATTTCCAAGTACTTCTCCCTTTCTCTTCTTCTGTCTTCACATTTACTAAATGTCACAGCAGCGACCCTCTCCCGCCTCCCTGACCCACACCCCCACCTGCACCCCCGCCGCCCCCCATCACTAACTGCAAGCAGACCCAATGGCCCTGCCCTCCCATTTTCCCAGCTGCCAGCAATCCCTGCTTCCACGCTGCCACTTCCAGACGATCAATCACTCCACCAGGCCTTGTGCTGCCTTCGTGTCAGGTGGCAGGCACCGACACCCCCAAGGAACACCAGTATTTTTACTGACTGGTAGCACCAAGTGTAGCTCGACTACAAAAATCGAGGCCGGGGACTTTTATGCTCAAGAACTCCCCTCTTTTCCCAAGCTGTGGGCATGAATCCATACCATCATCCACATTTCTAGCCAAGGACACAAGGAACTGAATTCTGCACCAATTAAGTGGCTCAATGATTTTTCAAGGAGGTAAGAGCAGAGTTCTGGGCCTCTCTGTTGTCAGGTTAAAATATATAAAAACAGTTTGACAAACCAGATTACATCACTGAAACACACAGGCTATTTCTTGTGTTTGACAATTTATAGTCTCTACTGCTTTGAACAAAACTAAGGAAGATGCACATAATGCTTTGCAACGTCGAAACTGTATGAACGTACAGATGCAGCATTCTTTTCCCACGTGTTTCTGTGTGTATCATGTTATTTTCTAGGAAGTGCTGAGAACTGTACAGTATTTTAGAATAATGACTTCTACTGACAACACAAAATATTCCAGAAGAAAACAATGCATTGCATTTAACCACCAGTTTTTCTTGGGTTTCTCTCACAGCATAAAGCAATACAGATACATGGGTTTTTATCAGAACAGGGTGGTCAATATTAGCAAAATTAGTTAACACAAGACATTTCAGGCTAGCATTTTAAACCCAGAGAAGTATTATTTTTTTCAACGTTCACAGTTAGGAACCTGTAACTGTGCCCAATGGACTTCAAATAAAGCCTGGAAGCCTTCAATGCACATCACTCTCATAGCTTAGCTGATGAATTTACCGACCAAGACAGCAGAACTCTCATCTCTATACAAACAAGGGTGAGAAGCTTTTTGCTGGATAGAAAATACTAGTAAAGGAACATACATTACTCCATGCTGACATCCAGAACCCCTTCAAAGGGAGCCCTATAATATTAAACCAACAGAGTTTTTGATGAATTGATGAATCATTATGGTTACACTCATTCTCCTTTTGCTTTCTTGAGAAACGTGTGAGGTTAGAATACAAGCTGTAAATCGGAAATTAGCTAAGTTACATCCATGCTGTGCAGAAATGTACTGTTGCCAACACACAGTACTAAAACAGCAGGAAAAATTGCAAAACTATTCCAACATCGTTTCTTGCTGCTGCTTCAGATGCTTTGCCAGTACAACAAGGGCTGTGACAAAACACTAATGAGCACAAATCCATCATCAAGTACTTGCATGTCAGTAAAATGCAGAAAATATTTCAACAGAGTTATCCAACCACAAGTAAAATAAATCCAAAAAGCAAGAAACACCCTAGAAAAGTATATTCAGCTGAAGATACTACCAAACCCTAGTCATTAGTCAAATTGAGTACATCATGTCAAATCTCCCATTTGCAGGATCTCGCCAATCTCCCTCTCTTCTTGCCTTCCTATTGATAGCTACAAGTGCCTACAGATGCTCCCTTTGATCAGTGAGCAAACACAGCGAGAGGAAGAGAGTTTGAAGAATTTCCCACTCTTTGAGGGCTAACAACATAAAAGACATACAGGAATACAGGGCAAATGGGCTTCTGACCCTCCTCTTTGGCACAATACAGAACACCAAACTTTTGGGCTAAGATCTCAACTGAAAGCCAATACAAAGAGAGAGGACGAAACCCCCAAGTATAGATTTAAAACACACTGTGAAGCTGAAAGAGAACAGAGAGTAAATCCTCTACAGAAAATTGTTCTGATCAAATTGTCACAGGAGCGAAATGGGTTTATACAGCAAAAATTCCATGCCTCAAAACTGCTCCCCAAGAAAAGGCAAACCTACATGAGGAAACCACCTCCTTCAAAATCTGCGTTGCTCAACCCTAGAGATTTGCAGCCAATTCACCTAATTGATACCTCCTGTTTACAACACTGTACATAAATCTGAAGGTTCATGCGCTGTCGAAATAATAGTTCTTACCACCAGATGATGTTGCAGAGTCTAACCAGACTGTGCAAAATGTCCACACTTGATATGAAAATGAAATATGAGCAGCATTCCTGGAGATTAGCTTTGCTGTGTAGCACTTCGGTGAAAGGGCATTTTTATCAATACCACTAAGTAAAACAGGAACTGTGTTTTAACAGTCCGCCCAGGGGAATCTAACTATTAAGAGCAGATAGTAAAAACTGGTATTATGAAATCACTGTTAAAAATTGTTCTGTTCAAACAAATGTATATGCAGAAAGTAATAATAGTAATAATGGCAGTTGATCTGCAAGTTTAAAATAAATCTAACTTACCTGTTTATTTATAAGAAATTCACCTTCATTTCTAAAAGCCACTGATAAAAAGCAACAGCAAATAATTTATGCAGTTGACACATGTGAACTAACTGCTCATGTCTTCTTTGGGGGAACAAAAAGTGTTTTACTACCTGATGGGAAAAACTAAGACACAAGATTGATTATTAAAAAGGAACCTACTTTCTAAATTCAGCACCATCATTGTCAAATAGCTTTTAGCACCTTATTTGATTGTTCAATATAATCCATAGTTGCTGTGTTCTTAGTTTTCTGTTGTGTCCAATGTTTATGCAGTTTACTAAAATGAAAATTGTAAAATTCAAATATCCTGACAGATCACGTTGTTAACAGACTAAGCTGTCAAAAAACACAATTCCTTTCATTTATTTGTAAAAACAAGCCATCTTTGACGGGGGGAAATATTTTGAAAAAGCAGCAAGATAGCATAATGAATCACAGCAAACAGAAAAATAGAGACTATTTTTATCAATGATGTCGTCCAAGAACAGCAGGTCCAAAATAGAATTGAATTTCATCAGGATCTGATCACAGTGCTTACTAAATTGCTTTTTCTGTATCTGACATGCTTTATAAGAAATGTCTCCAACAGAGTATCTGTGGTGTAGACTAAATGAAATGCATTATGCAATGGGCCTCCTGCCTTGGCACCCAGGTATAATCTCCTGTGCAATTCAGACAAAAGCAAGAATTCAATCTGGAGGTTCTACTTGTTCCAATCTGATGACTGTGATTAAAGAACAATAAACATTTCATTTTTGACTTTTCACTTTTTTCCATACAAACGATGAAGTCTATTTCCTTGATTATCTTTAAAATTCTTGATGGTAGGTTTCTTATTATCATGATTCCTGTTCAGGATTCAGAATGAGGCAGGAGAACAGCTGCAGAAAAGCAAGTTGTAAAACCCAAGACAAACACACCTACTTCTGCTTGACACAGAATCACAAAAAAGAAAATATTTGAAGATGAGTGTAACACTACTGTAATGACTTAAAGGTTTGTGGTTTTGGTTTTTTTTATTTCTTAGAGTAATATCATTACAATACAAAAGTCTGTGAAATATTAACGCCATTTTGTTTTCTTTTAAATGCATATTTCAGGGAAGAAAAAGGAATACAGTTGTCAGCTGTGTCAACAGTTACTAATTTCAGCTGAGTTTGCAAAACACTTAATCTTACTTGCTGCTATTAAGGAGAAGAGGCTGATAGCTTCTCTATGCCTTCAGAAAAATTAGCGACAACACAATATAATATACTCGAAAAGACATGAGAACTTACGATCAAAGGTATGATCAAAAGCAGGGCATAGCCTGAATAGATACAGACTCTGGCTTAGCAAGTACCTTTCAGCCTGGGGGGAAAAAAAAAAAAAAAAAAGGTCTGTAAAACTGTGTGTTACAGAGAGTGGGCATAGGATCAACTGCTCGCTGCCTCTTGCAAACAAGCAGCTCGGGAATGTCTAACAACACACAAATTACCTGTTGGCAGGCTCAAAATGCGCAAAATAAGAAGGATCTTCACCCAAATACAGTCATGCTATGGCGCTCCTTGCTACAGGTACCATAGGTGCTAAAAGTTTACCTTGGCTCAAAAATCAGGCAGGTTCACAGAACAAAAATAGTATCTCTACTATCAATTTTTAAGGCAGCACTTCTAATTGCAATGAGAATTCTTTGGGGAAGTATAACCAGTACCACTGGTGGGACCTTTCTTATATTAATTTGTATGAAACTAGACAAAAAAACCCATAACAAAACAGTAATTCATTTAAAATTAAAAAAAAAAAAAGTAAACATAGAAATGAATAGGTTAGTATTCCACCCAGATCCTTTGTCTCTTGACTGATTCATTCTATATACAGATTTTATTACAATAATGATATTGGTCTGGTTTTTTATTTACACATTTAGTATCTTCCTTCAGTGAACTTTGCTTTGGTAGAGCCATCTCATCACCTGGAGGAACAAGCAAGGTCAAAAGCCTCAAAGCGCAGCAAATTTCAGAAGTATTGAATCTGTAGTCAAGCAGTGTTCCCACTGGTCAGGCTGAAACAGTTTAACATTTGGGGTTAGCAAAACATCACTATGGACCACCACTCTCAGTTTTGAGAGAAACATTTACATTTTCTTTACTGATTTTTTGTTTGCCTTTTTTTTTTTTTTTTATACTTGCAACTAAATGGGCACTTTTCTAGTTCTGGCATGGGAACATCAGCTGCAACTACGTAACACCTGACTTTATTCAAACTGTATCCACCACTGTCCTTTTCTCATTAAGGTTTGCCACCCTCTCAAGAGATAATTTTACATAGAGATTTTGTGCCCAGAGCCAGCTACAAATTTTATATCACCATTATTATAACTACTTTATTACACTGCTTTAATGGTAACATTAACAGTGGCATTAATGCCACTTTTAGATTGAAGGTTATAGGAAAAAATTGGTTTTCCTAGGTGTATTTTGGATGTTTTAATTTTCAACAAATTTGTGCCGTTGTGCAGATGTATCGTATGTGTGCATGTACACACAGAACCTGCAATGCTCACATACTTCATCTTTTTATGGTATAGTGAAATTTTGCATTTAAATGCTTTTCTTCTCAAATCCCAATACTCTTCCAGAACAAAAAGCAGGAATTATTTACACAGCAAACTTCTACCTAGCTAGCCATATGAGCTGCTTTAAACTTGAGCACTGCTGTACTGCTGGCGGTATTGATGCAGAGCCAAATGCAGACTAGCCAGGTTTTCTTGTTTCAGAAGAGGGTGTTCCAGCTCACCATGAATTTCCTCATGCTCTAGAGGCAAGACTGCTAAGATTTAAGCAAGATTTTCTACAGAAACGTTATCATAGCACAGAGCAGAGGCAAACATAATTGTACCGGTAAGGGTGATGATGGGCTGCCCCTACGCTGCATCACGCAGCCATCACGGTGGAGGCAGGGAAACGCTCTTTGGCGTGGCACAAACCATTCTCTCCAGCTTCTTCACACTTTAGCAGGGGGTCAGGGCACTGGGATAAAAAAACCTGAGCTGCTGGGCTGGGATAGCAAGGCTTCTTTGCTCCCTCCCTGGTGCGATCTCAGCGTGGATGGCGCAGCTGGGAAGGCTGCTGGTCCCTCGAGGGCAACCACTGCCTTGGGAACGTGACAACAACGAAAAGTAGAAAGAGGGCACGTCTGTACCGCAGACCGCAATGGACCAAGGAGACTCCCAAGTTAGCCTTATGACACCAGGGACAACGACAAAAAAAAACCAGTTAGAGCAGCCCAGGGTGAGCTCTGAGCTGCCATGCCTACGTGCCTAGAGAGACATAGTGTGAAGGGCCAAGCCTGGCGAGGAAGTTTGCACCCAAGGACACGCTCTTGGCTGCGGAACGCCACACTACTGCTGATGAGAAGGTGACAGCAAACCCTGCTGCCCTGTTTTGGGGAGAGGGGGCACAAGACTTTGTGGTGATCGAAAGGGAAGCAGCGCTTAGAGTGCCTCCCGCAGCCTCTGAGGGTTAAACTTCCACCCCACAAAGGAAGCTCCTCTGCTACTTTATCTCCCATTACCTGCAAGGGTACTTGCACATATCTGCAAAACCTTAATTGATGAATCATTATGTGATTAACTGAAGAACTAATATAATCTGAACCCTCTGCATTGTGACAACAAGCTGAAAACAGGAATCTTTCTTCCTCACCCTTAAAGAACAGCTAGTGTATAGTTTAATGGGATAGACTAGCTATTGAAATGATAATTATCTCTACAAGGACCAGTGTTATGACATAGATGAGAATTTTTCTGAAGTGAAGTTCACTGATAAAGCATCACTGCAAAAGTATTTTGTCTAAATGTCAACATTTAAAACCTTTAAATGTTTCTAAATGACATTTAAGGATCAAATAAGTTAATACATATGCTTCCTCTTTGACAATAGCTCCACTTCACGCCGTAACAAACACGGTTTTATGAAATAGAAAACAGAAGTGGGTATTGTGAAAGTGGCTTTTTTATCACGGCAAAGTTCCAGGACAGCAATTAAATCACACGAGTAGTTGATTGTATATTCAAGATACAGACAGGAGCTCAGAACGAGACAGGGATGGTTCTTTCTCAGGCACTGTTTCCTCTACTGATGCTCTAGCTTTTGAGGAGAGAAAGGCTCGATCACTTCTGAAATCCCTCAATGGCATCACAGAAAGACAGTTTCAAATCCCAGCTTGTGGGACATCTCACAAAAGTGAAGAACAGCAGTTTTTGTACTGTCCTCATGTAACTATTTTTGTAATGTGTGTAAATCTCACACATTATGCTAAAGTCGTCTTTGTTATGAGGCAGGTAGGGGTTTTTTCTCCTTCTAACAAACGTTAAAACGAAAACTGGAGAATGAACAAAGAATACAATAGCATTAAACAGCAAGATCTTTTCAGCTAAGACTAGGGTGTTTGGCACTTTCTGTACTTCATTCGTTCAACAGATTTTTGGCATTAGTTCTGCCACACAAGAAGGTGGTTTACACTAGTGAACCTGTACTACTGCACACATCAAACCCACCCAGGCACCCTGGCAATCTCTCTCAAACATTTTATGTATTTGACTTATGTGGCTGATGTGCCATTTGAATCAAAGTAGATGATCTTCATTTCTGAAAGAAAACTGCTTCTAATTACAGCTCCACATTTACTTCTTCCAAGCAAACGAGGACCCTTTTTCTTCTTAGCTTCTGACAAAGCTATTGAATAAGAATTCAAGAACTGAATATTTTCCCATTAGTGTTCCCAGTAAGTTACTAACCATGATGATAAATATCAGGCAATTAATGGAACATTTCCATATTTGGAAAAAAGAAGAAAATTATGTATATGATAAAATCAGTCATTTTTTTACCAGTTTATTCCCCCCTTACTCTTGATAATTAAAGGAATCAGATTTGAGATTAATTATCTTAAAAATTCACTTTACAGCCTGATAAATACCCAGAAAATGTGCCTGTTTTCACCATCAGCCAAATATCCAGCCCAGACTGGGTCTCTGGTAAACTACCAGAGTTCCTGCTCCTCCTGCGCTAGCGAGGGAGCCCCATAGCCACTGGGTATTATAGGTCACTCGATAACCCAGTCCTAGCAATAAACAAAATGTGTTTCTCTCACCCAAAACACAACTTCAAAGATGATCTGCAACGGCATTTTTCTTTTCCTATTTCATTTTTGAGTATATATTGTCCAAAACTTCTTAGTTTTTAGTCAAGCTTGATCTTTTCTATCTTAAAACCTCCACTTGCATATTTTAAGAAAGATTAGTATTAATGAAAACCTAAAGCATGTAAATCACGCTCAACCTATTCTCTTTTCACATTATAAAAAAATTCCATGTGTCCTCCAAAATTCACTATTCTCCCCCCCCTTTTCTGGTATGTGTCAAACATACAAGGCAAGATCTCCACCATAGTAAACTCACATTTAAATCAAGTTTCCTGTACTCGGAGCGAGCCGTGACATAGCACTTTATTCCTGCCTATAGACATCAACTCTATTTCTGAAATGCATCTTGGTTAAAATAACCATCAGAAAAGTATCTCTTGGTTTATATTCACTTAATCTGCAGCCTTGCGATGACTTTCTCAACCAGAAACAGTGTTTTCAATAACTGAAACACCCGGTTTCTTTAAACATTCATTACATTTTAGAAGTTAAAAGCATGGTTTTGTTTGTTCTTGAAGTGAAGAGCAGCCAAGTTAACTTCTCTATCTGAAGTACATGTATATTTAAAATTGTAAGTTAATCTTAGATACAGAACAGTGACTGTCCTGCCTGATCAATATATCAAGCCAGTGAAGTGCTAGCCTGCCTGCCTGCCAAGAGAGATTATAGAAAACAATTCTCATGTTCATGTATTCACATATTAAAGTTACTGAAAATTCTACTGACGATTCTTTGTAATTAACCATGCCGTCTTGGTATACTCCCAAACACATCAAAATTAATTACCTGTAACATCACATCTTTGTAATTTTAACCTTTTCATGCTTCACTACTTTTCAGTGACATTTCCTTTAAAAAAAAGGCTCTACTTATCAAGAGATTGCATATGGGAGACAGACAATCAATCACAAAAAAAGGGAGAAGATAGGGAAAATCATAACAGAAGACTTAAAGCACCTTTTATTACTCCTCATCATGCACTAGCAGATAATCAATAGCTTATCAAAGTTGTCCATTTTGACTTTGCTAAAAGAGTAATTTCCATAGAGTTAATTCAAAATCACCGATATCAAGTCAGAAAAAAGCCTATGCTAATAAATCTACTGTGAACGCTACTACTTGTTTAACACTGTTCATTACCTTGAACTTAATATCAATCTGGTGACCTCCGTATGGCTGCAATTAGAGTGAAAAGAGTGAAAAAAATACAAATTAAAAGTTTATCCCTAAACTTTAAAGGGGAAACTGTACCCAAGAGAGGATTTTATCATTGCTTTTGAATTGCTTTCCAACTTCCAAAGCAATTCAAGATTGCCTATCAGTTCATCACGCATCTATGCTTAAATTTAATTAGAAAAATTGCTATCTGCTGCTCAACTATACTGCAAATAACTTGGCCATAACAATTTGCCTTTTTCAATTAAAAAAAATACACTGACAACTGCAGACGTGTCATGGAAATCAATCTTCATTTTCCCTTTCCTAATCTGAGTTTCAGGTTTTACCTAAATTGCTAATGAAAAATTAATACCTGAAAAATGGGTCAATTTGGACATCTGTCAGCCAGTGGCAAAGGGACTATTCAAAGCCTCAGACATGAGAGACATTCTTTTCTAATTTACTGAATAAGCAAAAACCCAAGAACATATAGACACATCCCTGATTTTTAAAGCATTTCTCTTGTTAGTTCTTGTAGTGTGGCTGAAGCGACACCATTGCCCTGTCTACCAAATAATTTTTGGCTAGTAAAATACACAGTAAATACATTCATCTTACAGCCCAACAGTTGACAGCACATGCTATCTTTCACCAAAGATTTTAGTCTAATTAACACCAATTGCCAAGCTTTTCTAAATAAATATTCTAATACATAATATACAGATAAGAAGGTACATAAACCTTTTAGTAGCAAATAACGATTTGCCAGTCTGTTTTGTCTAACATACAGTAGTATTTGTGAAGAAAAGGCAAAATAATTATGGCATTAAATATGAGAGTGAGTTCATACAGAAAGCTGGGCAACACATGCATACAGTAAAACCAAAAAGTTTACAGCCTAGACTATAATGTATGAAAGCCCTGATTATATATGCTCTGGAGCTACTACATTACATTCATGAGAGGATGGCTGCACAAATTTTAAACAAAATATAAGATTTTACCCTTAATCATTTGTTCTATGGACTGTACAGAAATTCTGAAATAACAGCTGTTAGAAGTTGATCTTCTCAACTAAACATTTATTTAAAGCCAAAGCACACTTATGCTTATTTCTCTTTCCTATCAAGCCCTGAAACCATGAGATGCAAAGAATGCATGGGTTCATTATTGGTAAATGTAAGATCGATCCTCAGGCAACATGAATGTAGTTAAAGTCAAAGATGAACACAGCACAGGTAATAAGGAAATTGCTGCATTCCCCTGTAGTGATTACTGAGAAACTTACATCTGAATTCAAAGCTAAGATCAGTTTCTAACACAGGAGGGGATAAAGAAACAGATGGAGGGGGGAAAAAAAATGAATATACTTCTACACAAGAGAGACGGAGCATATCTACTGGGCTAGGTAGCAAGATGTGTCTCTATAAACAGCCGACCTACTTTCCCAGAGCACCCCAGCATACCTCCAATTTCAGCTTAAGTCTCAATGCCAGGTACCACTGCAGAGCTGGATGTTGCCTATTCAACATGCAAAGTCACCTTTTTCCTACCAAAAACATTTGTATAAAGAGAAACATGCAGTTCTCCTAATGACGAAAGCTCTATTTTCTCTGGAAGCCACAAACCCAAGCCACACTTTAAACACTCAATTATGCCAGCAGACATAATTGTGCTCAATCATGGTCTAATTCCAGGATGAAGTGTAAATACCATCCCCTACAAGAGCATTTAGCATCAGTCCCCAAAACTGGACAGCATCTATTTTGCTGAGAAAGGACTAATTAGAAACAAATCAAATCTCAAATAATTTCCTGATGCTTGATGCAACTAAATCGCAAGCACAGCTCTTAAGACTATACAGAGTAAGCCAAAGGCTGGCAAATCTCTTTTGCCATGTTTCACTAAAAGATGCCAAATCTTAGTAAAAATAAGGCAAAGGAAAAAAAGGCATATTGAGATACAACTTCTTCAGAAACTAACAACTTCCTAAATTAGCCATGAACATTTGGGGTTTTAAATGTACCATATCTAACCAAGAAAAAAAAGATTTGGCAAGAAAAACTGGCAATCTAACCGGCAATCTAACCTGATTTTTTAGTTTTATACAGTTTGACTGTCAGTGGGGATAAATTCACCCCCATGCACATTTGACTTTAAGCAGTCATACTTACAAGAAAAAGCAAGAAAGAAACCACTTTCATCAGGGGTAAGCATTCCTGCTTTTCTATGAGATTTTACCCTTCACACAGGTAGAAGAGACAGCTTCCCTATACATTGAAAGGTTTTATTGAAGTTGATTTAACGACACATATTCACTTGAACTCAGACTAAATTTTTAATTTGCCAAATTATGAAGACTGTGTGTTTCAGTGCCACAAAAATCTTACTTAGCTTCTGTATGGAAGCTGAGGCTGAACTAGCAAGTTTCTCTCAAACCTCAGGGAAGATTACTTGGTTAGTTTGCATGGTAGATACCTGGATAAAATGTCTTCTGTAAGTAGGTATTTCCCACGGGGGGGGGGGGGATCCACTAAAAAACCCCAGAACATTTTGATGAATTTTATTCTTTGACTAATACCTGCCGTTTTAACTAAGACAGGGAAATGGTGTTTCTAGAAATTTCAGCCATTACTCATTTTGCAGCAAGTTTGATATTGACATATCTCTATGAGAAAATTTCCAGGAGGTTTTCTGTTTGGAAGGAATTGGGATTTGTACAGTCAGATAGCAAGGAACTGCAATGAGATTACATTAGAAAGAATTGCTAAGTGGTTGTCATCCTCAGGCCCAGAGGCACCGAAAAACCATCACATCCTCTGCAATGTTAATCAGTTATCAATAATAAGCATAGAACTGATTTGTATAGAGCTGTTTAAGCCTTGTTACTTACCAAGTGTCCTGTGTTCCCAACACCAGCCCCACACACTGATCAAATTACTTCAGTCCTCCACCAAACTCCTTTTTTCTTCTCCACCACAATAAAACTAGCCTTTCCTGTACTGCTGTACCCTCAGTTCCCTCCTACAGCATTTCCATTTCTCACACCCAGAGAAGAACCCATTTCCTCCACAGTCTCCCTACTGCAATAGGTGATGGTGCCCAGAACGTACCAGAAACGGTAAGTCCCCAATTCCAAAAACAATAAATGCAAATAACTCCTAAACAGCAATACCCCAGGTAAAGTGGTATGAAAGTTATTTTACTTCAGCCACTACAGTACGTTACCCTATGATGCTGGGCTAGAATGCTGCAGGGGAATGGGAAATGGTTTCGAGAAAAAAAACTACTGCGATTGCCCTTAGAGTTTCAGCGAGAAATTAAAAGATAAAATGTGAGTTTTAAAAAGCACCTATCATTTTTGACATAACTATCAGTCTGATGCAAACCACATTTTTCACTGCTAACTGGGAACTCTTCAAGCGATTCTGGATTCCAAATAAGATGTACTTTCTGTCAAGATACATTGAGGATTGTGTATAGCCGCAAAATAAATATTATGATGGTTTATTAGGCTTTGCATATATGCAAGTCAATGAACTTTTTTGTCCCTTGCATGAAACATTCAAAACCTTTTGCCTTGTAAAAAAAAAAATTTTTTAAGTGATCAGAAAAAACTCTGCTCAGTCTTAAATATAGAATATATAATGACCTAAACTTTCCAATAAAAAAAAATATTGTGCAAAACTGTTCATTTCACCTTACCATCAAAAGTCTGCAGTTTCCACAGTTTCAAAACTGTGTTACAGGACACGCACAGTGCTCTTCAGGGACGACTCGGTCCCTGACTGATCAAGCAAGGCTTTTACCCAGCAGGATTACAATACCACCTCTTACAAGTTCAGTTTTCTTACCCCTGAATCCAAACTAATCTAATGAGGTCCTTCTTGCTCATAAAAGCTTGAGGGCTTCTAAGGGTACTTCCTGCTCTTCAATGTCTTTTTTTTACCCTCCTCACCCACACTGTTCTTTGGAGAATTATTTTTTTTCGCCTTTCATCTAGCAGTCCTCTGCTCAGACCCATCTCCTTGAGTCTCTGCTCAACAGGGCAGCTGAGCCCACAGACTTTGTAAGGTCCCTGCTGACAGAACTTCTAAGGATACTGAGGATAATTAATACAAAAATAAATACTTTCCATGTAGAAAGATTCATCAGTGGTGCATTAATAAGCAAAGTCTCATAATGCAGCTAGGTATTTAAAGTGTTGAATCTTGAATTAGTACAAAGAAAGCCTCATAGGTGTCATGGAGTATATTAGTGTTCGTGTGGACTGATAACTACCCTATGGAACCTGATAACAAATCAGTTTATTGCAAAACTAGTCCAGCAACTGATTAAAAAACCTAATCTATATTTTACAGCTAATTGGCTTTTCTTCTTTGCATGATGATGAAAAAAATTGAGTATAGAAATGGACAAAACCTTCACAAAGTGAGCATAACAGGAACAGACTGAAGGGGAAAGACGAAGGAAAAATTATCTTTCCAATGTTATAAGACATTCATGAGGTTATATTTTTTTAACTCCATTTGATGACTTGCACATCCCAATAATAAATGCTAATTTATTGAAGTCTTCCTGAAACAATAGGGGGGAAAAAATTACTTGGCAGATTTGATCGGACATAGAAACGCTAAGGCAAATATAAAACTACGCAAACGACAACAACAAAAAAACCCCCGACCAACAAACAACACAGGTTTTCTTGGAAACTGAAATTTAGCTAACAATAGTAAATTCATTGCCAGAGAGAAAGTAGGATGGCGACAATTCGGAAACACACACGGAAGTATGTGGACTAATTAGCAGACACGGGAGGTTCATACATGCATCTTTTCATCTAGCAAAGACACTACTTTTCCTTTTATTATAAGGCAATATACCTGGCTTATGGAACTTGAATTTGGAAGGTCTATGCTAGTTCATTGTAAGACATCACTGAAGCTGTACTTTGCATTCCCCTAAAGGAAATAAAGTCAAAGGATTTGCACATGTATTATGAGACAGAACTTCAAACAATGACTTTGAATGCTGTCTTATAGTGGGCTTTGGGTGTCTTTTTTGCAAGATAATTTTTGCAATGATTATTAGAAGACTCAAAACTCAATAGATTTATTTATTTTCCCTCCTGGTGTGGGAACTTGTAAAGCAGCTTACTCCATCACTGTCATGGGCACTGAATCAAACTCAACAGGTAGCACTTCACAAGCAAATTACTGCCCAGGGAAGCAATACATAATCTAAGGTGTGGATTACAGGCTGTTAACTTAGCTTTGTCTGGGCTTCAACAGTGGCAAGGCAGTTTAGCTCTCACAACTCACCTACCGGAAGATTCAGAAGAACTAATGTGCTATAAAAACATCCAAAGTTTGTTTACTCTGAACTATGAGTTTCTGCCTCCTCTACAAAGTTGCAAGAGCACCTCACAAGCATTTGATATCAGAGACACTGATGTTTGTATGACCTTAGCTGTGATCCTAGACCTAAGGTGGCCATTATGGCAATTAATTACAGTAGCTCGTTGGCGGCACTGCAAAAAAGTGACACTGACAAAACCAGGCAAACACCAATGAAGAATGTCGTATCTTGTGGTAAAGTTCAGCCGGTTACAGGCAGCACCCGGCTGACCGAGAAGGTACTATCACAACATTTCATTCTATATGCATACCCAGAAAGGACCATCAGGAAATCTTTACCTCTGCTTGGAAGATCGGCAGCTTTAGGGGAATTTACACTGGCTCTGCAAATGGCAGAAATGCAAAACAGGTTTTTACAAGTGTATAAACTGTAATTATACAGCACTCTGCCCAACCTAGAGCAGATTTAGTAATATTATTAATATTGCCATGAGTCAGACCAACTCTCAGAAGGCATAGCATAAACCTTGATATTGTTCTTCGGGAAAATAAATTGCTTCTCTGGTAACAAAGAGACCCATTAATTTTGCTGGCCTCTTCCATCTCTGCCTGCCAAAGACCATAAACAAAGCACACGCTGTATGGATTCTTTATTGCCAATATATCCAACTGCTTTAGAGCATCTAAGGGAAAGAAGCTTGGAAAGGAAACACGATTTTTACCTCAGTAAATTCATGGATAGATGCCACCTAAAGATAAGTAATTATGCGATATTATTCTTTCCATTTACATTAAATGCTTTACTTTAGGGGTCAGCTGAGTAGACATCTTGCCCTGGAAAGCAGGACTTCTTTTTCAAGCTACTGCTTCTGAATAATTCATACTTCAACTTTGTTCTAGATTCATTAATGTTCCTTCTCATGTTCACTGAAAAATTAAAAAGCAAATAAAAAAAAAAATTATGTTGGACTAAAAATAGTCCTTCAGCCTATGGAGTTGTTGCCATTAAAAAACCCCCAGCAAACAGCATTCTGTTCTATTTGCTACACACACGGGAGGTTCAACACCTACAGTGTAGTAAATTTTGATGTTTTAGAAAAAAACAACTGGTGCAAGTAACTGCAGATAAATTGTTCTGAGGAGTGTATTGGTTACTATCAGCTTCTATATAACCTAACATTGTAGTTAGTCTTACAACACTACAGACTCAGATGGGTCTCGTCTATGTGGTGCAACGCAAGAGTTTCACATCACGCAGAAATCTCCAATCTACCTCTGAACGAGGTCCTCTGCCCAGGCTGCTTTGCCAGATCAGAGCATCGCATGAGTCTACCGCCAGCCCTCAGCTAGTCCAGACAGCTCAGGCTTCTCTGCACTTTATCACACTGCTGTTTGCAGGACAGATGTAATACATATGTTTACCAGCTGAATCTTTTTAAGTACCATCCATATCTTCTACAGGAATTATTATTTAGGAGTCAAGTAAATATTTGAGGTACCAAGGTAAAACTCTTGAGTTCAAACATCCTTCTTCCACTTAGGTTTATCAAAACTGCTACGGTACTACAAGTAGATAAACAGCAAATAGCTGGTAGTTTATCAACAGAACTGGTTTCTCATTTCATAGATCGGATTTCTGAAGGTGCAGTTTGATGAAAAAAAGCCAAAAAGCAAACAAAAAAAGCTGACACCTGAACAGATTATAGCTTATGACGTTAAATGAATACATTTTGCTACTCAGCACCCAAATCACTAGTCAGATTTTTCCTAGACTAGACACCCTCCTTGGCAGACACTGCTTTGTCTTCCAGCGCAGCGTATGCACCTGACCGAGGGCAGGAATGGAGACAGAGCTGGATTCCTTTCATCTGTGAAAGCTGTATCAGGAAAATTGTATGATTTGCATTATACCTTAAGATAACCAGATAAAAAACAAGGTAATGCCCAAATACCGGTTATTAGTAATTTCTGCCTCAGCTGCCTCTGTATGGGGAACTCTATCATATCTGTGCAGATAAAATGGGGTCATACCCTCTCATCCTGCATAGTTAGGATGCTCTAGTAACCCTGATGAAGCCGCATACTCAGCTACAGAGTAACTTGTGGTTGCCTTAAAATGATACTGAACCAAATTAATGCAAAATTTAAAGTAAAAGCATTTATTCACCACATCCAAAACAGACAACACAGTTACAAAGGGTTATCAAACATCAAGGTGTAGAAGTAGGGAAAGAAAGAAAGGGAAAACAAAAAGGAAAAAGAGAGAGATATGTGTAAATCAATATAACAAGGTTAAATATGGAACGTCTCTCCCCTTTCCTTTCACAATCGATTTGCTGCTGTTACAAGCTGAATATCAAGGCTCCAGTCTTGCTATGCCTTACAAATCAGGCTGCAGTTGTCAGAAAGAGATTCTCCAGCAGAGAGAAATCACCTCCTTTGGAGGTGCACGTGCCCTCGAAAGACCCAGTCTTCTCCCAGAAGTTTGCCAAGGGGTCCAGACAGGATTATACCACCTCCCTGAAACTTGTTCTAGCCCTCCCTTATTCAGAAGGCACACTAATCACACATCTTAATTACAGTAAGCCCTGCCTTACTTTCTTGAGGTTGCAACGATTATTAAACCACAGCCTGTACTGTTAACCTGTGCAGAAGCAATTGATCAACTGCTGTATATTAGACACGATTTCAGCTGGTCCTAAAATGGACCAAACAACTGTGAGAAACTTTGAAACTTGCTAAGAGTATTTATCTGAATCAACCAAGCAGGGTTGCGGCAGCACTTGGTAACCTGCTCAAGCATATTTGCAGCAGGACCGTGAGGCCAGATAAAGCAGGAAACTGTAACGTGGGTTGGCAAAAGACGTACAAGGCACAGGACGGCAAGACAAACAAGGCAGAGAATAGCAAGAACCTCCACACTTACAGCCTCAACCTCCCCCATCTCCTGGTTGGAGGAAGCAGGACAGAGAGCATGTCCTGCAATGAACAAGGGAAGTCATGATCCTAATGTCAATACTCAACATTATCTTAATGTCATCTTAATGTCAGTGTCAATGGGGTGGGGTAATACCAGTGATTCAATTGGTTCTTCCTTTTTATATTCTTAAATACACAAGTCAAAGGTCATATATCAATATCAATTAAGAAATTCATTTTTCTGTTTCACCGACCACAGAGATGCACATGTCCATTATACCCAGCAGTATTTCTCCTGTAACGAAGGGGAGTTGGCACCATCTTTCATGAAGAAATGATAAAGCTCTCAGCTCCCCCTTTTTGTGATTCATTGTGCACATTCCAGTGTGAAATGAGCCTTACGCTGACCTTTATCCCTATCCTAACTGATGTATTAACCGATATACTTAGTACAAGCATTTATATGAGAAAAAACACGTTACTCTTTAGTGCTTCTTGATTGAAACCAGATAATAGCAACACACAATCTTTTCAGGGACTAGTGACTAATGCTTCCTCTTCCAAAAATCTTTCTCCTAAGGTCTGTAACAATCCTGAATGGAGTAACACGTCAAGTCCCTTCTCAAAAGTGCTTCTTCAGGATATTTCAAGAGCAAAACATGCACAGATCAGGAAAAGCAATTCCATTACTTACCAAATTTCAGTGAGACTCAGCCGATGTAGTCAATGAGCAGTTTGTCACTGTATTAAAGCTAGAATTTCACCATCTATTCCTACATATATCTTACCCTTGGTTTTCTTTTGTTTAGCACTTAAAACATGGCATAAAGCATACATGACCTGTCTAGTTACAGTTCTCAATTGCATCCACAGATAAGGATGACAGTTGCTTGCAAAACGAACGTATGAAAGTCGCAAAAAATCAAGAGGACTTACAGGATCAGTCAGTTCTGGCAAGCTCGCTTGGTAGGTGAGAGGTCTACAGTCGCGAGTATTATTCACCAAGACACAAGGAAGAAACATTGGTCCCAAATCATCCCCATCAAGCACATCTACTGTCAGGGTGGTTGTACTTGTCCTTCGCTCATTAAGATTTTGGGCTCGGTCCTGTGGAGCAAATGAGTTACATTTGGTGAGACTTTCTGAATGCAGAATCTACAAAATTTTTAAAGTTAAAGCTAAGGGCAAAACATATAAGCACTATAATTATCCGGGTTCCAGGAAATAGCTAATTACAGAAACTTCAGCCTCAGAGCTACAGCCTTTAATTTCATAAAGGCTCAAAAATACACTTAAGAGGTAAAAGTTTACCTCTTGAATTAAAAAATACTGAGAGACATCTATCACTCAAAAATAATACAGTTTTGAGAAATTAGTTCTCAGAAAGTGTGTTAAATGAAGATACACGTCGTGTTAAATCTATAAAAATGCAGCATATTTGTTTAAGATAAAAAGTCCCTTGTGCCTTACCTATAATCTGAAATACACTCTTATGCTGCTTTGTGTAGCTCCACCAAATCCTTTCCATGAGTAAAGTAAAATGACTTTACAGAACTTACAGAAATGGAAAGCATAAGCAGTAACTACTTCTTTTCTAATTGGCAGTGGAAAGGCCCTGGACTGTAATGCTCAATCCACCTCTGCACGCCACAATTTAAGAAAGATTTAGCACTTCCTCCTCCCTCACCACCTCCCCACCCCCCCCAAAAGAAACCCAGCCAGGGGACAGCGATTGATATAAGATCTCCAAACTGTACTCCACATGGAAAGCTGGTATGTCTCAAATAAGTTATACTGCTCATGTTTTAAAAGGTTGAAGGACTCTTCCGTCCACAATAAAGCAGCTACAATGCTGCATCCCAAAAAAGTCTCTGTGCTGCATGGCAGGTTCTTGTCAATGTATCACGGTTTGGCCCTTTTTTTTTTTTTTTTTTTAAATCTTTGGGTACACAAGATGCCATTGAGTACTGCAACTTCTTTATTGTCTACTTTTTTCTTTCAAGATGGTACAGAATAAAAGCTACACTTTCCTGAATTGTCAGAACCACCTGGATTACTTTTATACACTGAACGATGTACACGCTAGCAACAGTTCACCTTTTCTTTCTTCTTTTGTTATCGCAGTGAAGAAACAGCATGACTATCCAATATTTTTTAAAAAATGGTCAGAAATATTTCCACTTTCATGGAAGAACTGTTATGATAGCTTTTCTTTACAAAAATAAAATCTTGCAGAGGGAATATGGGCACTCGGTTAAGTCTTGCCCTCCTATCCTAGGATAACATTGACAGAAAAGAAAAAAAGCTTTTTCTCTTAGTATTGATGCTGTTTAATATCATCATCTGTGTAAGAAGAACAGGTCATTGCTCTAAATCAGATTGGATGCATTTTTTTTTCCTATTTTTCAGTCTACTCAGTTTTTCAAACTGCTTAACATGTACAGTTACTGAATATGGGAATTTCTGAATTAAGCTTTCTTCACTGTCAATGATGAAAAACAATACCAGCTACAAGGAGCAGCTTTCATTATCAGTGAAACTTTCTTACATTCCTCCAGTATGTGCCTTTGAGTAATACTGGATCAAAGCAGATACAAAGTAATTAATTTCATGTATAATCTTCAGGATGCAAGAAAAATAAACGATCACTGCAAATGTAACCAATGGAATAGAAGTACGATTGCATAGTATGTACAATAGTGAGAATTAAGCGCAGCCTGCAATATTTTGTAAAAGAAAAAAAAAAAGAAAAAGATGCGTAAAGCAAACTTCTAAAAAGCTGAGCTATAGAGCTTAATTAGAGCCTTTCTTTGAGATCTAGCTACTTTCTCATCTGTGAGCACTCAAAATTTTAGTGAACTCAGTTCCCATTTGGGTATGAGAAAACACGTGGCCTCACAAGACATTTCAATCACGCAAGCTGCTCGATTGTCTATAAACATGACACAGAAGCTATCAGCACAAGCTCTACTCCCAAACCCAGTACCACAAAGGTGACAATTTACTGTGTAAGGACGTATATTGAAAGGAATGAACAAATTAATATGAGATTGCTTTGTAGTACTGCCACCGTGCATCCCAAGCTGTGCCTTCACCAGTTGCTCCTGCAACATGACAGGCTTCCCTCCTCAGGTGAGGTGTTTGCACTGCTGCACACCATGCTTTTCTCTTGAAAAACATGACCTGCTCAACTATCCCAGTTATTTTTCTACGAGCACAATGTCTCATGAAACTCACAGCTCTGACATCAAAGGGAAAGAGCTGTGAATCAGTGGTGATCTGCAGAATAAATTATTGATAAAACCACAAGGCAAATCAGTTCTCAACCTTCCCATATTCCTGTTCAAGAGATCAGCAAGTTACATTACCCAGATAAAACAACTTGTTCTAACAGCCAGGAAGCATGTTTAGATATATCTAAGTGCAAAAAGCACTGAGACACACCCCCAGAGCCTATCTTCTGCTGGGGGAACACTGCAATGCCACAAAATATGTAGTAAGTGGATTGTAAAATGCATCTACAATTCTGTATCAGAAAGATGATGGTAATATAAATGTGTGAATTCAGGAGAAAGCTATCTGAAGTTGCTTCAGAGCATTCTCATTTTCCCACAAATGAAGTAGTATCACAACAGAGGTAAACAACAGAGGAAAAGTTTTCATTTCAGCTATTATCAGAAGGACAAAAAGGGAAAAAAGCTCTCACAGTCCTCAAGGGCACCAAAAAACTTCTCTGATGACAGATATAGTTTAATCATCACTTTTCTTCTTGGTATGCCTTATCCACTGCCAGCCACTCTGTAAAAACCTCTATATATGCTTGCAATATGACTTGAAAGAAAAATCACCTCTTTATAGAAAAACGCATTTCGAACCTGAAGGATACAACTAAATTGTATCCATTAAACTCATCTGAGATCAAATTAGCATCGCTAGATTTGTTAGAAAGTGAACACTTAGTGACACTAGAATGCACTTTTCTGCATGGGCTGTACTTCAAATTTGCAACTTGTTCCTTGTGCCAAAAAGCTTATCTTGTTACACACACTGGGCAAGCTTTTTTAACCAGTAATAATATGTCTAAGCTTTCAATGACCTAGATAAATCAAGATCTGCAGGAGAACAGTATTATCAGACCTGGTATTTCAGCAAGACTTTTCCTTTCCTTGGAAAAATCTAAATCTGCAAACTAAAGCCCCACCTAAATCAGTGGCATAAATGACCATTAAGAGATCTATACTTACATTTGCTTGAACAATGACAAAATAACGAGTCTTTTCTTCATAATTTAGTCTTTCCCGTAGAACTACTGCTCCAGACAAAGTGAGAGGAATATCAAAGGTCCTGTTGGAAGTCTGCAAAAATTAAAACAGTACGATAAAATTGAACATGCTTCAAAGTTAAAACATGTTTCATATAGGTGACGACGAGATGATTGATTGGATGGTACATCAAAATTACACATGCTTTCCAGGTTAGAGATTTTAAAGTTTTCTGTCCTTTCTCCCCACCCAATTTTCTCCGTAAGAACCCCACAATAAATATAATCTATATGTAACAGAATCCTCTCCGATTCTTTGCATATATGTTATTATTCCCAACCGCAAACTGAAGCCTAACTATCCTGCTTCTTGCAGATTTGCCATGCTGAATTTGCCCTGGTGTGTTCAGAAAAGCTTTCCCTACTTGTCAGCTAAGAGTTCAGGTCTTCAGTTTCTACAGTTCGGCTTGCCTTCATCTGTTTTTTCTCACTATTGCAGAAAGTATCAAGTATTAGAGATTAAGAAATCCACATCACTGTATTTATCTTCTCTTTATTTTAGCTTTCATGAGGGCAATGAAGTAGTAAACACGTGGAGAACATCAACACTACACACTTCGGTGCCAGTTCACAGCGGCAGTTATGCACATGTTCATACGCTAATAAATTCAGATTTCAAGGTAGAGTCAGGATGGGTAAATCAGGTGAAATTCAATTTGTCCTGCATATTTGCTTAAACAGATTCAGATTACAAAGCTATGGCACTGAATGGCAGGAGGGTACTGCTGGGATGCACACACCTTCAAAGGATTCACTTTGACTAACGATCCATTTGGGAGGATTACAAGCACAGACACTGATGTGAGAGCCAGTTCTACTATCAAATTAATCACTTCAAAAAATCTTTCCCTGCTTCAATCTACCAACACAGAATATAGTTAACATTTATGTACACTGAATGGGTAAGAGCAATACAATATTCTAAAATCCCTCCACAGAAAACACTGCAGCAGTAGAGAGTACTATTCTTTCCTTAGATAACATAAAGCCTTTTACCTCTAAAACTCGAAACATCTGCTAAAATTGCAGTTTGTTTTTCAGCAAATAAATGCTAATGATTGTTAAATCCACCATGTTGCAGATATTTCTGGTGTGCAGGAAAACAGGATTGGAAAGTACATCACAGACTCTGCTAAATAACTGTTTGCTTATGTCTGAGTTTGGCACTCATCTTTCTGGATAAAAAAATAGTTCCCACTGGGAAAAAAAATCAATTACAATATTTATACTGCGTCAAAACAGGAAACTAGAACAGATTAGTGCTGGAATAAGGAAGAACCAAGTACAGTTCACTGCTTTTGCCCCCCCCCCCCCCCCCCCATCTTTTAATGATATTTGCACAAACAAGCAAGCAGGTTGTGAACCAAGCAAATAATGCATAATAACTTTGACAGCTGTACAAGATGATGCCATGTGTGCATGCATGCACACGCAAACATACTTATATGTGCCACTCCTAATTCAGAAAGAAAATTCTCCTGACTGCTTTAGCCCATTTGTCTCTGGTTTAAAAGGCCAGAACCAGCTGGAAAAGACTCTGCAGCTGAGAATCAGCTGCAATGAAGCTCCAAGGCAATTAAAAGATGTACACACCACCATCACATCTCAGTTGCATTTCCATCCTATGCTGAAATGAGCCACTGCACGCTAGAAGTCCAGAATATCAAGACATTGCTTTGTCAACTGCTTACTCCAAGAGAACAAAACTGGTTCCCCTCTCACTTCAAAACAGAGACAACAAAATGCTTTTGTACAGTAGTCTTCATAACTTAGAGCATTTGTTGGCCCATAGTTTGAATACGGGCCCACAAATTTAAAATGGGGAAGGTCACCAGGATAACAATTCAATTTAGTCCCCAGAGAGCTAGTATGTGAAAAATCAGTTTAGCAAAAGCATTATGCATATTCCCTAACTCCAGATAAACTCAAAATGTTTAATTTTGAATCCTCACCAAACACATCACAATGAATCTCAGTAAAATTAGCTAGTAAGGAGGGAGTCCAGAACTTGTTTTGAGGATGCATTTGTCATAATAACCTTCAGGTATAGAGCCCTCAGAGACCTAACAATTCACTCTGCTTTAGGAGACAGAATCTTTTTGGCATATTAATTGACTTGATCCTTAGCTGTTAACAGCTAAGAAAAGTTTTATGGCATTCCTTTACATGATAGCTAGAGCCCAGCCCTGTGTCAAGTATGTTTTGCATTCATTTTTCTACTTGGCTTCTATGTATCTTTCCAATTAAACAACAAAATAATTAAGTTAAACTGAATTTCTAGAATAACACCTCCTGTTTTTACAGTTGTTTGGTGGGTTTTTTTTTCAAATGCCTAAATTAGTCTCCAATTAAACTTATGATCTATATAAATTTCTGTATTGGGTTTGCATGACAAGGTTTTGGGAGCTTCTGTGAGAAGCTGCTGGAAGCTTCCCCTACGTCCGATAGAGCCAATGCCAGCCAGCTCCAAGACAGACCTGCTGCTGGCCAAGGCTGAGCCCATCAGCAACAGCGGTAGCACCTCTGGGATAACATATTTAAGGAGGAGGAAAAAGTTGCTGCGCAAAAGAAAACGCATCCGGAGAGAGGAGTGAAAATATGTGAGCGAAAAAGCTCTGCAGACCCCAAAGTCAGTGAAGAAGGAGGGAGAAGAGGTGCTCCAGGCGCTGAAACAGAGATTCCCCTGCAGCCTGTTGTGAAGACCCTGGTGAGGCAGGCTGTCCCCCTGCAGCCCGTGGAGGTCCACGGGGGAGCAGATCTCCACCTGCAGCCCGGGGAGGACCCCACGCCGGAGCAGGGGGATGCCCGAAGGAGGCTGTGACCCCATGGGAGGCCCGCGCTGGAGCAGGCTCCTGGCAGGACTTGTGACCCCGCGGGGGACCCACGCTGGAGCAGTCTGTGCCTGAAGGACTGCAGCCCATGGAAGGGACCCATGCTGGAGCAGTTCGTGAAGAACTGCAGCCCGTGGGAAGGACCCACGCTGGAGAAGTTCATGGAGGACTGTCTCCCATGGGAGGGACCCCACGCTGAAGCAGGGGAAGAGTGTGAGGAATCTTCCCCCTGAGGAGGAAGGAGTAGCAGAAACAACATGTGATGAACTGACCGCAACCCCCATTCCCCATCCCTCTGTGCCGCTGGGGGCGGAGGGGGGGAGAAGTAGAGAATTCAGGAGTGAAGTTGTACCCAGGAATAAGGGGAAGGTGTTTTAAGATTCAATTTATTTCTCATTACCCTACTCTGTTTTGATTGGTAATAAATTAAATTAATTTTCCCCAAGTCGAGTCTGTTTTGCCTGTGACGGTAACTGGCGAGTGATCTCTCCCTTATCTCAACCCACGAGCCTTTCGTTATATTTTCTCTCCCCTGTCCAGCTGAGGGGGGAGTGATAGAGCAGCTTGGTGGGCACCTGACATCCAGCCAGGGTCAACCCACCACAATTTCTAAGGCAGAAGACTGTGTCATTGGTGTCAAACAACACTGCGGGCATCTTCATCACACAATATAGGGAGATCCCAAAAGTAGAAAAGTAGGGATTTCTCACTAAGCTGTACACATCATTTTTGAGCCTGGTATGATTGTTTCCCAGGTTAAGGAAGAAAATCCACTTGTGGCAGATATTATGCAGTAACTTCCTGGCAAGTTGACAGCTGAGATGAAGCAGCTTACAATGATGAGAAGTCATCTCTGTCAAGCACACGCACAAAACACATCAGTAGGTAAAGCCATGTTATGCACATAAAGGCTATCTACAGATGAAAGAATCAGATTTATTTAATCTGGAATACAAAAATAGTAAAGCAAAGATGCAATAAAGCAACTAGCTACTCCAAAGTAGTTGCTCCAGCCAGGGAAATCCCTCACTGTTCTTCACAGTCACTGGGAGAACAAGAACAAGCAAGTTTCACTGAGTAAGAGAGGAAAAGAAAAGTTTTGGGAAATGTTTTTTAACTCTTCCTGTGGCAAAACACCACATCAAACCACTTAGGCATGCTATAATGTCCTTCCATTAGTAGTTAGACAAACCTCTCTGCTGAACTTGAGGCTAATGTGGTTGTGAGATGCTTTTAGAATGATTTCTCAGGATGCCTTTGAGCAATATGATGCTATGACTTAATACTAAATTAAATACAAAGCAACTCCTATATTTTGCCATGGTGCAATATGTTTTAACGGAAAAAAAAATTTAAGGGGTTTGGATTTTTTAATTTGTTTTCAGTATGCCAACATATTCAATGTATGCTAAAATGTTTAATTTTTTAAAAATACTTTCAATTTTCTAAAGTTATCTAGAAGAAGTATTTTCTGGAAGAGGTATTTTCTCAGTGCCAACATTTTTCATAGTCTTTATTGAAACAGAAGGAATTATTTGAGCTCTTTTTGTTAAGCACTAAGTTAAGGGTAAGAAAAAAGAATGGAGAGAAAAATTCAAAGCTTGGATGTTTTGGGGTGGGTTGGTTTTTTGGTTTTTTTTCCCCCAAATTTGAAACTGCTTGTCCCTTCCTTTCACTCCTTCCTGCCTTCTGTTTACTTTTCAAATATTTGTGGTATTGGAATAACATTTATTTCTAACACTTATGTCATGTAAACAGTTAAAAGATGATGTTAGCATAACATTTTATACTCACTGTTTCCATAGAAAACCCTTGCCTTGACAAAGTTTAGTAAAGAAACTCTTCAGTCATACATACCACCAGTACAAAGAACAGCTGAGAACATAACATGATGAACTCACACATTGTGCACTAGTAATTTTACCCATTGAAATAGTCTCACTGAAGTAAGCTTCACAACTCAAGAGACTGCTCAAGTCTATGCAATCAATTTACTCTCTAAGAAACAACTGCAAACATTTAAAAAATGGAATCAGTCCAAATATACGCAACATATAAAGTCAGAAAATTCCCTATCTCCCAAAAACCTAACATCACAATTCCATTTTTGTCAAAAAGACGTTGCCTCTTTGCAAAACAATGTTCCACAGGAAAGACTGTGGTGTAAGGTGCTGCAAAGTTTTTCAAGAAACCATCTCTGTCCTCAGAATATGTGGATATAGTAAGTAAAAATTATGCCTCGGCATGTAGCTATGCAAAAATCAACAATTACCCCAGTGAAAAGTAAAAAAGTAGGGTCTTATATCATTAGTTCACATTGAATTACTCCTTGATAATGTCACTGTTTACAAAATTCTACCTCCTAAGAAGTATAAGCACTAACTGTAATTAGTCACAGATATTTAAACTCTTGTTGACTTCAATGAAAATAGGACTGAAGCCTTTATGAGGTGTACAGCTTCAATGGTGCAAATTGAATCAGAACTCATGTGCCTACTCTTCTAATTAAACAGAAAATCAGATTGCTGTTTTCCCACAAAACCATTTCTGCTCAAATTCCCCTCAAGTAAAAGCAGGGAATTTCAACGAGAGGTTACTACTAAGTTTATAAAGTATATTTTGCGTGTGCACCACCACCACCACCACCATCCCCCTCACCCCCCCGCTAATATCTGTATCATCTTTGGGATGAATACAAAATCAGGGTGGCCTGCTTAACAAATTATCACACCAGCTCACCAGCTGATCCATAGTAACTGTGTTCTTAGCCCATGGCAAAAGATAGCCCGGTTTGCAAAAAAGGATTGCTAAAATTACTTCGAATTTGCTACAGAAATGCATATGGACACTTCACACAAATCACCCATGTGCAAAACCTTGTTATAACAGAGAAATTCACACATCTGACCTTAAAGAGAATTTTTTTAATACTTTAAGCTTTTTGTCTCTGAAAGTATGTGTTTGCAAAGATAATAGGTAGGGATCACTAGTGTTTTATTTTAATAATATATATAACCCTGTTTTTTTAAAACAGTGATTTTTAAATATAAACGACTCCATGAGAAAAATCAGAATGTCTCTTTTTTAGAGTAACTTAGCCACGCCTATGAACATTTCTTAGCTGTGAATCTATTAGACATAAATGTGTAGGAGTAAATACAACTACCTATCACGGACTGAAAAGGCATGCCAAAAAAAAAGATGAAGTGTGTTAACAACACTGGAGAAGACAGGGGATTATTAATGATTGATACTGAAGTAATCTAGCTGCTAACAGCATGACAATGAAAGGGAAGGTAAATTCAGCTGTGTTTACAGGGCAAGCAAGACTCATGGGCAGAGAAGATATTGTATATCACGAAGGAAAGCATTTCTTTATGAAGTCCAACGTCAATCTCTTGTTCATTTGCTGCTTCAAGGTGTGCGTGTGTGTATATATATATACACACACACACCCGAACAAAAAAAAAAAGCTAAATGTGTTTACCTTGTCATTAGGATTGTACTGGATGACATATTCTATCTGGCCGTTTGGACCATCATCAATGTCAGTAGCACCACTGTTTCCAGAAAATCCTGTAAAGATGGTTGTTCCAACTGGAGTTAACTGCAAGAACAGAGAGAAACAGATATCCATTAAAACCTTAAGGTATACAAGAAACAATTAAAGAACTGTTTGCAACCCCCTACCCTACCATAGCTTTCATCTATAATGCAAGGTTGACATTCTCTCATCCCCTTTGTTTGGCCCGGAACCTCATTTATGAGCAACTATTTAGACACAACGTACTCAGACACTACTTTAACTGATGCCAAGCGTCACATAAAGAGTGAAACCAATTTCCATTTTTATTCCACAGATTGTCTGCATCAGGACAGAATCCCAATTGTTTTAAAAGAGATGAACATGAAAAAAAAGTCTTAAAACCAAAAGAATTCATGAAATAAATATAAATAGATTAAAAAAAATAAAAGCTATTTTTTCAGACTCAGGAAGGAAAATAAAGATGAGCTGCAAAAGTAAATAGAACTTATTTAGCTGTGTCTTCATGACAACGTGAATAGCGCCAGATAAATATTATTACATGCAAACACAGACACCCAGAGAGCTTTATGGCTTTAAACAAACACAAGAATGATGCTGTTTCTCCAATATTTTGTTGGCAGTGATTGAATACCCATAAAATTATATTTTGAAAATGAATCAATTTATAATTATCCTAGCATAGATAAATAGCGTGAAATCAAGACCCATTGAGATCAGGGACAGAAGTGCAACGGACTTCTTGGGAGTCATCATTTCTCAATTTTAGTATTCAGAAAACTTTGTGAGTAATCAACCCAAGAGAGAAAAAACAAATGAACAAACAGTTCTGGATTCAACATAGACACTGCTCCTACCCACGCTTCCTCTTGCTGCTCTCATCACACCCAAATTTTTGGCCCTTGAATTAACAGAAACCTGCTGACCCTTCTTCTTTCCTCCAAATTTTACATTAAGTTGTTGCACATCTTTAAACCTATAGGGTCTAAAAAGGTTTGAAATGCTGTAAAAAGAGAAGGTGGTAAAGGACAAAGTCATTCAAACATTTGCTGCAAACGGGGATGCTATTTCACTTCCACATTTTGTAGTTCACACCCGTCCTGGTTTTGGCTGGGATAGAGTTAATTTTCTTTCTAGTAGCTAGTATAGTGTTAGTTTTGGATTCAGTATGAGAATAATGTTGATAACACCCTGATGTTTTCACCTGCTGCTAAGTAGTGTTTAGACTAAGGTAAGGACTTTTCAGCTTCTGATGCCCAGCCAGCAAGAAGGCTGGAGGGGCACAAGAAGTTGGGAGGGGACACAGCCAGGACAGGACTGACCCAAAGCGGCCAGAGGGATATTCCATACCATGTGACGTCATGCCCAGTATATAAACTGGGGGGAGTTGACCTGGGGGGGGAGAGCTGCTCAGGAACTAACTGGGCATCGGTCGGCGAGTGGCGAGCAATTGCATTGTGCATCACTTGTTTTGTATATTCCAATCCTTTTATTATTATTATTATTATCATATTATTATTACTATCAGTATTAATTTCTTCCTTTCTGTTCTATTAAACTGTTCTTATCTCAACCCATGAGTTTTACTTCCCCCCCCAATTCTCTCCCCCATCCCACTGGGTGGGGGAAGTGAGCGGCTGCGTGGTGCTTAGTTGCTGGCTGGGATTAAACCATGACAACACCATAAAGCAAATAATTAACAGCCCATTTCCTCCTCTAGTCATAGTTCCTGGTCTTGTTTTATTTATAAAGCTGCTAATTACTTTAAGAGTTTAATAGCTGACAAAGTTCTCTGAGAAGTATTTTCAGGCCTGACCATACTGAATCTTTGAAATAAAAAACACCAATTCAAAGCCCTTTTTATGATAAAACAGGTGGGGCTTAATTTACCATACTTATTTACATTACCTACACTTATGCCACAATAATTATGTATGTTTACGTTTTGCTACAAATTTAACTTGCTTATTATTGGTACAGATAGTAGAACTGTCACATGCGGGTGTAGGAAGTTGACTGTTCTCTCGTGCCTACTAATTGCAAGGTAATCGCCTCCCAGAAAGTCTCTCCCTTGTACCTTTGGTACAGCAGCAGCCTTTCAAGAATTCAGGGGAGCAATCATCTTGCAAACATGAGCCTTGTCTGACAGGATAAAACTAGAGGCAACTGTCATAAACCAAGGAGGATAACTTACTGGCTAATGACAAACTGCATGTGTAGGGGAGAAGGGGCTGTCTCATGTTTCTGTAAGGGGAAAGAAGACCAAAGCAACCTGAAAACTGATTTGGAAAATTTACAGGAAGGTCTGTAGGTTTTTTTCCCCCACTAGTGGTGGGCTGCCCTTGGCCAGCCACCAGACACTCACCCAGGTGCCCTCTCACCCCCCGCAACAGCACAAAGGAGGAAAGTCAGATGAACACACTTGAGGGTCAAGACAGAGAGATCACTTACCCACTACCCTCACAGGCAGAACAGACTCGACTTGGGGAAAAATAATTTAATATACTGCCGATTAAAAATACGTTTGGATGGTGACAAATGAAGACAAAACAGCATCCTTCCCTATCCCACCCCTTCTCCCAAGGCTCAGCTTCGCTCCTTCGCTCCCAAACTCCTCTCCTCCTCACAACTTTTTCCTCACTGCCGCATGGCATTTTCCCCTTTGTTAAACCCATTTCCCTGAGGCACCACGGGCCTGGCTGAGGGGCTGGGCTGGGCCCAGTGCTGGGGCCCTTGGAACCAGCCATGCCTGGCTCAGGCCTCTCCTCACAGAGACCCTTCAGCCCCCACCTGGGCACAGACACCCAGTACAACACTAAATAAACCAGTTTAACCAATTAATCATTGGTTAAATGATACAGTCTCATTAGCGGAAAGAGGCGGGCACTGCACTGGCTTAACAGGGGTTGGCACATGATGGAAATCTCCCATGCTTCTGCTGTCAGAACAGAAAAAAGCCTCCGTGCTCCCAGATGAAGCAGAGAAGAGCAGCTCTGAAGACATCACATGTGTAGCAGGCTGGAAAGCGGGGCAGGGAACACACTGCTGTCAAACACCACGCTCATTAAGTACGCTGCTCCATTAGGCTGCCTACATGTTTTCACAGCACTCACTGCAAAGGAGCGCTCCCTGCTCAACACCTGCAGGCAGCTCTAACACCAGCATGCTCTCAGGAGAGGGAGAAGTTACCACTGGAAATCAAACAACAGACCTCTTAAAAAAAAACAACTCCCGTCACATCAGAACAGCCCAAGAGCTGACAGACACTCGCGAAGGTGTTTGCAATGCTCCTGCTAGCTCCGCGGACGCTGTAAAGCCATGTCCTGCAAAGGCAGAGGGCAGAGCACAACGTCCCAGATGATGAGACCACCCTAACTGGGTACCGCCGCAGCTGCCAAGGGGATAAGGAAGGGCTGGACCTGCACAAGTCCTCATAGCTGAAGGATGCCCAGAGCTGTGTTGGTTTTCAGAAGCACATGAATGCTTGGTTCCCATTGAATTGAGCCAGCAGCTCTGCTCGGCAATAGTTATTTGCTCTGTTTCATTGAGAGCAGCTGTATCAGGACCCTGACAGGGTGCAGATAAATGATGACTAACATAAAAAGGCTCCAGCACTGTAAAGCACATCATTAAGTGATAACAAAGGAGGCAGTTGTAAAAACGAAATAGCAGTAAACACCAAAATTACAATTGCATGTGCTTACAGTAAAAGTTAAAAGCTCAAGTCTTGGATTTAGTGTATTACATCCAAAATAACTGACTGCAAATATGCAGACCTTCATGAACCTAATACGCAGGTTTCTATTTTATCTATGTTTTCTTTTATGCAATACAAATGATATTAGAAAGGGCACTGAAAAAAATCCCCTGCCACTCCCTCTTTCTGAGAGTTAGGAAAAAATTAACTCATTTTACTCAACTTTCCAGCCTGCCCAAGATCTCACATTAGAGATTACTGTAGCCATTGGAAAAATTCAGATGAGCTCTTAACTAAACATCTCAAACTCCACTTCTAATCATCTGAGGGAGGCAACTCAGCATTTAAAGCTACACAATATTTTTACACTGAGATTTCAACATTGCGATGATTTACTGTTAGCTAGGCAATATCACTTTTACCCACAATTTGTGAGGGCTTTCTGACAGACTGCTGTCACCATTCACTTTATTGCTGGAACAATAAGGACGAATTCAGTTCACCTTATAAAATGTGACACTATATATATATATATAGTGTGTATATATATATATAACACTGTTCTTTATCAACATGAATAATCCCACTGTTCTTGTTTAAATAAGGATTACTTATTATATGAACAGCTTGTGAGGAACTGCATTCCTAGGAAGAAAGATAGGTAATGTGGCAACGAAAGGCATGTTTTTCTAGCAAATATTATGGAGGTATCTAAAACGCATATGAAAAAGCTAAAAGAGCAGCCTGAAAGACTGGGTTTGATCTCACACAGACATAAAATGGACATGCCATTTCAATACATGCGTGTGCAAGCAGAACAAACTGGCTAATGAGATTTTTGATATTGGCGAAGAGCAGAAGATTGAGATGGATTTGTGTTATATACTATATTCTAGTCAGAATTTCTCAAACCAGTGATCAGATTCATTCTTTAGTATATGCACACGCTCTCTAAACAGTAAAGACTTACCTAGAGCTCAAACCACCCCACACCATTGCTATGTCAACCTGTAGCAGAGAGATTCTGCACAGCACCCGTTTTCCCACGGTTTCCAACTCAGTTCATTCTCTGAAAAATCTTCCACCACCAAGTCTGGGAGATGGGGGAGCTGGAAATATGTCTACAGAGTGGTTCCCAGCTCCTTTGCTTTGCTACCTTTCAGAAGGACCCAAAAGTGGCTCTGAAAACTGTTGCTTGAACTATCTCTACACCCCACTTGTCTCCTTTCCATTAGACACGCCTACTTCAGAGAATTCCTTGGAGAGGAATTTTGTTTCTCCATATTAAACTTTGGTATCTCAAAAGGAAAGGGACCGACGTTATGTAGTAAACTGTTTGACCACACTGAGTGTCTTTCATTATGCAAGCTAAAATGTTAGGAATTGTAAAAAAAAAAAATTATATGTGTGTTAGTGACAGTGTGAGGATAATAATCTCTGTGGGAATTCAATGTGGTGAAAAGGGACCACAGTGACAAGAAACAAGTAAGATTTAAAAAGAATACAATTAAACAAATAGAGAGGAAATGCACACAATAAATCTTATTCTTCCACAGTCAACAGCTGCAGTTGCCTTCAACATGATTTACGGCTATTAGAAGTCTAGATGCAGACAGGAACGTTCAACACTTCCATAAAACATTTTGAAAATAAATTTTCCTATTATTGCCTATTTACAAAGTTAAAAATGAATAATTTTTCACAGTGGCCCCGAACAGCAAAGTAAGATTTACAGTTAATCATTCTGAGCTAATATTCTTTTGATGATGTCTACCTGCAGAGATTAATTATTTCAATACCACAAGGAAAAAGATATGAATAATTACACCAGAAGAAATGAAAATTCAGCACAAGTTATAATTCTCAGCAGCCCAAAGCCAAAGTTTTAACATGAGTGAAGTTCAAGAAACACACTCATTTTGAAAAGGATTCCCATCTCTGCCAACTTAAGGGGGGGGGGGGGGGGGAACCCCAAAACCAAACCAACGCTAAAATTTTGGTTTACAAGCAGCTGTAAGGTCATGTATGTTTAAAGAAGTAATACTGACTTCAAACAGTATTCTAGTAACTCCACTATCATTTCGAAACAAAACCTCTTATTAAATGCTCCTGAGCTTACCAACACCTCTGTAAGACTCCAGTAAGGCTCACATGAAAAACTAATACAAAAAAAAGTCACCCTTATAAAACCCAGGCAGTGCAGAATTAGAGTTGTATTCAGCTGAGATAAAATTTGTCAAGTTAAGTTGTGTTTAACACAAAACATAGACAACCACAATTGTGCCTCAGCAGTACAAGATTTTAGTTTCTGGTCCCTGTATTAGGTACATGTATTTAAAACCCTTGCGGCAATACTACAGATTTGCCTGTGGAGCACTGAGTTGCCTAATCCTTCTGAATTTCAACCTAACTATAGAGCTTTGTTTTAATATACTGCAATAATTCATATCTTTCAGTCACTAATATGCATGGTCAAATTTAGCCCCAGGCTAATTTCATTTTGTCAGGATTTTTTCCTACATAAATGATGACGTGACATTTTCATATAAATAAAAACATGTAACACACAAAACAAAGGAAATAACCCTGCAGAGTATTTATAATTATCATAGAAGTGTTAACATCAACCTTAACTCATTTTTACTTTTACGAGGAGATTTCATAATGCTGTGGATAGCAGTTGGATTTGCTTTAGGCTGAGACACTCACATTCTTTGTCTTGAAAAAGCATTGAAAAGGGAAAAGGGAAAATTGCTCCTAAATGGTAGCACCCCCGTAAAGGGCTTCTGCGCTTGTTCTCTAAGTTCTCAGCAATGCCGGAGCCTGCTATGGACTAAGACAGTGGTCCCAGCCTCACAAGCATGGATGCCCAAGCAGCAAGAGAAAAGAAGAAATAAAAAAAATTTTAAAAAGAAAGAAAGAAAAAAAGATGACTAAAATAGAGAAAAAAAATACCCAAACCCCACAGTCTTTACAGGGCAGTGGCACTGGGCCAGTCATGACATGAAGGAAAAAAAGCCCATTCCTGCCCTAGTGCTTGCACAGACTCTGTGGCGTGCTACACGTAGCAGCAGCAGTCCAAGAGTGATGATCAGCTCAGTTACTTCAGATGTCAGAACAGCACTACTTAGGAGTTGACTGAATTATGTCCCAAATCTGTTTCATAACCCAGACAATTATAGAAAGTCAATAGTTTAATTACAACCCTATTTTCTTGACTACAGCTTATACACAAAATGCCAGCTAATTTTAAGGAGATGGCTATTTTGTGCCTGCATTAGCCCCCTGCTAGCCTATTGAGGACCAGAGCAAATGGAGATTATTTATACATAGAATCATACAATGGTTTGGGTTGGAAGGGACCTTAAAGATACTCTAGTTCCAACCCCTCTGCCATGGGCAGGGACACATTCCACTATGTATATGTGCATACATATATATGTACACACACATTTAGGGTGGTTCCTTTGCCCCCCCCCCCCCCCCCAAAGTAGGGTGGGTATTTTCCTATTAACTAACTCTAATTAGCTAATTCACTTATAAATGCTCAGATAATAACATTTTGCTTAAAAAGCACATAGATATTTTAGGGAAACAGACATTCTGTTTTATATTTTTAAACTAAGATGTTAAACTTTAAAACCAATTTTAACTGTAACTTAATACGAATACCAGCATTGCCACTCAAAGCTGAGCCACCAAGTCAAACAAACATTACTGGCTCCATCAACGCTAACAAGTATGAGAACAATCATACTGCAGCTACATGAGAAGCGCATACTTCTAATACAATAATTAAGACCCTTCTGAAAAAAGTATTTCCTCAATAAACGTGTAATGATAATTTTGATACTTAGATGCAAAAGACACATTTTCAAACCACACATACGCTGGAGGGGAACTTTAATTTTCTCTGCACGTTTTACTTTTGGATCACCTTATCCAGGTGTCTTCTATATATACAAGTATGAATGACAGAAGAAAACCTTAAATCCCTAAGGAACATTCGACAATATGCAGAATAGATCCAAATTTCTACAGAGACTATCTATGTATAGAGATTTCTCGGGATTTTTCGGATCCAGATATTTGAAGCAGTAGACTGAGAAATTATGGTATTTCTCATCTCAATGCCTGAGATTAAACATGACACGATGAAAAAAGGCTATACAACACCTTAAGTAAGGAAGGAAAGACGGGACCATGGCTTTTTCATGAGAGAGACCACAAAGCTACCAGATTAGTAAGTACACGTATTTTGAAGGATTTGGGAAGTTTGCCTTAAGGCATAGAATTTGCTTTCTTCATGCTCATGCACTTGAGGAAGAACTTAGAGGTAGGAGAAGGGAGACCACCAAAGGGAGTATTACCACTCAGAAATACTGAGGCATCAGCAAATAGGTGTTAATGATAAAATTCTCTACTCCTGAAACTGAAGGATGGCTTTGAAAATCAAGTAAATGCTTCCATGGTATTTCTGAACTTACACCCATGCAACTTCTGATGCTGTGACAGATGCCTGTGAGAACATGGAAAAGTTTGATACAGATTAGTCAGTATTTCTTATAATAAGAATTTTAATATATACATGTTCACAAGCAACTGCAAAAGAAAAAAACTGGTCAAGAACTGTTACTACACTGCCTTTGATCTAACGTATTTTACAGCTACAAGTGATTGAAACTTGGGTGAGCTCATTAGGAAAGCACAACTTCATGTTTCCCAATCCTTAGGCTCTTCCTCGAGCATCTGCAAAGGCCACTGACAGAGAAAATACAGTGGATTAGGGGAGCTTTTAGTCTAACTCAGTACAGGCATCCTCCTTTTCTAACCAATCAAGTATAAAAATTGAGCTACCTTTTGGTATAAACCAAAACAGAAACTACCCTACCAAATCCATCTCATTCTAAGCCTTCTGCAAAAACATGGGCTTAATTTTAAACCATGTCTTTTTATGTGCAAATGGAAAAGACACATGTGAAACTAGGATTTATGTTGGTATTACAATTACCCTCAGCTTCTTTTACAAATTAATTTTAGTATGTTGTAGACAGCTCAAATATAAAGAGTGTTTGACATAAACCCCATTCTATTTCTCCAAAATATAATTCTGCTCCTTGACATTTCTGAAACCGAAAAACTACCAAATAAAGCAAGATCTAGCTACAGTTATTTGTCTCATATTACAGGTGCCAATAGTAATATAATAGTTTTGACTACTTTGGAAAAATCTTAGCCCTAGACTTTTCTCTCTAAAAAACATTTTGGGGTAATGGCAAGGCTGAGAGACATTTGCCCAGGATTTCCTTACAGTAGGCGTATACAGGAGGCATGATACTTTGGGGAGATACTACACCTACAAAGCACACACACTGTCAAGCTGGTTAGCACAAGAGCTATAAATCCAACATTTACTGTGTATGTGCAGATGGATTAAACAGTACATGTGGAAAGTCCACCTAATGTTTTGTACAAGCACCACTGACAGTAGTATGGTTGTAAAGCCACAGTGCACATGTTCTTCTTTAGGACAGCCAGAGAGAGGCATCGCAGCTGACAGGAGAAACTGCCAAGTACAACCCTGTAAAGCACCTGAACAAGTCAGTCCTCAAATTGACGCAGATTAAATTTCCTGGCTAGAAAAAATAGGAGATATTTCTGATGCTCACACATATGGTAGCTGTAAATAATAAAATCTACTTGTCCTTTGATTTGCTTTATGTTACTTATGTAAGAGAAATTTCTGCACTTTTTATTTCACAATCAAACTAAAAGCAGAAGACCAGAAGCAATCAAAAAATAACCACAAAACCCTCATTCCAGTGCACTCCTAGAGTTAAATTCACCAGAGGCAGTGCCAATTACTAGCAGAATAAACTATCATTAAAAAAATGTATTCACTCACTAAAACCTTTGAAAAAGTCTGAGGTGTTTTGTGAGCTTTTTTTTTTTTTTTTTGGTTAATTAATGAGAGCATTAACCCACCGGGTACTGCTGAAGGGCACAGTGGTGCCATGTCAGAAGCTATAAGCGTAACAGTGATAAAATGAAACGAAGAAGCTAATTAAATCAGGACTGCAACTGGTGGAAAGAGTAACGTTGCATTTTGTCCAATAATGATGCAAATACATGATTGCACATACTTGGAACACTGCTAAATTTCTGAATATAAACAGTTTTAAATGGTGCATTTTTCACTGTGTGTTTTGGACTTCTTTCTATTTATGGGAAATCCTTGCTTCCTTAGTATTACAGCACTGACACACTACCTGCCTTCAGTTTTACTGCAAAAATTACGCAGGCCTTGGAAGCGATCTGGGACCTGCATCACAGCCCGTACAGGCATGTCTGACTTCTATTTATGTTGCCTATACTCAAGACCAAAAGCACTTCTGCAACAGGTCTGCAAAAACATAGAAATTAAAATTACCATTGTAAAAGCCAACTTGAAAACAATTTAAATCATAAGGATGACTTTACTGGTAACTCATACAGATGGTATTTTGTGACCTCCAAATTCTGGTGGTAAGAAACATTGACAGATGGATTGCCGAAAATTTGTCTGAAGGGAAACAATCTCAATTTAAAAGGTGTCACCAGTCAGGAGACCAGTAAGTTTGAAAAACCTGTATATCCTTATCTCAACTTCAGGTCTCTACTCAAAAATAATGTGTGGATTTTGGTGTTTTTCCTCCATACTTTTGGCTTAATTAGGCCTAAACTCATCAACCAACTCTTCCACTCCTTCCTTGGGGCCTGTAAGATGTCCTGCACATCACTACACCTTGGTCACTTAGAGCAATGTAGTGATTGTAACAATACACAGACACACTGAAAAGCTGAATCTCCCAAACACACAAAACTATTAAAGTTTTTTTTTTGAAACAGCAAATCAATTCTACTAAAATCAAACAACATGAAAGCAGTCACGTTCTTTCACAGAAAAACCCCACCCAAACCCAAATCCAAATCCCAGTAGGGACACAATGCACACTGCGTATTTAAACAGCCTAATTTTCTTAAATGCAACTGTAATTCTTTCAATCTTTACCTGCAGAGGACTGACCCATCTTTCCATTCTCCTCTTAGTTTCAGTCTGGACATTTCCACTTCTGCATGTAAGTTCCCCCTTCCACTTGCTATTACTAAAGCCCCATGATACTAATTTACTGAAAGCACAGATCCTTTGCACTGATTATTAGCAGATTATTCACTCCCTAACAGAATTAAAAAAACCCTCAACTGTAAAGTGAAATGAAGTTGTACCAGCTCAAGAAAGAAATAAATTTTTTCCTTCAAATAACACGGAGAAGTCTATCCACAGCTCTCTCTTCCATAAAAAAATAAAGCAAAATAATTCCATTCACTGACGTCATTTCATAAAGAGAAACCACAATAAACCAAAACTGCACTTTGCCAGGCTTCAATATTGTTAATAAAACCTTTTGAACTATTGGCTTTACATTTGTTTTTCATAAATAAATTTGTTTTACTTCCAGGTTTGTTGATACAACTGCATAATGCAGTAAAACATCATGTAAATTTAACAGAAATCAATGCTTCACTCATTGAGCTTCAGACTCTAGTGTCTTCTGTAATATTACAAGCATCCTGATGAAACGCTCACATGCTAAAAACTGAAATATATTGTCTGTGCTGTGTTTTTCTAAAGTGACACAAATGTAAGGGATTTTAAAACAACTGATTTTACCGGGTTTTCAAATGAGGAGTGAAAGAAGTGAAAGCCAACATTTAGCAATGACACCACACAAGAGAAAGAGAAAAAAAAGGTAAGCCGTTCTGACCTCATTTACTGCCACATAGTATCGCTGCTGCTGGAACTGAGGAGAGTTATCGTTCCTGTCTCTCACCACAATCCGCACTTCGTGGTTGATAATGGTACCAACCTTTTTGTTAACACACTGGACTTGCACCACAATGGACTGAATGGACATTGGCGGCTGTAAGTGAAAGTACATTTTTATAATACATAACCAAAACATGAATTAACAGTTAAATTTTCCACTGATGTTAATATTGCTCATGTTCACTTATAGCCCATCAGCCTGCCTGTGTTACGTTTAATGCTCTATACCTGGATTAAACAGCTTCTCTGAGTGTCCTGACTACAGCTCATGCTGGCAATATTTTAAGTAGCCTGTATTTTGCAGGCCCAGCTTTGCCAGCTGTATGTGCTAACACAGAAATAAAAATCCCCAGCACGATTAGCCCTTCACACTTCCCTTGAGAACTAAAAAAAAAAAAAAAAAAAAAAAAAGCACATCTTTTGAACATCTTCCGATTACTAAAGATACCTAGAAAATGTCACACATTTTAACCTTTGGTTTATTAATATTGGAATTGAAAGGTCAGGTCAGAAATAAATTCAATATGCTACCACTTACATTTACCAAGTAATTTAGAAACAACTTGGTCACCTTTAAGTGTAGACAATCCAGGGTCCTGTTGTTTTTACTCCAGTGAACATCATAATATTCAAAGAAAAATAACTCCCAAACTTGATAAATGGGTAAAGAAATTTAAGCTGGAAAGGCTACTACTACCTACCTGAGTTAATAAAACAATTCTAAGAAGAATAAAGGAAAAGGCATCTTTGGTTGAAATGGAAATTCAGAGACACTGCTATGGAAATACAGCATTCCAGCACAACTTCTATTCACAATGTTCCCACTGCGGCAAGTGCCAATTTACGTATTTGAAGCAACAGTCTGGCATGTAAAATACTGACAGCAAGTCCGTTTTGATTTTCTGTCTAACACTCAGCAGAGAGTGAGAAAGCATGGGAAGGGACAAATTGAAGAAATACTATATTTATTATCCTCAAATTCTTCAAGAAAATAAACAACTCAAAAACGTAATTTAAAGATGCCTATGCTATACTGTTCTGTACAGTGAATGCTACCAGGTTTTTGTACTGAGATTCCGAGACCTATAATTTAATCATAATTATATATCTAAATAATTATGCTTTCACTCATTCTAAATGCTACAATTTCTTTGATAAATTGATTTTTTCCAGTTTTGCTATGATGGATTTTGGAACCATATGGCATTCTTTACCTTTCAGACTTTGGCACCAATCGGTTTTTAAAGAGTCAGCAGACTTGGGAAAAGAAGAGGCCTTTATGGTGGTGTTGAGATATTAAGTGAAATATGTATTCTTCCCTACACACTCATCTTCAACTTTCTCTGAGGTGAAGTACAGCACGACCTTAAGTCAATTCTCTTTGCTGTAAAAATCTGCAGCCAGCTATGACATGGTTCTACTTTTATCAGAACTTGTAACACAGGTAGGAACATACCAAATATCATCTGTAACTTAAATTAAGCCTCTAACATTACAATCTCAATTTATTTTTCAAGCTGGCATTCTTTGCAAAAGATCCAAGAAGTTTTAGGCTACCTTTAATACACTTCAAACATTACTGAGTTTATCCAGATTTATTACCAATGCCCAAGAAAAACATAACTAGTTGTAACGATAAATATGTAAATACATGATGTTCTGGATTTGGTCTTTTTCACAAGAACATGGAAAAAAATATTTTGTTGTCTTTGGCCAAATATGGCAGTACAGGACCAACTTTACTTTCACATTCGTACAATTTCTGCGGGGTCAGTGGTTAGATTTAAAATCAGGTCTTTAAACAAACACTCATCAACCTAGACACTTACAGACAATATATGTAAGTACAAAATGGAAAAACATAACAAATTTTTATGATACTGGGGGCCAATTATCCCAACACCTTTCAGCAGTTCCTTTCACTGATGAAGCAGTTCTGCTTCATCGCTATTCATCCTTCCTAAGTACTTGAAGTTTTGGAAGAAAAGTCTGGAATTTTCTTTTTATCTGATTTTGTTTGGAAAACATACTGTCATTCTTAGTAAAATCAATCAATGGAATCTAATAAGATTGTCTTTCAAGAAAAGTAATAAACAAGAACAGGATCAGGCTAACTGAATCAGCAGGGAGTTGACAAGTGGGCACATCAGAAAGAAAAATAGGAAGAGTATCCAAATATATTGAATGCAATTGTATATGCACCATTTGTGAATCAGAGACTACAGTCTTTGCTCTGCAATACAAAAATTTAATTTTAAGGTTCAACTTAATAAAACCCCAAGTTTTATTGGTACTACTAAGTTTCACATGGTTTTAACTTGAAAGATGAGAAAAATAGTTTACCTTTTTTGTTTACAAAAAAAAAAAAAAATAGGAACCACACACACTCTTGAATGATTTTGCATTTTAGGGGTTAGTATAGCTCTGATTCTGAAGGCTGGAAACAGGCTTTAGATAAGAGCCATATTAATCAAGTTCATGACATAAATTTCACATTTTTACTCAATCAGTGGGGTTTTTGCGGGTTGCTTTCATTTTCTTTGGCTTGTGACTTACAGCAATTCATTGAGACCACAGTAGACAGCTACAGTGGGGCTCACAGCCAAAATCTCAATTACCTTAAATCTCAGATTTTCTTTTCATATCCAGTAAACCTTAATAAACACAAATGAGTAATTTTACTCAGCACTACAGTACTAGGGATAAGAAGTGTAACCGTTCATAGTAAAAAATGATGAAATAATCCCTTAAATACCAATGTTAAAACACCAATATTGTCTATATATAACTAAGAAAATGTACACCCTCCACTTGTTTCCCTGTGACTTGAGTCTACTTCTTGCAAAGAACATCACTGCAAAGTGTCCGTACATATTCACAATAATGTGAAGTATTTGTGAGTTTAGCTAGACTATTACTAGTATCAGAAATCAAATACTTTGGAAAGGTTGTTTTGGTAAAGCAGCTCAGATGAACGAACCTGTAGAGAGAAAAGTGTTGCTAAAAAGGGCACTGAAAAAAGAACTAGCACTGATCTAACAGGAATTAATTTCATCTCCTAATGCCATATGGATATGCAGACTTGCGTGGGCTGATGAAGAATTGACCTTACATTTCTTAGAGTGGTTCTTAAGCCTCACCTCCCATTAAGGGCTCTCGCTTTTTGCTCTGACTTAAAAATAAAACTGAGAAGCCAAACATGTTCCAGCACCTTCCTGTCTCCTCAAAGGCAGTCGGCCGTTTGGCACTTGAGAAAACGCCGACTCTCTGTCGATGCACCAGGAAGTCTTTTGCCACCATGTCCACTGTGCCATGTTTTGTGCTGCATACCTTTGCTTCACATATGAAAACAGTTTGTGAATTAAAACTAAACTAAGAACAGCTGAATTCAATTAGCTCTTTTAAACTAAAAATGGAAATGAAGAAAAATTCACATGTTTCTGGTACTTATGAATGTATCTCAAAACACACGGAGAAGACAAATTAATCAATCAAGCTAATATAAAACAAACTTTCATGCACTCCAAGGAGAACTCCTGATCTTTAAAGCACTCTTTCCATGTTGATTACACTCACTTTTGAGTCAATTTTCCTTTCAGGTTCTGATGAACTGCAGCAACACTATAACACTGTAAGAAAATGTCTCTATTTTTAAAGTGTTTCTCTTCAATGAAGTTAGCATAGATGAGAACACTCCTATTTGTTTCGTGCTTTTAATCTTTCTTTTTATAAAAATCAAACTTAGCCTGACAATATTTCTTTAATGCTATCAGGAACGAGCATACCACACAAATTTTATGCTGCCTTAAAAACAGAATCTAAACTAGCATATCCTCAATTGAGTATGTCAAGATTTATAAGTGAATTGTAACATTCACTATTCCTTTGCTCTCTCTCACATCCCTTAAGTTGAAGAGGGAAAGGCTGTGGACGTTGCCTACCTGCACTTCAGTAAGACCTTTGACGCTGTCTCTCATGGCGTACTCCTTGAGAAGCTGGCGTCTCATGGCTTGGACAAGTGTACTCTTCGCTGGGTAAAAAAATGGCTAGTTGGACGAGCCCAGAGGGCTGTGGGTGAATGGAGTTAAATCCAGTTGGCGGCAGGTCACAAGCAGTGTCCCCCAGGGCTCAGTATTGGGCCCAGTTCTGTTTAATATCTTTATTAACGATCTGGACAAGGGGATTGAGTGCACCCTCAGCAAGTTTGCAGATGACATCAAGTTGGGAGGCAGGGTCAATCTGCTTGAGGGCAGGAAGGCTCTACAGAGGGATCTGGACAGGTTGGATCATTGGGACAAGGCCAATTATATGAGGTTCAACAAGGCCAAGTGCCGGGTCCTGCACTTCGGTCACAACCCGATGCAGCGCTACAGGCTTGGGGAAGAGTGGCTGGAAAGCTGCCCAGCAGAGAAAGACCTGGGGGTGCTGGTTGACAGCCGGATGAATATGAGCCAGCAGTGTGCCCAGGTGGCCAAGAAGGCCAACGGCATCCTGGCCTGCATCAGAAATAGTGTGGCCAGCAGGAGCAGGGAGGTGATTGTCCCCCTGTACTTGGCACTGGTGAGGCCGCACCTCGAGTCCTGCGCTCAGTTTTGGGCCCCTCACTACAGGAAAGACGTGGAGGTGCTGGAGCGTGTCCAGAGAAGGGCAACCAAGTTGGTGAGGGGCCTGGAGCACAAGTCTTATGAGGAGCGGCTGAGGGAACTGGGGTTGTTTAGTCTGGAGAAGACGAGGCTGAGGGGAGACCTGATCACTCTCTACAACTACCTGAAGGGGGGTTGCAGTGAGGTGGGTGCTGGCCTCTTCTGTCAGGTGGCTGGAGATAGGATGAGAGGAAATGGCCTCAAGTTGCAGCAGGGAAGGTTTGGATTGGATGTTAAGAAAAATTTCTTTACTGAAAGTGTTGTCAGGCATTGGAACAAGCTGCCCAGGGAAGTGGTCGAGTCACCATCCCTGGAGGTATTCAAAAAGCGGGTAGACAAGGCACTTCAGGACATGGTTTAGTGGGCATGGTTGACAGCTGGACTCGATGACCTTAAAGGTCTTTTCCAACCTAAATGATTCTATAATTCTAAGTCAATGTACACAGCTAGAGTAGGCTTTTAATAAGTGTCACGGGACACAAGGTGAGCAGCACTTCTTCCAGACAAAGGAAGCAAACAAGAATAAAAATGTTTTTAATTCAGTAAACAAGTCAAGTTCGGTTCGATATATATTTCTGCCAACCCACACATCTATTTGTTTGGTCTTTATTATTGCGTTTATCCACATATAATAATTGTGTGCATAATCAAGCTTCTGCATGCTTCCAATAAGTCCTAATAAAGAATCAAATTAGCCCTGTTCACATCCGTCTGGGAACAAAAGATGGATGCAGCTATTACATTCTAGTGGGTCTTGTGTTTACTGTCTTTCTATGAGCATACACAGATTTAGAAATTGATGTCTATGGGGAGAAAAGAAAACAAACAGCAAACCCCAAACTTACATCTCTGTCCAGAATTCGGCCAGTGCTATTTAGGTATAACATCTGGCTGATAGGATCAAGGATCACCCAATAATCTACGTTGTCCTTTAAGGAGAGTTCAATGGTGGGGTCTGGCCCTCCTGCTGTCCCTTTGATCAGCATATTATCAACCAGGATAGTGCCTGCAAAAACAATAAACACACGAGGGAAAAATTTATACAGGCATCCACATTTTTATGTATTTTCATAACAACTGCAACACTAAAAACACTGTTTTCTAACTAGGGTTTCTGGTATTTTATGTTTTGAGTGAGGTTTAAAAAGTCTGAAGCTTATTATCTGTAATGAAAAACTGCCTCTGACACTGCAGCTACTTCAGACAATACCAGAAGAAGCACTTGCAATGCACAATAATTTAAGTTGACAATGAGACCCATCATATACAGCTATCTATTTAAAATTATGAGGGTTTTTTCCTCCGTTGAGCAATCATCACCCAATCTCACCTCAAACAAATGAAAGCACTGAAATAACAACCAGAACCGGAATAAATTTTCTACAGCAAGAGTGACACATCGAGGCAGGGGGGGAACAGACAAAACAAAACCAAACAGTTGCATAAAGCTTTCCAGCAAAAAAAAAGGTTTTATACCTTGAGTTGCTCTGCAACAAAAAACTAAGCTGCAGCATAAAGACAGGAAAACTAGGTCTACCAAGACAAAGGTAGTATTTAATTAGGATCAGCTATCTATTCAACATATATACCATGCTTTTTTTCTTTTCTTGTCCCATTCTGTCAGTTAAAAGTCATGCCTAACAGCTCTATTAGTCAGTTCACAGTACCCATGATGTACATAATTTCCTGTGTAAAACACTCAACTTACTTTCCAAATGTCAAGCCTTACTAACTACCCCAAACGTTGCACTCTGGTGCCTCAGCATTGCATGCACAATATTTATAAACACTTCTCTAAGATTTCGTTTTTCTGAAAAATTAATACTACCCAGTTTTCTTCACACTGAAACATTAAATGAAATTATCTTTATTGTAGTTCATCAACAGTTATGAAGAAAATCTGTGAACATCACCAGCTGCAGAACACCTACATTAGCTAAAAATATTTATCACGACTGCCTTTATTAAGGGCTCAAATAGTTTATTTCAAAACGCAGAGTAAAGTTTCCTTACACCTTCACTTTATAACAACAGCAACTCCGTATAAATATATGCATCTGGGCGGAGCAGCTCCGAGTGGGGCCTACGCTTTTTCCGGATAAAACAGTAAAACTCATTACTGCTCTTAACCGCAGCAAACTGGTTTACAGTCCTATTGAGGAAAACACCACAGTAACATTTTTTCAATTGTTTATTTTGAAACTACTTTTTATAACACAATAGAGATGATGGGAGGAAATACTGCCAAACATCCATAACTTTGCACCAAAGACTGGTTTCAAGTTAGATGAGCAATACCCTTTTAGCCACAAGAAACACAGTTACTACCCATGCGTTTTATGGCTATCAGCACCATTTCTTGTGCAATACCATCTGTACAATTATACTCTGACCCAGCAGCTTGAACTGGCATACAGCTTTTGAAAGATCACCACTAGTTTTAATAAAAAGAGGATTTCACCAGGAAAAAACAAGCTGATTACCAACCCTGTGAGAGTTCAAAGTGTTTATGTCTAGTCACCAACTTCTCTAAAATCTATAAACTCCACCAGCTTCTGTATATTGCCCTCATTATTGTGCCTCAATGATGATGCAAAGGAAGGTCAGCAATGCAAATTTGAGGTCATCTGAACAAAAGGTGCCCCAAGAAAAGGCTCCCTGAAAAAAACACCAAGATAACAAACACCACAATTGCCCTTCAGCTTCAGTTGTTTTGATTTTTTTTCCAGTCTTCTTGTTCAGGCCTGAAGGCAAAGTCGAAGTTCTGGCTACCTTTTCACCAGCACTAATCCCAACAGAAGGCTCTATGCCTCCATTCAAATGGCTCTCAAGGAAAATAAAAATGTGCAATTTCTACCTGTAAACAACACAGCATTAAGCATTTCAACAAGGGCCACCTGCACATAGCAAATCTATAAGGTAGTGTTCATAGAAAATACTATCCGTACAAATTCTTGGTGGGAAAAGGAGGAGCTTAAGGGATGGAAGAACTGGGGCAAGTGAAGTAACCAAATGACACAGAAAAGGGATTAGGAGAGACTTGTGACAGCATTGGAAAAATATACTGCGAGGGATAATTAGGAAATAGGGGAAGGGAAAAGCATCAACAGCTTCTGTCTTCTCTCCCATGTTGAAGACTAATAAATCCATGAGGAGCAAAGGGGCATCACAGCACAAGTTACAAGGGCACAGAGCTACCACAGCTGCCTGCCAATACCATGCTTTCAGATGCATAAGCAATCATGACATATAAAAGAGAGTTTATTTCTCTCCTCTGAAAATTGTTTAAAACAATAAAAAATCAAGATTGTCCTATAATGAAAACTGGCCCCTGGTTTCTACAAAACTCAAGATTATGAATATCATCTAACATCAGTGGGTCTTGATTGAAACGACAGTAGCAAAGGGAAATTACTTTCAGACTTTGCAGTCGTACTGCCTGTAGAGAAATCCAGCATATGCAACGCTAAAGGAATTAGCCTGATAATCGTGGCAGAGCTCTGACTGCTAATAGAACAGTCTGCGGGGCCATGCCCCTGTGAAGGTAGTGATTACCCTCCCATGAACTGCATACAAGAGATCAGAGAAAAAAAAAAACGTATCTCAAAGGCACGTATAAATTCCTCATGGCACAGCGTGCATTTGGAAGTGGCAAGATACAAGAGCCCTTTTGCACGTTAAGGATTGCAAAAAAAGAAGTATATATGTAGATGTCGCAGTCTAAAATAAGAGGAAAGTGCTGCAAAACAAGGCAACAGTGGTTTTAACAGTGTCCTTAGTGACATACACCAGATATTTTACTACCTGGAATTTGCAGGTAGGTTTGGTTTGGTATACGCTACGTACACCAAGGTTTGCTGCTCTTTGTCCAAGGAGGCTTCATCCTCCCTTGCCTAGTTTCTAGAAGATTGACCTGCCAAACTCAGCCTTCTACGAGGGCCAAAGAGCTCAAAAAACTTTAATTTTTAATGAACATGAGAATGATTACAATTACATACTTAAAAAAAAATAAATATATTTAATCGACTTAAAATCTTGATGTGATAATGAATTTCGTACAGTCTCTAGTAAAACACTGCTACTACTTAACTGACCTCACTGCTTTGAATTCTGCATCTCATTTGACTTTCCTCTGTTGCACTCTCTAACAGCTATCTACTTGACTTAACAAAGCACTTCTATTTGGTTTGTTTTGATACAGTGATTCTTTTGTTCTTAAAAATTGACTGGTTTTTCTTCAGATATTCATGAGGCACTTGTACTTTCTCGTCAAGAGACAGCAGTTTGCAAATAAGCCTTTTAATAGCAATCCTTAAAGTATTATTCTTCTATTTTACAAAGAATCTGACATTGTGGGTCTCCCCGCCCCCGCCCCCCCCCCTTTTAGATATCTATCATTTTGTTCCTTACATCCTGCCTCTGTCCTTGGCCTAAAATGCCAGGGAGGTAAGCTACTAACAATAAATCTAAATACATGCAGTTCGATGTGACTGCATCAACAGTTTGTTCATTAACTCTCCACACACGCAAGTACAAAAGCAAACTCATCCCTTGATATTTGCAACACGCTAATACAGTAAGTTTAGACAATCTGCTTTTGTAATTTTTACAACAAACAAGCTCAAACATTGCTCTAGGTGTTATAAAAGTTACATTCCTTCTTCTGTAATTATATTGGAAGTTCAATTTTACAGTATGGGGGGGATGAAGAGTTGGTCAAAGTCTGCTGAGGGCACCTGAACAGGATGCTGCCACTCACTGCGAGGAGAGAGGTGGTCCACGTAGATGCATGCTTCTCGTACCAAACTCCTGGGAAGTTGCCCAAATGTTCAATAGTATTTCAGCACTGTTCCCCGCACTTCTCGTCATGTGTGCACAAGCCATTGAAAAGGACACCAGGGACTATAATTAGTGATATTCTTCCTAGCTAATTAAAAAAAGACTGATGTGAAAGTTAGATTGCACACCAACACAAATAGATTTTAAGAACAGCTTTTCATCTTGTGTGGAGACCACAGTTTGGCTGCTTGTCGACCTTCACTGAAGCCTGATTGATGACCGAGATGTCTTGTGGGAAGACAATACAGATTTTTCCAAGGGATTAGTAGAGAATAAGCCTCAAAGAATCAAAGTCAAGCAAGCTGTTGGCTAAGAAACAACAAAAAAGGCAGAAACCAACAGACTGTATAAGAGAGAAAAGATCTATTATTTTCAGGTATAATTCATTTTTCTGAAAGTAAAGACATTAACTCAGAAATGTTATCTGAGCTTGTTGGGAATTATTCAACAAGTAGCTACAAAACAAGACAACAAAAATAAAAATTATCGAGTGCTGTTAGTATTATAAGAACAGTTCTACACTAGACTATTCCTTTGAGAGGAATCCAGAAGCTGAAAATCTTCATTTGACTGAAATAATAGGGCAAGGTTTGTTTTTACAGATCAGTCTCCACAGAAGGTGATCTTTCTATGGGAAGGGCATTACGAGGGACTCAGGTGCAAAAGCCATGAAATACAGAATTTGCAGTTTATGCTCTACTAAAGACAGCAGACGCACAGTGTTCAGTGAGAACTTACTTATTAAATGATTTAGACACATCTTGGGATTATTTTTGTTGAATGTTTTGGCAGAGCCGTTTTTTAAAGAGTGAGTGAATTACGACTGGTCTGGGAACCACCCTTCTGCTGGCACATGAATCAGAAAATAGGATTCCAGTAGAATGATACCTGCAAGTACTTTACTTGTAAGAATTAAAAAGCATTTGCAGTTTCTCTTTCTGCAGTCGCTGAGCTCAAGGCATGTGGAGCACGTCCCACCTCCCCAGTGACACTAGTACTAAAGAAGTGTACCGGGCAAAGGCTCAACTTCGAGCCCAATAGTGGGTCCAAGGACTTCACACATCGTGGATGGTCAGTCCGAGTGACATCGAAGAGACATACCTAACTGCAGCTGATTAAGCAAGCAGACATGCAAAATACAAATTGGACAGACCGTACCCTCACAAGGCTCTTGTACACAACAACAGCGTGTAGCCTTCCACATGCTCAGTACTTACTAGATGGGCTGTGTTCAGCTTCACCTTGTTCAGTGCAGAAAATTGTGAGATCCCAGAAGCACCTGAGCACTCACAAGCTACAGGGCTGAAGCCTGAAATGAAGTGTGTCTGAAGCCAAGGCAGAAATATAATATCAAAGTTTTTATCATCCAAATGTACTTATCCTTCCTTTGAAAACAGTCTAAAACTTGTTATTCTTATTTTCAAAGTTGATGAAAGGATAAAACCACCTGCAACAGCATGATTAACCTCCGATATTGCTGAATTACATTAGCAGCTACTTCAGCTGTATGATGTACAAAAGGCTAAATATAATTAAAAAATCACATTCTGCTGTTCACGCAGAACATACTTTTCAATTCGGCATATTAATCAAGTCTCTATAACAAGTCCAAATACCATGTCAGGGAATTTACATTAAGCATACATGGCGTTTCCTACCCTGGAACACCAACTAGGAATTTTTCAGCCAGTGGAATTTAGCCTAAGGGAATTATGCATGGCACCCACCTGGAACAAGTAACTTTAGGAAAGAATCAGGTATCTGATGTGCCGTACCCACAGAGGCACGGTACATTACATGAGTGACGTGACATATTACTTATTCACTTAAGGGAAGGGAGGTAAATTTCCAAAAGACATGTGAAAAGAAAAACTGGTCCTTAAAAGGCATATATATACATACACACACACACACACTAGCTCTTTGAGCTGCAGTAAGGGTAAATACCAACAGTTGTCAACAGATGGAAGGAAACTCATCACTTCTGCACTCTAAAGCAGTCGTGGTTTTTCACACCTAGTGTATTAAAAAATGAAAACCAACCAAGCAAGGATAGCAAGAGTAGGGAGCCTAAAGTAATGAGAAACTCCTGACAAGCTCAGACTTGGTGGTGGTGACAGTGAGCAGCAGCTGGGCCGACATCCAGGTAGGCATCTTCACTGGAGCTGGGAAACCCAATGTCAGACAGACCAAGTGGTTGTAAACCTTCTGCCAAAGGCTGAACAGCCTTCCCATTGGTGCCTCTGCACTTGCATCTTCTGTTGGTCAAGTTGAAGAAACCAAAGCAGGCGGAGGGTTGTCAGAGATTCAAGGAAGGTCTCCATGTGCCAGTCCCACCTGTGTCTGCTCAGGACCTTTAAGAATGTGTGGCAGAACCCGAGTTCCACCTGCACACACCCGATTGCTCCGGAGTCACAGAGTAGAGGAGAAGCTATGTTTACACAATGTGCAATACACCAGGTTTCTTTTAGACAGAGCAATCGTACATTAAAAAATCACCTGTATCTCTGTACTGCTTTCCTCTGCCTGCCACTGATTGTAAAGCAATTTGAAAATAGGGATTATTTTCTTATAGAAAGGCATTAGATGGATCAGTTGAAATGGTAGTTGCTATTTTTGATATTCTACAGAATTTTCATAGTTAAACCTGGATCACAAACTTATTTTTCTACATCTGAAGGTGTATGTCTGTAGAATAGGATGGATTAAATAGCAATAAATTAGAAGTCAATGGAAAATGAAAACCTTGTTGCAGAAGTAAATTCTCAACATTATCATGAACTTACTTAGACCCACGCTTCAGGTTCATACACAAAAATAGGATAATTCTAAAAAGCCACCTCCTGGATTACATATTTTCTATTCCCCATCCTCCCATCATCAGTAGGGATCTCTGAGAAGTTTCCAAGGTTGTTTCAAGGTTGTTTTGCTACCATCCTGGCCCATCTTTTCCCATCCTGCTCCAGGTGCAGCCACAGCCTCCAAGCAATTACAGAGCATAGCTAAAACCAGCCCACTATTTTAGCCAAATTAGCAGTTTGACAGGTTCGGGTTTAAGGCTTTTATTCCTAGTCCTCCCACATGGACCTTACAACTTCCCACCTTGAGCCACTGTAAGAATTGCGTACTGTGGGGAAAAGGTCTGTCCTTAAGGCATTGTACAGTACCAGTTTGGGTCCACTGTAAGTGAAGGTGACCCATTTTCTTGTTTTAGTGCTTCCCAGACAGCATGAAGACAGAGACCTAGCACTAACAACTCCTGCCCCATGCTGAAATGACACAGCAAGATGATGGAAGACATTTTAGAGACAGTTCCCCATTGGCGAAAGGCAGCAGCACTGCAATCACTGTCAGTTCAGACCATATGTACGCCTGTCCTGCAGGACATTAAGAATCATGGTCCTTCCTCCCTGCTTTCCCTCCACATTCACAAACAATAGGGCCAGAGTCCCATAAAGCCATAGAAGAAGCATCTCAGTACTTCCCATACACGACTTATACATGACTTTGAAAAATCTGACCCACAGCGTTTACACTCTACATCAAAACATAACAAATAAGCATGAAAAGAAACCAGAAGAGGAAAGCATGATGGTCAAATGCTAACTACTAAATTCACGAAAAATTTAGTATTTGCCTTCCTAGGTATATAAACCTAGATTAATTTTTTTATTAATCCCACCCCCCCTTTTTAAGAGGATAAGCAAGAGGTGAACAGATAAAGGGTGACTGTGGAAAGGCAGAGATGGATGCGCAGGAGTAAGCAGAGGGCAACGAGGGAGCAGTGAAGCAGAGAGTTTGGGTCACGGAGCAGCACTGAGAGGAGCAGAAATTTTAAGAAGTTAGAGGACAGAGCAGGGATAGAGGAAAAAAGGATTCTGGCTGTAGAGACTACACTGTGTTAACACAAATACTACTAAGGACTGGGGAGGCCAGGGGTCTGGCTGGGGACAAAGTTTACAAGTTGCAAGTTTACTCTAAGTCCGAGGGCATACGTTATTCTGCGCAAAGTCCCATCCTGTAAAATTATGACAGCAAAGGAGCATCTCAGACAAAACCAAGCGCCCCATCCTTCCTCGCATACTTAAGAGAAAAAAAACGAAAACAAGGAATTCTAAAGGCTTAAACCAAGAAAACATGAAAACAGTTTTTCAGAAATCCTTTTTCAAAAACAATTTTTTTTTTCTTTTTTTTTAATGCTCAGGGTTGCAGCAGCAGGATAATTGTTTGGTTCACAGAAAGGTCCTCTTGTTCCTCCTTTAATATTTCACTGGGGTAAGGTCATCACCAGGCCCCATACTGACGCCATTGACATTGCTTTTGTATTCCCTTTCTGCAAGTGTTTGACAGAAAGCCTCTTAGCGCTGTGAAACATAAATCAAGTAGGTAAAGCATGCCAGTGACCAAGGACTGACTCAAGTGTGTTGATTTCTAACATACCGTTATGCTATTTTTCCACGCCTCAACAGAACCCAGTACTTCTACCGAAAGATTAACTATACTTGTCGGATCTCAACAGACTACATTTCTCCACCATACTACGACAGACTACACAGAGCAAAATCCAGAGTCCTACTCCCAATTCTTATAGCAGCAATCTAAGGTAAATTGGAAAGAGGCGTAGCTCCCTCCCCAGAGTACCCGAGCCATGGCTACACTGGCTGCTTCCTACCCGCTTCCTCCAGTGGCCACATTTATGAGACGTTAAACCAAAAAGGGATATAGCAGAAGGACCCTTTGGATGAGGCCTTTCCACCATTTCATTTCTCTTTCTGTACCCAGCCCATGAGATGCACTTTGCTGTGCCTGCCCACCCACATCACTGACAGTGGCACACCTCCATCACTCCCCTTCCCTCCCAAACTTTCTGCTTCTCACATTTTGCCCTCCCTTTAACTCATCACTGGGCTCAGGAGCCAACATCATTGAACAGAGCTGCTAAACATCAAAGGGGGCTTTTCTCTACACTGAGCAGTATTTTTGCAACATAGGACAGGAATGTCTTTATGGGATCAGACTGTGGTCTGCAAAGTCCTTCACTAGCTGTCCGACAATACTCTGCACTGCAAGTGGCAAAGGAAAACAAGTCTGCACAAGTCAGGCGAGAACTGATTGTCTTTCCCCTTCAGGGGATCATTTTTTCTATTTCAGTCTTCAAAAACTTCTCCTTCTAGAAAAATTTTTTATTTTCTTTAACATTTGCTAACTCTTTTGAACCCGTTCTAACTCTGAGTTGTACAGAAGGCAAACACAATTGCTCTGTTCAAAACGTATCTAAAGGTTTACACTGAATTGCTACTAAAAATTCAACCCCTATAAAACATAACTTACAAAGGATTTTTATTTTTTAAGATGAAAAAGTTTCAGTCACACTTCATCAGATTTTTTTTTTTTTTTTTTTAAATTTATAATTGCATATGCAAATACCTGTACAAGAGCAGACTAAAGACCCATCTAGCCTGGTATCCTGGTTGCAGCAGAGGCCAACAGGCAATACTCAGGACACATCTAGATCTCAAAGTGACTTATAGCTCCCTCCTCCACATGCTCCTTGGCTCCAGATCTCCCTTGTCTGTGGGCTTACTGGCTTTACAGGTAAAAAAGACATTTGAGGCATTTACAAAACACACAGGCTCTTATTCAAAGGCTTTTAAAAGCTTCCGACTGCATACATTGAGAAGGCATCAATCATATTTTGCTCAAGGAACTATTTCTAAATAGCTAGCTACGCATACATTCAAAACATATCGAGCTGCTAACTGAAGGAAAACTAATAATCTGACCTCTCTCCAAGTCAGGAGACATGGACATGCAGAGCAGCAGCAGTTCTCCAAATGGCTGGAAAGGAGGTCAGGGTTGCTGGCCGCTAGGAAGACAGCCACCCCTAGTACAGGGGCTTTTAGCAGCCTCCCCGGCCCCCCAGACCGCTTGCTCGTCTGCCAAGTAGGCTTTTGAGTCTCTGGCAACCCCACAAGGGTAAAATGTCTACTGAAATAAAATTTCGAAAGACCTTGAATTGTGAGATTCCTTTTTCATTTTTTATTTTAGCAAATGGAACCACAAATGGATTGCTAAGGTTGACAAAAGTTTCTTCGCTATCTGTAAAAAAAGCTGCCAATTTTGGAAAAAAGTATTCCCAGATGGGTGCTCTCATACCAGGCAACACGTACAGACAAAGAAAATAACCATTAACAAAAATGTTACCTTATAAAGTACCCACACATACAATGGAAAGGCTATCAAGACAAAAAATACACAGGCTAAAATTTCTGGGAACATTTAAAAAAGAAAACATTCCTCTTCCTACCAGACAGCACAGAAATAATAAAAATGCACATACTACAGTCAGCGGTGAGATAAAAAGTCTTTGGGCTATTCCAGCAAACACTTTGTTTCTTGTGTCATTTCCCAGAAGACCTTGGCAACAGCAATTCTTGAAGGTGATTTAGATTCTAAGACACAGCACACAACAACAACAAGGATATGCATAAATAGGCAGAATGCAATGACTTTGAGTTAAGCTTTTCAGTGATGAAGCTATCTGGAATCAGGGAAGCTTACTCCAGTTACATGTCCTTTGATAAAGGAAACCCACTAGTACCGTTAAGTTTCCCATAAGTTTTACTGTACTTCAACAAACTCTTTTGTGAGAAATAAAAAACAGCAGAGGAATTATCCCTGAATTTCCTTGGGATCAGATGATGAGGGAAAACGCTTTTGAAATTACTAAAGGTGATGTAAAGAGGGACAACAATGTTGTACAGCAGAAACAAGAGCAAACACAATGTCCTCGTCTAAAAGCAAAGCAAATGAACTCAAGAACTAGTCGGAGATTAGAAAGACAAGTCAGACAGTGAAAATGGAGGGCTGATAGTCCATAGCCCTGGATTCAGGAACTGGAATACGAGCCAGACATATAAATCCAGGAAAGATTATGAGGCTTCTAAGAAAAGGAGACCTTCAGCACTGGATGTCTTAGGAAGACATCAGACAAACTTTCATCAGAAAATTAAAAAAAACCAAACCCTACAGTTACAGCCAGAGGAATGGACTGACAGTTCTTTATTCTATGATCCTGTTATTTTGAGAGACAGAACAGAAACATCAGCAAGTTTTACTTCCATTCACACATTGGACCTCTTCCTGAATTTGGCCCAGTTTATGAAAGTCACAATTGGAAAGTTATTCTTTGCCTTCCTAAACTCTCAGATATGAGGGAGAACCAGTACAGGGAAACCTTGGAGCACAAGAGGGCATGGGAACATGAAACTTTACACAGTTCCAGGTTCTGGAACGGCTATGTTCTGCCACGATTGGCAAGGTAGAAATTACCCCAAAGTAACGGACATTTCTTGCCACAGTACCTAATCCTACAAACTAGCTTTTGCACTGAAAGTGATCACTTCTGAGAGTTAGCCTGTCACACCCTGCCATGTTGAAAACTCCTAGTTTTATTTTGGTACTTTGGGGAAAGAATATACATATTAACAAAGTGCGTGTATATTCCCAGCCAGAACTGAGCTCCTGGGAACACAAATTCTCTGATTATGTGCATAGATTATTAAGTTAGGTACCTGCAAACGAAATGATTTGCATTTAAAAGGAGTCATGTTCCCAGGGATATGCAGGCCTTCCCATTTAAATATATTATCACAAAACCAATCTAATTTCTGTTTCAGACCTAGTTTATTGAGACCATATTAATAAACATTAATAAATGTTGTATTCACTCTTCATCTGCCAAGTAGGTACCAAGCCAGGACAAAGCAAAACCAATTTTAACTGTGTGACTACAGAGACATCAGCGGAAGCCCAGGACACACATACCAGCTATTTCCTAGCATAACACATTTCAGATTTAATTTACTACATCTGTGCAATATGGTCAAGCTCCTTGTAATTAAGACAGACCCACACATCCCAGACACAGCAAAGTCACCACGCACACAACTGAGTCCCAGTTTTATGCCCTGCGCCGGGGAAGTCCCAGCATCTAGGAGTCCAGTCACAGTTTCTACAAAACATTCCTGAGAGGAAACGAGTTTCATACAGCAAACGGGATCAGTAGCACCCACAGTCAGCAGAAAGACACGATATTTACTCATGACCTTTGCACAGGACTGCAAAGATGACCTGCAAAACTCTCCTCTCTGGTACCTTCTCCAAACCTATGAACAGACATCCTCACCTGCAAGCCCAGTTTTTTGTTCATCTAACCCAAATCTGTGACATTGCATTCAACCCAAAAGTCCAAGCACTTTCCTTTAAGTTTATGTTCACCTTCTTTAACTTCGGGCCTTCTCCTCCCAAACCCCTCTTTAATTAACAGGTTCTGCCTCTTTCTTTGAATGCACTCAAACTGCATCTGCAACCTGTCATACTAAGTGCAAACGTGCCAGATTTTAAAACCAGAAACTGAAACGACCAGCACTAACATAGTTTACCCTGAACAGTCCTTAAACAAGACAGAAATTAGCATGCATAAGTTGAAAGAAATGCAACTTCAAAAAATATTTCTGCTGAGAAGTGTTCCTGAATTAACCTAGTGCCAACTGCAACGACTTTTTTTTGAGGCAACTACAGACCATGTGTGATAACGTTCGTATTTGCAGTCCTTCCGTTTCCTCTCGAGATCCCCGACCGATAATTTTCTGATAACACTATTTTTAAGTTCCTGGAAATACTCTCTATCTGTCAGGTTTGACAAATGGTGCAGCAACACAAACAGGTTTTCATCAGAGATCTGCCTCATTTTTTACCTTCTTGGTGGCTGGGAATACAAGACCAGGCTCTCGGTGCCTACATGCACCAAGAACACAGAGAAGCCTGAATTGACACCTGTGGTGTCAACCTTGGACAAGCTCAAATGCCAAACTTGACCCAAAAATATCCCCAAGAACATGGCAATCTCCAGGTTGAGCCTGTGGCTCCTGAGCTCCGGGGCAAGGTGACCAGCAAGAAGGGCTACAGGCCAGGGCTCTTCAGGCTTTTAGGTTCCTCCTGCCAAACGGGAGAAAATGCAAGTCCCAAAAACTCAGCATAGGAAGAAACTGCCAAGTTGGAGCAATTAGGGTTTCCTGGCTCTTTCCCTACAGATAAGCCTCAGGAACTTGGAAGATGCATGCATGTGAAGCAAAGGTCCTCTGGTTCCTCCTCCTTGACTGATACTTGCTACCTGGGCATCAGCTCCTTTATGCACAAGATGCATGTGAATTGGAGAGACTGGTTTTCCTGTTTCATTTTTTTTTTTTTGCTGAGAAAATACTGCATTTTTATTTCCATTCTACAGAAAATTGAACAATATTCTAATTTTCATTCTGATTCTAGAAAGATTACTTATTTGGAAATACAGATTTTTGTCACTCGGGAAACGCCAAGCTTCGGCTAGGTTTACCTCTCAAGAGAGAAACCTGTATTTCTAAATTAACCTAAAATAGATCTCTGGGATTGTGCAAATAGGGTGGGACTTGAGCTCTCAATACAGGCAAGCAAGATTGATAATACGGAGGAAGGCATATGCATGGGGGAGTGCCTTTGACCAGTGAAATGCTAATCCAAACTATTTTATGAAAATGAGTGCTTCAGCATGCACCCACAGAGATGGAGTGCAGGGCAGCTATCCATTCATCGCATTTCCTCTGGAAGACTGCATATTCAAGTAATCTGTTTTAGAGTTCCTGGGCAGATTTCGGAGTCTGTCAGATCACAAATACATATTAAAAACTGGTTTTGTAAATCTTGTTTGCTTTCCAATTCCTTTGGCCATTACTCAAGCAAATCAACATTGGGGTTTATTGGTTCTCTTTTTAGAAAAGTCTAATTTACACTTTAAACACTCAAGGACTTATAAATAATGAAACAAATCAAGCATTTATTCAGGAACACCGTGATTGGGCAATGGCCACTGAAGGTGTGAATTAAATGCCTTGAATGTTTTCACCTTAATTTGGAGCCATCCTAGGGCCTGTTTGCATACCATTCTGAGAGGAACAGCAGGAGCCTATAACACTCTGCTCTAAAGTTGAATTATTAAAATTATAAAAGACCTACCTAAACATTGCTTATGGCTATCTGCATAATTTTTTTAATATTTCCTAACCATCTACTGTGCACTGTAACAACCACGCATATCTGTTTTCTCCTTATAAAGAAGGCAAAAAAGGACAACTTACTGATGCCTATACATCCTCTCTATCTGCTCATGCTACTTTCTGCATGGAAGTATCCTAGGGAAAAAAAAAATGAGCATTGCCAGCAAACCTGGATTTTCTTGGTGTATTCCATTCAATAACAAAGGCAGAGAGATAAAACCCATGTTTTCCAAAATCTTGCCACAAAGTAACCGCTAAGTGTGGGTTTGGCTTTAGTGTCCCAGCTGCAGGTGTTGGAAAGCCAAAGACGTTGCAGCCTGAGCCTCGAGAAAGGAGAATAAAATGCAAGTGTGGGAAATGCAGGGAAGAGACACCATTGAACATCATCTAGGTAGAAAAGATTATCACAGACATAAATTTGTATCTTTAACTAGATTTGGATACAAGTCTTGTTAAACAATAATTCAATCTTACTGTACTCTTCCTACAACATGTGTCCTATTTTCAGAGGTGAAAAGAATCCCTGAGGGATGGAGCGCTACAGATCAAGTGCACACTGACAGAGCAAAATCTACAGTTTCTTGGAAAACTCCTTGTCTGTTCAGAAAAGTGGGAGATGTAATTTTTCAGAGAATGAAGGAATTTCTTGTGATGCCTCAGCAGTGGCAAGTAAAGGAGGAACTACGCCAAATGACAAATGCCAGGAGAGCCCAATAGCAGGACAGAGGAAAAGGAGCTTCTGCCTTTGAAATTCATCTTTACTGATCTGTAATAGCCTGCTTTTGGAGGAAGGGTGCACTTTGTGGGGCTTTTTTTTTTTAAATCACCTAAGCTTTCTATGCATTACTGCCTAGCATTCCCCTTCTATGAGGACAGGGAAAGCATTCTCCTTTGTGGGAAGAGAGAAATTGTTTCTTTTCCTGTGAATTGCTTTATTACAGAAATAAAAGGACTTTATTCTTCACAGAAATCTACAAGACCATTTGTATCCTACGACTGTGCATAAACCTCCATGAATCGGGTTGATATCAAGGAATCGATTCAAAAAAAAATGACAAGAGAATGGTTAAGAAAAAGAGTCACACCACCAGTTTTGGAGTAGAATACAGAATCAGGCAATTTCAACAGCAAGTAGAAAGAGTGACAGATTACAATGGACAGACTGATACAAATATCAGTCTAACAACCTTCCAGACTATTTTATTCTCATTGCACTAAACCACACAACACCTAGCTGAGTTATTGTCACTGGTACCAACTCATGCTTGTATTTGCAGACATATCAATAGAAAACTAAGAACACCAGAAATATTTGGCACTACATCCTGCCTAGAAGCACTTTTTTCCCCTTTTTAAGGACATTCAAAAGCAAGTTCTAAGCAGTTCTGTTGCCTTCACAATCAAGTACTGGCTTCTTCATAACTCAAATCCCAAGTCCTTAATACCACTAAAATGTTACATTCAAAAAACAATTTTAAGCAGCAGCATTGCGGTTATCGCGGAGGGGGTGGGGGGGGTTGCGACCCAAACCTGTTAAAGCCACACTATTCCCCAGAGGCAGTCAATTATTTCAGACTTCTCTGACTTGGGTGTCAGGGAAGCAGCAAGGACATATCCAGCTTACAAGTGTAACATAAGGATCAGGTTTTTAACCTTTTCATCACTTACCTTGCAAATGATGACAGATCTTTTTTCCCTTCAGATAGACCTGCTCCTTTTCCAAAGGGAAATCACACTGACTAAAAGGCTGCCTGAACAGATCTTAGCATCAAGAAAAAGTCATTGAGTGAACTGAAAACAAACAGTTGGAGGAGGCCGCTAGAGAGCTCACAGCATTTGATTTTTGCTTATAATCTGAAAGCTCTCTTAAAAAAGAAAAGCCAAATTAAAATAAACTGTTAGACTTGTGATTAACTAAGTTTTTGCTGTTCTGTTGTATGCCCTACAGAAATGAAAACTTTAGGCATTTGCTTTATCGAGCAGTTGCAGCGAATCCTAAAAGGAAAAAGCCTCAGCATGTAACGAAGTAAAATAATCACCGAAACAATAAAACCTATTAATGATTATATATGTGCACAATTGGTACCACCTGACTTGAGCATCAGCCAAGCTTCTTGCTATAATACCGCTGAGAACCTCACAATGTTAACCACCTAAGCTCACTTCTTAATAAAACAAGGTTGTTGTCTTAAGACAGTATTTTTTAACGACAAAGCTGAAAATAAGCCTCTTGCTTCTTTTAAAGATTCTTGCACCTTTTAATAGTTCTAGATTGTCTTTTTCAGAGCAGGAATTCAAAATGAAGCAAAGTGTTGAATCCCATCAGGGACGTGCCTTTTGCCACCCTGTGAAAATTTGCCCACGTGCAAGCTGCTGAATAAAGTAATTCATAGATGTTCAGAACAGGACTTTGGAATTTTCAGCAACTACAGTATTAGAGAACACCATCATCTCTAAGCGCACCGGTACCTCATCCCCCTCCCCACGGCAGCTTGCTCACACACCAGCCCCTAACACGACAGCACTTCATCCACCTCCCCACGTTGCCCGCTCAGGATCACAGCTGGAAGTCTCCAGGGTCAAAACTCGGATTATAAAATGACCATAAGAACGGAACTTCTCTGGGAACAAAAACCAGACAGAACCAGGACACGGTTGCATAGATCAGGTCCAGGAGGGGAGTGAGAAGAAAAGTCTGAACCCGTTAGCGTACAAAATCCTTCTACTAGAAGGCTAAGGGCAGGATTCCCACATCTCACCATTCCTCTGCCGTCAGGACGCTCCTGTGAAACGTATCCACAAAATACTCACCTTGTCCCTCCACTACCGCCGGCCCACACCAAGGCGGCATCAGTCATGCAATTGCTGGCTCCTGCAGAGTGGATCTATACGTTCCACCTGGATGACAAGCACTGTGCGTAACCTTACACACTGTGTTACCTTGTGATGCAATGTCTGGTATCTTTTCCAGTACAAAAAAAAAATTTCCTTATGGAAGAGTCATACCTGATAATATTTCTCCCCCCCCAATAAATTTTTTGACAATCCATGTCTAAGGCATTCATGTGCTCTACTCCTGGATTCAGCTAACAAAGACAGCTGAAGCAATCGACTTCACTCAACTTAACTGGGACCAGTTAACAAACAACTGCTTAGGGTCACGGTGTTAATCAAGTTTCAGTGGTAGCTTAAATGTGTGTGATGGAAGTTAAAAATTGAATTTTCAGAATGTTGATTTATTTTTAAAATAAAAACAAGCACAATATGATTCACACTTTTCCCATCAAAACTTCTAGTACATAATTTCTGTTTTAATTCTATACTAACCTGGAGACTACTACAGCCAGCAAACACCTGGGATGTGTGGGATTTTAACTGCTTCTTTGCAGTACTTTAAAACACAAAGAAAAAAATTACAAAAGTTTGAACTGTGTAATTTTACTCCATATTTCTACTATTAAAAGTTTCAATGGAGAATATCTTAAAGTAGCTCTGACAGTCTTTTCAACTTATTTACATATTTTTTTCACTTATTGAACCACAAGCTTATGAGGTAAAATCACCACCTGAACGCATCTAATTTCCAGGAATTGCTGTCAGTGTGCTTTTCAGCCACCAACACCGTGCAAGCTGCTCTTTCTACAGAAGTGAATTAAGAGGCAACAGAAGAGTGAACAGCATCAGTACTCACTCCCAAACACTGATCATTCACAATTATTCAAAACCTTCAGTGTTTTCTTACTGCTTTTCTTCACGTAATTTTTTTTGTCCATGTCTAAAGCCACAGTGAAATAGAGTTTCTGGACTATCTCGTCTGGTAACTTCCCAGAATCATTCCTTTTACAAAACCCAGGCATTTAATATACACGAAAGAAACTTTATTGGTGGTTTTGCATGGAGTTAGTTGCTGCACTAACCAGAGGAGCAATCTGTGCCTTCGGATGGGAAGGCAACTGAGCCCTGTGATGGTGAATGAACACGACTTTCTAAAAGGCAAACTTTTTAGAAGTAACCGACACACACCTCCTTAAGAGCCACAGTACTATGTAAAAGCCCATTACAAAATGATGTATTTTAGACTTATTTAAAAAGAAGCAACAGGACTGTAAAACTACCAAAAAGCTATTTTAACAATTCCAGAGAGAAAGTAAGTTTCCACAACCAGAAACATTCCCCATTGCTTCTGCAAACAAAATTTACAAACCAGAGGGGTTATTTCTCATTAACACATAAGAGGCCACACACCATGGCAGCCAAGGAAGGCAAAGCTCCCTCAATGAGAGGCCAAAAAAGCAGCTAAACCAAGCACGTGATTACAAGTAATCAACTTAACGCAGTTGAAAGCCAAAATATCTGCCCTAAGCAAGGTGCATTACCTTCTGCATTGGAAAGCATTGGTTCCTGCCTTGCAGCTGAGGGACAGTAATCACCAGATGGGGAGGGCTAACTTCCTAAAATAAGTTATCTTGATGGCTTGCCAGCCTACGTGCATACTTTAATCTGTTACAGGGCCTGTGTGACTTGGAGGTTTGGGCACTAACATAATTTTTTTTTAAATCGCACCTCAGGGCAGGCGGAGAGGAGGAAAAACCCTCTGTGTACCCTAAACTCTCCAAGTATCCATTTTCTTAAAAGTTCACATGGGCTGCATAATCCAGGATTACGTGCACATTACAATTAAATGTACAGCAACTGCCACGCATGCCCACACAGATATAGGCTAGTTTCTATTGCAAAACCCTTATAGCGAGAAACTAATTCCTCTGACATTACTCTTTGTGCACCTCTGAGACTGCCTTTGAAACAGTCTTATGGTTACTGCAATTATCTTCTCAGGTGAGAAGGAAAAAGCTCTTTAGCCTCCCCACTTTGCCCTCAATAACATGTAACTGCAAAGCTAATTTACTGTCTCTTTCAGAGCCTTTCACCACATTGCCAGCTCTAAACTACAGCTCTCTGGGGGCTCATATTCACGAGAAATCCTTTATTGAAAACATCACCGGTATATTAACAATCAGTAGCAAAACGGTCATCTTACAGCAAAGTTTAAGAGAATTTCCAATTACATGGATACTGAAAAAATAATTGGTTTTGAATACTAAACAAATATGCAAGTAAAACAGTCGATAGCCTTCAGGAAGCTGTGCACCATTAAATTTCAATACCACATTCTCCATCTTCAGCAAGTTGCCTAAAAAGGCACCTAATGATAAAGTTCCTCACAAGCGAGTTTGCTGGGAACAGAGAGGCTACTGAGCTGCAGCTGTGAAACCACAACTCTAACTGGAAGAAACCTACAGCATAATTATCGCCCACCACAAACTTGTGCTTGCAAAAACAGGTGTATGAGTACAATAGGAAGAATACACCTTCACACACCTGACTGCTGTAACAAAACATTCGTAATAGTTCCACTCGCACATCCCTGGCATCCCTGTACAGGTGCTGTGCAAACGTACTAAAACAAAGCATAGAAAGAAAAAGCCCAGAAAGCAAATCGAGTCTGCAGGAAAACTAAAGTTAGTGGGTTCCGATGATCTACTTAGACCTGTACACAAGTGGTTTCAACACCTCCTGCTCTCATCCCCAGCTGCTTCTGTTTCACTTGAGTCATATCTGCCTAATTTGGAAGAACAAAGAATGTCAAGAAACCTCTTCAAGATGAAGCCTTTCCATTATGCCTCAAGAGGCGCGGTGGAGAAAAACCTGTAACTGAATACTAGAAGATCCCTGCTTCTGGGTGGAAGATACACCAATACACCAATCAAAGGCTCTCTTGTAACATAAACATAAAAAATTACTCTTAACTTTTCTTTTTCAAATAAAAAGCAGTTTTCAGAGTTATCATGTGCCCAGCATTGGAAAGCAGATTTTAATCACTAACTCTGCATTGAACAACTTGTCTGGTTTGTTTCGTCAGTGAAGGGGGAAAAAAATGTTGAAATCCATGGGTAAAAGAGAAATACAAATGCACTTTTAAAAAACTGGAAACAATGCATTGCCTTGTTCTGCATAGGTAATGGCTGAGAGTATGTGTTATTACCACTAAATAAATGGCTAGCTTCTCTTTAAACTTTTGAAGTATTTGATTAGAGTGACATACATAATAAATAGCTTCATATAACTTAATTATATTACTGGAAAATAATTATATTGGCACCTCACACTTAACAAATGTGTCAGAGAATGTCCCTTTCAGAGGGCGGAGTTCTGAGCATGACAATGAAAATGAAATTTCTATACACAAAGATAATCATGCATCTATTTTTCAGGATAAATAAAAACATCAAAAGAATAATTCTATATTGGTTTGACTTTTACAGCCCAGAAGTCTCACAGGAGAAGGCTGTCACATATCAGGACTTCACACTGAGACGGTATCTTGATGTCAACATCTTTTCAGGCAAATAAGCTGCAGAACACCAAAAAATGCTCAGTTGCTGGAAGGCCTGGCAGGGGAGGAAGCCAGCCTGATGCTTTGATGCTCTCTCATCCCAACAGAGAGATTCAACACAGAGTTCCTAGCACTCCGCTTCTTTCCCCCTATTGCCAAGTTTCCTATATTTTAAGAGTCCAGAATAAGGAGTATTTCTACAGATTTGTTGATTCTTGTATCAGAAATAGTGTGGCCAGCAGGACTAGGGAAGTGATCATCCCCCTGTACTCGGCACTGCTGAGGCGGCACCTCAAATACTGTGTTCAGTTTTGGGCCCCTCACTACAAGAAAGACATTGAGGTGCTGGAGCGTGTCCAGAGAAGGGTAACCAAGTTAGTGAGGGGCCTGGAGCACAAGTCTTACGAGGAGCGGCTGAGGGAACTGGGGTTGTTTAGTCTGGAGAAGAGGAGGCTGAGGGGAGACCTTATCGGTCTCTACTACTACCTGAAAGAGGGTTGTAGCGAGGTGGGTGTCGGTCTCTTCTCCCAGGTAACAAGTGATAGGATGAGAGGAAACAGCCTCAAGTTCAGATTGGATCTTGGAAAAATTTCTTCAACCAAAAGGGTTGTCAAGCATTGGAACAGGCTGCCCAGGGAAGTGGTGGAGTCACCATCCCCGGAGGTATTTAAAAGACATGTAGATGTGGCACTTAGGGACATGGTTTAGTGGTGGAGCCTATGTGCAGTGCTAGGTAAATGGTTGGACTCTATGATCTTAAAGGTCTTTTCCAACCTAAATGATTCTATGACTGTATTTTTTTTTTCTAAGATTTATACAGTTATTACACACATTTCAAGGAAAATCATGCGAATCTTCGTGAGCATAATTTCAGTCATTATTTCAACATGAACAAGTTTATTACCGTCAACAATACATGTCTGAGACACTAACAAATAATACTTAAAAAAGTTTAATCCAACTTCTGAGAGATCAATACTGTAGGAGTGTAATCATATTTACATACAGAGTAGAGCCACAGCAGTATTCTGTCCAAACAACTGGAAGTGAACAATTTACTTAGTCTCTCTGCTCAGTATTTTCCTAGCCCTGACTACTTTATGTCCTTCCCCAGGTCCCCCCTCAGACACACTTGTTTCCTATAGAATAAACACAGCAAGAGAGAAAGAGGAAAGAGAAAAACAATCCCTTCCTGTTCTGTAAACCACCAAACTTTTCTTCACACTGACCCCCAGCTTGGTTTTTGGTCAGCTCTTAAATGGAAATTGGTCACATAAAATCAATGTCCCTCCACTCTCAGATTCCCCCATAATAATTTCTAAACCCCTTGGTCCGTTTCAACCAAATGTAAAACTTGATTGGAAATCTCAAGTAGTGTTCCCAGGGGTACTGTAAGAAATGAGGGATTTGGGTCAAGGAGACCATCTCCTCCGCAGAGGCAAAGCCTGGCTATGGCAAATGGAGCACACAGCTTGGGAGCCTGTCTCACATGTTGCCTTCCTATGGCAGGGGACAAGAGATAAAATTAATGATGAAGGGCAAATAAGTACAGAACAACCTGTGCTTGTGGCAGATGTCATGCCAGAAAATAACCTGTCAACCGAAGATATATTCCTACTAAGGCCCAGATACTTTGGGACAAATGGATAACACATTTAATACGACTCCTGGCAGAAAACCTACAAACGAAGAGACAGTGGGTGCAGAATCAACACTTCCTGAAAGTAGAACCAGCCTAAGCATGGAAGCATACACGCAGGCCATCAAGCTTGCAGAATACTAACAGTAATTGGCAACTGCTACAGCTCTTATATGATTATTGTTTTGCATCCAATCTGGTCATGATCTTGCACAGTTTATTTGCTGATTTGCGTTTGCTGATAAAGGTTGGTTTAGCAGCCTTTAAAATCTGTTAATGCTTCAAGCCTGAGGAAGTCGGACTTTCAAGCAAAATCTCCTTCACGATCTTCTTTGTGTTCTCAACAGTATTTGTTCTGACCCATGAAAACAAAAACATCTACATTTTCGGACTTCTTTTTTTGAATAAAAATAACACAAGCCAAAATAAGAGCTTCCAATGGAAGAAAAAGAAAAAATATCAGAAACCTAATGATATTTTCTGATACCTTCTCAAACACAGCATGCTTTTACCTTTACACCAAGCAATTCCAGCAACACACTGTAGGAGCAAATTACTTGCACAGTCGAGTGTTTCCTTCAGCAGTATTTCCTGGTTTCTGTCTTTTCTGAACACATGCTGCAATCTTTTCCTTTCTTTAGACAGAAATACTAAACAGCAGAGTATGTAAGCAGATTTCAAAACTAATTGAAAATAGGAACATAGAGCGTAACAATACTAAATCAAAAAACCTGTCAAGTTTCACAACAGATCATTTGCATCTCCTTTATTTTGTTGTACAAGTTCTTTGTTCGCATAAAAAAAAATCAAAATAGATGTCTACTTGCTTTGTAAATGGCTGATATCCAATAAGGATGAAAATGAGTATCTCAAACACTAAGGAAGCATTTTCAGCAATGTTTATTTGCCAAGCAAATTACTGAAAGGCAAGTCACTCTGACACTAGCAAGAGGGAATAAAGGCAGTAACAACTGACCCACTTTCCAACCTTCCCACACAAGCTTAGTACTTTTTTTTTTTTTTTTACTATATTAAAACAGTGCCATAGCACAGACCTGAGCACTAGAGACCGACAGTCAGTGCTGGTAAATGGTTGCCACAGTCACCAGGACATTTTTGGCTCTGGCCATCTAGTCCTTGCCCAAACAACAGCCAGGCATGTCTTGGGAGGTGCCACTACCCAGACTGGGATGCAGGTACTGGCTTTAGAGGCCAAGGGAACATAATTGTATAGACATGGTCAAACCATGCCAGTTGGCTTCAGGGTCACAGAAAAGGCCCTCGTGCTGCTTACCTTACCAGCATAGACATGCCCGCAGGGGCTCAAAACTAGTAACACTCGAAGTGTAAGCAACTAATTAAAACTTTGGCTTCGTCACTCAAATTGCTTCCAGGTCTCATCACTCGGCTACTGATGACTCAAGTGAATACCTGGCATCATGTGCTGGAACCACTGTCTACATAATTCTCCTCCCCATTTTCTCTAGCTTTCAAAGGCAAGGCTTGAAGCAATATAGGAGAAGAGTTTAAGGTTTTAAATGAAGTTTAGGCTTGACTTTATTCTCAGAGCTGGATCCAGCTGTTACTGCTTTTGTATAGAAATTTCCAACCCGCAGGAGATGCAGAGATCATAACTGGAGACAAAATAGGACAGCTCTGTCTCAGGCATCTTCTATCAGCAGCACTTTCATTGTCCAAATAAACCCAGCAATTCACTAACTAGTGCAGAAACTGCTTCAAAATCCTTTCTTCCTCTAAGAGGGAGGTGCAGTTGCACTGCATGAGGAGCTACAAACAGCACCGCAGAATCAGTCCCCTGCTTGCCTACATGTTTTACCTGCAATTGCAACTGCACTTCATCCTGAAGTCTTCTGGTCAAACCCTTTCATAATTGCTGATATTTTATGCATGACATTGACAAAGTTGCTTCTTCTGGCATTTTGAATTTCTAGCTCAAAGCAGCAAAGAGGGCAATTTAAGACATTTTAATGCTTGCCAACAGTTGAATTTTACTTTGGACAGCTACGCCTAGTTAATCACAGTTTTACCTTTTCATAGGGGCAGAAGAGTCATTATCCAACTAATATTTGGGTTCCGTTCTGCTCCCAACGTGGCGCAATCACGTGGACATGGTTGTGTCTGTTTAAAGAGGCCAAGCAAAATGAAGTCCTTCCAGTTTTTCAAAGCTAACTCAAGCAAAAGTTATAAACAAGAAGGTGAACTTATCAGTCTCCTCACAAATTTTAGGCATTATTTTTAATTCCCTTCAACCTTGTAACAACATTTTAAAACAAAATTATTAATAAGCTTTTATAAAGAAAACAGCTCACATGGTATTAAATGCACTTCCTTACAAGAAAATATTTCTCATATAAAAATACACCTCTGCTCATCTACAAATGTAAAACATCTGGACCTATTAAATATCCAGCCTATTAAGCCACACATATTCATTAACACATTTTTATTGCTTTCTCATATGTGGTGAAGAACTGTTAATAAATTAAAGAGGTGTTTTTAAAAAGTAACTTCTCTAAGCAGCTACAAACTAATGTATGGAATCCTTAGTTACTCCAAATCTTAAGCTTGCAGATTTTTCACAGGAAGCAGACCCAAAGCATTCAAAGGCTGCTTGATACAAATAGAAAGTAGATAAAACACAGGAGATGCAGTCCCTAGTTACAAAATGAGACACTCCAAGTGCATTGCTTCTGAAAAACATTCACAAATCATTGTGGACAAGCAACTCTGCATGCCCTCTCAAATAGTAAATCAAAACTGTGCGATCCTTAGACTTGTTACCAAGAGAAAAGACAGAAGAAACAGAGGTGCCAGTTTAACTCTACATACCAGTGCTTAGCCTCAAACTGCAAAAGCAACTGTAGTTCTCATGTCTGCTCGTTAAGAAACTGATAAATGAAAAAGGATCCAGTGAAGAAAAAAGATAATGTTAGTACATAGGTAATACTACACAAAAATGCACTGAAAGATCTGAATCACTCTGACTATGAGAAAGAAGAACAAGAATTTATCTGATCCCTCTGTATGAGCATTGCCAGTAGGTGGAAGTATCAGTTATAAAAGGTAGAGTTAGAGGAGAACAGTACGAGAACCATCTCCAAATGCTAAAAACATATCATTTAAGGAACCAAAAAAAGAGAGAGAGGGCAACGAAACATTGCAATTAATCATGAAGGTTAACCAAATATAAGTGTAATTTAATGAGTGTAATGCCATTAAATGCAATGTAGTAAATAGGTATTATCCCTTAAAAGTTTTTTTTTTTTTTTATTATCTAATTATTACCATACTATAGCATTACCCCTGCAATAGAGGTAAACGTTAATTTAATAGTCTACAGTATGTAGGTCATGAGAGATATTTTTAAGGTCCTTTTTTAGTCTGAACTCCATGAACGTACATGAAAAAATATACAGCTTACTACCTAAACATGGGATAGTGTTGGCAGAAAAATCCCTTCTCTCATTACATCCATTAAAGTGTCTCCATTATTCATTTATTGAAACAAGTCACAGAATACCAGAAGACTTTTTTGCTACTACATTTTCTTATAAGTTACCAAGACATTCAACAACTATGCCTGTCTGCTACTTAGGTAAATCCAGAAACCAGTTGTTACAGCAAAGAATTCTGAAAAACATTGTGCTGGGGTCAAAGGCATTATTCCAAATGAACGTTCCTACATCCAAATGATGGGAAAGTTTACCTCGTTTAACTGCTGGGTTTTTTTTTTTTAGCTTTAGGGGGTTTTTATGTTTAAATGAAGTAAAGCCATTTCACATAGCTAACAACGTTCTGAAGCAGTCAATTCATGCAGTAATATAAAACAATCTTTATAGGCTGTTTAGATTTGATCACCCTGAAAACTTTTGAGCAATTTCATTCAAACCATAATTTAGTAACAGCACTAGAACCAGGAGCTAGAGAGCTACAGGATGGCATTCACAGGAGTGAACGGTCAGGGGAAACTGAGGGCCAGCATATTTCCCATTTATAGCTTAACCTCCCTCAAACTGCTAACCAGAAACAAATGTAGAGCACTGTATGGAGTAATGAGATACCTGATATAGCTTCGTTATTACTATATTCTGCTTTCCCAAATTCATTTTTTAAACCAAGCACACGTCTACTAGCTTTGACATAAACTAAAACCTAGATTTTTTTTTTTTTTTATATTGGAGTCAGCAAGTTATGTATAGCTATCCAATGTAACAAAAAAAGAACTGCTCTCCACTGTCCTTTCTTATCAGAAGAACTTACAGCTACTTGCAAGTTGCATCACTTGAGTTATTCTAGCCTGACTCCAAACAAACAAAAATGACAAATAAAGTTGAACAACAGCATTCACAGTGTCACCAGCTTGCTCTGTTTGACAGCCACACACAACTGCCAGGGAGACACACATCAGGCATTCAGGGAGCACATCTGGAGCCAATACACAGATTCCTTGCCCTGAACTGCAAAGAAACTATTTGTCCTTTTGGGGCACAGGGGGAGTTTTTCCAAGGCACTAGAAGACCAAAGCAGAGCTTGGGGCAGTGACATCCTGACAGCAACATTACCCCAAGCCCAGCCCTGGGAGGCGCAGGAAGCCTGGGAAATCTGCTCAAAGAAAACTCTGGGGAAGGAGCTGGTGGCAACCCAGACTAGTTTCTCAGCTAGAAATGATATGCTGATCGAGCACTGTGTTGATGACATTTACTACAGTAACAGTATCACAGATCTATAATCCTTTCTCTCAATAAACTATATTGTTGTACAGTATATTAAACTATCTCTTAATAAACTGTATTACTTCCCCTCTTGCCTCCCAAGCACATAAAATAAACATCTGTGAATTGAAATATTTTATAAAACGAAGTGCGTTATTTTTTTCAGAGAGGAAGATAACAATGTACCCAGCCATAAATTTTGTTCTTATAAGACTGCCCCCTTCCCCCCAATTTTGCTTTTCTGCAGCATCATTAGCATGTCATCTAAATGAATTTGCCTACCCCGAGCAGTTGACATTGAATACTCAGTGCTAGTTTCCATTTTGACAAGTCGTTACAAAAGATACTCTGTTTAATTTTTTTTCACAGTTTGCATAAGACTATCCTTGAAGAGGTCAGAGTATCCCAAGGGAAAGCCAGTGTCATTTGAGAAGCACAATAATAGCTGATTACATAGGCAAATAAACTAAGTTAGAAGTAATTCTTCATGGACATTCAAACCCCTTAGCTTTTTTTTTTCCTTTTTATTATAAAGAGTACTGTCATTTCCAGTACATTCTTGCAATAAAATAGAGAGGCTTAAAAACTAACCGGTATTTTGTTCAGATGAATATGACTGTAAAAAAAAAAAAAAACAGTCCATTACAGGACATTAAGAACTGACCTCAGGGACTAGGTAGAGCTGCACTCAATATGAAGTACTAACTTTGTTCCAACCCTTCTTGTTTAGCTTTTGAAACAAACTATATTTTGAAACCTTGCATTGACTCCAAAAGTCTTTCTACTTAGTGGTCCAAAATTCAGTTAGAGTAAAATCTGACTAGTACAACCAATCCTACCATTTTTCTTCTTTGATGTGTGGTTCTCTACGGTGTTTATTTGCCACACACATTTCTCTTCATGTATCTTTGATGATCTGCATCCACAGTTTTGTTTCTGTTTGACTTCAGCTTCTAGTCCAGGCACTGCAGAGATGTTCTGCACATACGGAGACAAGAAGGGGCTGCTTTCTTGCAGCATCAGTCAGGCTGGACAACCCATTTACTGCTGCATCAGCTGCAGTATTGGGACCGGGCAGCAGCTTGGAGAACGACTTTGGAGAAGAAATCTCTTCTTCTATACGCACACATTCAGCAAAACGAGCTAGGAACAGAAAATTTTTGTAGGCTAATAGTTTTGCCTCTTCTATCTCTATGCTGAAGGTACAAAGACTATTTGGTTGTATTGCTCCTAGCTTTGCTGCTGTTCACCCTAATGCCAGTACTTAGAATTTCCTTCTTTACATTCACTTACATAGACATTATGGAGCACTCTTGTCTTAATTTTAAGCTATCGTCTTCACTGTTCCTGGTCATGGCCAAACCAGTGGGATTTGGGGGTTAGACACACACTAGGTTTGAGGGAGTGGCAAGCAGGAGGGACTCTCTGCAGAGAACAGCACTTACCTGCCAATGGAGGTACACAAGTCCCTGGCTGGGATTTACAGGTATCCAGCAGCTCCCTGGATTGCTCCTGGCCTCTTCATGGGCTCCCACCATGGCTGTCAGCTGTGGACTGCTTGGTCAAAACTACTGCTAATGTTCTGCTGCACTCCACCTCATCGTCTCACATCACTGGCTATTCTGATTAATTACAGTGTTCACAATCCACACTTAGCTATCAATCTCTGCATTTTTAATGCAAATTTAATGCTGAAAACTGTTTTAATGGAAGTGCAGATGAAACCAAACCACAATATTCAAACCGAGCTTTTAACTTCCCCCCCAAACAATTCAGCTGTGACCCTTTAATGAAGACTTTAATGACAGCATTTCTGGCTCAGATCACAAGCGAACAACTGAATAGTAGTAGCTACAAGTTAAAAAAAAAAAAAATTGTTCCAGTTTAAACATTCATAAAGTCCTGTTGCTGGTGACAGATACATGTCATGTTCCAAATGGGGCTAGGAACAAATTTTATTCTGCATAAGATAAATCAACATCTTGACTCCCAAATATTTCAGTAGTAACGGAAGGCAATCATGCTTCCAGCTTGGGAAGACATGTACAAAGACATTTAGAACAATACAGTCAACTGGATTTTCAGAAAAGAGAGTGATGGGGTATGATAAAATATTGCCAAAAACACCCAAGGAGAGTTTTCAGCTCACTGGGTGCAATACTTCAAAAAAATTCAAATAAATATTGAATAATGAAAACACCTTGGTAGTTGAGTAGTACTTGTAATGTGCCATGAAAAGCTATTTACCTAATGCACATTTGGGCAGAAAATTGATCCCACAGTCAGAAGTCTGGCAGAAAAACTCTTGATCAGCTCTGCAAAGCTGAAATAACTTGCTCGACTTTGAACTGACCTGAAAAGCATGTTGAGGAATGAGATGAGAATAATGGACATTTGCACAAATAAATTTACGTCACCTGATTTGACTGAATGGCATACAGAGGAAGTAATAACACAGTTTACTACTGATAATTGTGTTATCTGAGAACTCAGAGTAAACTGAAGGAAGTAGTATGCCTGAATATGTTAATTTAGATGATGAACAGAATCACTGAGAGGATGTTATCTCATGGGGGCATATACCATAAAAACTGCACACATGCAATTAAGACTGAAGGAGACCCACTCAAATGACTCCTGGGCCATTTATTAGAAAGAATTACAAGAAAGATACCGTAAAGGAAAGAAGGAGATTTGGTGGTGGTGGCACTCTAAAGCCTGTTGGAGTGCCCAACTCTTATATGGGGGAATTCCACTGGGCTTGGTGCGAGATGGTATCTCTAAAGTGGCAATTTGCTTTTTGCAATCATTAAAAGAAAATGAAAAGTGAGAAATGTTAATGAGACACTTTGTCAGCTGTTTACATAGATCCAAAGGCATCAACTGCTATTGTCCAGAATAGACAAAGCAAAGCATTATTTCCTGTTTGTATGGAAAAAGTCAAAATTTTTAACCTCCATACAGGAGCACAACATTGATTCAAATTCTAACCTTGATGACATGCAAATTAACCAAAAGCACTGATATCGAGTCATTCCGCAAGCCAAGAAACAGCTCAATTCAAACTCTCATCAGATGTTTTCACTAACTGTAAAGGGGTGTTTTCCAGTCACTCCCATGTATCAGAGGTGCATGAACAGTTTCAGGGTTAAACTATACAGGCAGAATTAAAACTGTGGAGTGAGTTTGTTTTGTTGGGGTTTTATTTGCTTGGTTTTGTTTTAAATGTAGTGGCAGCCAAACAACAACAACAAAAAACCCAGCCTCCACAGTAATTCTGGTCAGTCTAAAAGCAGTATGTTTAAACTGTGGGAGGGAAAGGAGGGGAGCTTGCTTTGGAATCTCAACATAAGAACATTACATTCTGACTGTTGAAAGTTTGCTTTGGTTTCCGGTTTCTTTGTTTTTCTTTTCTTCAGTGCAAGGGCAAAAGAAACGCACAGAAGTTAGTTTCAGATTTCGCATCACTTTCAATTAAGAAGTTGGAAAAGTCTTTCGCTGTTATATGAAAATTTAAGTTGGGGTTTTTTTCTACCCATGCATATTAAAAAATACTATTCACAGGAAACTCATGTAATTCTCCCCGTCACTCTTAATCTCACTATGTCTGTGATAGCAGCAAAGAGATCTTTGCTACTGCCTACCACAGACTCCCCAGGGAAACTTCCCCCGAAATACTTTATGCAGCTCTGGGTCTTTTGCTTATGTAAAAATATTTACAATAATCTCCAACAGGAATAATTTATCCTGCCTTTCTTGAAATCTTCCGTCTTATTTGCTGTGGAGTTAACTGGCCTGTTTAATTGAAGCTGCTAAATCAGACAGAGACAATCCAAGGGTTGAAGAATTTCCCATGTCAGCAATTGCTGTAGTACCCACCAAAACACTCCACAATAAATTGGAGACGATTTGGCTCCATTCTCAGCTGTATGGAAAGCAAAAAGAAAACGCAATAGCAGAGAGCAGCTTTTTCAGTGAAGACTTGCTCCAACTCAGAACAAGCAATTCCACCAGCAACTGAACAAATTAAGTCTGCTTTCTCTGCAGATGGCTTTCTTTTGAGTCACTTTAATCAAGTCATACCAAAAACTCAATAGTAAACCTACAAAGATGCTCTTTTAGCTCTTTTTCCATGAAGTCCTTTGGCAACAGCAGGCTGGCATGCAGATGTAGTTATCCATGCTCCTGGTACATATAGGATGAAGCAATCTTACTATGGGAATTGCCTGAGCACAACTGAGACGTACCATGGCTTTTCAAGTCAGTATTATAAGCGACGGCAGCTGTGATCTTAAGTTTGTAGATGATCAATATGCCAGCCAGCTGCTCTTCTATCCTAACTGAGACTTCTTCATTAAGAAAAAAAAAAAAAAGTATCTTCCTTACTCGTGCCTCTCTGCCCAGCTTGCCAAATGCCCCTTGCTCATTGTGAACTGCTTTCACAAATGTCCAGATAAACTCTTTTAGAGGTCTGCCGCTCTTTCAACCACATTTTTAGTATGAAATCAGCAGTTCCAGAAAGATAACTTACTTGATGCCCTTTTAATATTGTCTTTTTACAGTATTTCCTCAGAGCACATGGTTCTTCTAAACAGGTTAATTAGCTCTTGCTGACAAATTTCCTTTCTTCCTATAGCCTGCTCTCCCTGTCCCCAAGTATACTTACCTAAAATTTCCCACTTTGTCTTGTGATACAGAACAAGGAAAAAAACCCACTTTTTTTTCAAACATAACAGAGACACTGCACATGTATTTCTTTTTCTGCCCCTACCCATTCTTCACAAACTGTAAAAGCACAGCAGCATCTTTCTCATCCATCAGATACCTATCTCAAACAGAAGTTATGAAAGTGAACATAGGTAACGTTCTTCTATATGCACAGAAAAGCAAAAAGGAAGAGCTAACACATTTCAAGTTCACAAAGCATATTACAAGATGATGACCCTTTTGTATGGGCCCTCAGTTGGCACACGCCATGCCACATCCATGGCAAGCTAAACCTTTTGCACATTTGTCCGTAAGCACGGAGCAAGGGGGCCACAGCCAGGCAGGCCTATTGCCTCTCCTTACAGACCTGAGTTCACCCTCCCAGCTCAATTAAAAAAAAAAATCCAATATGGAGGAGTTCTCTCAGATGAGTCATCTCAGATGAGTTGCTCTTTGCTTAGATACCTTTAATGTGTTTATTATGAATTAAAGCTTAAATGTGATAATACTGTGCCACAGATTAACTTTGACACATGAAACAGGTCCATAATAAGGAGAGAAAAATCCATACTTAGAGCTATGAAGCAATGCACTATTTTCACCACCTTATTTTTGCTCAAGTGCACAGGTACTCATCTTGTAAAAGGCAAAATATACACTGATAGGAATTACCTCAGGACTTGTATAGTACTAGAACAACATCGTCAGAGCTTACTGCATGTAAATGCCTGGAAATAAAAAGCTGCAAGGTGTACAGAGCACCTTTCTGTCCTATTAGTCAATGCACCAATGCCCAATAAATGTGGTTATTTTAACCACTGTAAAATTCCTAGACAGTAAACAATATGAAAACTTCACCTAAATTATGTTGTTTCACCAGAGTGGTTAAGCTAATGATTTCAACTACACACTCTTTGTGAAGTTAAAAGATACTGTATATACTTACATATTTTATACATTTAACAAGCAACTAACAGCCAATTGCTCATTATCTAGTCAGAGCTTAAAATTAAGTGCCCAGCTGTGGCAGTTAACTGGATTTTCCATTAAGATAGAAGGGTGGTTGTTTTTATTCAAACAGTTCATTTTTGTTGCAAGTAGAAGGGAAAAAGGAAGTTTGCCAGAAGCATGAATTTTACCATAGTGTAAAGCGACTAACAAGTCGTTCTGGGGCACAATCACGCTAGATTTATACATTTATCTTGGAGTAATCCCAAGCCCTGGTTATGGCAGCTGCGATTTGTGTTCATCTTGTTATTGCTAGAAACTTTCTGCAACGTACCCATTCATTTCCACCAGAAAGTTACCATACGTACTTTGATGTACTACAACTGTTCCTACTTACTGTTTTAGTTTAGTACATTTTCATCCTCTGAGAGTTTGCGTTTATGTTTCCTCTTGAAAATATTAAAAAAAAAATCCACCCCAGCATTGTCAAGCGTAAAGGGGTTTTTAATTTTTTTTTTTTTTTAAGCTGAGTAGAGTTTGCATTCTATTTCTTCCTGCCTTCTTCCTTCTTCAACTCTTTCCAAAGAGGCTGCAGAGTTTTTTATTGGTCCATTCAACAGATATAACTGAGCAGTCACCTCCTACTTACCTCAAAGCTTCCCCTCTTTACAGCAAGGGCCCAGGGCAAGGTCAGACACACATACCCCACCAGCTCCTGAGGCTCCTTTGCACAGTCAGGTTACACCCAGGTCAAACATATCTGTCCCAACAGCCCTTCTTCAACAGCAATTGGTAGCAAATATTAGGAGAATATCTGACTTGTTTACTAGGTGCAGAGGGAAACTCTTTGCTGTACTTTCAAGGTTCCTATAATCATCAGTTTAGAAAAAAAATCCAGAGACAGCAAGTGTAGCTGGGCCATCATACTACAGGGATCTTAAAAAGGGCCTAGATATACCTTTTTCCGTGACTGCAATTCCTTTTTTGAGCTCGCTCACCTTTCTAACACTTTGGGGCAGCAGGTGTCACAGCTTGATGAGGCACTACAGGAATGTTTTGCTTGCTTGATCATGCAACCTAGTAACTGCACACAATAGCTCCTAGTTCTCCTGCTAAGAAAAACAGTTAAAGCTTTTCCTACCATTTATTACCCTACAGACCTAAATAACTATTTGCTTCTATAAAGAGACCATTAAAGAGTTCGTTAAAGTTCTAGTAAAACGTGGCATATTGATAATTACCACCAGAATCGGGCACCATGCCTTGCTCAGGAGGCCACTGGGCTGGCTTCTCCACCTCGCTGCTGCAGGACACAGGCTGTCCCAGTGCCCACCGCTTCGCTCGACGCATTGCACTGTGCTGCCATTTACTGGTTCTGCGTGGGCTGGCCACAGCCTGCCCTCACTTACTGCGTCTTCTGTCTTCTCAGCCTCCCAGGTTGCCCAGCTGACAGGTAAGGCACAAATATTCAGCTTTCCCTTTCCAGGCATGACGCTGCAGCCTAGGGAGGTGCTATTGCATTTGTTGCCTTATTTTCCTTTTATAAATCTGTGCTTTCTTTAGCGCTTCACTGGAAACAACCCACCTTGTTACTATCATCTCATTTGCTCCTGCTGTTAAGAAGCCCATGAATTCTTTACCTTCCAAGAAGTTTCTGATGCATCTGTTACAACAGTAATTTCAGATGTCCAAAGCACACAGATTACAGTATGTTGCTACAGTTTTTAAGACTTCAAGCATTAGTATTAAAAATCTGCGTATTTGGTCTTGGTCTGGTTGCTTGGCTGGTCTAATTGGAATAAAATCTTACTTCCCAAGGCACTTCTTTATTGTTTTCTACCTGAAGTTAATCAAATTCTACCCTATCGCTGTGTAAGGAAGCTGAGTTTCAACAATTTCCTCCACAGAAGATGAACTCCCTCAAACTGCTCATTTGTCAAAACCATTCATTCCTCAAGTCCCTACAGACTTCTAACTTTAAACGGCATTTTGGCTTAAGTTAAATCCTTCCCAAATGGCAACTATTAAAAGTCATGAAGCCATGAAACGTTATTTACCATAACATAAGCCATAAGCATGCTATTTACCTCCTGGTTACTTACCTTGTTCTATTTATGAAAACAGCCTTAAATGAAAACATACCGTGTTTAGTCTTTATGTAATATCAACTCACCATGTAATACATGCTGGCCAATGAATGTACATAGCAATTCTACATGGCTGAGAAAAAAGAGGCAGTTTTACCCTACACTCCGGAAACTTAAAGTATGCAGTAATGCAGGACTACCAGCCCGCTCAATTTTATCACCTCTTTTTCAGACATTTTTCACTAGAGCAGAGAGATGCAGAGCCTGGAGATGTTCCTGCTATTTCAGGCCCCTCAACACCTTTTATTAGGGTTGTACTTGGATCAAGGAGCTCAGACAGGGTACGCAAAGGAGTATTACTCACAGCTTTTCCTTTCTTTTCTAATTCCATTATCTTCTACTATGCCACAAAGTCCAAGACTTAGCACCAAATATACCTTAGCAATGTGACTCTTCCCACAGCAGCCTCCCCTCTGATTTTTTGAGAGTTCATTTTGACAGCAATTTTGAAGATCACGCAGGTAATGGCTCATTCTGGTGTGCTCTGCACCCAATGATAATAACGCACCTCTCAATTTGCTGGAAGAATATTTACCAGACAAATCTTGGACAATGCATCATGACTTCAAAGAAAGTAATTCCTAGTTCTCACTCTGCCGTTAATGATGGGTAGGTCACACAAGGGTAGCGCTCTCAGACTTGAACCTAAATCCTCTGTGCCGCAACCAGCCCACTCCATTTTCTCTAACAACAGGGGGTCAGCAAAGAAGCTTGTAAATCAAAAAGTAATCATGAAATGGAGCCAGCTTTTAGAACAACATTAAATGGCAGGCATTCTTCCACACTGCATGAGGACTGAGCTCCGAATGCCCTTTCACCCTGCAATCCTATAATACTGCTGGCTAAGTACTAGCACTTATGGAAGAAGTCTGGTCACTGCCCTAAGCAGTACAGACGGCAAACTCCAAAGTTATTATTCTCCCAACCACAACATAAATGTTATTTAAATTCTGGTACAGACAACATTCTCTATCTTCTCTCCTTTTAACTCTCCCATGCTCCTACCAGGAAAATAAAATATTTCATACTGAATGCAATTAAGATGCAATCAATTTTAACTGGATGTGTTCTGAGTAGACATAAATATCTTTTATAAAGGAAGTTAGTAAATTTGATTGATATAGATTAATACAGAGAAAGTGAATTATATTACAAACAGCTGGAAATTAACTTTGTCCTTGCAAGCACAAGATAATACCAAAGGTCTCTTGGCCTTCAAGTACATACAAATCAAAGAGGAAGAGGGGTTTTTCAAACAGGGCAGAGAAATCCACTTAGCACAGCAGGAATTTAAACACTGGTATGCTAACAGCTTGCTACATTTCTGTAATAATGACCTGTCAACCTCGAGTTTCAAAATACAGCTCTTAAGTTGGAAAATGTCCTATTCTCTATTCATGCCTTTGCTTCACATTTAAAGTCCAAGTTCTCTTTCTTGTTTGTTTCCCCATTATTATTGCTGTTTTTATTTAACATGAGTTGTGCTATATACTCTTTTTTCTTTACCAGTATTGGTGCCCCCATACTGCTTATGAACTTCTCTTTCTGTTCTGACTATTCAGTTATTGCTCATTCAGCCAGAGAGTGAGACCACAATCAAAAGTTTTTAATTTTCTCAAGTTGGAAATTAACTGAATGAACATCACGGGAGACAGACCAGTTTCTTGCCGTCAACCAGTCCACTTCAGTACGTGTTGTCCCCATACACTCCCATACACCAAGTGCGCTTGTCCCTTCCCTGTTGACTGGGGAGTTCTCCCTTAAATACCCACAGGAGGTGCACCCTCAAACCTCATCTCTCCTTCAGCACAGGGTGGCATACCACACAGTGGAAAGAAGGTTACATCATCTGTCCAAAGCAGTAGTAATGACCTACCGAGGCTTTGAGAAAGGCACAAGACTTGATGAAGGGATGAGTCAACATCTGCTCCACAAATGCTTGGAAAGGAGCACTGCCCCACACTGCTACCAGAGTCAGGTGGGCTCCAGCAGTCACCAGGGTTCACTTTGCTGTTTCCCAACAGGTTTTAGCACAGCTGGAAATCCACCTACACTGGAAATAAACTCTATGGAAGACTTCTAAAGAGGCTGATTAACATCAGGATCACAAAGACATTAAAGCACTAGAAAAGGAGGCATTTGGAAGACTCCCCTCCTTGGTGAGATGAAAACCTACCAGCACCTTCGAAAGAAACCTAAATCTCTGTCACTCTGGCTGACACAGTACCAATAAGGTATGTCACTTCCAAATTAACAGAAGAAAAGGGTTAAGAGTCTTCTGCAGGGTATATAGTCAGCACACACAAATATAGATACACACATACGGGGGTGGGAAACTCTAAATACAAATACACTGGACTCCAAGCAGGCCATTTACACTCAGGCATCAGACCTTGGAATTGCAATCAGATTCTACAAAAGCACCAGTCCAGCATTTAACAGAGGTCCAAAAAAACTCCAAAACAGTAGATTAGGAAACAAAAAAAAATTCCACCTCAAACATTTTGCCATTATATACTCTTCAGCAGCCCTTTATCCGCAACACTGTTTGTAGTTCTACCCGTTGCACAGCGACAGAAACCCAGTTCTGCCCGCTCCTGGAGACAGGATACCCTGGCAGATAGCCCCGGCATCAGACACTGTAGCTGTTGGGTTCTCTCTCCTTCCCATCAACCATAACATTGCTGCAGATTACTAGTTGCAATTAGTAGATTATGTTGATAAACGAGATGAAGCAAGGCCTCACCGTAAGGGAATGATGACAATCCCAGCTACGTTTTCATCCTACTGACTGGACAGCCTTAACTATCCCTGCCACTGAGATACATCGGCGCTGAAAAGAGAGAGGAGATGCATCTCACTTTGATTTATTTGGGCAGGAACAATCTAGGTATGTGCACTGGAGCAGGCTGCCCTAGCCTGCCTCTGCAGTCAGCGGAGACCTCATTCATATGGACAGTGGTGTCCACGGCACACTACATCTATTTATTTACCTTTCCCATACCTTTGGCATTTCATCTTCCCTCTGTACTTCAAAAATCTGAAGATTTTTAATCTACGTTGCTGTTGATTTTTTTCCCACGCTTCTAACAATCTCCATTAATCATTTCTAATTCAGCTGTATCTTTCACTGACAAGGGATGACCAGAAAGAGGACAGGGCTGTCACACTTGGTTAGCTGCCTTTGTTTTCTTTGGCTTTGCATCCCTTTTGGTGTCAGACTTATGTTTTCACCTCGCTCGAGAGGACAGCAACAACTCTTTAAACCGTTTGTCAAACTGCTGCTAAGGTTTTCCTATCTTAGCCATGATACTGTTCACAAAAAATTGTTGTAAGGGCATATTTAAGTTACTTAAAAAAATAGATAGGTGTAAGACAGTTTACATTGACTGGCGCAAAATTCTAATGCCAAACGTCTCTATATGACCATAACCTTAAAATGTACTTCACCTTAATCTTTAAATAGAAACGTAGTAACGGGGGGAAGTACCTGCCCTAGCAAAAGCCACTGATCACACATCTCAGCTATTGCCCAGTAAGGGATTGACTGGAAATTTGAAGAAACTTGTCCCTTTTTAGCAATATGTGGGCCTCAACATACCACCACACTTTTGCTGGTGAGGCTGAACACATTGATCTAAGTTAACTTTGACGTATGAACTTGTGCCAACACGCAACATCAGCAAGCCTTTAACAACTTCTAGTAGCAAAGCAAGCACAGTCTTCCCTTTAGGTATCTGTAATCATCAGCAGAATAACAGACACCTCTTGTCAAAACAGTAAGATGTATTTTCTACTTAAAATTAAGAGGTTACACAAGCATGTAACCCATTAGGTCAATACCCTCAATGTAGCAATCAGGGAAAAAAAACCAAAAACAAAAAAAAAACCCCAAACAACCCCAAACCAACTTGATCAGCACAGACAAAGCAAAGAAAAACACTCTAGCAAATGGAAGCCATTGAATGTTAATGGAGACAAAAAAATTAATGGGAGACAGAGGGAACATTTCACAACACCCAGGAGAGAAACAAAAGACCCCAGGAGAAATCTGTGACTAAGTTAAACCCTTGAAAACAGCTTTGAGATCTTTCTTTGTTATGTTTTATAGAAGGCAAAAAATCTGAACCCTGGTGTTGCTTAACATCTCTGTCCACAGGACAGAAAAGTCAGAAGCATTTATTAAATATATGTCCATTTTTTAGCAGAAAAAAGTGATTTGGTCACAAGATGCTGACGAAACACTTATTATTGACATTGTAACAGAGGGCAATGTCAAACAAGTGTTGACATATTTGTGCCTCTGGTCCCAGCGTGCAGACATGGAGGTGTTTTGGAAGAGCTAGCCGACCGCTCACATCACTTGGCAATAATCCTGAAACACAGGGAAAGCAAACCATTCTTGTGCTATTCTTTAAGCCCAGTAAATGTACACATCAGTTGAATGTTGATCCCAGGAAAAACAATGCTAGCACACATACAAGACTCAATGCATGCTACAGAAATAAAATATAATTATGCCTATTAACATGGGGTTATGGAAAAACACTAATAACCAACTTCATACTATTTTTAACCAAACTACAAGCCTGAATGACAAAGGGAGTGCAACTTACCAAGTTTAAATTTCCACAGCCTCATACCACACAAGCTAATTACAAAACTATGAAAATCAACTGGATGAAAAGTTAAACAGATTGAGAGCTAGTTACCTGCGAAGTCTCAAAATACAACCAGGACGAAATCACTGCATTAGCTACATATAAACACACAGGTCCAGGTCCAGAAACATTCTGGAAATGCACAGTGTCGTGACCAGGAAGGGTCTGGCCACCACCAAGATGCTGCAGAGCCCCTCAGCTACTCTTTCTTTTTGAAATGAAAACAGTTGCAGACTTGGAGCGTACTCAGGACAAACACCACATAGTCTCATTCCCTGCCCATTTTTTCTGCAGCATCTGCCTGCACCCACTGTTGGAGACAGGACATTGTCCACAAGGGCTGATGCAGTCCATCGTAACCAAGAGAAGAAGGAGGATGCCAGCAGGGTTCTGTTACCACTGTATTTGTTATTAGCACAGCCAAGCGGGAATACTAGGTCTATAGTCCTGTGGTCTGTAACTCACAAAATGAAATTAATTCAAGTCCTTCAAGAGGGCTCAGAGAAAAGACCAGACCAGCAACCAAATTGGAGAACATCTGGTATCATAAGAAATGCTTTGAAACGCCTACTTTCAACTTCATCAAGCAGAGATTGAGGAATCACCTGATCAGGCTTGCGCTGCCTTAAGGCACCTGGCCAGAAACAGCTTTCACTATGGAGAACAACAGTCCAGCAAGACTGGATTCTCACCACAGGAACAAGGAAGGTGTATTTTCTTATAGAATTCGAATGTTTAACTTTTTGAGTAGTTTATCAACAACGTGAATTGATTGTTCATCAACAGAAACATCGTTAAAGGCTGTATGGAGAAAAAAAAAAACCAAACCTGCGCTGTGTGAGGATATTCACATACCCTGAGAGACAAGAAAGTTACAGCAACTTTGTAATCTACTCAGCCAGCTATAGCACTTTTTGGTTTTCCAGCTCTCAGTCTCATCCTTGCACTCATCTAACAGTAAGGTTTATATTTTGACTTGAGCTGGAAGAGCGTTCTCCTTCGCTAATACCCTGATGTCTTTGATGGGATGAAGCAGGAAAGGGCAAGAGGCTTATCTCAACTCATAGCTTTTTCTTTCTTCTACATTTCTGCGGGTTTAACCTAACAGATAGCAGTCACATACAAAAAATTGGACCGACATCTAGAACTCATAAAATACACAGAGCTATTCCACAGTTGTCGCATTGCTCATTCTGCTTAAATGCTTCGTAGAGCTAATAGAAATTGTACGAAAAGTTTCAGGGCTATGCCCAGCTGCTGAATGAGAAGGACAGCGAAAATCAGTACTGAAGTGAGAGTAAATGTGAGTTTTCAATGTATTCTAATGTTTACCAATCCAGCATACACAAGATACAAGATATTTAACAAGGCAGAAGACAAAAGGAGAACTAGCAGGCAAAAGGAAGATATGAAATAACAGCCTGGACTGCTCTGACTTCTGCTTTAACTGGCTGCAGAGAGAGTATTCTTTACCAGGGGATGAACAGGTCTTTTGAACACTATTTGTAGGCCACAGAAAGAGCACTCACTTCTATCTTTTGTTGGACAAACAGATAATTATTCCATAAATACACACACACAAAAAAAACGTAGCCCTTAGTTATATGAAATTAAGTCATAAACTACATTTGATCCAGAACAAGCAGGTTCCCCACTTTTGTTTTACACATTTCTCCACAATCCCAGGAACCAAACTCTTCCCAGCTCAGCCCAAGCCTGGGGTGGAACTTCCATCGGCAAGTCAGGGGAAGCACAGCCACTACTGGCCATGAGCTCAAGTGAGGATCGGGTTGATCCTCAGGTTTATAATGATCTTCTTCAGGCTGTTTCATTGCTCTGACCTATAACTGGCACCCACACATTACCTTTTAGTTTGAGATACTTATATCTGACACCTACCAGGCATGTTTTCGGTTATACAACTATCCAAACTGAAAACTAACATAAATCTTGCCACAGATTATAAAGAAATAAAACAAAAACAAGCAGCACATTTTTCAAATTAAGGTATCTATTTTGGGATTTGGTTTTTGGTTTGTTTTTTTTGTTGTTGTTGTTGTTTTTTAATATGCTACACCATATTTCAATAGTAAAAAACCTCCTAACTTTCAACGTACTGCCAGTTGGGCAAAATTGCCCTTGAAAGAAAGCAACTACCATTTCCCATCTGTCTACAGAATAAAGGATTAATGAAAGGAAACCTCTTATTCAATTTAAAAATAATGAGGCATCAATATGTAGCTGCTTCAGCTCTATGAAACTGAATTAACAGTTCATGGGTATGAAGTTACTTTTTCACTCAGTCTCCTCCAGCATTCATCTTTTTTTCATAAAATTGATACTAAAAATCAAACCACCTACAACCTCATAATCACCCAATCCCTTGTCTGTTTACAGCTACAATTTAGTAACTTCAGTTGTACTTAACCTTCCTAAACTGATAGTACAACTTAACAGCTACATTTTTTGAAGTCCCAACTCCAAACAGGTATTGACCGTGCCCAAATACAAGGAGGACTTGGACTGTTTGGAGCAGAAACCTGGCATAAGCAAAGGCAGTGCCAAGAACCATAATGCAGCAGCTCACACGCCAACCAGCGCTGCAAATTGAGCAGTAAGAGGTGCTTTTCATGCTCAGGTCTGTACAGTCACCTGTGAGCTCAAGTCTCTCCTGTGGCAGCACTGCTCCTCTTGACCATAATGGATTCAGCTGATTAACATGAGGTAATTCTAATTGTACCTAATGTTAAAACTATTTAAAATCCCCAGGTGATAAAAAGGAAGTGTTGCATAAAGATCCTGGATTTCAAGGAAGCACAGCAGTCACACTGAACAAGCTGTAAAACCCACAGAGGGTATCTTTAATCTTATTATCTCACACTGAAAGGGATACAGTTTATGTAGTTTGAACGAGTACTGTAAAACACACAGCAGGAAAAACCTCATGCAATGCTATTAACATACAGTTTTATCATCTATTTCCTCTCTAGCCCTCCATGTTGACTCAGTGAGGCCCAATAAAGTATATATATTTTGAATTAACTATGAAAAACATGTCCTGATAATACACCTCCCATGTTGGCATTTACTGGTGCTCAGGAACTGTTCGTAATCTTGTATTCTAAACACTATCAATTATCATAAAAAGGTTGAAGTCTTCACCTACTGTTTGATAAATAATGCATGAGAGAGCTTTCAACAACAGGCAAGAAATATCATTTCCAGATCTTTAACACATAATGTATAACAAGCAGTAGTCTGTAGGGACCTGAACAAAGCATGTTCCCCAATTGCAGTCTGGTCAAAGAAAGGTGCTCTTTAAGTGCCTTTTACAGAGCTTGCCATTAAGCTAAAGGCAGCTGAAAACCTATGGTTTACCATAAAATGCTGTTAATAAAAAAAAACTGAAATAGCAGAAAGTAGTTAGAATTAGTATCATCTGATATTCCAACGGGGAAAAAAAATAATCGACTTCACAATAAACTAAAAGCTCTATAAGGATAGTTACCATATGCATTGTTTAAACATGCATTCTTCTTATGGAAATATATTTTGCAGTCCACTGTTATCAGGTGGGGTTTTTTTGTTGTGGTTTGTTTTTTTTTAAATAACCATAGGAGTATCCCTCAGGCCCACCTTCCAGCCACACTACAAAAGAAGAGGAGCACATCCTTCTCTTTCAGCTCCTCTCAGCCACAGATGCTTAAAAGCAGGGGCACTCTGCAGGAGGGGTAGGGGTAGCAAACACACATATTGACAACACATCTAAAGATAAATAGTTGCTCAACCCTGAGATTAATTAAGTGCCTAGAGAGGAGTCTCAGAGCCCCTGTTGACTGAGGGACTACGCTTCCAAAAGCAACGCTGCTTTGCGATGCTTCAACAGGAGCATTAATGCCTAATAAAAGCATGAAACAAACTCCATATAGTAGCTTTGCAAATTTAACGTGGTAATACGTTACGAGTTGATGATACTGATGTTGCTTGAGCTGTACTTGAAAGGGTTTTAATAACCCAGGGCAGTCGTCCCTAAGCAGCTCACGCCAAACAGGCAGGCAGCGCTGCAGCAGGCAGTCCCTTCCAGCAGCCTGCAGCAGGCACAGGAGTATGAGGAGTCCTGCTAAAATACACAGCCTGTGGCTACTGAGCAAAAAAATGCACCCAAGATCTGACAGCTTTTGCTGCATATGCAGGTTAAAGAAAAATGCAGATGCCTTTGCATTCATAGTCTAACAAAAATCCAAAGTAACATTAGCTAAATGTTGTGGAAAAGACATTAAGACTTTCTTCTTTCAAGGCCCTTGCAGAAGGGCCTTGCTTCTACAAGAGAAGTGGGAGAAATTAACTGTGAAGTGCATTCCTTCACGGACAAAGGCAAGCACAAGAGGCTAATGGTTTCGTCAAAGCCTCTTCCCTTCAGATATATGAACACTAACATCCTATTGAGGCTGTAAGGTCCTATTGAGAAACACCCTTTAAATCGTGAAAGCAGTCTTAATGTATGTTCTAAATAGGACATAGAACAAAAAAAAAACCACCCAGAAAACTCCTTTATTGGAGCATGCAAAGCCAAAACTGCTGACAAATGGACTTTTACTTATCTGATTTAGAAAACAAAACAAAACCCCAAAAGTCTTTCTCTATTCCCACAGAAAAGAAGGGCAAGTGGGAACACATGAGTGTGTAGAAGATCACATCATAAACATCAACCATCTGGTAATGTTTTTTTCTTCCTTCAGTGGGCAACTTCTTACTATCAGATAAGATACAGTTAACAAAAAACTCACTGAATTCTAACCCCAAAAGACAAATATCTCAAATTTTGCCTCAAATGAATTGCTAAAACATCTGGAAACAGAGTCAGGGTTCTTGTTCTCAACACACAGCTGCAGAGGTCTGACACCTGTACTTTATGGCTTACCTAGCAAAGCCCAATCCTGTTTTACTTGGAAGACCTCTTCAGCCAAAACCAAAGATGGAGAAAATGCATACATCAGTGCATACACCACACCGAATAGTCCGAACTGTTCAATAGCCGTGCCGGAGAAGGACAAGCTCTGGAGTAAAAGATTTTGTATTTCTTGCAGACCACTCAATTAATTACAGTTTATCCCCAGTCCTCAAGTACATGGCTAAGATTATCTTATTCCATTCGACCTAGAAAAATTAAGTTGTGTGAGTCATCTAACAAGTTTAAGAATCTTGCAGAGTGCACCGCCAGAAAACAAACCCATTCTCTTTCATTGCTTCTCTGTGTAGATAAAACTTTACATCTATTTGCTTATTGCTGTAAAGTGTGCCTGTCATCACCCAAAGAAGTTGTCACACAATACAGAGAAGAAATACATAAAAAGCATTAACTGGCTGTCCTTGGTAAAAATATACTGACACAGTGACCAGATGCTTCCGGAGATAAGCAAGCTTCAGTTTTCAAACCTCAGAGCAGAAAAAACGATTTGGAATTAAGTAAAGTCATGTTGCAAAAACTTGAAACAGGCTCCACGGCGACACCATTCAGATCCCAGCCATGGACAATGGTCTGAACAGAGTCTGAAACCTATGCGACGTAATTCACACAGGTAAGGAGGATGAAAGCCCACAGAGCTAAGTCTTCCTCCTCTTGTTTAGCATAACATGACACCATGAGGACAAGCAGATCCAAGTCGTTACTGTCACAGTAAGCTCCAGGTAAAGGTTCACTGTGCTGCATATTCACCTGCTGCACAGAAATGCTTCAACTGTGGTGATACAAAATCACTCCTATAGACTCCAGAAGTTGCACAGGAATCAGAGGAGACTTCCTTCATTGTCATTAGCAAAAAGGAATACACTTACTAAAGGAGTTCATACCCACTCAAGATAAAAGGCTGATCTCTTCTGCAAAGCAGCCTTGAAGACAGCGACGCAGTACGAGTTATAGTGGCCTGATTGGGAGGATCAAGGTTTGCCTAAATGCTCTTGCAGCCAGATAACTTCCAGCCACCAGGGACAGAATTAGAATTTTATATTAAAAGACCAAAGAAGGATAAGTGCTGACACTTATGAATATATCTTTATTAATAAAGCTGTTTGATATCCTAAGTTGCAAAGTAGGAGAAGAGCAAACTGGCATCTGCGAAGTTCCCCCATGCATAGGTGGTGTAAACTAGATGCTCTTTCAACCAATAATTTCAAGTTTCTTACAGAAAACACCAGCTGAAATTGTCTCTCGCACTAAGCAGGCTAACAGACTAGATGTGTGGGGGTTTACTGCCATGGGTGGCATCACGAAAAATGACTGGCCCCAAACCAGATCTCTGATGAATTGCTCTGTCTGATCCTTCTCCCTTAAACAGCACTGGTGGCTGTTGATTCTGCAACAATTTTCTCACTCATCTACAACTGTGCACATAACCTGACTTCTTTAAACTATAATTTCTGTTCCAGAAGGTCATAGACTGATGTCACATCTGGTATGGAGCAGTATATTCATTTTCCTAGATTGTATTTACTGTCATGCTTTTGCTTTTTCTCACGTACCATTGAAATCAGGTCCTGAATAATTTCTGTTCCTTAAAATAGTATGTTATATTTGCTATTCTTCAGCCAATACATATGCCAATATATTTTCTAATCATATATTATTGCCAAGCTTGAAAGATTTATTAAAATGCTCATCATCTCATCTGTGATTTCATGCATCAGCTCTTTCGCTATTGTGGAATGAAAATTATCTGCTTTCCTACCTGCTGCTCCTGTTTTGAGGACAGACAGCTGATTTTCATTCCACCTAAATGCAGTCACTTCCATTGCTTCCATACCTTTTCATCAGCTGTCCTGCCCCTGCCCTCAATTTCAGTGTGGTCCTCCTTAACTACAACCCAGACAAAGTGTGCATTTATCTTTGAGGCAATATCTAAGACCATCTTCAATCTTGATTCTCTCCCTAAAGCACAGCCATCCCACTTCATTTATACTTTTTCGTCTCTTTGCTGAAAAATATTTTTTCTTTTTAATACATATTTTGATGTCAGTCAACTGGATTTTGATAGCTCTCACTTTCTGATGTCTTGATCAAAGACTTCTTTCTTGATTGACTCCTTTCTCTGTTTCCCATCTACAGCCCAACTGTTTTTCCAGAATCTCATTTATCTAGCTCATTCATTTTTAAGTTTAAAAAAAAAAAATTTATTTCCTAATATAGCATTATTTAAACTGGAAAAAAAACCCCCACAGTGACTAAATACTGACCTATGAATATATAAATCCACTTCAAGAGCTACACTGACATTCATAACCCTGAATCCTTTCATATACCAGCTCTCCTCCACTGTGATAAAGAACATCCCAGACACTGGACTCCATTTGTCCCATCCCTTTTGATATTGTAGTTTATCATCCAGTTCAAATAAAACAAAACATCCTGAATTTATAACGATTTTTGCCTGGAGGCTGCTGATTCCCAGATACCTACAGCACATACCATTCTGAATCTCATATGAATGTCCAGCATTAATACAGCAACATCCCAAATATTTAGAAAAATATGCATATAGAGGGCTCAGGTTCTTGACTAATTCCCTAAAGCTCTTCTGAGCAGCATCAAATGAATAAATAAGAACATGAAAAAACCATCATAAAAAAATGGTTTTGAGTTAGGACTAAAAGAGAATGCCATCTTGCCTCTGGAAACCACCATTTGCAACAGCAAGGCTTCCAGTTGATCAGAATTCCTTTAATAAAGAACCATCCTCAACTATGCTTTAAGTGAGAAAAGAGTATTTATGTTCAAAGTGATTTAAGAATAACTGCAAGTGGTAATTTTTTGGATTACCTAGAAAACTCATCATCCAACAAGGTGGTTGTTACTGAAATTCCTTCACATTTCTATGGGAGTGCTGGCAGGCCTCTTTTGGCAATGTTTGCTCCTATTTTCTTTTCTAAAGCCATAATTCTTATCTAGCTAAGAATAATGAGCTGTAAATCAGAAGTTGAGAGAGTTATACAAATCAAACTAGCAGCAGCTAATCCGATGCAAGATGCTGTGTAAAGTCAACTGCACCTTTTTTATTTCAACCTAAGTGTCAAACTGACAGTCCAATAGGCCATCACATAAACCCTCTGCAACCCCCAAGCAAGAGCTTAATCTCATGCACAAAATACTTCCCCCCTCCCCTGGGGGGGGGGCGACGGGCTACGGGACGACACTGCACACAGTGTCATCACAGAAGGTCCTAGAACTGCAATGATCTTTAATGTGAATTATTTCAATGGTAATTAACTTGCTCTTTTTTGTTTTGATTCAGTACTTCAACCATTATCTACCTCAGGAGTAAAAAATGATTCGCTCTGATTTGTAATGAAGGGCAAAGATGGACTGTTTCCAGTTGTCCTCTACAATCCAGAGTATAAATTTTTCTGGATGTGCCCAAAATGTTACCAGCCACAAGGTGTGTAATATCTAAAGCTACTGCATAGAACATCCAAAAGTTGCCCTGGGAAACCCCTGGTCATTTAACATATCAGAAGCTTGTCTCTCTAAATAAGGTCTCAATCCAGAGATTTTCAAGAAAGCTTAGATAAAACAGGAGCTACTCTATTCAGAGATATTTACAGAAACTAAAATTTAATATATCTCAATATTATACCAATTTCATTCTTAATGAATTAGGAACAATGAGGAGGAAAAAATGAATACAACTTCCTTAGAACTGTTGGTAAAAGAGAAAAGTAAATAGCAATGAGACAATGAGCACACCATCTCATTTATTTTTCTTTTCCTTAATGATCAACATAGGAGACTGTAGAACATTATGCCCTCAAAAGATGCAAACAATTCAAATAAATTTGCATTACAAACAAACCATCCTGCTTGCTAATAAGGCAGTTTTTAGTGTATGCCCAGAATCACAGAATAAGTTAGTTTTGAAAGGATTGCCAGAGGCCATCTAGTCCAAGCCCCTGTTTAAAACAGGGCCAACTTCAGAAAGCAGGAGTAACCTTAATTTCAGCTTCAGCAGTTCATAGCTTTTCCCAGTACTTCCTGTTAGACTGAAAGCTAAAGCAATAACTTACCCATAGGTTATTGGGGGGAGATCTGCTCCAGAAAGCTAATTCCTAGCAGCACGTACACAGGGTTCACATCCATCCTATCAAGAGCCAATATTACCAAACAAGCTTCCAAATCCCATACTCAAGAAAAGATCCAATGATAAAAGGATAATAAACATTCTCCACAAGGCCAAGTGCAAGAAAAACGTTAATCGCTTAAAACACTGTACCCACTGAATTCCCCTGGAACAGGGACAAAAACCTTTTTGGATGTTTACTCTCCCACAGATGAGCCTTTCTAGAAAAAGGAAGTGTGTCTCCACAATCTATACAATCTTGAAATAGTAAATACAATTCAATTATACATTCACATCATCATACACCTGCAAATATTTTGGCTCTATAAATCAAGACATTTCTCAGAAAACCTACACAGCTGGTGAACAGCCTTGGTCTGTACCAGCTAGAGACTTGTTACCAGTGTTTTTCATAGACCGAAGGCAAGTTTATACATAAACTGACAACCGTCTATCTGGCTTATGTGCCTAACGCTCTTGAACAGCTAATGAAACCCAGGTACCATCACAGTCTGTAAGGCATGGCCGGTGTGAGTTCAGCGGCTCGTCTTTCATGCTTTCAGAGTCATGACTGTTTTACTAAGAAATAAAAGGGAGTTGTGGCATAAATATGGCACTGGACTTAAGCTGCACTGAAGAACGAATCCATACAGAAAAAAATTTTAAAAGTAGTGGAATGCAAAGAGAAACCAGAGTACTAGTACCTGTTCAGTTTCTTTTTTTCTTACCTGTATTTTAAAAGGAATAAACTATATTTAATTTTTTGTAGAAATCTGCATAGATATTTAGTAAAGAACAGCAATCTTGAGCTTCAAAAGAATTGCCACCTCTATGACACTCAACTGTACCCAATCTACCAATGCATTTCATCAACACATGACTTCAGCTGTACTTCTCCAAATTTCTCCTGTTTTAACACATCCAAGTAGCACCTCTGAAGCTGAGTGCAAAATTGTAAGGAAGAGCATAGCGATATAAAAACACTAGTGTACTTACAGCATTTTGGGAAAAGAAAAAAAGGAAACAAAGCTGAATAAATGCATTAGAAGTAACAGCTCAGAAAAAGGAAAATAAAGCTGACGGGGAAGATAAAAGGAAAACAGATCTCCATTGATTTAAGGTTTGCTTGAATATTTTTTTTTAACCGATTCTTTGCCACATCTTTAAGTCAGGTAAAACCCACTAAACATTTCCTTAAGAAAGGCAAATTTCATCTTTGAATTTCTTCTTTGAAATTTCTATCACTTTGAAGCAATAGAATTAAACCACAGAATAACTGGGGGGAGAAGAGAGAGGAAAAAAAAAAAAACAAAAAAAAAACCCCAAAAAAACAACCCTGGGAGCCACATCAACACAAGGCAAAAAGGGAATCAAAGAAATGGATAAATAACGATGTCTCGTAAACTGAATAAACAAGAGATTAAGTCGCAAAGCCAGAACTGAAAGCTCCAGGGGTCTCTGGTCTGTGGGGTAAGCAGAGTTAATTCTGGAAGCTGGAACTGACAAAAAGTGACCTTTGACAGACAGAGCAACCTACAGGCTCCAAGACTTGGAAGGAGATTAGGACATTCAACAGTTAATTGCAGAGAGAAAGCATAATTCACAAAAGGATCCCCGAAGGGACCTAATAAGATTTGTGCTTGCAAAAGGGAGGAGACACAAGAGGTGTTAACAAGAGTGAGCAAACAAGTGAAAATGCAAGGAGGTAGGAGGAAGCAAAGCAGTGAGGATTACCTACCAGAAAGAACCGGAGAGGGAAGGACCAGCACACGACCTACGTCTTAGGCTGCCGGGTTTGCCAGAGCTGCACCCTCTCACCCCACCCCTTCGTACACTGGGTCGAACGATGGAAAGTCTCGAATGCATGAAACAGAGTGGGGAGCTGCATGTGAAGAGTAATAAACACCAGTAATCAAAAAAAACCCAACCCCCAAAACCAAAGAAAAACTATCAAAACATATAGACACGCTTGAGAAGTTAGGCGGCGCTCTCAGCTACCGGTTTCCTCAGGGATGCCCTTTTCAAAAACTATTAATTCCTTCTGTGAAAGATAATTTATCACAGAATTGCTCTTTTAAACTTCACCTTGTTGTGACAGTGACAAAATAATAGGCCCAACACAAATGCTCAGTAGTGCATTTCAGAAGCAATATTTGCCAGATTTTTCATTGGTCTCATAAACCATCCTGAAAAATAAAACTTAATGCCTGGCAGCAGCCATGTGTAATTATTCCTCTGTAAAAGAACTAATATACATTTGGGCTGATTTAGAACTTGGCATAAAATAATTACACAAGGAAAAAAAATATAATGCCCTACAAGCCTCACACTCTGTAGAAGTTTGGCATCATTTTTATTCTGAACACATTCAGTACTGTAGCCACAGCCCCTCCACTACAGTACCACAAACAACAATAAAACACCTGGTTTATACACAAAAGAGTTCTGTCCTGAGGGGCAGTGAATCAAGCTGGGTCTTAAAACAGTGCAGACTCATGACGAAAAACCGCATAAAAGCATTTCAGAGTTCACAGCTGACAGCACCCTTCCTCCCTCAGCAAATTCTTGATCAAAAATCCTTGCCCCTACAGTTGACCACTGCTCCTCAAAACAGCTACAGAAGAAAGGATGGGCTTATCAGAGGAATAAAATTGTCACTAGGAATGTGCTAATGGTATGAATTAGAGACGGATACCCAGAAGGTCAAGACTTGATGATTTATTTTCATCAGGCTGTATTTTCCTAAACAGTTGTGTCAGTAGGAGAAAATGTAGAGCAGCATAGGAATGGTGAAAAATGGTAAGCAAATAAAGGAAGAGAAAAAAATATCAAAGCTGTGGAAGATAACATTTGGCTTGATTAACAGGACTTTGAAAATCTAAAAGGATACAAGGAGTTTTCACGTGAGACTATGTAACAAGATAAACCAACAAATGTAATTCATGTTTGAGCCAAGCAAAGCTTTAAAATCCATCATTTATTGAATTATTTTACTGTTACAAGCACTCTGCGGTTTAAAACAAGCAATAACTTAAGTGTTATTCTTATTAGCGTTTCAAGGTTGGAATAAAGCTAAAATTACCGATGTTTTCATAGCAACCTGCTTAAAAACACAGGGAATGAGGGAGAACAAATATACCCTGGGTTGCTGTACAGTTATCTGTCTTTTCAAGATCAAAGCAAAGTAAATGTAATTAAAGGAAGCTGGGGCACAATCATTTATTTACAAAGTGCTTTTTTGGTGTTTTGGTTTTGTTGTTTGGGTTTTTTTTAAGGTAATAGTGCTTTTGAAAGCATTGAGAACAGCTCATTACTCACCTGGTCCGGTTTCATGCTCCCAGTAGCCCTTTCAGGCACATATTGAAGAATGAGATGCAAAGCCACACCTTCTCATTCAGGTGTGGAAAAGTATTAGGGTTTCATCATCATTTTAAATGAAAATTTAGTTGAGGTTTCCTTAAAAGCAGGTAAATTTTCAAAAGCATGCCTCACTTACAGAAAGCCTCTCAGAAAAGTAATGGGAACTTCATTCTGGGGTACAGACTTTCAAAGGTCCTCAGGCACCTCCTGAAGGAGGCACAATGACAATTTCTCATTTCCTGGATTTTCTATAGATTCTGTGTATTCTGTTGTACTAAAGAGTGAAGCAGGGAGGGTACCTCTACCTGGACACCATCCTCTACATCATGCCAAGTTGTTTGGGTAGCAAGCGGAGAGGACTATGTCTAACTTGCTAAGAGCAACTGAACATGCTGAGCTTTCCACAGGGTGGGTGGCAAGAAGAAACCGTGTAAACTGGGGCTCCTCAGGAGAAGCAAGAGGGGCAGGCCTGCAACCACTCTAACCTTAAGCACTACAGACAACTAAAAGATTTTCTGGATCGTTCAAGAAGGGCCTGGGCACCTTTATTTGTTTTTCCCCTAAATCCAGGATGCCAGCCAAAAACGAACGCTGTTGGAAAGGACATATGCTGTGGTTACTGCAATGGGACATGCTTGCAAACCGTTCTTCTTCCCTCTTTCAGTAGCTCCAAGGTGCTTTTGCTTAGTGAGCTGTCATTTTTAGTTTTGTGCATTTTAATAAAACTTCATTTTCCAACAAGGTAAGGTGGGAAATTCCTTTGACATAGGAAAGAAAGAAAGGAGATCAGTCTGGGCTCCCATCACACTGTTAAACATGTCACCTGGTATTAACTGGACTTTGAAAAGAACTGAAGTGGCTCAGACCTTCTGACCATCACCAAAACCAAGTAGGCTTACAAACCGAACATGCTTAATCCTCCAAAAAAGCTTTTTAGATACCTATCCACAAACGTAGGTTCCACTAAATGACATCGCTCTCCATACTTACATATTCCAGGATGCATCCAAATCATCTATGGCAAAGAGATTCCCAAGCTAAGGTTAAACCGAACATACCATAAATCCAGCTGCCAGCTTACAGTGCTGTGCAGATACACCGCTTCAGCCCAAGCAAGTGCAGCCAGCTTTGTCTGCAGGCCTCCTTACAGGCTTGCAGCAGCAGCTTGCCAGTCTGAACAGTGTTTCACAAGTGGCAATGTTGCTTCCAAACCTATGCTGCAGACAGTATTTCCTGGTATCAGGCTCCATAATAACACATGTATAAAACCAGAGAAAAACTCACTGTACTCTTTGGAGGCATATCATAAGGAGTCCTAAAAATAAGAGATGATAAAATAGCTTTAAAAGGCACTAAATATCTTACCTATCTTTACTACCATGGAAAGAAGATTTCAAATCAACTTTTCAAATTAATATTTTAAGAAACTCACCATATGAAACAAAAATATGTATTTTCACAGATTAGAGATAATTTTTACTACAGCTCTGCATCAGCCAGATCATTTTCTCATTCAAATAAGTTACCTGGGGCAAGTGGGGAAGTGACCTTAGAATAAAATTACATTTAAAAAATTATGAATGCTAATTAAACTATGACAGCTATTAAAAAAAAAAAACCACCCACAAACAAACCCTCAGCTACAAAAGAATTGCATGCAGAAAACAAAAAGTAAAAATCAGTAAAACAGACATTTTACTAAATTACTGTCTTTCCACAACCTTTCCCACACAAATGCTGTCTCTATAGCTATAAATAATACTCACAATTGGCTATCTAACAATCTTTAAGACTGAAGTCCTCTACACACAAAAATATTACAGCACCAACATGTGATGTAAACTTTTTACAGCCTGACAGGAACTTACTAAGACTTAATCGTAGCACTCGTTTCTATCAACCCATTTAAGAAAAGATGATGACTTCAGCATTGTCATGATATAAATGAGTGCAATACTGAATTACATCCTCCAACTAATAGTCATTTCAGTTTGAAGTATTACAGATTATTTACCATTTGTACAATGGTATGGCATGTCCTACCACAGATTCATGCCCTATGTTTCTATGCCAGAAGTGTACTCATCTCCAGCCCCATCCTCTGCTGTTCCAGACTGGACTCCCCACATGGACCTGGACCTGTTCCATCACCTCGCTATGCCTGCAGCTGTTAATTGATCCTGTTACCACCATCCCTGCTCTACCCACGCTGCTCAGGTCCTGTGGGACCGCATCCCAGTCAGTGGCGACACTGCCCCACCAGTGTTGGGGTCACTCCAGCTCAGCCCCACCACACAGCTCACTGATACAAACACTAAAAAAAGCTCACTTTTACTACACCTAACAAGCTACTTATAGGAGCGTGAAACAGAACAGAGGATCCCATTGATGAGCAAACCCCTACCTTGCGAACAGACCTCACTCTCAAGGGCTTCCTCTGGTCATCATCTCTTCAGTACGTGCAACCAATGGCACGCCCCAAGCCACCATCAGAATTTGAGCACATGGATCATTCCAACTCAATCAAGTAAACACTTCCAGCTGAGTGAAAATATTTCTTAACAGTATTAGCAAAAAGATTACATAATAGCTGCAGCGTCTGACAAGTCCAAATTCGTCTTCGTTCACATGGATAGAAAAAAAAAATCAACTCATGCTTTACATTGGATTAGTTGTAAACATTGCAATTCAAAAGTATACAGAAAGGAGTAATGTGCGATTACCATACACAAGACTGAGTTGCACAAGAGGTGAATTTTATGTGAACTGAGTCAGTTCAGCTCAATAGAGCCCAAGGGGGTAAGAACAGATGATTCTGGGATCGAGAGTAGCTCAAGTGTACAGGAACCAGCAGAGCCAGGGCTTTCAGGAACAAGAGTGCCTGCCCAATATAGAGCTCAAAAGAGCTAAGTGAAGAAGTAAGAATGGATTCTGAGCTACAGGGCAGGAACCCTATTGTTTGACACGGAACACACATATAAGGCCATTCCCCAAAAGGCAAAAGAAGATCCATTCGCTCTGACATCAGTGGCAGATCTTTGCCAGTGGCATAAGAGAAGACCTGAGCTCTCAACACTGCAAGATCACCATGGCAGTCACTACATTCACATTACCTAGAGCAGGGCCAGCTGGGATATTCAGAACCCACCCAGGTTTCATCTGTCCTAGAAGGTGGCTGAGGCAGGCTCACCCACACCTCTGAACCTTATATTCCTGCTTTGGACACTGTTTCATACTTTTGTGAAACTCAGCAAAAATATTTCTCTCCCCGCCCCTTGCTACCAGATGCTTAAATCTATTCCTGGCTCTGCCACTCATTTGTCTTGGCATTCACATAAATGCCACCAATTCCCACAGCAGGGTAAAAGAGTTGCTTATAGGAATAGGCAGCAGAGAATATAAAACAAGAACAGCTGACTTGTTGGTGGGTAGTGTAACAGTAATAGATATCCATTACAATGACAGTGACATGCTCCGGGGAAGAGATTTTCTTCCAGATGAGCAGCGTGCCAAATGTAAATCATGTTTCCACAAGAGGAAAGGTTTCACAAAAGGAGAACTTGGCAAGAATTAAGTCACGCCCGTAAAAGCAGTATTATTTAGTGAGAATAAGGCAGATAAATATCTAAATGCATCAACTGTCTTATAGGGCTGACCCATACATGTTACTTCTGCTTCTAAAAGGATTTTCACAGTACTCACTTTTAGCCATACAAAAGGAAGTGAGTGAAAACTGTATTCTGTATTCAAAACCATACCATGGAAAGAAGTTCCACTTATGGTTTGAACGTACTGGGAACAAAGGTTTCAAAACAAGTTTCTTTCAAAGTTTACCGGTGCCCCCTCTTTGCTTATAAGGAATAGAAAAATTGAGCTCCCTGTTAATACATGTCAGTTAATAAAGAGTAACTCCAAAAATAAAGCGATACCAAAACATTTAACACAAAGCACGACATACTGTTCTGGCAATTACTACCAGAGGACTGATCACAACAGTCACCTCCCACTCCCCAGAGGAAAACTGATTTTAAGCAGGCTTAAAACATATTAAATACTCCTATTCTTGCACTGCTTTACTGGAGCCATAAAGGAGATGACAGTCAAAGAATATTACTAGTAAAATAACATTCAATGTGTCAAAATTATATTAGAGAAGTTGTTGAAATATGCAGTTCTTCATTTGCAAAGGTAAACTGACAGCCTGGGAATATGAATAGATTGAGTATCATAATTTGAATTATTCCAAATACTCAAATTGTCAAAGATGAGCTGTTCAGAAAATTTTATATCACTCTGAGGAGAATTTCCATTAAAAAAAGTGAATCTCAAATACATTTTGAAAAGGCCTTGGCATTACAGAGCATAACCATTATTCACAAAAATTATACCTACCACAAAACGGAGTGAAATTCCCAATTTTTGTCATTTTAAACATCGATACTAGGGAAGACCTGTGGTCTTGCCCGATCTGCTAACTACTCCTACAGTTATCCAATATCTAGTGAACAAAACTCAATAGTTTGCAGTTGAATTAGTGCCTGTGGCTACACTGAGATAGTTGCAAGTTGTCAGCACAAGATTTCAGCAGACACAACTTGAGCCAAGACATGACACCTGAATGTGTGCACAAACAATGCAATGGAAAACAAAATAGCTTTGATGACTACATACAAGTCCTAAGAACCTACAGAGGTAGACAGTTAATGATGAAAACAAGGGGAAAAAACCCCTCTCATCCCTGAAGGTAATTTAAGGCCATCTATTTCACCTCCCCCCAAGAGCAGCAATACCAGGGTAGGATATTATTCTAGACAGCTGACAGCACAAAACTATTTTAAATAATTCCAACTCTATCACTTACTGTATTTTCTATCCTTAAGAATAAATTAATCAGTTTCTAAAGGACAACTTCTTTTCTCCCCTACTTCCACCCCAAATTATCTCCTGCTTTTTGCACTTTGATTTTTTTCTTAAAAGGACATAATTAAAAAAAAACATTACTGAAAAAGGAGAATTGTAGAGATCTAACAAAAGCTCTGCTTAAATACTGGCCACTGCTGATGTCTGTGCTCATGAATAGAAGTGGAATAGTACGCTCATCCACTTTACAGCTTCTTCAGTCTTTACACATTTGTCCTCCATGAAAACACGTGAGTGTGAATTTAAATCTGTGGTATTAAAAATAGCATTAGACACCAAATTGATTCATGACTTTTCAATGAAGTTGTTAATACCAAAATCCTAAGAATGTATAATTTCAGAATGAAAACAAACAGGCTTGAATGAAACAAAAATAATTTCCATAGATTTAGGCCTCTTCTCCCATCTCATGAATTTATAAACTAAATCAAATTGTCAGCTAAGAAGTGATACTTTCTTGCACTAGTTTACATTTTGATTTGAACAACTTAAGACAGTGAGTTGAGCACCAACATGTATGAGCCAGCTGCTAACATGAAGAACAGGAGGAATACCACAAACACAAGTTACAAAAAAAAAAAATAAAAATTCCATTTGTTAGTGGAGTATAAGAGAATTTTCTAATTTCTAGTTCTTACACTTACCCATCATCTGCTCAACTCTAAGCCTTCTTACCTGACAAGAACAGCAGCTATAGTCTTCCAGGCAATTTACCTTTTCTTGAAATATAAATTTGTTACGCTCTGATAATATTTGTGTTGCTGCATTTAATAATGATTCTTGGGACAGCTGATTAAGACCAAATAAGCCTTAGTCTTAATTGACTGTATCTCTGAATACAACAGAAGGAAATTCTATCTCTGGCTATCAAGTATTGAAGTCATGACAGAAAAAGAGAAACAGTCTAAAAGTACATTATTAAGCTGCGGCATACTAGCCAATTTTCCTCCATGATGGAGAGATTTGAGGACAATACTTCAACCAGAGCATTCAAAAAATCCGAGTCTGAAGTTCTGCCAGAAGAATAAACCAAGTCAACCCTACAACTGGGTCTCTCTTGATACTCTTGCACCCATCCTGCTGCATGCTTCCCATCTCAAAGTCAAGGAGCACAGCAGTAGTCAGTAAGTCCCTTTCTCATGCTATTGCTGAAAACTTTCCTGGATTGTACAATGTCCCCAGTGGATTTCTATGGCCCAAACTAACTCCTTTCTCACAGTCTAACCAACACACTCCTTAATGGCACAGGAATGCCCTGAATGATCCAGAACTAGAGCCAGTACTTGCCAGGGCTGTGAACACCAAGCTGTGGGCTTTCTTTTCAGGTGGCCTCAAGATCTGACTGTATCTTCAGAGCCACATCTAGACTCAACCTAAAACAGCCCATGCAACAGTTGTTCATCTGGATGACTTGGAGAAGTGCCATCAGGAAACATCTGGGCTCCCAAATCAGTCCAGGTGTGGGAAGACAGGGTTGAACTATACAGCACTCTGCAATGCAATAAATTCAGGCTTCAGCCCTTAGTAGCAGCCCTAGCTCGGTGCAGCCACACAGCATACGCAAATCAATACAAATCCACCCCTCTTGTGAAAATTTGTCCAAAACATTCCAAAAGGGTAACTTCTATCAGAAGTTACTTAATCTGGCAGATATTAGATCTAATGTATCACCTTTCTTCCTATATAAAAACATAAAGCCAGAATAAACTCCATATTGCGTGCCCTAACTCGACAAAATGTTATTATGCGCCTGGGCCTGATCCAGATCAGATTTGTATTGCTGGCTAACCTCATGCTGCACAGACCAGGTATTAAAGATCACAGAATAGCATTAGCACACACAAATTCAGAAAAGAATACTGATGCTTAATGCTACAATCATATTAGCCATCTAGATTGCATCGGCAGCTAACTGATATCACTAGACTGAACTGCAATTCTCAGCCGACAAGTATCTAGACTTATTTAAACATTCTCAGATGTACACATGGGACCTGAGAAAGTGGCAGTATCTATACAACATGAGCAATTAGTTTTACAATAGAAGCAAGGATGGTGGTTTAGAAGCAAGGATGGTGGTTTAGAAGCAAGGTTGATTGCACTCCTCTTTCCCTTGTACAGCAAGATAATATTTAATTCAAAGATTTATTTACAGGCCGCAGTACCTTAACTTACACTTTGTCATATATATATGCAACATACCACGTCTCCATTGCTACAGAAACCAGATTCCAGATTGGTGAAGATATATTTGAAAAGGAATACTTTCCACAGCTGGTGAAAAACATTCACAAATAGTTTAAGAAGCTGTAAGATTGTCTAAAGACATGAGAAAAATCTATGTGGGGACACATAGGCATATAGACAATTGCATAACTTAGATTAGAAATCAGCTGAAGCAGTTTCTCCCCAGAAATGTTTCACAGGAATGGTAACAACATATAAGCTAATGATTAGATTTTTTTTTCCAGTATAGAAATGCAATTGTTAACTGCTACAAAAGAAATAGTGCACCAAGAGGAAGTTAAATGCAAAGAGTCCTCAAACTGCACTTAGGGGAAACCAAGAAAAATCAATACAGAATTACAGTACATTATAGTATGGTCTCTCTTCCATTTCCACATCCACACAAACATACCAGATTTGAAAGATGTTTTTCTCAGAATCACTTGAAATAGTAAAACTATGATTACTTTTATTTCATAATGCTACATAAAGCTGATTTTTGAACAATAGGAAGTAATAGGTGAAAATAAGTTATTTTAAAATCAAAGATTGAGAGGCTCATAAGACAGTAAACTATAACTTACAAGAATATATAACTTCATAAATTCTAACAGCTCTGTGCAACATGCTAGCACCTGTACAGCTTAAAAGAAAAATCAAGTCCTCCCTCCTGCAGCAAGAAACCCAGAGCTAAGGCTGAAAGCTCTGCTCTGTTTTAGTCCTGTTAATCCCCATGGAACAGCTTTAAGTCTTGTTGAGGTGCTGAGTACACAAGGCTGTCTTCAGCTCATCTTACTTGTAACTTCCACCCCCCACCTCCCATTTGAGTGTCAACTGACTCATTTCCAGTAAACAGAGAGCTACTGCAGACAGTCCAACAAGTCAAAGGAGTGAGCCTTATGCACGATATAAAGATTTACTAGGGCTACAGGCATGTGAACATGCATGCTCCACGTGGAAACCTTCTAGGGAAACAGCTACCTCACCAGGCTTAGACTGTTTCCTCCCACCGGTGATGTCTCTGGGACAGCGTGCTACACTACCACGAGATGGATCCGTTACCTCCCTTCCTTCACCCACTGCTTCTTCTCCTAAGGAAAGGGGGAAAGCAGGAGCTCGAGACGCACTGTTTCACTTGTCAGAATAGAAACTAAATGTGAGCTTTTAATTAGATCTACATGACCTCGCAAAATTTTACGGAACAGTCTTCTAACTTATCTTGGTTTGTACGTTTGCCATACGCATGTACAGAGGGTTACAGGAACATACAGGACACTAGCAAGTTGAAACTCCTTTACACGTTTGACACATCTCATCTCAGCCTGCTCTCCCTGCTAAGGCTTTACAGGGCCAAATGCCAAGATTAATTGCTGCAGATTTTAGTTTCACTACTTAGAACTCAGCAGCTCTTAGAATGTAAAATAACACAACACTTCTCACAATTAAATCTGAGTATTTGTTGGAAAAAACCACACTGGGTTTCAGTAACACAAACATCTTGAGTGGACCTGAAGTGGACTTTTGAATGTTTAAAGAAAAACATTACATGGTATTTTAAACCAATTATATAACCTTGGTGGCATGTTCAAAATACAACTGTAAAACCACAAAAGTCTCAGATAAAAGAATTTCAAACCAGCAACAATATCAGAGACATCATTTCTGTAGGAAAGATGTATTTGAAGAAATCAAGACACTGAAGCACCTTCTCATCCTTCAAGTCATTAATTCAACCATTTTCTGAAACAGAAGGGAAAAGTAGGAAAAGACCATAAAGAGCTGCAACTCTTAAGAAATACTATTCTCAATACACCTGTGTTCAACCACAGCAGCTTTCCAAATCAGAAAATGGTATTTTGCTAAATCAATTCTTCCCCTTAGCCGAAATGTCTTTAAGGCAGCCAGACTGGAATCAGCATACGATCCAGAGAAGAGATGGATAGCAGGACCCTTAATCTTTAAGGCTCATTAGTTCAATTCAAGTAATGGCTGTTTGGAAGCCATCACACACAGTCCATAGGAAACATATTAGACTCTTAAGCCCGTCTCAGAAGAGAAGCTACAGATTTTGTGCCTCTAGAGACGTTTTTGTCAATCCCTGTCAATTGCCCCTGAAAAACAAATTAAAATAGTTTGGTACAGCACGGAAATTTGCAGTGACATTGTCAATGTGCCTTAGTAATCAGGTCCATTCTTCCAGCATTACATACAATTAAACTGAAAATAAACTGGTCCAATAGTAGTGGGGAAAAAAACCCACAGCCTGTTTTCCTGCATACTTGTGCCCTATTTCCCATGTAATCCCTCATTGCAGGGAGTTATTGATGGGGATTTGTAGAGTGATCACACATCCTCTGCCTCCCCAGGAAGTCAGGCTGACAAATGATTGTTGCCAAGATCGTAGGAAGATGAAAAGATATAAAAATAATACCAAACCCACATACAACCATGAAAGTTCATTCTGGCACTTACCTGTGTTTGCATAAATACCAAATATCCCCAATGAGCATTAGGATTTATGTATGGAGAGGAGAGAGAGATCATGTAATTTGTGGAGACAGTCCAACTATTCACTAGCACTCTATACCATCATAAGGGTGGGACACGACCAGAAAAACCAATATAAAATCAAAAGTAGAACAAAATTTACTGATTTACCTAGGATAGGCAAGAACACAAACAAAATATTCATAACTACAGAGTTTTTCTTACGAATGCGTTACCAAGACACCAGTTCATATTCTTCTTCATATTAGGGTAGATCTTTCAAGTTACACTGATCTCTATATTGGCACCTGGCTAGCATACTGGCTATTAGCTAAGTATATATATATAACTTATACCCCAAACAAGTCATCTGTTAAAATTTGAATAGTACTTGCCCGTATTCTATTAACTTTGTAGCTATCCCGAAATAAAAGACATAAAGGCAAATATCAAGCAAGCAGGTATCAGAGGTACAGTTATTCTGTCTGTGCACCCTTGTTGTACACAAGGTCACCCAACATCCCACCAAGAAGCCTGCAATACTGCAGCCTGCTTGCTCCCTCATCCCAACCTCTACATTTTGTTCCAAATTCTATTTTAAACAGTTATATCTAGCAAATCTTAATTTTGCCTCTTTTAGAAGTCATTTTCCAATAGCTTACTTACCATTAAAAACCCTTTTTAAAGATTCAAAGCATTTCGGTATGCTCATCTTAAGGAAAAAAAGCACAGGCAGCTCAACATGAAGGCCCCCAAAAACCTGGGGCGCACTTGCAATGAAAGTCTGAAGTATGCAGAAGTCTCATTTGTTCAGTCTTTAAAACAAGTTAAAACCAAGTCTCAAATTCAGTAATGAAAAAAAAACCCATGGGTGAAAATAACTCTCTGCCTGTAAAAAAAACCCACCTGTACATCTAGAAGAATTAAATTTTGCCGCTAATATGATCTCAAGTACTATCACCCAGTCAGTTAAACAAAGGAGAAATGAAAAAAATAATTCACCTTAAGGTACTCATGTACCTTAAGAAACGTAAAGTTCACCCCTTCTAGGATTCTTCACAGGAACACAACTATAATCTAACATACTATCGTATCTAAATTACTTGATATAAAGATATATTAATCCAGTGGTGGGAAACTGTCAAATCCTAAATCTATACTGATCTCGCAAGGAGATCTTTAAAGGTCAGACATGGTAACTGTGTATCTGACTATGAAAACAAGGAATAGTTATTTTCATAAAATATTTTTATTCCCTGAGATTTGCTGGTCTCCAGACTTTTTGTAAATTAGAAATTATGGAACTCAGTATGCTGGGGAGCAATATTCAACACAGTGGAACTAAAGATATACTTCTAAAAAGCAGGATCTTCTGTTTATTCAGTTGCCAGAACTTGATGAATATGTGCACTGGATGAAATGTCACACACAGGTGTTAACTCAGCTATTGTTTTGAGATCTTCATTCTAAAACCTTAGCAGAGACAGTCCAACATCAACAACAGACCTTTGAAAGCTGAACAAAAATAGGTGGATTGTTTCTCTGCATCTATCGGCAATTCCAATACAAAGTTTGTTTGGTCATTGGAAATGTTGTATACCATAAATCTGCATATCAACCAAAATGCCTATCACTAAAGCTTTGCTATTATTTTTAACAACTATATAATGCCAATTTTGAGACTGAATGGCAAATTATTTGAAAAAATTTTTCATAAAATATTCTACTGAATTCACACACACAGTAAATACATACACTCACCCCACTGATCCTGGCATCAATATCCATGATTTTTACTTTCAGGCTGCATGCTCTATAACAGCAGCAACATCCAATCCTCCTTCCAAAGCTCCCAACGTATCAAAAACTGGTAATAAAACATTTTCTTATCACAACACACTGCTTCAGCTGACCTTCCTTATTACCCTTTAAATCCTCTGTTTGTTCCCTTCTCAAGATTTTTACAGAAGTTTTTTGGTGGCAAAGCTGTTTTGACTTATTTATAACCCCTTACCATTATATGGGTTCATCGTCTAATGCATAGGAAGGGTGAAAGGCTACAAAAGATGAGCTCTGGTAGCCAAACCATTTCTAGTGACTGTAGCAGGGGTCATTCTGTAAATCTAACCGAGGCCCTACTGGTGATGAATCAGCTCTCGGTCTGCTTCTTTCACTAGTCATTTCAAGCTGTAGTTTAAAATACGTAAGGAAATTGGCCAAGGGCAGTGCTGTGGAGCACAAATTGACACTGCAGCCAAAACAAAGTGTCACACAAATGGAATGGTACTCATCAGGATACAATAGTGGCTTGCATAGAACCAAACCATCAGCACATTAAAAGAGCATAACTAACAATAGCATATTGATATTTTGGAACACTGATGGCGTAGCCAGACACTACTTAAAAACATCCCATGTTAGCATGTGACCATGACCACAGAGAGGGGGAAAAAAAAAAAAAAAATGGGAGCAGTTGCAAGCAGAAAGCATCCAAGTAACAAAGCACTACCTGATCAGTTAGTCTCCTAATTCCCCAATATATATATATATAAGTGTGCATGCATGTCTGCGCATGGATGTATACTCATACACATTCATTTGCAACAATACCTGTCATTTGGCACAAATCCAAATTTGACTCTAGCAAGCTAAAGCATTTGCCCTGAACCTGAAGACATCTGGATGGGCGTACACACAGAGGTGGAAAACAAAATCTGCTGGTAGCTGCTCCGCGTCCTTTGCTGTGACTATTTTTCTATTTTAAAATATCTACATTCACTTTAAGCAAGACTCACAGAAAACCAATTAATATGAAGTACACGAGCAGTAGCATTGACTCAACCGCTGAGCCTCCATGCTGTACTGAGATTTCACCTTCATTAATTTCAGTCATGCATGGTAGTGGGGAGGATACAACTTACCACTTCAACAAAGACAGAGAAAGGTTTAAGGACATTTCAACTCAAGAGCTGGCTTCCCAGGAGATCCATTTACTTAATACATATTGTGACTTACAGATGAGGTGTATCGCTTCCATTAACTACAATGCAAATTGAAGTTTCTACTTCCGATTTGACTTCTTTAATGGGGAGTTAATGGTTCATAAGAATTCATAGCAAAAGAGATTAATTAATCATTGCAGACACATGCAAAACTTTTAGGAAATTCATACCTCTTCCCACCGTACTCAATTTAACCATCTTTCTTGCAGGACCAGTTACATTTGAACAGAAATTTTAACTTTCTAGTTTTTAGCAAACACCGAATCAAGCATTAAAAAGCTGAGGAATAAAGTTTATTATGCCATTCAACTAGAGAGCTGCAAGCTTCTTGTTTCTCTAAATTTTTGTTTATATTTCAGATTACTCTATGGTCAGCATCTAGCCTTAGTTTCAGCTGTCGTTCCCACAACATTCTGCAGATAAGTAACTCACGTGCTGTAAGCATGTAAGAATAAAGTGCTATAAAACATGCCAGTAGTACCTATGTATACTCAGGAATACTGGACGACTTCCCAACAAGGTGATACAGGTACAATTATTTCATAAGCATCAAATCTCAAGACTCCTTCTACAGTATATTCATTGAAAAAAGATGAAGAAAAAAACCACAGTATTGATTCCAGACCCCTCAACTATTTAGGTATCATATACACCAAACTATTTTAACAATAGTTGACTAAAATTGCAGCACAAATTACACACAGAAGTTCTGCTATTAAAGAGTAAGACCTATCATGGATATTGTAATCTCATACCATTTAAACACTCTGAAAGAAAAAAAAGACTTTTTTTTCACTTGATATAAGGATGATATAAACATGATAGAGTTCTCTACTAAAATTTACATTGCACTGTATAAGTTACTTTACAGCACTCAGGCTGCATTACAAAAACCAAAGTAAACAGGAGGAAAAAAAAAAAAGAAAAAAAAAAAAAAAAAGAGTCCTGCTCAGCATGTGGACACAAATACAAGGGGAATTTCATTTTGCTGAGACCAATCATCATTTTTTCAGCAGACATGATTGCAAGAAAAATCAGCACAGGAGGAAGAAAACAGCCTGTTTTTAAAAGCCACTCCAGTACCAATTAACAGAGCTCTTCAGCACATCGGCATATTAACAATTGGGTTTTTTGGTTCTCTTAGCAGTGAAACCTGCATATGCTTAACCGTCTGACCTTGAGTAACTCCCAACAGCAAGCAGTTCCCCCAAGGACAACAGCAGAGAGGTTCCACCAGCATGAGCTAGACTTTGTTCACCATTTCAAGCACCCACATATGATAAATCGTAACCACATGCAGCACACAACTGTGCCTAGCTTATGAGGTTAAAAAAAAAATAAAAGTCACAAAGGAAAAATCAGGGAATAGTAGTAACTTGGTATCAGGAGTAACAGCCACCTCTAAAAAGCACTGACTCTAACAGCATAAAGCACTTCATCACATTACAGTATGCTGCATAAATGCAGTACTAAGACTACAGATCGACAGTTTGAGAACTGTATGATTTGACAGGAAAATTCAAAAAAGAGATTAATTTTCTTTTGAAGTTTCCATGACAACTTGCAAGTTCTGCCATTTCAGAGGTACCCATAAACTCATGTTATTAAACTTAGAGCAAACCAACAAGCAACCTCCTAAATGCTGCATGTGAAACCCAGAAGACAGCAACATTAACACTCCTACAAAGCTTCAGAGAAAGGTTTCAGCTTTCCCTAAACACAACAAAAACAAAGACTTACCAGAACTTTGTCCTCCAGTAATATCATACTGACACAAGAAGTCAGACAATAAAAAATAAGCTGGTGTATTAGCAACAAGGGAGCTAAACTACTGTTGCATTACAAATAATTGTGGTCTAAATACTTGTCTAAAACTAAATGCATATTCACAAGAGCTATCTGCAGTCAAAGACCAAAGTCATCAAAATGTGTAATTTTCAGGAAGAAATGACACCTCTCAGCATTTTGGGTCACTGTCACCTTTCCACCCGCAATGCCCGTTAACAGGTTTTCAGAGACCAGCCCTCACTGCCGAGCTGGACACGGACATGCCACTAATCCATGTGTGCTTCTACACCCTGATCAGCTAACACAGGGGAACCAAAGGGGTGTCGCGGAAAACCGAGGTGCACTCACCATTCCGACTTTCTTCATCAATAGGCACTATTGTGGCTGGAGGACCTGTTCTGGCCAATTTGCAATCTATAAAGATGAAAAAAGAAGTTATTTCTAATTCCAGAAGAAGGATCTTGGGGTTTTGTTGTTGTTTTTTAAAACAAGTCAGCATATTCGCTGTACTGAAGACAAGTATTCATTAAATATTATGTACGTATAGACTACAATTGTTAGCTAAGCTACACTGACAGAAGATCAAAATCTGAGCTGTTTGCTTATCCCTTACTCAGATACTTTATAAAGCAAAGAAAAATCTGATAGCAAAGGATTTAACATCACAGACGCTGACCCATATTTAAAATAAATACTTAACAGCAAAAACTTAATATGGTTTGTTCTGTTATCTCTTATGTGAGCCTTCCTTTCCACGTCATGAACACACACACCCCCGGATCGTTGTCACATACCACCACAATACAGTTTGATGGCTACACTATAAAACTGTTCATGTCTTGCTCTAAATATCACCAGTGATCTCAGTGAAGCAGAAGTCCTTCAGGACAGAGATCATACAATGGTAATTTAACCCAAAGAAGTAACACAGGAACGATTAAAAGCTATAAATCGTAATTAAAGCTTCACAACAGAAACAAACATAATTTGCATTTAATTGCAACAAAAGGATCTAATTAAAGAGAGTGAACAGAATTTTAATAATGTTCTAAAGAAAATAAAAATTAAAAACAGACAAGCAATGTTCAGGAAGTTACATTTTGCCATCTTACCCTCATATTGCCAGTCTGGAGTCAAAAGTTTAGAGTCATCAATGGAAGCAGAGCAGAATAACGAAAGAAAATAAGTAAGATTTGGTTGGTTTACTCAAAATATAGGTTCAAAGACATAAAGCAGTACATGCAGAGCTAGCAAATGCATAGGTGTAGTCTTAAAATATATAAAAGCATGTATACTACATGTGATGACTATATTTAGTGTAGAAAACCAAATTGCTCACAAAATAGATGAAAAACATTACCTCTTTAGAGCACGCAGAAATAAATGTTAATTAAGAAGCGCTTTTCATTTTCAAAGAGCCTCACAGTACCACTGAAACAGTGTGATAAGAGAGAACCATTCTCCCCCCCATTTCACCATGGAGAACTGTATATGAGATTACAGTCCACATTTTTAAAGGCATTTAGACTCTCCTCTGATCCTCCCGACATGGCCCCGGCCACATGGTTGGCTACACCCCATTTGTAAGAAATGACAGCTTCTAATTGGTTTCTAGCCAAGGAAAGAAATGCTGGAGTAGCACTGTTTGTTTGGGGGTTTTTTGAGAGGCAGGTCTAAACACTTTACACAAAAGTCCCAACGGAAAATCATCTGTAAATTAAACACAAGAGCAAGCAGAGGTAAGATGCTATTTCCCAGCTTACAGTAAAAATTACACATTCATTGACTTCAAAAGAATTGCGCTGCAGCTAATTACAGACTATAATTACCCCAGCGCAGACAAGACCTATGAAGGAAGATCAAAACAGTGAAGCTTTTTTTCAGATCTCCGTTTAGGTGAAGCCTCTAAAGGCCATCTGCATGGCACAGTGATTTCCTCCAGCAACAGCTTTGCTATTCAGCTGATGAGTTCAACTGCAAGACCAAACTTCTAAACACCAGAGTAAGGATTGACAGAACAGCATTCCTTGAGGCTGTTAATATTTATGAACAGCCTGAACAACACCTGAATTAATACCAACGATAATACAGTCACAGTGAACTGTAATTACTTTTTTTTTTTTTTTGAAAGACAAACAGGCAAACCTTGCTCTGAAGGTAAAATACAGAGAGCTTGTGTGGGTACCCACCCACTCGCCTTCCTTACAGCAGTGACGCTGTTTGCAGAGTTTCACAAACCCACCCCATTTGCTACCTTAAGCAGTCTACACAAAGTTGTTAAAATGAACAAATTCTCAGTATTTATTCCTTTTATTCTTACATGCTCTAGTTTGAGCATAAATTGAATATTTTCTGTTGATAATTTTAAAGCTTTTTGTTTTGAAGGCATTACCAGAGCAAACAGATCATCTGAAAAACCATGTCTGTCATTTCATTGTAGTTTCGTATGAGCATATTGTGTGGGAAGATAAGCAATGTTCGCATATCTACACGAAATAAGGATTTTTTTTTTCCCCCTCTGTTCTTTTTTTCCACCGGATGCTACAAAAACAACAGGACCATAACTGACACAACTAACCTTTTCCAGAGACGTGTTATAATTTTCTGCAAGTTCAGGATTTGGCTAACTGAACAACTCTTCAACAAACTCTTTGTTAGGGCAACGAAGCTCACCCACACAAAACTTTTACTGAGACTTTGTTTTTATGAATGGTCCCTGCTATTCACCATTGAACAGTGATCACTGCACACACAAACAAAGAGAAATCCAAAGCAGGGACTATTCTAAAAATTGCATATGCCTTACCAAAAGAATAAACACGATTTTTTTGAAAACTGAATAAGCCTTTTCCCCATCATCTATGTTTCCACGATGATGTTTTCTCCTTGGTGGGTGTCTCAATGAAAAGTTCACCCAAATCAGGCCAAACTATAGTTCTATTATTCAATAAGCAAATTATCAAAATTACAAGTCAATCACATGTTAGCAGCCTTTTCACAGGACTGGTTTTCCACCAAACACATCAGGATTTCCAGAATTACAATCAAAGCAGTTATACAGTATGTTTAAAATGAATGTTCAACATTGAAATCTGGATATAGAGAGTCTCAGAGAAAAGGCAGACTATACGGTTAAGTTCAGCAACTTGCAGAAGATTTATTGCAAGTGTGAGCAGGTGAAGCAATAAAATTTATCATGAGATAACTTTCAATGAAAAGAAGAGATTAGAGCAATAACCAAAACTATTTCTACAGCTAGGGGAGAAAAAAATAAACAGGATGTGTAGTAGAAATCTTGCTGTAGATTACCCTCATGGCGGCAATAAAAAATTTCTGAATAAACATGTAGTTTCATTGCATAGATAAGAGCTTACAGATTATTTCATATAATTTCAACCATGTCAGTACTAGCCAAATATCAGATTGCTTTTTAAGATGCCTGTCACTCCTCCCTCCCCTTCTCAAACACCGAACCTAATAATGCCACAGCCTTATTTAGTTTCACATTCATCACCATACACTAAACAGGTATATTTTAAAATTGTAGTCTTACACAAAGTTCCAGTTCAAATGGAGACAAAAAGTTTAATTAAAAAACTTAAAGACAAGTTACATGTTGTAAATACATGGGTGGTACCTTTTTCCCCCTCGCAAAATACAGTCAATAAGCAGCAGCAGCAAGAAGACCTCAATAAGCAATAAGCTCAAGCACTGTGTTGTATCACCAGGCACCACAGCCAGAGCTGGTGGGAAATACTGGATACGTGAAAAAGAACATCTTTAGACTGAGCCAGCTGCACAGAAAGGTTATTCCCATCATCAGGAGAATGGAGAGTCCACCCTATAAAGATGACAGAGGCTTGAATTATTTAGTCTAGGAAAACGAAAGCTCTCTAGAAATACACTCGGGTAAATATCAAGGAGGAAAAATAAGTTACTTAAACTAAAGAGCAATACCAGCGCAAAGAACACTACGAGTGCAAAGGAGAAATGGCTGCATGCTGCCCACAAATTTTAAAAGTATGTTTCCAGCCTGAACTTTTTTTTTTTTTTATTATTGGCAGAGAAGGTAGATCTTGAACACTATTCCACAGCAGGAACAGCACAGAAATGCAGCTTCATCATTTCTGAAACACACCTTTGTTTGCTTATGAAAGAGATTACATGAAACGCACCTCAGCCATCTTATGACACAGGGCTCAGTTTTTCCTCAAGTCTTATTTAAATGTTCCTCAACAGAAATTATTTCAGCAGTAACAGATTGCTTTATTCAACATAAACAAGCATAGATAATTGCAGCACCAAAGGTGACTTATGAAGGAAGTTATTTACACAAGCCTTTACTTTCCCGTTCTTTTGTTTTAAAGTGCCCTATGTCTGACTGTGGGCCCAGGTATAAAACTATTAGGTTTTTTAACTATTCCCATTTCACGCTGCAGATCATTTCCAGAATACTGACACGTACCTAACTAGCAATTCACATTTTTAAGAAAACAGCTGCAATTGCTAAGACAGGATGGTTTCTTTCCATCACAGTTTCTCTGAAAAGAGGCCCTGTGCCCCATCAAACAGCAGCCAGCGAGCAGCAGCAGGGAACCCCACACAGACAGACAGAGGCTGCCTGACTTGTCTTACTGACGGAAGGAACCTCTGCTCTGCTGGAAGCTCAGGGAGAAGCGACACGCTGAACCGTGGTCTAGTTGTTCTACATTTCTTTGTTGTAACTTTCTCAACAAAAAGCAAGTTATCCTTGAAATTCCTGGGCATAATGGAGCTGTCATGGAAGTCAAAGCATCCTAAACTGAGCACGCTAAGAAAGGCAGAAAAGACACTACATAAATGAGCTTCCCTATCTACAGTTTTCACGATGTGTTTTATGTTTAAGCAGCAGCACTGGTAAATGTAATCATGATGTAGCAGTGCTCTCCCCTCAGGCACCTTACAGAAAAGGCAGTAGACATCAGGCAAATAAAACTTAGTAAATAAAACAACAAGCTATGAAGACTTTCCTAAAAGCTTCCAGAAAAGCATTTTTGTTCCTGTCATTAACTTCACTGTTTCATCTAACTAGTATGTTTGCTTTACAATTATACGATCAAGGCAAAGGCAGATAAATAAAGGGCCTGTCTCCTTGGGAGCAAAGTGAAAATCTATTTAACGAACTCTTCATGGAACAGTTATATGGCTCAGATCCATTTGGTTTCTGATGGCCAATTTTCATTATTTTAATTTCTAATTATTTTTAATGAGATGGCTCAGAGAAAACCCTCAATCATTGTTCCAGGTAAGATGCTCAGCAAGGTCAAACAGCCTGAGCCAAAACAAACAAAACAACTTGAACAATCCTATACTCTGCCAGTGAAGAGCTGCCTGATCATCTTCCTTTCACCTCGTCCCTGCCCTCTCAAAGCCACTTCCCTTCCAACTGTGACATTACTTGGAGGACTTCTATTTCAACTTCACAGCTAAAGTTAACAGAAACATCTATAACAACGTAAACAAATGTTATTGAATTGGCTAATAGAAAACTTCAAGCATTGGGAACTGACATGCAACACAAAAAGCTCTAAAGACACCTGAGTGAAGACAGTTGTGTGACGAGCCAGGTGTCAGAGTGCCTGACAGCCAAAGGCCCCTTCCAAGCACGGCTCCCCTACAAGTGTGGGGCCTTGCAATTAAGAGCAGCACACTTTCCCTTCCCAAAATCTCTTCTCTTCATTCCCACCATCCTGAAGGCCCCTGCATCTGAGGGGGAACTGCAGGGAACTGCATCCTCACAGCCCCTCGCTGCCAGGGGACTCCTTCTCCTGCCATCTCCCAAGAGACCAATTCCTCCACAAAAGTGTTTCAAAGGACCTTACAAACCAGTCTCCTGCTCCGAGTCACTTGAGGGATGCACCTCTTCGCCACTAGCTGTAGACAGAGCTTACAAGGCCACAGTAGCCTTTACAAATATCTCCTTAACAACATTTCCGATAAGCCCCATATTCAAACGCTTGCAAAGACAGCTGTAGCTTCACACACATTTGGAAGGTGTCTGACAATGAAGACGCAAAGTTAGAGGTAGTCACAGTGACCAAGAATTGCCTATAATATCCCCCTACTAAACGTGATTACTTGGAAACCCCAAATAACCATTCATATACTTCATATATCCCTAAATTCCAGCTAAATAAAACACCTGAATTAGTTGGGAGCAGTGTCTGAAGCTGGCTGTTCTGATCATTAAATCATATGACTGCAGGGCATACAATCACATCAGTTGCTTGAAAGTTTGATAATGAAAATGGCTTGCCCCACAAAGCCTTATAAATTTAAGTGACTATAACCAAAAAAAGGTCTCCCGTGACACTTGAAAGGGAATTTGTGGTCCTAGTAACAGCACACCTTTTCTTAAAGTTCAATAACTTAGTCCTACCACATCCAAGACAGAAAGACTTTTACCCCAACAACAACAAAGCGAGCTGCCCTTCACAGAGTACAGCACGCTCATCTGGAAAATAAGCAGCCAACCTGAACCTTTCTGGGGACATTATTCTGTGAAATAACTGTCATCTCCTCCTAAGAGCTCCTGAAATTAAAACTGAAAAAAATCCACTTCAATATGCTAGTCACCAACTCTTCTTCCAGTTGCTTCAGAAACACCTGATTATTACTCCAAGTTATTTCACATTTTAGCTTATATTCAGTTTTGCTATATATTCAGAGAAGTAGTTTTGTTTGTTTTTACTTAAACAAACAGTCATAAGGAGCACAACAGGCAATCTCAAAAAACTGACTCAGTTCTTAGCAGATACACAGACTTTTTATTTAACAAAATTCTAGTCACTAACTACTGAAGGAAATTATTTTACTTGTTGGCAGAATAAGATTTCATTCTTTAATTTGTCACTGGAACAAAGATCACACTCTAAACAAGGCTCTATTACTCTTCAGCATCAGTTCCTTACTTACCTAGGGCTTCTGCCCGAGTCAGAAAAATCACACCATGCAACTACTCCGCATTTATGTTTCAGCCACTTTTGTTGTATTAATGAAGTTCAGAATGTTAAACTTAAGAATTACTCAGTATTTGCCTGTACACTTAAATCCAAGCTAAAAACATTTTGAAAGGTGACGTGTGTCACACTGACAACAGATTTCTTGTAAAGCTGTGAACTCAGAGAACAGAATTAAGGCCCGACAACTAAATAAACCATATTTGTTCAACAGGAAAAACTCCAGCCTACCTTCAAGCACAGCCCACAAAAGCAATATTCCAAGAACACAGTATTAACTCTTAATTATTTTTTTCTTGTTAACTTGTCCAAGCTCTTTCTTAATCCATGAAAGTGTATAGCCTCTACAACATCTTAGAGCAAGCTTATTTTGAACCTAGTTGCTGCTTGTTCACATGGTACCATTTCATCATGGTGCAGGAAGAAACAGTGTCCAACCGCTACCTACTGACTCTCCACAACTTCAATAAACCATTTTATTACCCTTAAATATTGCAGCAAACAATAATTTAAAGTGAGTTCAGGATTCTGATCCACTTCAATGACTGTGTGCTACGAATAATAAAAATGGTAATATGGAAAATTTAATATTAAAATTGGTTGCCATCTTTAAACAAAGTCTTTGCAACTCTGGAGCCTCTAGGCAAAGAGCCCTGCTGATGCCTCAGAATCACATCAATTGCACTGAGATAATTTTTAAGCCGTATGTGCAAATATAACAATAAGGCACATTAACAACATTACAGAACCAGTGAGCTTAACCTTTCTTTAAAACTAATGTAGATGAACACAAGGAATAGTTCTCAGGCTAACATTACATACACCATACAGTATCGGAAATACCATGGCAATTTAAGATGTCACTGTCTCCTGGCTGACCCTACTGCTGACCTGGCAAAGCAGAACATGTCGACATTTGAATTAAGCCAGCTCATTTTGTCCTGATGTCCACAAGGTGACCGTGTGCGGTCTTTTAATTTGGCTCAACTGTTTGAATAATAGCAGCTGATGACAAAGTGGTAACAAATGACTGGCAAGTGAGATGGGAGGCTTTGACACCTGGATCCACCCCTGCAGTTTCTGAAGCAACCGTCCGACCACAGCCTAACGCTCAAATAATTTCTCTGAGTATTGGAATTACAGGCCCAGCTGTCCACCTGTGCTCTGCACCAAAGGAGACACTAAAGCCACTTTGCTATACATGCGATTATAGAAAAAACCTTGGATAGTTCAACACCAAATGCTGGGAAGTCAACCTCTGTCAGAATGAAACACTGACAAGTCATTTGGTACTACAAAAAGCCTGACACAGCAAGCAAGCCAAAACTTTTTTCCAGAGCCAGAAGGGTGGGAGCAGAGTTCGAGAAGAGCCTAAATGAACAGAAGGGAGTTTTCTAGTACCTAAAGTGGAGCTAAAAGTCTCGATTTTTTAAGTTTTATTTCTTCCCTTCTGCATTTATATGCATTTTAATTTTGCTCTAGTGAGACTAAAACAAAGCAAACACTCAACATTCAGCAGCACTCCTTAGTTCAGGGAGAGCAGTAAGCATTAAGCTGCAGCCTTAATTTCAAGCATGCTCTTTTTTTCAACTCTGACTTCTTTCCATCTATGTTGAGAGAGAAAGAAAAAAGAGCTTGTGAAAGAAGGTTTAGGAAGTCAAAAGTATTTAAAGCCTTTTCTCCCCCATTTCTTCTGCACTGTTAAGCTCATAAAACACTCACATAAAAGTCTTAGAGATATACAGCGAGAACCACTAAAGTCTAGTCCTCAAGCCCAAGCCACTGATAATACTGTGGCCATTTTAAATAAGACATTAATGAGAAGTCATTAATAAAAAAATAGACACATGATTTCTGCCTGATCACTGACTGGAAATTAAAGAGTTTGTGCATGTGCCACTGTGGTGGATTGACTGTGGCTGGACGCCAGGTGCCCACCAAAGCCGTTCTATCACTCCCCCCTCCTCAGCTGGACAGGGGAGAGAAAAATATAACAAAGAGCTTGTAGGTTGAGATAAGGACAGGAGAGATCACTCACCAATTACCATCATAGGCAAAACAGGCTCAACTTGGGGAAAATTAACTCAATTTATTACAAATCAACCAGAGTAGGGTAATGAGAAATAAAACCAAATCTCAGAACACCTTCCCTCCACCCCTCCCTTCTTCCCGGGCACAACTTCGCTCCCAGATTCTCTACCACCCCCACCCCCCAGTGGTGCAGGGGGACGGGGAATGGGGTTTATGGTCAGTTCATCACATGTTATTTCTGCCGCTTCATCCTCCTCAGGGGGAGGACTCCTCACACTCTTCCCCTGCTCCAGCGTGGGGTCCCTCCCACGGGAGACAGTCCTCCACGAACTTCTCCAACGCGGGTCCTTCCCACAGGCTGCAGTTCTTCACAAACTGCTCCAGCACGGGTCCTTTCCACGGTGTGCAGTCCTTCAGGAGCACACTGCTCCAGCATGGGTCCCCCACAGGGTCACAAGTCCTGCCAGAAAACCTGCTCCGTGGGCTCCTCTCTCCACAGATCTGCAGGTCCTGCCAGGAGCCTGCTCCAGCGCGGGCTTCCCACGGGGTCACAGCCTCCTTTGGGAACCCACCTCCTCCAGCGTGGGGTCCTCCACAGGCTGCAGGTGGAGATCTGCTCCACCGTGGACCTCCATGGACTGCAGGAGGACAGCCTGCCTCACCATGGTCTTCCCCATGGGCTGCAGGGGAATCTCTGCTCCGGCGCCTGGAGCATCTCCTCCCCCTCCTTCTTCACTGACCTGGGGGTCTGCAGGGTTGTTTCTCTTACATGTTCTCACTCCTCTCTCTGGCTGCAGTTTCTGTGCCCCCTGCAACTTTTTTCCCTTCTTAAAAATGTTATCACAGAGGCGTTACCACTATCGCTGATTGGCTTGGCCTTGGCTGGCGGCGGGTCCGTCTTAGAGCCGGCTGGTATTGGCTCTGTCGGACACAGAGGAAGCTTCCAGCAGCTTCTTACAGAAGCCACCCCTGTAACCCCCCCCCCCCCACCTACCAAAACCTTGCCACACAAAGCCAATACAGCCACGCAAAAGACATCTCATGGAACAAAGCCAAAACACCTGCACTAATTGATTTATTAAAACATTGCCAGAACAGAAAGTGCCACCAGGGTAGATTCTGAATTGCTGGGGTGGTTAGAGAGGGTACAGGCTACTGAGGAAAGAGAACCAAGTGGTTCACAAGGCAGAGTATCAATGAATATGGTAAAACCTCAAGCCCACGGGTTTTATAGATAGAAATTCCCAGCAAAGCTCTTGGGAGTTTGTGACATGCAGGGAAAGTAGTAGTGTGCTCTCTGCTTTATTTAAACTGGAGATGCAAGAACTGAAATTCTAACAGACTATGGCATCGGCCAAGGTTAAAGCACCTCACATTTAAATCGGCTGGAAAATATATTTCTGTTTTCAGATGCACTTTATTCTCAGAAATGCCCCAATTGCTCATTAAGGAAACAGTGCTTTCAAAGACCTTATACTTACCTCCACGTTTTGTACTTCCACCGCTCATTCAGTGGGGAACACTCACAGAAAAACCCATGAAAGAGTCTCTCTAAACATCTCGATTTACAGAACAAGGTTCCTAATAAAGAGCTACATAGAACCATACATTTAAATTGAGTAACTAAGCAACGCAATTTAAGGGGAAAATGTCCTGTCTTGTTTCCTGTGTGACTGAATTCAGAACTACAGCTGTGCAATTTAGGATAAGCTTGGCATAACCTTTACATTAGCAGGCTTGTACTACAATTGCTCTGTATTGAAAATAGCATAAGAAGGGCTTTCACAGACTATTTTCAGCTCTTCCTGACAGACATCTCTAATTGTACAAACTGGGAAGGAACAACAGCAAACTTGAGTTCGATTCAAACACATTTGTGATGCTTCTTAAACCTACACTGAATTTCTGTGCTTTGATTCAGAGTGGCTCAGTTAAGCACTACTCTAAAATTCATAGCTCAGAAATTAAAAGACTCAAGTGAAATATGATCTAAATGTTAAAATCTGACTGGAGCTGAATTTGAGTTTGGTTTTGTTTTTAACTGGACAAAAAGTGAGGCTGATGGATAATCAAGTACAAAAAGGACATAAACCAAATAGAGAGTATTATTGTAAGCTCTTGTTCCCACAGCCTCAGAAAACGAGCTTTTATACAGAATATGCAACCTGAGCAGCCAATTTATTTTGTAGCTTTATTTTTCCATTCTTCCAACTCTTTTTTTTACAGATATAATATCTATAAAGCGTTTGGTACGTGAAAATTGCCCTGCAAGTGCTGTGGATTGCTATTTTACTTTTACAGCTTTAGAAAAAAGCAGTACCATCCATCTTTTGGGCAATATTCTTTTAGATTGAAATAACTTTCCGTTTTACAAGCAGTTTTGGAGTTGACAGTGTCTTTAAAAATCATACTTATGCCTGAAAACACTGTAAAACACATAAAAATATGATACTATGCCAAGTAGCACCTAAAATTGCTATTACCAAATGTAATTTTTAAGACCATTAAAATGCAATGGATGACTCCTGAAGATATTACAGCTATTCTCAAGTGCTTAAACCTCAAAAGTTGACTAAACCTGCTTTTAACCATTACTATGCACTGAGCATTAAAATGTCAGGCTGTTTTCAATATTTTTGAAATTGCATTTTCCCTGTTACCTGTGTGATGCATGAGAAAAAAGTTTCATACAGGAGGATGAAAAAACATTTAATATTTGGAATTAAACTGAATCCAGGTACTACAAGCAAATTTTAAAGTCACAGCCTTTTTAACTGCTGTATAAAAGCAGACATTTAACTACTAGTACAAGCAACTCGGAAAAAGCAGTTGGAGATACTTGTAGCCTTTCATATTGTTGAAACTTCTTTACGTGCAAATAAAAAGGGATTAGCATTTATTAACTGAAACATAGGAGAGGACACAGCTAAACGGCCTATAGATGAGCTAATAATATTTGGCCTTCCCCTGTTCCTAAAGGGTAAATTGGTGTCTTTTAGACTTTAGGCTCAACATTAATGTTCATTGCCACTGAAATCACAGTTAATGATCATGCTTCTCGCCTTCCCCTGAGTAGTTTCTCCCGTTTCAGCCCAGGATTCTTTTTGTACAGAACAGCAGAGAAAACATAAGTTTGTCTCCCAGAGAACTGATTGAGATTAGCTGAGACAAAAGAAAGAAGCATTAAAAGGAAGTTTAAGATTAAATTTAGGGAAAAAAACCCCAAACCAACCCACCCTTCATGAAATTTTGCTATATACACAAGAATATTTTCATTTTTAAAGCAGATGTAAAATTTTAGAATATTACATTACCATATGTGAGTGCCATTGAACCATATTCTTGAGACTATTGTTTCGGCGGCTTTCTTTAAAAAGCAGTGCTTTATAAAGTAGACTAGAAAAAAGTTATATTGACGTGAAACCTCAAACTCCCTTTAGATTTTTAAGATTATAACGGACCCCCCCATCCTAAACATCAGCAACATTCACATGTTATTAAGCAAAAAACAAGAGTCAAGTTGTCAAGAGGCCTTCAGTGGTAGAACAAGAAGCAGCTGTTTTGCTCCTCTGAAGTCACCTCTCCCACACTGAGCACTAGGTGCTATAAATATTTAAAAAGTTCAAGAAAATTCCACTTGGTACCAGATGTGCCAAATCTACAGCAGGTAACCCACACCCACCTCCACCAAAAAACAGGCTGTGCTAATTAACCTGCCAGTTCTAGGATTGTTTATGTTTCAGGTAATTAACTAGCAATTCTGTGAACATTTACATATTGTGCCTATAAATATCTTTCTCATGACATCTCTAATGAAGTCAATGTTGATCAACAACTTCCTGTAATTTAATCAAGACATCAAGCAGCAGCGACAGAAGGCGAGAAAGTTGCTTTGCTGCTCAGTAAAGCAATACCCCGCTGCACCCTTCACGGAAATAAGCAAGACAACTCTTTACCTTAAAAGACACCCTACTCTTTCAGCTCTTCAAGTACTCAACTCAAAAGCTGCTAAAATTAGCCAGTCAAAATAGACTTCCACAACTACATCTTAATTACAACAGCACAGTACAAATTTTCTCCATGGCAAATGCAACCCTGTTCTGGGAGGACAAGCTGCCACATCCTACGGCCACAGGATTCCACTGGATTATCCAACACCCATGCCAAATTATCCCCTACTCCATCCCTGCAGAAACGGCAGCCATCTGCGTGACTGAGGACTGACCTGGAGGTTTTTACATTTAAAATACGGATGCTAATAATGCGTCTTAACTAAATCACGATTAATTACCATTGAACAGAGTCTTGAAGACAGACAGACACTGTGCCTTGGTTTTGAAAGCAGAAAGCTTTAGACATTTCAAGTAAAAGACATACATTGTAGCCAACATTAGCGACCAAAAAAACCCCAAAAGGCCATAAAAAGGGCAAAAATCCATTTTTTAAGCCTATTTCCAAGCAGACGTGTGGTAGTAGAATCCAGGAAACAGCACGTAATGAACTTACTCCTTACAATCAAGTTCCTGTGGCTTAATAAGGTTAACTTATTTTGCACAGGGGATGTTGACACATATTGACAGATGTAAAAATTAATTAGCCAAGGATCTGGAAAATGCTGCCCCCACAGCCTAGGTGAAAACGTACAGAGCTGTGAGCAGAAAGCAGGCTTCAAAGTCGCAGACAGAAGGTCCTTTCCCAAACAGAAAGTTAAGGCATCTAAGATACCGTGCAGCTCCTACATGCCACCCGACTGAGTCACATCCATTTGCATGTTCCTCATCCATGAAAAATGCAAAGTAATAAGACTTCACACAAAGTGTCATCCTTTGAAGTATCTGTTTAATAAATTATGGTCCAATGGATTTAATAATTGAAGTCTGAACTGCTTTCTGCCCATCATAGATCTACACTGTGTCTAAACAGTCTGAACCTGAGCTAATTATAAAAGCAATAAGGACTTTAATGTTGAATAGCTACAAAGAGTTATTTGTTTTCCTTCTGGTTAGATGCACACTTTTCATACCTATTTCATTGAGCAAAAAATGATACAATCTTAATTTTCTAATTAAAATTCTTCCCATCTACAGTGATAATCATACCTGTTCTTATACAAGTTGTACTTTGGCTTCCTGGTCCCAGGGTTTATTATTCACATTTTCAGGCAAATTCACAAAACATCTCCCAGTTCTAAACATAATTTGTCGGAAAAAACGTGGAGGGGGGGCTTTGCACAAAACTTATGTGCATTCTTCAAAATGTATTTTAGAAAAAACCTCTTGGTGAAAAGCAAGAAGGTATAACTTAAGCCTCTTTTTTGAAGCATCCATTTAATAAGCAAACTACAATCAGAGATGAAAACACATCTATGGCATCATCTGTTACTCCTGCCAGGATTTGCTCATAATCGTGTTTGGAAAGCTTGGGCCCTATTAACTCAAAAATGGTCTGGTAAATGCAAAATATTTACAGCCTTTGTTTGTCTTTGAACCAATTTAAGCTTTATTTTAATAAATAGGATTTTAGGTATCTTCTCAGTAAAGCAACTATGCAAGGAAAAAGTATAGGATGAGACAAAGGACTATTTGACTCAGCACCCTTCAGCAGATGGTGGTCACTAGCACCCATCTGGATAGGAGGCCCAAAACATGCCAAGCACCCCTAAAACACGTTGTTAAAGCCAAGCAAAATGTCTGATGCTGGTGCTGGGCTCTCCAAGCTGTATACACTAGAAGACTTCTTCCAGAAACTTACACACTTTAGCATGATTTTTTGGTGGGTTTTTTTTTAATAGCACCAGCAAAAAAGAAGTCCAAGCACAGTACATCTGCTGTCTGAAACCTTTATCATCAAACAACAGATAAATTGCAAGAAGAGAGTCGATACATTTCGGCTACATTGAAAAAGACATTTCATATCCCTTGCAGTATGACTCCAAACCCTCAAAATATTTACTTCTCAATTTTTACCTACTTAGAAAACAGCTTCAAAAATAAACACCTTATAGGACATACCGATTACCATCAAAATCTCTACCACTAATCTCTTGCAGAGTTAAAGACATAGAAAAAATATCTTTTCCTGAAACAGACACAGTGATGGTACCTTTGCGCTTCCCAAGAAGCCAAATAGCAAAGAAATATCATAAAAACAGTTAACAAATCTACTGCTCCTGGTGCTAATAATGAGAATAGGTAAATTAGCATAAAATGCAAGTTCAGCTTCTTATTGCAAAGGCTATCAATTTTTACTTTTTTTTTTAAAAAGGGTATTTGATGGCAGAAATTAAGATTGATCAACTGTTCTTGTAAAGATACAGCTCTCCTCAGTGTTTCAGCTCCTATGAAAAACCAGAAGTACTGAAGGAATATCAGCTTCTGCCCATCAACGATCCTTCTTTCCCCTCCAAATACATATGTACACACAAAGACTTCTCAAAACTGCATTTGACTAGAAAGGACAAGTATTAGTAAGTGTACTTAAGTCAGTCCAATCCAAGTGCATATTCAGGGAAGATTAACATCAGCAAGGATGGGCTGCAAAGAGAATATGCTTTTTTCTTAAATTACAAAAATATAGCAATAATTTGGACCCACAGGCTACAAAGAGGCCATCAGCAGGACAGAAGTGATGCCTCGAAGCTGGACTCAGTTTCATCTCTACAGCTGGAAATACAAGGATATAGGGGAACTTTCAAATTCTTCCTAAAAGGTTTCTACCTATGAGATAGCATTGAAAATAACCCTGCAGATGAGACAGCAATCGCCCAGGTATTTCCGTAGGTTTTAAATGCATTCTTAGCATTCAGCAGTGCCAAAACCTATTCCCCTCCTAATCCCATTCAACCCTTTTTTTGATTTTATCTAGCACACAGGCACTGATAAAGTAGTACACCTGACACAAAAGTATTCAGCTTCTACTCTGTATCCAGGCTAACTGTAATGGAGAGGTTGATTAATTTTGTATTAGCCAGAGCCAGATGCACAACCGAAAATAAATCCCAAGCCATTGATTACACTGGAAGAACAAGAAGATAAGGCATTTTCTTTTCATACCTCTAATACTTAATTGTCCAAAGGGTCTACCTACAAGGACTGTAAGAAAACAGCTGAGCATAGCTATGGGACTTTTTAATTATTATTTTCTGTGTATGATTGTTTATGTTCTTTAAGTATAAAGTGAAATTTTATTTTTTTTTAAAGATTCTGCTTCATTACAGGTTTATTTCTGTATAATGAAGAAAACAGTCGTTTATCTGAAGCCATTCACTCAGTTTCACTTTCTGTGTCAGTATGTTCATAACTATTTTAATTATCAGACAAAAACAGGTTCACTGATTATATGGAGCCGTGTGAAGACCATGCTTGTAAATGTCTGGCTTCATCTGCAGTTTGTGTACTGAGCAATTCAAATACATTTAAAAATACAGTAGTCTCCATCACGTTTCTTTGAGCACCCAGAATGTTATTAGGCAAGCAGAGACTCTCAGCACCTGTTAATCACTACCTCCTTAGCAGAATAAAAAGACTAAGGCTTGAAGACAAAACAAACCAAAACTGCTAAGCCCCTGGAGCTGTAAAACCACTAGCCCGAGCCGCTATACCCATTGGTGTTATTAACTAAACAGATAAAATCGTAGATATGAGGAGCAATTGACTTGAGCAGCATCCCAGAGGCGAGCTTCTGTGTCTTCCTGATTAGCTTCATTCAATTATGTCTTCTTAATTGCTCATGTGCTAAAGCTCATTAAATGAAAAATAATATTGCTTTCCTGCAGGTTGTGCACTTGAGATTTGAAAAATGGACACCACTGGTGTACCTTCGAGATACTGCCAGAGAGATTTCAAAGAGCAGTTACAGCCCATCGAAAGCAAAGTAGACTGCTATTTTTTGTGGCCATAGGATCCTTAATCTCATTGTGAGCTCAGTGACAGAGTATTTCTCATTTTCTTCTAAACTACCGGTAAATTTTCATTTTAAAATCATTCAACTTCTGCCCCCCCCGGATAACCAAAATTTTAGAGTTAACCTTAACACAGCAGCTCATAATTTTAACAGCACCAGAAAACAAAACAAATCTTCGGGCTAGTCTTCAGCTTTATAGTGTTAAACTGTAAACTAATGCAGCCCAGAAAGATGAAATACCATAACTACACAGAGCTACACTTTACAACTTCTTCAGTTCTCTTTGGTGAATTGAAGTTTCTCCTTCAATATCTGTTCACCCAGATATTATTCCAGAGCATTTCTGAACAAAAACTCTCCAATGTTCCCAAACCCCATTGCACATGTAAAAACACCATGATTTTTGCTGAAAATACTATGTTATTACACAGACCAGCAAAGAAGAGGCAAGGGGTTTGGTGGTTTGGTTTGGTTTTTGGTGGTGTTCCCCCCCCCCCCCCCAGAAAACAAAAGTTAATGCTCCTAACCCTATTTCTAGCAAATGAAAGCATCTTCTTCACATACTCTAACATTATGCTTAGCAGGACTTGCAGATGCCCCATTTAATTGAACTGGAATAGATTTCCTATTAAGACAAACATATTTTGTCAGCATCTTGTAAGAAACATATCCTATAGAATGTGGCATTTTAGTGAGGAAGAAACTGTAAACAAAATCTCTATCAACAAAGACCATAAAATAACATATTTGATTGATGTCTGCTACTGAAATAAATAAAAGGGTATGAAAATCTGCTACAGTTGCATATGTTATAAAATATCAGATGTATGGCACGTTTGAGTAGAAACGATATACAATTGCATTCCACCTCCCCCTCAGAAAAAAACCAACCCAAAACCAACTAGTAATGGGTCAACAGAACAGATGCTCACAAAATGTACCTACACGCATGAAAAACTTCAAACTTCCTCCTCTCATTTACAAAACAGTACTTAACAAATGAGATGGCATTTACAGTATTAAAAAAAAACCAAAAAAACATTATTTTTTTCCTCTTTAGCAACTCCTGTACTGTAGCCAAGCAGGAAAAAGGGTTCAAATAACCATTAAAATGCTTCTCAGAAGGAAAACATCACAAATATCTCTTTAGAGCCTCTTATCAGAAAATTCCCTATCTGCATCAATAAATCTTCTGTTTTATATTTGGCATGAAATACTTTATAAAAAACTTCAAATTATTAGAAAGCTAATGAAGAACAGTGCCCAGATTTTTTTCAATCAATTTTGCAATAAAAAGCAACAGAGGAAAACTTGGAAGAAAAAAAAAGCACTGAAGAAAGGGAAAGAGCTGAAGTTTGACTTGTGTATCTGAAACTTTGCATACTAAACAAAATGGTCTATACCACTGCCTCAAAAAGCCATTTAGCACTTCTTACTATAATTTCAAAGCCGAACTTCAGAGAAAATCATGACACAAGCTTGAAGATACTGTTTTTCATCTATACATCTAAAGACCTCGAGATAAAATACCAGATACCATGGAATTACAGGTAATAATAGTGACACAAATCTTGTTCCAAATTGTAAAGTAGTCAACCTAATGAACATCAGCTACTGAACTGCTCCCGCATCTTCTGAGAAGCGGGACTCATTTCATTTTAGAGGGGATTAATTTCTCGGCACTGACTACTGACCACACGGGGGCATGAACCACACTCACATCACACAACTGCTGATGCTGCGCGAGCCTGTTCACAGAACAGACCAACATTGCAAGCGAGATTTATTTGGAGCTCCCCAGTTTACAGTCGGGCATCTTATTGTTCATCAGTATTATTACCAAATAAACAGAGAAATTATTTAAAGAAATTTTTGAAAGATGTCATTTACTACAACTTCATCTAATTCTACCCATTATCACAGAATCACATTAAGTTTCATAATTATTCATGTGACAGAATCCCAACCATTTTATGGAAAAAAAGGTCTGGTGAGTCAAGAAATACTTGCAAAGATGAGTAAACGCTAATGTTTCTATGTAAGAAGACGGGAGAGAATAATATAATCACCATAAACTCATAACAATAACATACATCAACTGCTCTATCATCCAGTATCATTATCAACTATACTACGTGGAAGAAAAATAGTCCACTCTGTTTTCCTTTGATGTTTTTTCTGAAATCTTTCAAAACTTACTATGTTTTTGTGCTGTTATCTATTTGCAACAAAAAAAAAAAGCCCAGCTATTTCTCAAGAAACATGATCAGCCTGCATCAGCCAACTAGTCGCAAAAAAAGCAACACAACTAGCATCTCCAGCAACATCAACGCAACATCAGGCAACAACAGATACCTCATTTTAAGCTTGGACCATCTGGAAACTGGGATGAAACTTTTAATGAGGGAGGCTCCTACCTGCTTACAACCGTGTGTTCCTCTTTAAGACCCAACAAATAAGTCTGTCTGAACAACTCTGTTTAGAAATAAGCCATGAAATGAGTCTCATGCAAGACTTGCACAGCAGGTCAAATAATTAACTCCTGTCCCATTATATATCCTTAAAGTCAGGGAACCACTTGACAGTAACAGAATTATATGTAGCTGCTCAAACTAATGATGTTCCAAAACAAGATGATACTACTAACAGAAAACCTTTCTTGTTAGTATAATTGAGTAAATACAAACAGCTCATTCTAGCAAATAAAGAGGAAAAATAATTATTTTGGTGATAACTTGTTTTTCTCAACAGATAGTACCACTGAGCAGGATTTGACCTATTTTAAGGGACAAATAAATCAAGTATTTAATGTTGCAGCAATATTGCAGGCAAAATAATCAGTAGCTTAAAAATCAGTCACTAAAACTATGATACTATGGTACAGGATCAAGTAAAGAAAACAGTTTAAGTAAACTATTTACTGCTCTGCAGGAATATGTTTTAAAATGCTTAACAGTTTGCTTGAATAGAAACCCCTTTTAGATGTTTCTAAAAAAAAAAAAAAAAAAAAAGAAGCTGTAACGTTTATCACTACTGAATTCAAAAAAGAAAACTGAAATGGCATTGTAGGTAAACACACTCAAAATCATACCACAACATCCGTCCTTCTGTGAAAGTCAGCTTTCTAGCATAATTCAGACTAGATCTGCTCAGCCTTCAATTGCAGAGAAATCCCATTTATCTATAAACCCAATTTGAGAACACAATTTCTCTCCCTTGCTTCCTTTTTCATCTCCTCAGCCCTTCACTTTGCAGCCAGGCTTAACCAGGTGCATGATGATAATTTGACATTATTTAAATATTTGATTTCTGCTTATTGTAGCCTACATGTATAAACTATTCATCTCCGCACCAACTTAAGGCTTGCCATGCCTCAATACGCTGTCTAATAAATACTGCAGTAAAGGACAGACTTTTTCTTACTATTTTTTAAACCTAGCTCAATAAGACCCTTGGACTTTTTTTTTTTTTTTTAAATCAATCTATAGCTTTCTTCTGTTTACCCAAACATTTTCCTTTCACCACCAAAAAAAAATTCTTATCTTTCAACAGAGACTCCCTAGAAGAGATGAGAGAGAAGGTATTTGCCTGGGAGGAAACCCAGTGATCACATCTGTGCATAAGGACAAAAAGTCTTCATGACAAAAATCTTTCCAAGTATGTTCTATTTGCTCTATTAAGTTCACATAAAATATTAACCTCATAGTCTTCCCTGTTGCAAAAGCCAAAGGCATTTATTCACCCAACATTATAGGCCAACAGAGTTACAAAATGCAGTTACTTCAAAAACTAGAGCAAAAGCTGTGGAAAAGACAGGTGGGGTGGGTGTTTGGTTTGGGGGTTTTTTGGTGATTGTTTTCGGTTTTAGGTTCAAAACCCCAGACATTTCCTCTCCACAGGCACTCCATATAAATCCCTAGCAATTGCCTGAGTTTACATGAGCTTTAGTCAAGAAAAACACCGTCTACATTTAATGAAAGACAACAGCTGAACAGTAATGATCCCCCAATCTGAAAATGATTACTGTAAAATGAATGCATTAAAATGATCTGTGAGAGCTCATCCTTTACAATTATTGCCCAAACACATGAGGCTGCTCCCACTATACGTACTACAGCAGAGATACTGTTGTCTGGGGCACGAACTCAGACCCTGCAGAAGTTCAGACCTGGAAGTGCTGAAAAACCTGTACCCCTAATTAAAGCCTTCCGAAGTAGGAGTCCATACCTACCAAGTAACCAACAATCATATCCTCTGAAAAAAGATTCCACACTTCGTTTTTTTAAGAACAATTTAGTTACGGTACTACTGATCTTTTCCTATACCAATTACTTAAAACTTCGTATTTATTGCTATTGTAGTTGGAGGTTTCCTTGTAATAACCTACTGTTCAATCACGTCTTTGCCACACAATAAAACAGAAAACTTATGCTCGTTATTGATGCAGTTAAGAATGCCACTCCTGATATATAAATTAATTGAACTGAAGCAAAACTGGGCATTTAAAATGATTCCAAACCAGATCTGTAATTTGTAATGCACAGAACCTGTGCCCTAAAGGACACAGCTATGAGTCAGTTCTTGTTATGTGAAAATCAAATCATAATAAGATCAAGTTTTGATGAAGTTGAAGTTCCTGTGCCTTGTTTTAAACAGATACTTCTCATAAAAAATGGATTACTTTGAAGCATAGTAGCAACAGGGAGGTAGTTTCTATCACAGTTTATTTGTCAACATATGGCAGTCTGATATAAGCATTCAGAAAATAATTCTTACGGCTGGACTGAGACAAGGAAAAATGAGAGTTTGGAAAGTAGTATGATGGGGAGGGACAGTGATGCATAGGAGCAGAAGGGATATGCAGCTTGCCAAGCTAGCAATAAAGTTCAGTGGCAGAAGAGGGAACCCCAAAGATAAGGGAAAGGTTGTTATAATGCACAAAAATGGGTATTTACAGAAGACTGAGCACAAAAGAGGATGTGCACCAGCACTCCTAGCCAGCAGGAAGAGGGAAAATCTGGAGAAAGAGGAAGGAACAAATGAGTGTTTCTCCCTACTCCCTGACTTTAAAGAGGCTTTAAAAGGGTAAATTCATGGGTTCTGGAAACTTACGTTTCTGCTCTGAAAATATCTCTGTGTTTCAACTCATACTTCATCCCATTCCTCACATGTCCTGTGGCTGCAATGAAGTCTACAGTAGAGAACCCTGCAACTTTGGGGTTTCCCAACAGCTCTGACTCCTTTCCCCAGACCTATTGCTTCATCTTAAGAAAACACTCTTAGAAAGAGTTAGTCTGAAAATGAGCTTTCACTGAAGAAAAAAATACTTCTGCTATGAACTCTGTATTTCTAAGCCATAATTTAGGTACATAACCCAATTAATCACGGAGTAGAAAACTTACTGGAACCCACCTATGTTTGCAGGCTACCTATAACCAACCCCAACTCCAAGTAGCTCAAAGCTTCTGTGTTGACACAAATAGTCTGCTGCAGTCATACTTCTTACTGTAAAAAAAAGATTTCTAGCCTCCCACGTCACCATGACACACACAGGAATTCTCAGCTTCCAAACTACTGCTACATATACAATAAATATGTGAATACAAACAACTCAAAAATGGTGGACCATGGTATGAGTAATAAGGCATTAAGGGACATAGGCAGATTTTAAATGCCATCATTTGTAGCATATCTCTGCTAGTTTTCTGAGTGTCAGACTAGTCTAGTTATTGCTCTTCAAAAACAATTTCAAAGTCTGATTTTCTCCAAAGTTATTTTGATAAATATCCAAGTTAAAATATTTACATCTGTTCTCATTAAGGACCTCCTAGTAAAGAAATATGGTCATTTAGTATGAGCTATCTTACTACTAGATCAAGTGGCCTACTGATCTGTAAATATGCTTAAGAGAAAACTGGAATAAAATGAAACAAGCAGGTTCTGCTGATCCAGCTGGAAGTGTTGCAGCAATTCAGCAGGTAATCAAGAGACAGACTTACCGGATGAGTACAGATGGAGTTTATCTTCTAGGGAACAATGTCAGAACACATAGAACTACGCAAAAACCCCACAAAACAAAGGATTGCTTGGAATAGCATTTTGAAGAATTAAATTGGCTTTGTCCCATCTACAGCAAGCAGCTTCTGTTTAGATTGAAAGTAAGAACATACATGTATGCAGAAGGGGGGACCTTGGCAGTTAATTCAAGCCCAGAGGGAAAGACATCACTAGAGCTAAACCACGCTCTACGTAGGAAAGGTTGTTGCCTTCAACATATTTATGCTACTTAAAACAGAGATGCAAAATGCACATGTGTATACACGCTTTACATTAACACACGCATGTTCGCAAATAAATTCAGAATATTAATGACCGAATAGCCTCAATGCATAATAAACAGAGCAGTTACAGTATAATCCTCTGTACCCAGCAATACACACAAATCCTACCTCATCCCCCCCAAATTAAGGGAGAAATCTACCACATCTGAGAAAGCACTGTCCTATTCACACTATGTCAGTGCACCACCTCTCTCAGCTGAAAGGAATTAATTTCAATGGAAGTGGTTAATTTGTTCTGTGAAATCTGAACATGAGATGGAGATCACAGATACAATATTCTTGAAAACCAGACTTCCTTACTCTAATTCTTTGTCAAAACGCTGACTAAATTGTCAAATAAAGTTACACAGATACATCTTTCCACTCGAGACTCTTTCAAACATTACTATTAAAAAACAAGAATGACCAGTACAGGGGTTAGCTCTGCTCAACACACATGCTCTATGGCTATAAACCAACATATGAACAGACACAACTGCTGCTGATTTTTAGGAGCTCAGCCTAGTATCACTGGAGTTATAGTTTACTGTATGAAAGTCCCACAGTCCAAGCTACTCTTACAGAGGGGATACAAACTGTGCCAGTGCACTTTTACAAGGGTTTCTTCTTTCCCTGCACCAGGCCCTCCCTTCCCAGACATGAATCTCACCTTCAGTAAGGCCACCTGGACCTTGGAGGAAAAGCACCAGCTCAGTATTCACAGCTTTCCCACACCAAGGGATGGCTCAGGTCAGCCAAGTCCTAGGTGACCCAAAGAACATAAATGCTCACAACCATATAATCCAGGCAATCCAACACACAACACCTTGTGTGCCGAAGAATAAGGTTGAGCAGAAAGAACTTGGTAGGCCAGTGCCTAGAAGTTCATTCCTAGCTAGATCCCACAGTCACGTTCCAAGGATGTTGGAGTCTGGAAGTTGTTGCTTCTCAACAAGTGGCTTCCTGCCTCATCCATCCAAGCACCATCACAGGGAGCACACAGGCACTTCTACCAGGAGACCAAGGGCTGAAATTTGCACATTAACCAAGATGAACCTTGCTTCTGATGCCCATGTTTCATTAAATTTTACTCACCCCTTGCCTAAGGGAAATCGATCTTCTGCAGAGTCAAAGCATTGCTACTGGCACTTCAAGACATCCCATCAGTTACCCGTCGAAGAACTAAACCCTTCAGAAGAACTAATGGCTGAACTACAATTCAAAGACATCAAGAACAACAGCTCTTTTCCCTTTAGGATCACTGCAGAGCCAAGTGCCAGAGCTCCCAACCAAAAGCAGCAAGTTTCCATAAAACAAACAAATTACTTATGTTCTGAAGGACTGAGGCTTTCCCAGGCAGCCCTTAGGCCAGCACCTGTTTGCATTTCTCTTCTTTCATTGGATATGTACAGTACAGGGCTCAGGGAACGATAAATGAGCTACACATATTCAAATATGCATTTTCCTGAGTTAATTTCCTGCCCAACAGTAATATATCAAGATCTGAAACTATTTTATTTTTAAAGTAGCCTCTTAAAGTGATTTGTAAGGTCCTTTATTCAATTTTTGTAGCATTAGACTCTGTTAGACTGAATAAATGACAGTAACTGATACAGGGAGGCCCCATGCAGCAGAAAAACAGCTGAAGGAGCTTATGCCTGAAGAATCCTTGGCAAGAGTGAATTGCACAGTTGTGTTTTTCACAGGAAAACCCTTATTTAAAAAGCAATCTTCCACTCAGGGTAAAGTTAAAGACCATTTAAATGGCTGTTCCTTACATCCTGATTAAAAAAAAAGTCTTCTTCACCCTTATGAAGTGCAATACATATTTGGATAAGTAAACCTTCTGATTAGCCTCAATTTTATTTCATTACAGATGCCAGCACTAACTATTGATGGACTTAACCTAAGTGTTGAAGTTGGCAAGAGATGCGTTTCTTCGTGCCTGGCCCACATACCTTGCAAAGTCTGAGTTTCATTTTAAGAATCCAGGGAGGATACAGTCTTATATTATGCCTAACCTGGAAGCTGCTATTGAGCCCTTTGAGACTTGGTATCGCCCTTCCCTGCTGCAGATCTAGCAGTTATGCAGCCATAGGGTAAGTCAGTTCATCTTATTGAGCCAATGGAAAATAAACCCAGTGAGCTCTAGTTGCCCATGTAGTAGTTTCCAGTTTTGGTTGGGTTTTTTTTTTAATGTGCAAAAGGAGTCAGGAGTAGGAGTTTCTGTTCTTTCAATACAAAGGCCAAAAACCTTAATGTTGATGGAAACAATGCCTGCCTTTAGTCTACTTTTAAACCAGCCATCCCCCCACACCCTTCTCTCAGTGGCAGTAGGAGATTATTCTCAAGCAGCTCCTTCAGCACAGCCAGGCAGACAGTCGGGCTCACCTGGCAATCTGCTACCTTGGGCAGCTTCCCACACAGCCAGCTTTGCAGCCAAGGTTAAAAAAAAAAAAAAAAAAAAAAAAGTGCTTAATGTTCAAACAACCCTAATGCATATACTGTGATGTGAGATATTTTCGATACCTAGCGATCACACTTTTCCACCAGTTCCTACTTAAGTAAGTTATTTCCTCAATTTCTCCTTACTGTATATTTTATCCCAAACAAGTCCACACTCCCCCACAAAAACAACCCATGTTGATTCAGCCCTTCGAGGGCCTTCATTATCTTAAGGACAAAAAGCAATATCTACTAGCTTATATTTTAACCAAAATGAGTTTGGTTTTTCCCCCTCCATCTACACGCTAAATTAGACTGCACTGAAAATACTAACATGCATTGCTTCAAGTTTCCCAAGCAGGAAATCTTTGTCCTGCAGAGGCACTCCTGCTAGCAAGTCCTATGCTCTGAGAAAAGATCCAACTAGTAGGTTAAACAAAACCCACTGAGCTGTCAGTGACAGATACATATTCCGCAGTGCAGATGTTAGTGGCACATCTCCTGTTCAACAGGCCAGAGTAGTGAAAAGTAAGAAAATGAGTCTGAAACTAGAATATTAGAAGATAACATCATACTGCTTTGATGCCAAGTCCAAATTCACCCATACTTTTGAAAAAAATTTTTAAAAAGTTAAAAAAAATCAAAATAAATCATTTCTACTTTACCATATATTACAACATAAATACTGGTTCCATACCAAATGCAAGTGGAATTCAAGCATTGACATCTTTGAATGTTATGTGATAGAGTGGTACAACAAGTCTCTGAGTCAGCTGAGGTATAGGGAGACAGGTAACAAGTGTCAAGTTGTGCTGGGGAACACCATACAGCCTTTACAGGTCCAGCCTTTCCCCTCCTGCCCCTCAAGAACTCCCTAAAACACAACCCAAATTTGCACCAGCATTACAAGATAACATAAGGACCAAGATGGTTTCATCTCTGAGTGTAGCAATTGAGCACTTTTGTCAGTATTCTTGTTTTACAGCTAAAAATCTTCAAGTGAAACATAAGGGACTTCTCAAACCTTTTATTCATTTCTGTATAAAAAAAGGCAAAACAAGTCAACTTCAGGTTAAAAGCAGCTCCAACAAATGACTATCTTCAAAAATCCTTCCAAGATGCCATTATATTAAACAGATTGCCACAATTCACAATCCCATTAAACACTTCTGAAAATCCTAGTGACAGAATCATTTCGACTTTTGTTGCTGGACCATCAGGTTTGCTTTTGGTTTTCTTTTGGTTTTAAACAGTGATCAGAATTATTTTGGTCTTTCTTTCATCTTTTAAGAGTAAAGAATAAACTACTAATACCGCCAAGTTGGCAGTTATATCCTTCATGATGGGTATCTACTTAGTCTAAATGCTGAAGACTATTATATTTGTTAATTGTCAAATGATCGTTTTTGCTGGATCAGTTTGGTGTGGCATGAAAGTGCACACAGGCAGCTTTTAAATTCAGCAGCCTTCTCTACTGACCAAAAGTTTGCTGCTGAAGTGTTTCTTCTAGTCACATATATTGGATTACAGAAAAAAAAAAAAGGAAGGAATTGGATCCTGGGTTTCCACCTTTCTCCTCACTGCTGCTTTTAGCTTGAGAGTTTGCCTCTGAATTTAATAGAGTAGCACTGAAAATAAGAGATTGTAGCTGACCTAATTTCACATATTGCAAGGCTATAACTGACATTTCTACTTTTACTTAAGCTAAAATATTACTACAAAAAAGAAAATAATCTTTGCAGTCTTTCTCCTGCCTGGAAAAAGAGACAACTACAGGCAGCAGAAATCGTAAAACCAGATTTATTTCTTAAAACAAACAAACAAAACCCCAACAACAACAAAAAAACCCCCAACAGAACAACAAAACAAACACCAACAAACAAACAAACCACCACCACTCATTACCCATCAACCCACAGTCTTACATTTATTCTGGCATACCATAAGATTAAGCAAAAGAATAATACAAAGAAATAATTGAAAAAAAACCTGAATGGGTTCATCAACAGTACATTGAGACTAATGTGATAACTCTAACAAAATAATTGGGTTTTTTAAATAATTTTGGTGGGTGTGTGGTTTTTTAATACAAAGGGACTACAGTAGATACAAAGTATTTGCATTTCATCAATAGATTTTACATACTCCCCACAGGAAATGGTTAAGCTGGAAAGGCTGGATTAGCATGAAAATTTTAAGTACCACCTGGAGAGAGATGGCTAAAATGAGACCACAAGCAGACTTAGTTCAGATGGTTACTTTGTCCTCAAAGGTGATAGAGTTCTCTACAAATGAGTAGTAACACAACTGAAATTTCAGCTCACTGAAATCTTGGAACAAGAAATGCAGGACACAAATTTATTAGTGGCAGAAATGGAAAAAAAAACTTGAGCACAGATTTGACATTGCTGTGCATGTCACTTAGACACCACTGACAAAAACATTGCTGTGAAAAAAAAAACGCCTAAAGGCCTAGCAGTTATAGATGACAATAGAAAAAGACAGAGCTGTATTACATTACAGCACAACCACCAGCCAGCAATGCACAAAATACACTTCACTGAGTGAAGTAACTCCAACAGAGACAGCAAAGCACAGCTGGCATCGTGAAGAACTGTCAGGATGTCACCTGGACACAAAATACAAATGCCAGCAAGCATGTTCAAGAGAGCAATGTAGCCGAAAGAGGGACGTAGCAGGACTACTGGGATCACAAGGGGAAGGAGAATCTACTTTGCAAGGGCAGCCTAGGGAAACGTGTCTGTTTAGTTTAGCAAGCAAAAACCAAAAGGGGGAATTACTGCTCTCCAAATGTTTCTTTGGCTGGATAGCAGAAACACCAGTGATGGAAATACATTACCTGAAGTGAAAGATTGCACAGGCATTATCAGCTAGCCATGAATAAATTGTCTCACTTCTAGGAGACAATGGCATTGAGCCAAACAAACAAATGAGAATCTGGGGAAGCTTTCTAATAAGTATAGGAAGAAAGGCTAACTATTTCCAAGGCAGTCCTTCATAAAGTTTTTAAGGCTACTTTGTAACATCATTAATTGCTGTGGCTGGGGAAGATTTGATGACTCAGGAGGTCAAGCAAAAACATCTGCATTAGAGAAAGTACGAGCTAATGGAGTAAAATACAGAGGCATGCAACTAACTAACTAGGCACAGCTACAACCACGAATACAGATCATTTGCATGCTAGATGCAAAGAAAGGGGTTATAATTTCTGCCATAATTGATTTTTCCCGTTTGAATTCATGATTGTTCTGCTGTTAAAATAACTACACTGTTTTTAAATCGCAATTGCTAAAAGAACGCATCTTTTATACGTTCTGTGTTAGATTACAAATTTTACTATGGCAAAGTAGAACAACTCTACCAGTCCCAGGCATGCCAAAGTACTTCTCTGCAATGATCTAAGTACAGAAGATACTATTTTCTATTTGGCTGCAAGAAACATATTTCAAAGTAATTGTTTTTATAAACATTGCCTCATTAGCTAGGTGGCATTTGTTGAGTAACCAGTACCCCACCCTGGCTTAAATTAATTTCCATAATTTTTTTTTCTCTATTATAGCATTACGGTATTTATATGAAGTACCTTGAAGATATTAGAAGTACTTTTCACTAAATTTACCCTTTCCTGAACATGGTGGGGAAAAAATCATTTCATTCTTGAGTTTGAATCAGGGTGTTGCATGTTCTTCAAGCAACTGCATTTCTTTTCCCCTAGTAAAGTACCAATATTCTTGGTTATATGCATCAAATTTATATTCACTGAAAAGCAAAGCCCCCTCTGTTCAGACTACATAAGGGAACATTATCATTAAGGATAAAACCAAGTTTGGGTTCTGTGCTAAAAAAATGGCTCGAGCCAAGACAAAAAAACAAAACAAAAAAACCCCCAACCCCAAACAAACCTCACACCAACCAAAAAAACCCACACACAAAAACAAAAACCACATTAAAAAAACCCAGAAGGAATATCACGATGTGGCCACGCCAGCAGGGATACTTGTAAACTCATCTGAAACTGGCTTAGACAGAAAACATGAAATTTCAAGCATCTAAGTTAATGCACTGAAAGGAAGTCTGTAAAACCCTGATAATGTCTGAATACTGCCCCCAAAGTTGTGGATATTTGGAGTAGATATATTGCTAAGCCATCCATGAGATTTAGACCTGATTAAAATATTTGTATTTTCAGGTCTTCTCCGTTTCCTAGTGACATAGTGAAATTTTTATTAGCAAGTTTTCATAGCATTATTGCAAGCATTCAATATAAGCAGCAAGTAAAAAGTCAAACTGGTGCAAGGCAATTTAAAAACCAAAAAGAAATCTAATTAGCTGCATTTCTGCTGCCATTGCTATCTGTCAGTGATGCAATTTTCACCTCCTCACAGTAACTGACAAAGTTGCACAAATTCTCTTGTACCACATGACCCCATCAGGCAACAAACAGTTATATGAACAACAGGTCACTAACTGCAGTTTACAGCCTTCTAAACTAGGGAAGTTGTTATACGTTTTCAGTCACACTATCATTAATGAATGACAGCTTTATATATAACTGTGGACAAGTATCTTTCCCTTCCTTTAAATCACCTGTAACAAAAAAGTACAATCTGCATACTTTTTGAGGTAGGGACATTAATGAACATGGACATTCGTCATGCAAGAAGTAGAAAGGACAAAAATTGAAACCTGAGGCATCTGTTTTCCTATTCTGAAATACCAAACTGTCTACCACTATACTTTCTGGGGCATCTGTGCCATGTGTTTTGCACCCTTCAGCATCATTCAAGTGTAACTAGAAATTGGTATTCAACTGAAACTCATAATGTTACTTTGATCAAAGATGTCTTTTTGGATTAATATTACAATGTCGCCTATGTGAGTGCAAACAAGATCACAGTAAAAAGCATTGCTTTATATTTTCAGCCTACCGTGAGCGCTCTCTTTTCATGACCCCAGAACAGGTATAGCCCAGTGCAGTCCTATCATCCTGCTTTCGTCCCCTCCCCTCAACTTATTCCCATTGCTCTCCAGCATCCACTTCACCCCATGCTCCTGACCATGCCAGGGGACATCCCACTGCCATGCAGCCTCTCCTCCCTCAAATCTAGCATTTTGGTGCTCAAAGACCACTTGACAACCATCACCAAGTCCAACGCTGCAAAGCATAATGGTCCCACTCCTCCACTATAACAGATGATTTAAAAGCAAGCTAATTGTATCCAAGCATAGATCAAGTATCTAAAATATGAGCAGCTCATTTGCTTCACTTCAGTCTCGAGAATGACAGCTGTAATGACAGTGTATAAGAGTGGATAAAATTAAATTAGTTTTCTTGTCTATTACGGACATCAAATATAATGTAGGGTCAGGCTGGGGGACAGAAGGGAATAAAAGGACATTTGGAAAACAAGTAATAGAGCAAGAAAAATATACTTTCTACTTGATACCAAAAAAACTAAGAAAAATTCAAGTAGGATTGAAGACTTCTCACAAAAAAAAATTTAAAAAAAAAATCAAAACTACTATACTTCATAACTGCCAAAACAGTTTTCTAAAAGATAATCCAGCTGCAAGAGTAAGTCATAAATATGTACTATTACAGCTTACCTACATGGAAGGCACAAGTGCCACTTACAATGAGCAACTTCATTACAGACATTCCGATATCGTACTCAGTTTTCACTTATCCCCTCATTATTCTTAAGGGTACTTAAGAACAAGTCTGTCAAACTCAGCTCTTCAACTTTTTTAAATTATTCAAAAGAATAAATCATAATCAGTTATCTAGGTCTAATTTTTTATTACTATAGATAATTGGCAGAACACATTTCTGGTATATCTTAATTAAATTCAAAAAAATGCTGTGAGGATGAACATGAGCTACTGGTGCCACATTCCAGGATTTCTGAAGTATTGTTTCTCTAGAAGACCCTCATTGTGGATCTTTTCTCAAGTTTTTGGTCAGGTATGTATACAGCCCATAAACAATTCTCTTTCAAACCCCTGTTCCAAGTGCTGTAACTGTCGATTTACAAATAAAGCAAGGTAAAGTATTAGTTCAATAAATAAGAGGAAACAAATTTTAGTGCTGGAGTCCAATACTGAATAATCATAACTAAATATTTTTATCTTGCCTGGTAAATCAACAGCTTTGTAAAATACAATCATCGGCAGATGCTTAAAGTCATGAAACATACCCAGATCTTTCTTTATTGTAACCTTTCTTTCCTACTAAGTATCAGACTACTTTATCAAGTAATAATTGGGGGGCGGGGGTGTGTGTGCAGAATTAAAACGCAATCACAGAATCATCCCAGCCCTCCCACAGCTATGCCCCCCACAGCAAAAAACCTTACCTTCATCATTCTGGGCCAAACAACCTGCTAAGATAGTAGCAACTGCAATCTCTACAGCTAACCATTTCCAGAGACAAAACCGCTGTAACATTTTTTGTCAAACGTCACTCAAGGCAGATCTGAAAAAGAAAGATTTGATACACGCATTAGTCAAGCAACCTACACAAAGGTGAGTGATTACAAACTATTTCACAGCAAACTATGGAACTACATATGGGATATATAGTCTATAACAGTGCAACACTGTTTCTGTTAAATCAAGCTAGGTTAATTCCATTAGCATCAATACATACATATGTACTCATTAACTCAATAATCACATACACAAAGACCTCCAAGTAAAGAAAATGCAAGTTTCTTGCTTAAATCAGGTCTAATTTCCATAAAATAGAGTATTTATGTTATTCTTCCTGCTTTACCCTAATGCTTTAAAGCACCTTGGAGAAGAGACCATATCGGAGAAATTCCATTTATTGATAGTAGCGTTCAACTGCAAAAGTCAGCAGGGACCCAGTTTCAAAGACACTGCCCAGCAGAACCTCCCCCAGGAAAAACATGAGCAACCCCATAGATGGCCTTCTCTAATGAGACAGACTGTCGGTTCATGCCCAGCAAAGGAGGAAAAACAAACAAGAACTCCCACATGTACAAAAAAAAAAACCAACCCACAAAACAAAAAAAACACCAAAGAAGCCAACACCAAAAACAGGAGAGTAAACTGGCTAAGACAGATCTGGATAAACTCCAGAGCATATTTAGAGTGAGTAACATTAGAAAGTTATCTAAAGCTCTGGTTTATGGCTCCAGTAAAGAGAATTAGCACATTTCTGTAGCCCAGAACTGAATTATTTAAAAATATTCTTTCACATTTAAAAACATTGTGACAAATACAATGGACTTCCTAGCAACAGAAGCATGAAATGAAGAGAGACTTACAGCAGTATAAAAACAAGCTATTGTATAAAAAGGGTTTAAGTGCCGTCAATTTTCCCAAGCAAAGCACTTGACTCAGATTTCATTGCCACTTTCTGCTTATAACTTTCTATCATGGTTACAAACCACTGTATTTCATTCCCAGTCAAACAAACACACTATTACCCCCCACTTAACAGCCTCAGCATTAACACCATCTGATCCTCTGTCAGCAAGACATCATTGAAGATGTTCTATCATTTTCCTTCCACAAATGGAGCTTATAGAAAACACAAAAGTATGGACAACATCAAATTCACACATACAAAAAATCTACTTAAGGCATAAAAAAATTCCTTTTAGATCACTCTCAAGAGTTATCCGAGCCACAAGGAAGCAGGGTTTCCACTAACAGAAATAGGCAACAATTTCATTAAGTACTGGACAAGCCAAGAATTTCTCTAAGATCTGAATTTATTCAAAACCATACAATCTTGCAAAACATTTGGGTTAATATGAAAGAAACAGTGCTACAATATAAACTGTTCCTCTTTAAAAAAAGAGACCAAAACAAGTATGTGTCAAGAGTTTTGGAGGAAAAACTGGGTTTTTTTTTCAAGTGGATAAGGAAAGCAAGAAGATTAAAGATGAAGAGGCTTTTCCAATCTCCATCTTCATTCAGGTAGGACTCTTCCCAACCAGCAGTAGGTCACTGCACGCAGTTAGTTGCAATAGGCAGCCAATTTCAGGAAGAACTTTAATGTTATACATCAAACAAGGAGGCCGCCTATGTCTAATTGAGGCAGCAGTGCAGATGTCATGGGACTGTTCATTTTCAATTCAGCCAGACAAACATCAGTCTTGACAAAACAGCTCAAGGTTACAGGAATTAATGAATTCAAGCCATGCAATAGTATCTATGAAACATACAAAAGCACCCACCTTCTCCTCCCTCCTCCTCCTCCTCTTCCACTGGCACTTCTACAACAGTTTCTGCCCCTAACTCCAGCAGTGACAGCTCAAATGAGAATTTCAGACCCTTCCTAAAGGGCTTATTATTCCTATACATGTGAGGAGACCAGAACTGTTAAGCAAAGATCCCACTATCCATAAAAAAAAAAACCAAAACCAACCACCACCACTATTTAAAAGCTTGCTATATGCAACTATGAAAAGCAAGCTTCAAGCTCATCAAGTATGTTACCAATAACTTGACAAGTATGTTACCCATAAAGAAAAAGAGCAGCTAAGTTCTTTCTTGAGGAAAAAAAAAATAAATAAAATAAATCCCTTCCTTGAGGAACCCACCAGTTTTTGCCAGTGTTGCTCGAAGTGGCTTCTTCCTCCCTTCTACTTACCAAAATGCTCATATGATTACTGTCACCTAAATTTCCACTTAGCCAATTCAAAAGTCATTCTGGATTTTGCAATGACATCTTCAAAGAACTGAAATTATTTCCACCATAATATATTCTAGTTGACTACTTTTAAATAAAGGCTGAGTGTCTCCACATTGCCCAAGCAGATTCAAATGAATCCAATGTCATCATTAGACTTTGTTAGACTTCCTGGGAACTTTTGAGGATATGAACTTCTCAATATTTCAGCATTTTTTCCTCCTACATTAGGAGGGGATCCTAAAAGAATTGGGCTCTGTCGCTTTTTCAGTTTAAGCAGACAGTGTTATTACATTAGGTGGCATTTGCTGTCAAGTGCTTCTACACCTCAAAACCAGAAACAAGTAGTTCAGGAGACTATCTTAGTTTCTTCAGGTCAGTCTAAGAAAGATCATATCCATATGTGGATTACACGTGTTATAAGACCTAGAAAGAAATGCACCTACACACTTCTGAGGTCTCTGATATTTCTTGTTACAACCCTGGGGGGGGAAAAAAAAAAAAAAAATCCAGATTTCCAATCACGATGTTCTATTTTAGGAAGTTATTCAGATCTCAGCTGACATACTGGAGTCGAGTCTACTCTGGAGAGATTCTAGGACAGAATCTTGGCAGATTTATTTTTGATTTTGACAAAATGTCAAGTAAACCACGAGGATAACAACACTGCTGCTCTAAGAATAAGCATCTCTATATGCAATTGTAATACAACAGAATAAAAATTGTCCCCCTCTTTTTCCTCCAATTTGTACCAGAAAAAACTGGTATGAAGTGTAGAAAGGAAGAATATTCTTAAGTTAAACAGATTCTGCTAACCCAGAAATAGCTCACAACAAACCACAAGTTACTACAAAGTCCCCAAAGGTAGACAATCTGTAAGAAATAAAGTGTTGAACTCTAGATGCACACTCTGACGGGGCAAAGGACAATTATGAATTGATAATAGAAGGAAGATCTGTTAAGTAAGAACATACAGTACGTCTACAAGACACACTATTTTCCTGGAAAATATTCCAATGTTGCTACAGCAGAATTTTAAAGTTTGATGTTACCATGGGCAACGAGAAGTTATACACTCAAGCACAAGAAACTTCAAATGAAAAATAAAAATATAATTAAAGTTTAGGGGAATTTCACTTACTGGCATATCTGCATTTTAAAAAGAAAAAAATTTCAATAGTGTTCTCTCCAGAGTGTTTCCTGTTCGACTGTACAGCTGTACTGAGAAACAAAAATATGCACAGATTTTCCCAGAGCAGCAGCAGCCGATCACTGGAGATGTTTACAGTTCGACTGTGGCAAACTGGTGTAATCACACTCCAAGGAGCAATCATGTCTCCTCATCTCACTTCTGGCCTTTTTTTTTTTCCTTCCCCTCTCGCCAGTGTAGCTACTGAATCAGCCAAAATGCCAACTAGTCATCAAGACATCTATATAAGAGGTACTTCAACAAATTTTAAGAGGGGATAAAAGCGAATTAAAAGCCCCCCAAAATATCAAATATGAGTTATCACATCCAAGCACCTTGAATATATCTAAGGCCCAATGATATTACAGTAACCTTAAATGTTTGCTTACTTTAAGATCAGGTGTTACTACAGTACTTAAAATAATGCATTCATTTGATGCTGAGGGGGGGAAACATGGACTCAGTCAAAATAAACAGCCATGCATGGTTGGGGTTAAAAATATTTTTAAATCAGAATTGTTCTTGGTATGGAAATAAAAACTGAAGTTATAAGTTTTTTGAAATCAGGTACATGCTAACCTGTCTAATGCCACGTGTTGAATGGAACTGATTCTTTATAAAAGTTAAGCTCTCAGAGGAAGATAGGCAAGGGAGAAAAAAAAAAGTCATTGACATGGTTAGGAGATGATAACAGAGAACAAAAAGCTAGTATACAAATACCCAAACCCTTGCACATATTGGTCTCTGATAAACTCCTAAGCCAAAACTAGAGCTTAAATTGCAGCAGAACATGGTGTTTCAGTAAACACTTGAAACAACTCAATTTGAATCAGGGTGGGGGAATCTAAATTTTGGACTGAGTTCGCAGCAAGCCAGATACTGTTGGCTTTTTCAGAACAGAACTGAACTGTACACACCTGATTTCGTACAAAACATGGAATACAGTAGTGCCACACAACAAACAGTCATGTAGCAACAACTTCAAGTGTTTTCTTACCATTAGCAGCAGAAAACAACTTTGAGGCAAACACTCTATCAGGACTTCAAACACAGTGTAAGAGCAGAAAGTGCATACTTGAAATCATTAAGTACACATTAATTCAGTAAACGTGTAAACAAGTATTTGCCATTTAATATGTACATCAAAAACAATACCTCCTATGAAACTGCTGTGGCTGGATGAATAATACAGCATTTAAAAAAAAATTATTAAATACCCATTCGTATGTATGCTATTCATTTACACAACCAGCCAGAACTCCTTCAAGCATCAGAAGTTACACATTTTGCTTAGTGGTGGTGCTCTTTGTATATTACAATTGTTATAAATCTTTAAAAGTACACATATCTTTAGAAGCATATGTAACTGAATTGTTTAAACACACGAAAAATTATAGTGGACAGTTTTATTATAAGGCTTATCTATATTATTACTGATCAGATGAATTCTTTTAAAGATTGTAGAACCAAAACCAGGGAGTCTCTGAAGTGCGGATGCTTACTCTAGAGAACTGGTGCCGTAATAAATCAGAAACGCCAGCGGAAACAGGAAAAAAGTCTCTTACAGAAGCCAAAAAGGAGATGAATTTACTTTACAGTCTGACAATGTTCCTGGCTTGGTTAAAGCTACGGTCCATTAAACTATATGTTCCAAATGTTTTATTTTGTTGCTGAAACAATTATGTTGAACTGTCAACATAAGAAAAAAAACCTTCTAAAATATTATTTAAACACAAGAACAGACAAAAAAAACCCCACCTCTGGTTTGTCTCAACACCGTTCTTAACTAATGTCACTTCATATGGTAGGCAGCTACAATCTGCCTTAACATATGTCCTAATCCAGTTAGGCACAGCAGAGCGCCTACCCATTTACAGTTTTAGCTCTTCCTGGTGCCACACTTACCAAACACAGCACGGCACTGCGGCACCGACACGTACAGCAGAAGTCGGTGCTGGGACCTGACATCCACACTAAGTATCTGGGGGGGGGGGGGGGGGGGGTTTACTTCTGATTAGCTGGGTCCTGAGCCCAAATCACTGGTGGAGCACATCTGGAGCACATCAGCTGGAAAGCTACAGTGCTGGGAAACACCCTCACTTGAAGCTTAACGAGAGGCAAAAAGAAAAGAAAAAAAAAAAAAAGAAAAAAAAAAAAAGAATTCCAGCTCACAAGCTCAGGGACCACTCCAGCTAGTTCGGGGCATCATGGAAAGCTAAATGGCAGCCCACAAACTCCCATGCCCAACCGCTGCACTTCCCGGGTGGCTGCTGAGCCCATCTCATAGCACCTACTTATGGCCAACAGAAGAGCCAGCGAGGGAAGACTTTACCATTGAATTAAAGCCATGTAAGCTATTTATGGCTCTAATTCATCTGCAAGTGTGAATAACTGTTTATTGAAGTCAAATATCTGTTTAAATGCTTTCCTGAAGAAGAATTCAAGCATAAGCAAATATTTGGCTGAACTGGGGTTATAGTGAATAATTTACAGTGCAAATACAATTCTTCCTCCAGTTTTGGATGTTCCAAAACCCAGAACACTACTACAGTTTTTATTTCACTAACACTGCTTGAGCACTTCATATGTAAATATTTCAGCCTATGGACTCTTGGATTTACTCAACCCCTCTTATATTAGCTATAGTGCTTTTCTGCCACAGAATTAACACAATTGGTATGGATTTTGTTGCTCTCCTCTCTTTGAATAATATCTTCCAGTAATATGAAGGTTTTTAAGATCAAGTTTCAAGATGAAACATGCTCACAACTCCATTCCCTTTTCACAGCTGCTGGATCCATTCTTATGGATCAATTCCACATAAACAAATGTATTAAAAATAGAGTAGCATTGATGCTGCTTTTGTGGCTCTTCTCCTGTTCTGTGCCTACCAAGGTCTTGAGTTTTTAGCCTTACTTGGAGAGAGTGTTTTTAGAAAGCAAATACACAAGAACTTAAGAAAAATCTGATTGCAATTTATATGAAGATCCAAAACTGTTTTCATCTGCAAGTTAAAATTTCTTAATATATTCTCTGTATCTATGCTCAGGCAATTCGTACATTCCTCCTTGCCCATAACCTTTTTAAGGACTACTAGTTTGAATTATTTCCACTCTTTAGATGTACTCTTTTCCATGCCTTTCTTACAGAAAGGACCACTTTTCACATGAGATGCACAGCCACTGCCACAGCAAGGTATTTCAAAGCCAAAATAGAGCATCAGTAACAGCAAGTTACTTGCCTCTGGATTAGCTCAAAAGTAATTTAAAACTTCAGTGACAGTACTTCATCTAGGTACCGCTGACCCTGTACCTAGATGTGAAAGGTGCAATTTAAAAGTTAACAGAGTTATTTGTAATTCAATGCAGAAATTCCTAAGTTTATTTCAATACTTTGTACCCCAAAACAAAGTGGTATTTTCCTACACTCCATCAATAATAAAGTTCTTTATTTTCCATCTTTATATAGCACCTCTATATAGCAATGGTCCCAACATGCATATGGCCTGATTCACAGTAGGTGACATCTTGAGAGCACTTTTCTAATCCCCCTGCCAGCAGAATGTACTAAACATGCACTATATTAATACTTGATATAGCATGCTGCTAATTTCCACAGAAGAGAGAGAAGATTGCCAAGTACATGTAGGTTTGCGCAGAGGAATGTCAACTATACTACAAAAATAGAAAAAAGCTTTTATAGAATAATTCAGGTAGGGATGGAGAAGGACTTTTGTTTCCTGCTTCCATAACTAGTTGCGACTGCTTGATTTATTTTCTGTATTTTTAAAAATTAATCCAGCTATTAGATGGATTAATAATATTATAACCTCTTAATCATGGGTGGGTAAACAGGGCAGCCAATTCATTTCTGTCTGCAAATCCAATTTTTTAAATGCATTTTATAGGTACTCAGTTTCCCAGTCCCTCCACATGGACTTAACCTGTAAAACATTGTTCTCACAGAAGGCTTCAAGTGCTTAATCAAAAGAAGTTTGTAAGTTTGGGCTGCTTTACACTGTACATGCGAAACTCCTACTTTGCAGATAGTGGCTCTAGAAAGAGGAGACGAGAAAAATATCCTAAAACCCCTTACATCAGTGCCAGAAGACTTCATTTAAAAAGTAACATTAACTGCTTAACATAAAAACATTAAAAGAAATATCATTTATATTAGTCAGAAGTAGTTCAGTTCTTCAATAACCTTTGTTTTTACAAGATATGCACACAACACTTAAATTATACATTAAAGTGCAGGCTATTTCGCTGGTTAATAATGAAAATATATTTTTATATAAAAGCACAAAGGAAAAGATGGGTTTCATTGCTTTTACTGCAAAACAAGTATTGGATGATATCCCAGAAAGCTCTCAATTTCTCCCTTGCCAGAGCCATTTCTCTCCAAAGATCATTCATTCACTGGGCTTACTTAATACAGGGGAGCAAATCAGAGGTTTTCTTAAAGCGAAAACTAAGGAAGACCTTTGTATCATTGCAGTGGAAAAGAATGCTGGATTTTTGAAATCTCAAATACTTTGAAAGTTCAGGTTTTTCCCAGCTCCCACCCAAGTTCAACAAGCTAAGTGATTCCCATAGGAGCAAAACACGAGTTACAAGGAAGAAGAAAAAGCATGCTCAGACACACAACTCTTAGGTTGTGCTGCTGGGAAGCTAAATGTATGTTACTGCCCTCAGGTTAAGGAACTGGGCTCTGGCCAGGAGAGAGCTGCTGTCACGAATGGCAGCAAATAGCAAAAATAGCTAAAAGCAGTGAGGTTGGAAGGCAGCCAGCTCGCCGCTCTGCCACCGGCCAGGAGCGCAGGAGGGACACGCTGCTGCCCAGCTCCAAAAAGGACCCTCAGTCTCCAGCTGCAGCTACCGTCACACAACATACCAAGCCCTCGTCAGGAGCGTACAAGTAGTTGTACTATGCAGTACCTTTAATAAAAATGACCCAGTTAAAACAGTTCACTGAGCACCATTACAAGAATTGAATTTCTGGGTCCAGATATCTGTTCACCTTTCCCAAGATGACTGATTCTTTAAAGATGATCCTACCTTTAAATACTCATGTTAAAGTCAAAACATCCAAATCTACCCAGCTCCATCCTTAACTTTCCCATCCCTGCTTCCTGTTAAACCAGGCAGACACCACCATAGGTATGAGTCTCCTTCTGATGCCAGGAACTATTCTGTCGAGAGTCCCTCTAAGTGCTCCTTGTAGGAAAACAGTAACTGTCTCAACATCTTAAGGCTTAAAAACCAACTTGCATTATGGCAATGGAAGTGTCCAAAACTATGTTAAGTGAATTTGTTCTATTGAAGGAAGTTACATTTTCTCAAGTAGAGAGATAGCAGCTTCTCTTCTCTGGGAGAATTTTTATTTAAATTTTGTGAAATAAATGCAAACTTGTCAAAGCAAAGTCTACTTTTCTAGAAATGAGTGTTTCTACTTGCCTGTTAGTCATCACACATCAAAAGTAGTGTTAAATACATCCTGGATTAATTACAGGGGTTTTTTTATTAGCTCTGTTAAAATAGTTCAATGCAATGATATTTCAGAATTAACATGCACACACATAAATATACACCCATGTGCACGCACACACTTAGCAGACATTATATTCAGTTACTTCCATGTCAAGGTGAAGACTGTGTTATTACACATTACTGAGCCAGAAGCTTTAAAAATAGCCCTCGCTTTTGAAGTTAGGACAGCTTACAAATAGTAAGGCTGATTAAGACAAATAGTTAGAGTTGTTCTAAGTCTTCACTCCAAGTTACAGACTAAGGAAAAGTAAAGGAAGTTTAGAAGGTTTAGATGTGTCTTCTGTTCTAATTTCTCTGGAAATAAAATTTTCCACCTAACACTCTAAAGAAGCTTGTTCTTAAACTACCTGTAATTACTATTTATAACAAATCTTGAAAAAGAAACCCACCAAGAGGAGTCCCTGAGGGTTATGTGCAGTCTCATTTCTAATGCTACTCCCAACAATCACATTCCTAGACAGATCCCTGTGGAGACAGCACAGCTCAAGAGGCTGTCTCATACTAGAAGTTTTGCTTAACCCACAATCACAGAGAGTAACACCAAAGTCCTCTGTTGCTGCTGCTTGTTAGAGTAACTCCATCTCCTTTCATGTCGCTGAGCAGGGCACTCAGCTACACGCTCTCCTGCCTGAAACATCTATAAGCAGTTGCTGTTAGCAGCGGGAGAACTGCATTACAAAGTCCTCCAAAAGCTAATGCGGATCGCATTATTGTACAGATGAAGGATTCAGTTTAGCCTGCCCTTGGGATACTCCGTACCTGCCTCTCCTCATTTCTCAGTAAGTCTCAGACACCTCTTCTCCCACCAGCGCCTACCTGCTATTAACCTCCAATAAATCGCTGACACTCCAAGTATGGCTTTTACCCTGCAGGCACAGCTGGCTACAGGAGAGAGTCCCTTTCTAAACTCTCCAGAGGCCAGACTCTTCAGCGTAGCTCATCATAAATTAAGCTATTTAACAAAGAATTGAGGTTTCTTTTCTAGAAAAGTGCAGTAAATAGCAAATTTCATGTTTATCAGTTCCTTGTTTATTAGGTCACTCAATGCATTTTCAGTTACCGTAATATTCTGCTACTCGCTTTTCCGCACTTAATGAATTATTTAACCCATAAGCCAAGTACACAAGGAGGCCTCAAGACATCAAACAACCTCATATATTCAATCACACAACTGTTACATTTAGACCTCTTTCATACATCACCACAGTTTTGTTGGGAAGCCTCATCAGTCTGGACAGCTGGATTTGAGTCTGCTAATCAAGTCACATGCAAGATCTCCATTTTTTTAACCACATACCTGCTGTTAATTACCCATCCTGTATTTCAAGCCCTGCATAGAATTACTTTTGCCTGTGCTCACTAGGCCTGCCCTTCAGTTTCCTTCTGCTCCCATCTAGCAGCAATCCAAAGCCAAAGGAGTCATGTCTTGTCTTCCTCTACCTCCTTCATTCTGTCAGGTGCCAGTGCTGCACATCAAACTTGCTTTTCATCACCACTCCTATATGGCTTCTTCCAAAACACCAGCTCTGCTCCATGTTTTCTCATACAGCCCTCTACTCTCTAAGCTTGTCCATATCTGACATCATGTCTATCAACCCTCAAGTACTCTTTCACTCCTCCACTCCATGATTTTCCTTCCCAGTGTTTTGGGAGGATGTTAACCTTTAAAAATCCCTCTTATCACTTCTTAATAGGCAGTAAGACCATAATTAGATGCAATTAATTGTTTTGGTTATACTTAGATTGCTTTCTGAGCATGTTGGCCATGGGGGAAAGGAGACAGTTAAGTATTTGCTCATGTTTTCTGATATTTATTCTTTCCCTTTTAAAAGTCTTCACAGAAGCTGCAATCACTTCCCCTCTCTACATTTGCCCATCTCTATTTAACCATACCACCTTCTAAACCTCCTTATCATTCCAATTGCCTTTTATCCCTTTGGCAAGCATGTATATCCATCTCCAGAACCTCTATTTCTCCAGATAACCGTACACTTCAGTACTGCATCATCAAGCCCCAACACTCAGCATTTTACTTTCTAGATTTCCTGGATTTTGCATATTCCTGCCTTCCTTAAACCAAAGAACAGACAGCTCTCTCACACACCGAGGTTTCTTTGGCTATTCTGAAACAGTCTCCGCATCTTTCAAGCGAATGCTTCTCTTCAAACCTTCAAGAATTTGAAAAGAGCTTATGCACACTAATGAATAGAGGAATTGATCTTGCATTTATCAGCTTCTTTGTTCAACTGCATCTGTCGGTGATTCACATGTCGCGGGGTTGGGGGGTATGTGCCGATGTATTGTGACGTTTTGATGTGCACAGGGCACTCATTCAGGGACAGCTGGCGATAGAGAGCCTACCAAAGCTGCTGTGTGCCTTCAATGGGGAAAGAGGAAAGATTCTTGCATTTCTTTAAGAAACACAGTGTCATCCATGGAAGAGCACTGCACCTCACCACAAAGTTGCATAATAGAGACAACACCACACCATCACAAGAAAACTTTGAGGTGGACAGACCAAAACAGACACATGGGAAGTGAGGCAAAACAAGGACCTCACTGCAACATATAAAATGACCCCAGCAAATTTCTTCAGTGTAAATGCAGCACATAACTTGGAAGAGGTTAAGCAGTTTTGTTGACATCTAATAGTTTATTTAGATACTTAACTCATAGGTACTGTATTAGTGATTATTTCCAGAAGACAAAAAGTAGTTCAGCCAAAACAGGTTTACAAATATTTATCTTTAACCAACTATCAAAATATTCAAGTAACATACTTAAAAGAAATCCAAGAGCACTACATAGTACTAAAAAAAGAGCTTTCACAGCTCCTGTTTTAACAACACAGCAATAATGCGTCAGAGTAATACTTTAAAACAGGGCTATGTTATTCTCAAAATTCAAAAGATGTCAAAGTAAGATTGTTGAAACAATTTCCTATAACATCTCATAAAGGAAAAGACAACCTTGTTGTTTGACAGTCTTTAAACTAACAGTAACTTTACACCCACACAAGGTCATCTAGCCCCACCATTTCGTCTCTTACTGAGGCCAGCCGCAGCAGAACGGGTGAAAGTAAACAAGTAAATGCATTCCAAGATGCAGACTGCATTCAAGATGTGGACAGCCCATACATGTCAACAGGCACCTGATGACATTGTCTCCCTCTCCTACTCACTTTCCAGCATCCTACTTGGTATTTTCATTGTTATTGAGCTGATGTTTCCAGGAACTCCATGAAAAATGGCATTTAGAAGTCATTAAGCTGAGTTGGTAAAGTTGAATAGAGTCTGGAAACGGCCAGCACAACTTTGACACTCACTGACCTCCACAGAGCTTATGTAGGAGTCAACACATACCTACTAGGATATCATCACAAGTACAGTCGTGAGACAATAAACCAAGACGTAGAAACTAAGCGTGAAGATACCTCTTTTACCTGGAGTAATATAACTTGACCTAAGGTTCAACCACAGTGGCCCCAGTATAAAAACTTGTTGACCCTCACAAGCAGACAAGGACACGCGAGCAGACTAGTGCCCAAGTCACTCAGGTGGAAGAAAATACATATCCAAGTTCACAACGGACAGCTAGGCAATGGCTTGCCTTATTCAAGGAAAAGTAACACCAATCCATCTTAGAAGCTGCTCTGATCACAACACTTAAAGAAAGATTTTTACTACCTCGAAATCTGACAACAGTGAACCCGAAAGATGCCAATGCAACCGTTAACATTTCCAAACAGCAAATGGCTCAGAATCAGTAACGCGCAAAGCACAGAGTCCTATTTCACTGCTGAAGTCAGATGACAACGAAAGGGGAATGGACTCAAGCGTCATGACTTTTCGTATGGGTGAGAGTGGGGTTCTGGACATGGTCCTGAAACAGTTAGTGTGAAGCAAGAGGAAGATTCATTCATATAATTTGCATCAAAAAGATGACCTGTACAGGAATTACGGCTAAATAGTGCCAAATGTAGTGATATGCCCACTCCTTGTGCCTTTTTCCCCCTTGCACAGGTATCCTGAGGCTGTCAGGATGATGAGGTGCAAAAAAAGGCCCCAGAAGCAAGAACATTAACACAGAATTACAGAAACCATTCATCCTAAAGATCAAATTAGAGGACAGTCTTCATTTAGTATCAGAAGAGAGATACATTTCAAGGCAGGCAGGTATTTGATGGGATCAGTAGCACTCGTGGGATTAAGGGATACTTTCATGCTCCTCCCTCAGTTGTTCAATTTTTTATATTCTTTTTTTAGGACGGTCTTGTATCAAAGCGTGTAAAGAGACACGGCTCTGGGATGCTTTATAAGGGAAAGCAGCCATAGCGTACGAGATTAGCTGCCCAAGACAAAAGGCTGACCTGTAGGAAACAAAATTTTGATCAGACAAATTTAGTCATAAACACAATAGAAAACTAAGAGATAACAGACCAGATGAGTTGACCCACATGGTTTACTACCGTTGAGTGAAGGCGGTGTAGGTATCAGTACTGCAGTCAGCGAAGTAGCACGGAATAAAGACGCACCAACTACAAAAGTCTGCCGACTCCACAGAGTTCAGCTATGGTTATTAACAACCGCAGAGGATTGTGATCAGCTCTGTGAGGATTTAAATGCATTTAGTACCTGAGCAATAGCTTGGGAAATGAATTTCCATTCGGATAAAAATGCACATTGGGACAAATAAGATATTCATGTATGCAAATAGGGATTCTGAATTTGTCAGCTTTTTAGCTATTTTCCCCTCAGAGGAGGCAGTATAGATAGCTGCTCTAGTGTAATGGGTACTGAGCTAAAGTAAACAAAATGCTTGGGAGCATTAGAAGAGATAGAAATAGGACCTAAATTATAATGACATTATAAAGGACAATAGAAAACCCCTAGAGCACTAAACACTGCTTTTGCTGCCATAATTTCAGAAAGAGACACCAGAGAAAGAAAAGGTCTCAGGAAGGACAGCTCAGCTGTCTTAAAGACACTGTGGGACCTAACCCTTCTTTCTCAAACTGTACAAGAAACCCCCCAAACCAACCTCCACCTCTGAGAAAGAAGCCCTAGGATTACTTAATCATGAGACATTACAGATATAGGCTGAAATACTGGTTACCAAAACTGCTGTAGTAACAAATTTTTCACTTGACACTGAAACGTTTCTATACTACAGGAATACAGACAGAAATAATAGCAAGAATAAATACACAGAAATCTTTTTCACATGAACTACACATTTGGGCTTGTTCAGGAAGTCATTAGTACAGAGCAAGCAACTGATTCTACTCCAAGTTACCTTTCCAAACAACAATATTTTTAACTATGCAGGTTAAGGCAAGGATATCCTATGCTTCAGGGCTTTTGCAAACTGCCTGCAGGAGCCAAGAGAGAATACCCATGTAGTGCTATATAGCTCACTTCAGGTGCATGGTTCAGGGGCACTTTTTACTTTCTCCAAAACATGCAATAACAGGCAGAGGAATATATGCTGAACGTAACAGATTAATGGCTTAATTCAGTTGCTAATTCGTATGTTTGAACTTTTTTCCCCAGCTGTGCATTATAAATTTAGTAACACATATAAAACCCATAAATGAAGTGTGAGTTTCCTTGCACTTCTTGACACCTGTTCCAAGCTGAAGAAGCTGCCTGGAGTAAGGAATTTTCTTCACCTTACCTCTTTTGCTTTGCTTGCATCACTTTGTCCCTCAGCACACAACAGAGAAGAGAGAAAGTACCATACCTCAGCATAAAGCAGCCAGCTTTTTGAGAAACTTGGGCTTAAATCCAGCTGTTTCAACACTATCGTGATTCAGACCAGCTGTAGTTGGTAACATGACTACAACTGATAACACATCCCATAGAGGCTCTCCGATACTTCCTTCTCCCTCACACAGTCTTTCAAAGTAAGGTGGTCTCAAAACACATTTTTTTATTTTACAAAACAAATATTTAATGAAATTATATGACCTAACCAATCTCTTCTGTTTCCATTCAAGGGTAAAAATACAGTTTTCATATTTGAATCTCTTACTGTAGTGTGATGCTGCAAAGCTGGAGGAGAAAAGGGTTTCCAGTCTAAGAGAGGAAGAGTTAAAATCCACTAAATGAAATACAACAGAACAAGCAAAAAGAAATAATCCACACTTTCACTTAGTTTTCAACAAGTGAAGGCAACACTCTGAGCAACAAGACTATTTTCTCCTTTGAAATGCATAACTCAATCTTAGGCAGTTTCCCAGTGGCAAATTATACATGTTTTTTGCAGTCCACACTGACGACATAAACCCAATACTTCAAGATGCCAAAATGAGGGCTTATGTCATGTTCCTGCAGCAGAAGGCTGAACCTACTGAAGCCCTTGAACTTGCACAATTCCATTATTGCACAATAATGAGAAATGAGAGAGACAGAAGGTCCCAGGTAGCAGTACCGCCTTGTAGGCACAAACTATCCTAACACTGATGTATACCTGCTCCCCAGGCAGCATTTCTGACTTTGTGGAGTAGATTGCTCCAACTCCACAGAGACCACATTGTCATTTCCTCCCCCAAAACAGGTACTGGAGCAAGACGACGATGGTTTTGTCTGCTCTCCTCCAGAGTATATTTCCTATTTTTGCTACTGTATGGTGGTTTTTCAAAAGGGGATTCCCCAGCAGTGCCAAGCAGCATGACTCTTTTCATGGTAGATTTCTGAAGGTCAGAGCATGGCTATCTGCCTCAAGAGCAGAGCATGCCTGGAGGGCAGGACTATCACCACTGCAAATTCTCCTGTAGCCTCCAGTGCCAAGCCTAACCACATCCATCAAAGCAGGCCTCACAACATTAATAGCAATGCTTCTGAAGTTGGAACTATTTAATTGTTTTCCTCACATATATATATCTAGATAGATAGATAGATATAGATATCTCATTTCAAGATCAACTCCAAGTCAACAGGTGCTAGAGCACCATTTATAGCATACAGTCCAGCACCTCTCCTCGACACACAATTTAAAGATAGACTTGAAAGTAGCTGTGGAAGCCTTTTCCTGGCTACCAGGTAGCTACACAGATTAGCCACACCATCAGATCCCCAAAGACCCAGACTGCCTTCTCATAAGACAAAGATTTTTGCTTTAGTGCCAGGGCTCATTTGATTAGGAACCTGTGCGTTTTGCTCTCAACACACAGATATATTGCTACAGTGACATGAACTTTTTCCTGGAGCTAGCTCCTAATTTGCACAACTGCGATGTGAGGTATTCCTTCCCAAGAGAGAAAATTGGAAAAATCTCCTTCAAGACAAAATAACATTATAACAATAAGGAGTTTTGTCTTAGAGGCAAGCCATCAAAATCAAGGCAAAATCTATATGGATGTAGTACCAACAGAGACCTTTGAGAAATTATACAAAATAGGATCCATGACAGAAGCACTGCAACTTTTCCTGAGGATACAGTCAACCTTAGGTGACACAACTAAGTAAGTAGAGGACATCACAGTAACGACATGAATGCTGCTGTACAGCTTTACCCCATTTTTGAAGTTTAAATTATAAGCACTCTCTCATAAATTGCATCTTGAAGGCATTAGAAGGTTTTAAACTTGCTGAGATCAGATTTTTTTTTAAAGAAACAGCTTCAATAACGTAATTGGATTGATGGTGTTAAATAACTATGCCACTGTATGCCATAATTTCTTTTTTTTTTGCCACCCCCCCTTTGAAAGGTAGAGGGGAAAAGAAAGAAATCAAAATAAAAATGAAAGCAATAATGCTTTGAGAGCTTAACACTGAAAAAAGACCATGAAGACCCAGCTTCAGCTAAACCTCCTCACAGGCCACTTATATGGGAAACCTACTCGGATCTGAAGGCAGCAACTCTTCAAAATACCCACCGATAAGCAGACTTATCCTATAACAACATACATCTACAGTTCACTTACGTAGCTATAAATCACTTTAGAGTGGGCAATCTCAATCATGACTCTAAAACATATTATCCTTTTATTGAAATCAATCTCGAGATATCTTTATAGAAAGCCTTCTACGCTCCTACAGTTTTCAAGTGTTTTCAAAGCTCTGTTGACTTTCTCCTCAAATCTTTTATGCATGCACCATTTACCCAATGCTTTAATCATCATTTATACCTTTCTCAGAACAAATGTAGAGAGTCAAAAATGTAAAAATATATATGTATATATTTAAGTATCACTTAGTATGCAATCATAAATACTGCACATATCTGAAAACACATCTGATGCAGGCAGATAGCAAAATCTGGTTCAGCAGATGTCCCATCAGGAAAACCTCAGGGGACTGAAAAGTTACGCAAGTGTATGTTGATTTTCTGTGCTATAGTCATCTTGCAGGATCTTTTAAGAAATAAAATCCTATTGTTTCTGTTTCGTGCCCTTCAACATAAAGCTCTTTTAAGCAAACTCTCACAGGGAAAGGTCTTTCCCCAAATGAAAGACAATCTAGTGTTACAATTTTTACTACATTTGAATACGAAGTGAACTATTATTCACAAGACATCCTAGTCTTCTGCTATTATATACAGGTGGTATTAGAGAAATGCCCAACCAAATGTCAGTTTCATAATGGAAAGATATAGGAAATTCATCTATGCAACACAGATGCTCTTTGGAACTGTGCTCTCATTTCAGCATCATTATAATTGCTTAGAAAAATAATTTGTGATTGAACTGATTTTTAAAATACACATTTAAAAACTTGTCTCTTTCAAGCTGGTTCCCCCAAAACATGAGTATACCTCAAAGTCTGCTGAACAACAGACTGTTCACTATGAAAAGTTTTAGCAAAAAATATTAACCACTATTTAATAAAAGGTTTTCAGAAGTACTCTGTTCATGAAATTTTACCAGCTTTGATCCAAATTTGAAGTTTAATGAGATACATAATTATCAAATTCATTAGGAACACAAAATGACCCAACAGTAGACTACTCTATTTCTTAATGCCTGATCTGTACTTTTCTTTTCAAATCTAATTAATAATTATACTTCTGAACTCTTTAAAGGGGGGGAAGGGGACTCAGTGTTCGAAGAGTAATCATTGTATTTTGGGGCAGATATCTTGCATTCTTTATAGGGAAACCAGGCTTTCAATCACGTGCAATTCAGAATTAGGCTCAGGTGAGGAACTGCCAGCATTATTCTACAAGAATATTTACAGAGTAAAAAATTCAGAGAATTAACCTGCTTAATATAGCCAAAGGAGTTCAAGAGTACAGAATGTTTCCCAACACTGTTTGCTGAACTCATCACATCTTAGCTCCTCATTTTTCACCAGAAATTGAAATCCTGGTCCCATCTGTTTCTACTGTAATCAATTAATATTCATTTCTCCCTTTCCTTTCTGTTCCCTCAAGCTGAATTTCACAGAAATGGATCTTTATTAAAAGATTATTTTTCCTCTTTGAGGATCACTAACACAAAAGGCCTCTGATAACAATCCAATTACCAAAAGTTAGAGAGCTGCCACTGTACTAACCAGATGGGTCCGAGTGAGGTCACTCTATCATTTGGAAAAATAGAAACTAGAGCACAGAAAACCATTTTTAAGGTAAAGGAAATAGCAGCTCAGACAAGCTCAGGAAGCTGGGCTTGTCACTGGAGTGAATTTGCAAGAGATTAGAGGGGACAAGCTACACTCCTATCAAACAATGAGTTGACAGCATATTTAGGATATAAACAGAAAAGGTCTTCTCTAAATAGATCAGGTCTTTAATGCTTTGGAAGGCATTGTTTGCAGGCTCTGCCACGCAATAAATTGATTTAGCAAAATGTCAAGTTGGAGGGAGGAGGCAAGAAACAGGAGTTGAATTCCTCCCAGAAGAACATAAACTATATAACTGAACTGAAAAAGGCAGCTGAAGGATTTACTGATCTGCTGGAGTATTTAATGAAATTATTCTCATGAGCATAGTCTTTACGAGCTGGATCATTACTATCTCTCCCCCAATAACTCGCTCCCTTCTCATTATGCAAGAAAACTTCACATAAATACCTTCACACTCATCATTTCAATCACTTGGACGACTGGAAGCCTGCTGTTTAAAAATCATGTTACACTTCCAATTAGGCTGCATAATCCAGTTTACAATCTCAAAATCCAAATCTGAGCACCCCAAAACACAAACAGAGAATAATTTTGTTTTGTAGCAGGACATCAAGTCCACTCTTACTACACAAGAAAGTTTTCTATAATCTTTGAAGTTAATTAAATGTCCAATCTGGCCATAACTTTTGTATTGGATACAAATTCAGTTCACCATTAACAATCATACCTATAACAGCTGAACTGTAAAACACACAATAAAAGGTGGGATCTCCGGAAAATAAAGTCAAACTGAATTCTTATTTTAGAGAAGGTAAGGAAAAAATACATATTTTGGCATCAACTGGCTACTACAAGTTTTCTTCTACAGATAAAAGCCTCTTACATTTAAAAACGTTTATAATAAAGAAAAATTGTTGGCTTTACTTTTGAATATTGCTGGCTTTACCTACGTTTGAATCTTCATTTCAACATACCCCAAAACATGAGCTTGTAAAGATCACTGCAGATTTTTATCTTGGCTATCTGCAAGTTCACCAAGGCCAGAAGACACTGGAATAAGCAGTTAGCAGGGGTCAGGCTTGATTGAAAAACTCCTGAGCTTCACCATTCACCACCCAGTGCACACTGGTGATGAAATCTCAAAATACACATAAGAGGTTTGGGGTTGTTTTGTTTTGTTTCAAAGAAACTTTGAAACAGCAGGTATCTCACAACACAGATGCACTACACATACTCAAAATCCAGGAGGAAGGAGAGGCAGTGTCTATCTGGAAGGGAACAGCAAGACATACATGACAGCTTTCTGCATTGCTGAAGTGGTACACTTCCCACGTCTGACCTACTGGGTGCAGACTCAGGTCTGGCACCTCCTTACGGCACACCATTTCACCGCTTGCCTTTAAGTCTCCATGGCCCTTCTGAAAATAGGATTTTGAAGTAATTGAAAGGAATTTGTTCTCTAAAGTGCTCCTTTGATACAAGCTGAATAAAAGCCACCGGCGTGGCCAGGTAGATGGACACTGTATTTCAATGTCTGTGGATGCTCTTTTACCCAGAAGCTGACACTCACCACTGCATTACACTTGTCAAATACCCAGCAAGAGCTACTGTCCCTGTTTCACCCCTGATTTTTGGCCATAACTGTCTCTCAGTACCATTAATGCAATACATGAAAGGAAACGGCAAGCAGCAAGTAAATGCACAGAAGATTTACCCACTGTGCCAAGGAAGCAGAGGCTGCATGAACCTCTGCTAGCTCACTTGTCAGCAGGTACAGAAACAACACTGAGTCAACAGGGGCTTCACGGACACAACATTTTAAAAAGGCTCAAGTAAATAAGTGCCATACCATTATCGTAGCAAGTATCCTTTCCCTGCTTCCACTGAAAAAGACAACGTAAAAAGCACACTTGCTTAATACGGCAAATCCTCTTAGTATGAGTATGGAACTACTAGAAATGGTTCAGGGATTACAAACAGAAGAGTCAAAGGATTCATAAGATTATACATGGGAAGAAAGCTAGGCTTTAATCCAGTATTTGACAAAATGCAGGCTGCACTGAAGAAAACTTACTGTTCCTCTTAAAATGCAATCCCCGTTATCATCTTTCCTTTTCCTGCTTTTTTCTTTTCCCAGTTATCTCAAAAGACACTACCTACACTTCTACTTCTCTAATGCATATAAAATATAATAAAAATATTCAAGAGCATGAAGAGCACTTCAGCATGCATTACTTTTTAAATTTCGACATTAAAAACACCTGAAAAAACCAGTTGTTCAGCACAACACCAAGAAAACCCTACAGATTTCAACAGTCCAATGTTACTTATTGCAAAAATCTGTGAAATTATGTCTTGTGACAGAGTACACTTTTACAGTATTTTGCCAATGGGAATGTTTTGTATTGATGGAAATATAATGCCAGGTTTAGTTTACAATAGAAAATGGCTACATCTTAAAAGGCATTACAGGTGGAGACCCTGGAACATAACACAGGTTTTCTGCAAACACAGAAAAAAATATGCCAATGCACTGATACAAGCAATTTTGGCCTCAATTACAAGGGAATTAAGTTTGAAGTCAACAGACAGTCCTCCTTGAGTAAAGGTTTCAAAACATAACCTTTCCACTAAAGGAGCTGACAGATACATAAATACGACCTGAGAATCCTGATTTTTGGAGGAAGGAACAGGTAAGGTCCCTGGAGAAAAACAAACTTCACTTATAGGTCTTCACGTTATCATTCTGTTAGTATTAAAATACTTCTTAACATCTAAAAACAACAAACTCTGCAAATCAGCTTTCTTAGACAATCTCAAAAGGCAAAGATCCAGATCAAAAGGAATTTCACCTGGGAAGCAATGGGCCTACAGCAGCCTTCTCAAGAATCTGGGAACCTCAAGATCCTTCAGGCTGACAGCTGGAGAAATACTTACTGATGAGGCAACAAGAAAAGGTCTCAACACTTAATTTGGTAGTTTGGGGAAAGTATTTTTGTTGTTCTGAGAACAAAATCCTTCATTGTATTCACAACACAGGCAAAGTATTGCTACAGAAGAGAAGATGAAGGAAAGATATCCATTTGTACATTTGGCCAAAACTGCTAGACTTCAAAACGGCTTTAACAAGTTCCTGTAGATTTCTTCACTATTTTTGAAGTATTTTCTTTGTACAAGAATTAGATAAGCCCTGCTCAAGCATAAATACTTTGAGCACATGATTAAGCAGCACCTTGCAGTTCACTGCATATCTCTACTGAAAATGTGGGAGGGTAAACCCAGGTGTTTTGAGATCTTTATGCATTGACATGTTTGTCTTTATAGAAGGCAGTTCCCTAGATTAAATGCAGGGTCTTGGAACTGACCAGCATTAGTAGATAAAAGTTTACCAACGTTAATTTTTCAGAAAATAAAATTGGAACAAAATCCACCCTGCACCTCTCCCTTCTGTGTTCTACCTCCTCCCCCCAAATACACTTAAGGGGTAAATACTAAACAGAGCACTGAAATGGAACGCAGTAAAGAAACAGAGGTAGACAACTATCACTTAATTTTTAGAGTAGCTAATGCACACCACTATCAACCCTACAATAGGATAAGCAGCAATAACTTCTTAAGAAAGTAAGAAAAAGGGTTTCATACTGGCTATGTAAACATTAACAAAAAAAGAAACCACCTTTGAAGAATTAAAGTACCCATCAAATTTTTTTTTTCACTCTCACAAAGATAAGAGGTTATCAGTCTAGACAAAGCTATGGCTGATCAGGTATAGCAGCTTTATCGCCAAAGAAAAATATCAATGGCAAGATCATTAGGAAGACAAAGTAAAAAAAGAATTGACAAAAAAACCTGTAGCAACTACTTTCATGCGATGATGCCTTGGTGCTTGCTTTGGAGGAGATGGGAACTATCTACCCTTGCTGCCTTTCCCCTTCAGTCATGATTACACACCTCCATTACATCCTTGTTCTGTTATTCCTCTTCCAGGCTGAGAGTCCTAGCTAACTTAGTTATTCTTCACAGAGAAATTATTTATATGTCTGAAATTAGATCTCTGCTGAATTTGGCCTGGATTTCATGAAATCTTAACAAGGGGGGGGGGGAGGAATGGGGGACTAATTCCAAGGGAAAATGAACAAATTGTTTTTCTACCTCCTATGTTTCAGTGGAGAAACTGAAAAGTCTTTTTATAAAGCCCAAACACGCAGGAAAGAGAAACTGTCAACACATCACCATCACTGCTTAAGCGCAAGGGAAAAAGGCAAATCCCAGCCACCATGTGAACTATGGGGCACCACAGTTGTAGGTCAGAACGAGGATTAGACTTACATCTTACACCTCTGTGAACACTGTGCCTCTGAGGAGAGAGAGTAAAAAACAAACAAAAAATCCCAAACCACAAAACAATTTCCATTAGTTGTTTGCTATTAGTTGAACAGTCACAGTTTAGTTTTATCAGCTGTATAGTCTTTGCTGCTACACTGATACATCAAATGGTCATCAGGAAAGAAACAATGCATCACATCCTAAAAATGTCTACCCAGCTGTGGAAAAAGCACCAGTATTTTCTCCTAGTTGTAGCTTTTTGTGATCATATGAACGTGACCTTAACTCAGGTCAGGAGTTAGTTACTACATTCTTGTCTGCTCCATGACCCACCCCTGTTGAAACACCAGCTCATTTCTCTTGCCTGCACCCTTTCATCTCTTCCATTAACTCACCTCTCTAACCCTTCCCTGATAAATCATTCCTCCATTTACTCTAATCTTCAAGTAGCACAGACAGTACCCTAGCTTTCAGTGACAGAGATGGGACAAGACACTCATCTTTTCCCTAGCCACCAGAAAAGGTCATTAATAGCAATGGAAATGCAGAGGAAAAAATAACTACAATGTATTATGTCCATGTCTAATAGTTTCAAATAGCTATTGAGCCAAATCTCTGTATCAGACTTAACGTATCACTGGAATGCAACAATAGGAAAAGTTTTTGTGTAGAAAGAAGACTTGTAAGTCACCTTATAACAGCGAAAGACCATTAGGATATTCCTCAAAGGATACCAATCAATTGTGTCTCTACAGCGGAGTCGTTTTAACACCCATGATCCCAAACGAGAGCAGGAATCCCTCGATATCCCGCTTACATGAAGCACGTAGTCAGGGTTGCATGCAAATGCAATTGAGACTAGCTTTTGCAGAACAAACACGAAAACACAAGCAGAGAGCATAAAAAAGGAGAAACAAAACACTGTGTCAGATTTGTACATGGATCTGCAGAAGCAGCTGCTGATTATAACTTATTCGTATACCAACCTGAAGGCAGACAATTAAGACACCTTCAAACCCATGAAGTTAAGCTGTTGCCATTACCATTACTCCTCAGGTCCGATTTCTGAAATAATCTTGGCCTTAGGGAACAATATACAAAAATAGAGTGACCACGCTCTTTTACCATATCTCTCCTCCTCTTCAAAAATAATTTGCTTTAACAAGAGATGATGAATGCAAAAGCCATGCAGAAGGTTAGGTAAGAGAGCAATACTCATGGGAGGCAAATAAATGTATTCATACACACTGGTGAGGAAAAAAAGCTACTTTTAAAATCAACATTTAATAAAAGCAGAACAACTGCATTTCACAAACCAAATCCAAAGTTCTGCTGCACAGACATATGGCACGTTATAAAATGGAAATTGGTCAGAGCTGCTGAAATACCATAGCATAAATGAAATTATTTTCTAACAGAATAGTTAGCTACTGGGAACATTTCCTGCCTTTGTATACCAATTACTGCTTAATTACTGTCAGGACACCACACTTCCCAAAGTAACACCAGAAGGTAATTTATAACACCAGTAAATGAAACGTCTGTTACATCAATAATAAGATGCATAACTGTTTGTTAGAAACTTGTTTTTAATTCAATAGGTAACAGCCAGGAAAACAGCATGATTGATACTGTTAGTTACTAAATTAATCATCTAGCATAATCTAATAATATTTAATAACAGAAAGATTATTTAATTCTTATGGATGAGCAAAGTACTGGAAGACCGATTCTTCTCCTTGATTACAGAGCTCAAGAAGGGCAATGTATTAAAGCATTAGTAGCTGCTTCATCATCTATTTGCAGCTGGGCACATAAACAGTCAACTGAGAGAGGCAGAGATCTGCTAGATTTAAGAGTACCAGCCTCCCAAGTATTTTGGGGGCAATCACACAAACATGCAGAAGAAACAGAATGAGCGTTTCTACAAGCCAGTGGTTTCCAATGGTTTGAATCCTCCTCCCTGACAGTCTGAAGTCCCCTAAATAAATCAGGTTTCCCATAAATTTCTGCCTCAATAATTTTACAATACAAAAGTAGTTTATTCCCTAGGGACAATGAACGCTAGCAAAACTTCAGAATTCCAACATTTATGTGAGCAAACTTGCTTTTGGAAAAAACCACAGTATTTAGAATACTTGAGTAGCTTAAAGAATTGATCCTCAAATGCTTTTCAGAACTATTTTCTCTGGTTCCACTACTCTTCCACCTCACAGTAGGATATACTCCATTTCCTATTTGAAGTGAAAGAAAATTAAGGTTTGCTGAAAGCTAGAGCAGAACCAGAGAAAAATTCCTCATCCATTTCTACTCAGAGCTGTCTACTGCAAAGCCCCAGGCTTCAAGGACAGTCTAGCATTTAAGAAAAAATGTCTTAATTTTGTTTGTCGGACGATTTTAAGCAGATGTGATAAATCTGGAGAACAGCTTGCCAACTATATATTCCAAGAAGAAAGAAAATCATGGCATAAGAGGAACAAACTTCAGTAAACAGATTAATTATCTTCAAATTAAGGATTCTGAAACAAGAGCCAGAAGGGACAGGGTCCTCCTCCCTACAGACTGAATCATTGCAAACTGGGTCCTATGATCCAGAAAGCCCACTGTTGTAAAAGTGAGCTGTCATGAAGCTTTAGATCCATTATTATTTTACCTAAAGTCTTCAATGACGTGGAGCAAGTCCCCAAATAAATAATAATAAAGCACAAGTCTGCAACTGGCAGCAAAACACATTCAGCATAGTTCTGGCCACATATGCACTGCCTTTTTTTTTTTTTTTTTTTTAATACACATATATACAAACACACACAAGTCCCCAGAAAAATACGCATCATCAGCATATGCAGTAGAATCCCTCAATGCTCATTTTCAAGACCACGCAGAACCTTGAAAACTGTTTAATAGTCTCTCTTCATGGTCTGATCTATATGATTTGAAATTTTAAAATTAGGACATCCAAACTCATAACAGAATGGATAATAGCCAAGAACAACTCTGAACAGGACATTTGATCTAGGCAGTAAGAAAGACAACAAAGTATTATAACAATTCAGGAATTACGATTCTCTAAAAGCAAGTACAAGCATTTCCAAAACAGCTTTCTCTGTATAATTTTACCGGTTAAGTCATCAGAAATCCTTCAAATTCTTCATTCAGGATGCTTCTTTCCTCTATAAAATAACTTTCATGGTAGTGCAAAACAGAAGATATTTATCATAACGAGTGTCTCTTGTAATTCTAATCGACCAGTACCTAAATTTCACTATTTAATTCTCATTGTTCATGTACTAGCGTGTTCAGTTGAAAGAGTTTAAGCCTTGCCGTTTCAGCTGATCATACGGGAAAGCACTGAAGTATCAAAAATGGAAGGTGTTATAGGCAATTTAGCTTTTAATTAATCTAAACTTGGAACTAAAATTATGATATGCAATTTAATTTTATGTTTTAATCAGTCTCTTAATATAGCATTTTAATCTCCAGAAGCACGCATTCACATTTGGAAGGGTGCAATATAAGGCTCATCTAAGCTCTTCACATCACTTGAAAACAGGCCCTGAATTTTAATTAACCCAAGAACAACAGGTCAAACTAAGCTCTGCACTAGTAAGAATTGAAGGAAAATCCCCAAACTTTGCCTCACTTAATTTTCCCCAAAATCATATGAAACAACATTAGAAATTAAAACTCACAGACAGCATTTATCAATGCTAAGCAAAAAAAAAAATAAAAGGAGGGGGACGGGGAGGAGTGTTGCAACATCACAACCTTGGAAACCATTTTCATTGGGAAAGTCTATGTCAGACATTCCATGGGGGGAACATGCCCTGACAAACTATTCCGCCAGAGGTCAGCATGCAATCTAAACAGAAAAGTTAGCTGAAAACACGTGTACGGACATAAACGGTATAAATAATGAAAAGTCAAAAGTACAATACTCTGGCCTTGATATTGGGCTACATCTGTTACCTGCCCTTCTCAAACGAGCTGTCTGCTGCTGAGATTTCTTTTAAATGATCATATGTGCTCCACTATGGTGACTGGACAGTCATCATTAACACACCAAGAGCGAGAAGATAGGTTAGTGGTCAAACCACCGGAGAACTCTCAGAATTGGAGAGAGGCAGAAACTGACCTACTTGCATCTCCACCCGTCCCCAACAAGAATCAGCTTCTTCTGCACAAGTACTTTCTTGTGTCTCTCATTTAAGCATATAGTTGCATACTATTGAAACTTTGCTGCACGGTATCGAGTAAACATCTCCATCCTGGGAGAAATTTTAGATGTACAAAACAAATCAGGAAATCCTTCCACAAAGTTTTATACACAGTTCAACAATATCTACCGGTATAGACAAGAAACAAAAGCTCAGACATCTGGAATTCCACATGTGTCCAATATGCAACAAGTTTTTCTACTGAAATGACTACCAGAAAATAAAAAACTCTTAAGTTTTTAATCATCAAGATGATTAAAAAGGTTTTATTTCAGAGGCAACTTGCCAAGGTTTGCAACTGATGGACACTAAGCAACACAAACAGAACCAGTAACACGTTACAGCCCACAATGTGCGAAAGCTCCTCTCCCTGGAAAACCCAAGGCAAGTTCAGATCTACAGTGCTTGTTACTAACCAGCTTTCAGGGGGACAGGAACACCAGCAACATCATCTAGTTTAAGTAAATAAAAAAGCAAATGGCCCATCCATACACGCTTTTATACAAAGCACGTGTAAACTAGGTGCTGCCTTCAGGCTCTTGACAGGATGCCAAAGTGGTCCATGGTGGCAGACCTTTTGGGCACACAGTAAATAAAACTGTCAGAGCAAGAAAAATGAATAGTTGGGAGTGTGGAAAAAAAAAAATTAATTGAACTCGATCTGTACATCAGTTTAGCCTCTGGGGCAAACTAAAATTACTTGGCTCTTACTACCCTAGAAACATCCAAGTCACTGCCCAGTGTGATTCACGTTTCAGGCTGAATCATCTGAACCAATGAAGAAAGTGTAACTCGCTGACTTTGTTCTAAACCACCACCACCCCAGCCCACCTGATACAGTGACACTGCTTTGAATCTCTGTGGACACAATGAGCAAGGACAAGAGAAACGTTCAACCTGCTCAAAAAATTAGTAGCTCTTTCCTTGTTTCACAAAAACCATGGAGATAAAGGATCTGACATTGCTCTCTGATACCACATGCTGACAAAATACTGCAACAGTAGAATCACCTTGTTCAATGAAGAGAGGGTAAACAGAAGAAAGGATTTACTGGATTCTGCAATCTATGCTTATGAAAATAATCCAGAGTAGCAACAATAAACAACTCAGAGTAATATTACTCATTCTGAGTTGGAAACACACATTTCTACAGTTTCAAAGTGCTATGAATTTAAGAGGTGACTTTCAGCCTCAAGTAATAACAGCAGAAGTACCATTCAGGCATTCCCTAAGCAACATGTCCAGCTGGAAGGTGAACACACCACTCAATTTCTTTACTTGCAAATCTCAGAGGTAAGTAGACACTGAATGACAGACCTGAAAGAAACTGAAACAAATATCCCTACTCCACATTCACAGTTATTTCCCACTAGATGTTTACAAATAATTTCTCCAAACTAGTCATAGGCAATAAGGATTCACAGCTCCCATTAGTCACCAGCAATTGATCTTAATCGCTCTATCAATAGCCAGTAGTTTTTAAAGAATTATCTTGCCCTTATATAAGTTATAGTTTTAATCCAGTTTTTCCTCAAGATCAGATTCCTTTTACCTTCCCCATACAATGCTTATTCCATAGCTACAGTCAGCACTTCACCTTTCTAAGTATATTTAATTTTGCCCTTTTTCTTCCTCTCTTCCTATTTACCCCACACCAGAAACTGCAGAATCAAGTACACTAAACACTTATCTTTGATACAGTAAAATTCACGTGTCTTCCTATCTAGCTCATGGATAGCACACTAAAAATTCAGAATTAAAAAAAAATAAAAATCAAGTTTTCGCACTGCAAGGCAGGAACCTAATGTTAATTTGACTCATAACAAATACAGTCTTAGGGGATGGCCACAAAAACATTTATAAAATCTTAACCAGTGACCACCTTTGACAGAGGCAGAGAGACTAGACATACAGATTTCCTTTGAGCAGCCATTGAATATTATATTGTCCAATGCAGAAAGATTCATTAACGAATATCATGAGAAAGACTCTACATTCAGAACAGGCTTCACTGATCAGCAAGTAGTGAAAACATGAGAGGTTTTCCTCTCACAGTGGTAGACAAGTGTGTGAAAGAACCACATTGAGATGATCCTTTGAACATCTGACACCCAAGAAGCAACAGTTGGGTCCAATTACATGGTAGAGGTTGCTTACATCTTCCCAAGGAGCAACCTACTGGCCAAAGGCCAGCAAGCCATCTAAAGTAATATCACTCCCCCCCCAAATGATTTGCAAAGCTAAATACCCTGCTTCTAACCATTTTGCTTTGAATTCTGGCTATGACTCATTCTAAAAGCAGTAGAAAAGTCAACAACTTAGACACATCTCTATCTAGCATCAAAGATAAGGGAATAAAGATGACAACTGTCACACTTGAAGATGATTATCTGTGAAAGTTAGATCTCTGCACAATTTTTATTGCTCTTTTGAAAAGCTGATGATTCAGAAAGAACTGGCAGGAAAGACTGGACAGTCAGCAAATGTGGCTTTGCTCATTTTCATCATAAAGATTGGTGGTAATCATATTTGTAATAGTGTGATCAGCTCCTTTCCCAGGAATGGATCCTATCACCCTTCCTGGGCATGCTCTCTAACATTCAATATACATTCAAATGTCCAGTGGCAAGAACAACTGCAGAACAGGGTGTTACAAGGCAGCCAAATCCATCCATTTTCCTTGCCATTCTAGAAGTACTTCATGCGCAAGTACGCAATGGAAAACAGCCAAGTAAAACTCTAACAAAAATAAAGCGTGGGCAGAAGAGAAAAATTTAGTAGCTTCATTTGAGACATCTGCCCTCTGTGGTCTCTTTTCAGTTGGAGAACTGTCCTCTGCCCACCAGCAGCAGTGACCACAGGGACACAGCCTCCAGCCAGTTAACCCAGTCCCATGTAGGTCTGATCAAGGTGATCTGCACAGCCTTCACACTCAATTTCTGTGGCAAACCGCAGTTGTGAATTAAGATGAAGACCATGAAGCTCAACAAGCCTCAGGTAAGTACTGGTACTTTTAAGTCCATTATTCAGCTGCTTTGTGCAGGAGAACAACTACTTCATTCTGTGTTTACTTTCAGTTAATCATCTCAAACTACAACCACCAGAACAGGCTGCACACAGTCTTTCCCTCAGACCGCCAGAAAACAGCAATACAAGTATCTAAACTAAAAGAGGCTGCAGCAGAGCCACTGGATTTGGCTTGCTTGTAAGGTTTTATGTGTGGAATGTTGCTTCAGTGGAAAAAAGGATTTTAGACTTATAGCCATTAGCAGAAAAACACAGGTCTCCTCTCTGTCCTGTACCAGAATTCACTAACAATGCACAACCTCAAACTTTTCCTTACACAGAATTAGCTCTAGGCCAAATGACTCTTTTACTCTCCCCTTACAAAAAGCTTATTCCATAGGTTCTGCTGCAGTTCAGAGTGAGATGCACAGAGCTGAGTGCTTGTAGCATGACACGCAACAGGCCAAAATCTTTTATTCCAGTTTGTTAATATTGTAAAAAGAGGCTTCTATTTTAACTTTTTATATTCATTGGTAACCTCCCAAGTACTAAGGAAGTTCCCATTAAAAATGTCATGATTTGTAACTAATGGTTACCTGCAGATGTCAAAGAAAGTTACTGTGGCTTTGTGTTAGAACATTATCATAGCAAGACTGGTGTCACACTGGGCTTTCCAACACTTTTCAGAACTGGAAGTATATTAACATAAATTCCACATGGAAAACAACATTCTGCATTGGGTTTTTTCCCCCATAAGCTTTCAAGTTGTGACTTAGTTATACAAAACAGTCCAATTCTTCTACTGAAGATTCAGGTGAATTCTACAATATTTTTTTTTTAAATAAGCCAACATATAAGAGGAACAATCCACTATAGTTGATGACTATGACTTTTAGATAGATATTTGTAATAATGTGTCTCAAGAGTATGACAGATAGCTTTCAGTAATTTAGTCAACAAAATTCTTCCATTTGATATCCCTTCTGAGAAATTATGAAACAAATACTAAACTGATGTTGGCAAGCTGTTCATAATCTACTCCTAAATTTGTATGCAACACATTTTTTAAAAAATGCTTAACTAATCAACATTTAAAAGTAAAAACATTGTTTGTGACCTGTATTATCATCCAAACAGTGTGTTATTTTTCCCTTCTATATCAAGAGAGTTGGCAATTCAATATGGTATTCGACTTACCACTTCCCTAGTGTCCTATGTAAAGAACAGAAGCAAGCCGACACAGACTACACAAATAACTTTTTCCAAAACAAGCCACCTTTTAAAACTCTTGTTACATAACACTGTGCCCTGCCACCACAGAGAAAGAAAACCCCTCCTGGAAAGAAAGCAGGAGGAGAACTTGCTTGCAAGCGTGGCTAAGAATGCAGTTATACTTCTGAAGAGGAACTGCTGAGAGCAGCTAAGCAGTGGTCATACGGAAACACTGTAGCCATCAGAAGCAAATCCTTTTACAAGTCGCTAGGTAAAAACAGCGGCAGAATTTGGCGTTTATAGAGACAGAAACATGATTCCATCCGCGTACTTCTAGCAGTGCATCCTCACACACTTCCGTCAGGGCCTAGAGGGCACTAATTGCCCTCCCTGTTCCCCATCAGGCTCATCCGGGCTTCCCCACCTGCCCCTGGCCCTCAGCCCTGCCCCTGCAACGCTGCAGGACGCCGGTCTCCGGCCCTGGCACGGCCGCCGGGCCCCAGCTGACCCGGGACGTGCCCCGTCCCCACAGAGGGGCCCGGCTGACCAGGCCTCGGGCCTGCCCTGCTCCCGGCCAGCAAGGCCCTGGGGCAGAGCCCCGGCCGGCAAGGCCCGGCCTCCCCAGCCGGCTGCTGGCCCTCACAGCACCCTGACAATTCAATTTCTCGTCTAAATCTTTTTTCATCTCATAAAAATATACCTCACCCCTAACACGCAAAAAAATACAATTTAAAATAAAAAAAAATCACATCTAAACCCTACTGCTACTAGGATTAAACCTCTAAACATAATGCACATGCCATTAAATCAACTTCCTTAGCCATACTTCCAGGTACAGCAACGCGAGCGCTCCTTACTGCACGGCCAGAAGCACCATCCTGAAGGCACCAAAAGCCAATCAACAAATGTTGACATATTTTACACTGGGCCCACTCCCATGACTCTCACATTTTAACACCACACGGAACATCTCGCTCCCGTCACGCTCAACGTAGACAATTTTACTTAACTAAGCAACGCCTACAGTAACTCCAGCTAGCTGTGGCTCAAGCATGAGATGTTTTAAGAAGATTTCTAGTTAGGAATAGTTTCAAAGTGACAGGAAATTTATAACATCCCTTGCTAATTTATTTCAATGGTTGATTACCTTCAGTAAAATATTTACAGCTTGTTTACAGTTTGAACTTTAACAATTTTGACTTCCAGCTTTTTTTTTTTTTAAACACATTTGACTGCAAGAATAAAAGGCCCTCTAGCACTAAAAAAATGTTTCCAAATAAAAATAATTAATTTTTAATAGATCTGTCTTTATCTGAAGTATTAACATCAGAAGAATATTTACTGGAGTCTAAGAAATACAGTTGCCTTTTTTTTTGTTTTGGTATTCTTGTTCACAGCCTGCAATAGAAGCTGGCTCTGGTTTTCCCCCTCACGCTGCTTGCTACACAGGGATGGCCAATGCAGCTTCATTACGCGAAAGCCGCCTGAGCCAAAACCCAACCACACCAGGCAGATAGGTACAGAGGTGCTTGGAAGAGCCAGCAGCTGAGCTGAGCTCTACCCAAGGGCGGCAAGGAGGGACACAAATCAGCCTGGATCAAAAATGTTACCCTGCAAATCATTAATTTCCTCTTTTTCCTTATTATTTTTCTTTCTGCTTGCGTGAAGTGCATTGGTGTTCCATAGCACTTATTTTTAAAGCTTTGGTATTAAAATAAAATTTTATCTCAGTTTTAAACTTCAGAGACACTGAATAAGAGCTACAATACTGTAAAAGTCACAGGTATACACAGGGAGCTTCCAATATGCAAATTGCCCGCTCCATCTGGTTCTTTACCCTTTTCATATGCACAAACAATCCAATTTAGATGGCCCAATTTCCAGTTTCTCCTCATCTCAACAGACCGATGATGAGTTTGGCAAACAAGGGTTGCAGCAAAACCACTCAATCTTCCTAATTATTTGAATTTTACAATATACTTCACCTGGAGGACATTTAACAAATCCTGAAATAGTTCAGACATTGCCACCAGCACTGCTTGAAACTGGCCCAAGCAGATAAATTACAGGCAATCAGTGATCATAACCAGGCACTTTGCACTTCCAGTAATAAAAGCCAGGTTCCCCCAATTTCCATTAGAGGTTACCAAGAGAAACTACAACAGCCACCAGAATTCAACTCTTCAGTAATTACAGTCCAGGAATTAACAGAAATAACATGGTTCAGGTTAATTCGTGGGAGGATTAAGGGGTAGAAAACCAATGCCTAGTTTTCAGCAGTACCTGTCTCTCAGTAATACAAACTAAAAATAAATTGCTGGCTCTGTTATACAGTAATACAGGGACCCACAGTGAAGCTGTAGAAAGATGTTACTATCTCCCCTGGCATCAAAGCTACCAATCTTTAGATCACCAAAATGAACTATTAGTTTATTTGTCTCCCTCCAGCACTTTGAAGGAACACAAAAGATGCCTCACCATTCGGAAATGCAGAACTTGTGTTCTAACCAGCTAAAATAAAATGGAGCAAAGAGCAATGCACAGAACAGGGGGGGACCCACAGGCTACTCCGTTGATTTGGGGCCACCAGATGAAGAACCGAAATTTCATCCAGCCTCTACCTTGCCCCACAGGAGCCATCAAGGTGCAGCTGAAGACACAAGGTGCTGCAGAGAGAGCTGCCCAATGCAGAAAGTATTGTGAACACTGCATGAAGGCAGGAATGCTAGCGGGGGGAACCCAAAACCCAAGAAGCAAACAAAAATCAAACAAACCTTTGACACAGATAAAGAGAAGTGGGAACTGTCCTCTCAGCAGCTGTAATCCACTGCTCAAGACTCCTAGTTTTCCTTATTCTATATATTCTGTGTAATGTGCTGTTACTTGTGTATTTAGTAAACATTGACATGCACAAGTTATTTGCTTCATAAACACACATCAGGCTACAGGTACAAATATTTCATCACAAAACATTCATGTCCAGGAGCATTTTCATTGAAACTGGTTCAGCCTATGTCATTAGATTAGTCATATGAACTGTAGATGTCGGCTACTATGATCCAGTTTTGCCCAAATATACACAGAATAGCAAAGCACTTCCAAAGAAGCTCCCAAGAGAGTTGAGAACATCCCATGTGTTTTACTTCTGCATCTCGAAGCACAACACTAAAGGAAAAAAAACAGAAAGAAAACTGAACACACTCAGCCATATTCAGTATAAATCCAAAAGCTGGACGCTTGAAGGAGGGAAGAACCAAAAAGCTTTCTTTTCAGAAAAAGGGAACAATTCTGAGTATCCAGGAGCCTGTAGTGAAAGCAATCTATTTTCTGGGTTTCCACAGACAAAACATGACACTAAGAAATCCAAAGTGATAGGTACAAGACAACAGCAATGAAGGTCAGGCATATCATAAGGTTATGTTTTCTCAATTTGTTTTTTGTAGCTTTGCAATCAATTACATAACTTCTCACCTTGAGGAGTAAACAGAATTTTCCCTGTTAAAGCTTTTAGTCAAGTGGATGAACCTGAGTTCCCTTGCCCTGAAGGTACACAAATCAAACAAACTGCTGCAGAAATAGCCTGCAATCTGGATTCTGACTGTAGGGATATACTCTCCCCAAGACATCTTGAGGAAGAGAAGGAGTATCAGGAAAGGGAAGACAAGCTTCCTGGTGAGCATTAACTAGCAAGGACAGCAAGGAGATAGGTCACAACTTGAGAGAAACCACCACCATCACACAATGCTCAGGGACTTCAAGATAATTTAGGCTGTCTGAATGTGTTTCCAGTTAAGCAGCTTATGAATATAAACAACAAAACACTGTCACAAACACACCAAATCAAACCCAAAGGCTGCAAGAAAAGTAAAACCACTGAAATTAATAAATGTATTTGTTGCCAGGAATCTGTCTCTCCCTCACAAAAAGTTGCATGTATATATTAATTGTAAACAGTATATTTTGCACTTCAAAGATGTGACAATGACACTATTTTTCAGGTCATAGGTGTTCTTATATCTTCACAGGGGTAAACACTCATTAGGGCGACTACATAGAAATACTCCCCCCTGCCCCAAGTTGTCAACTGCAATGCAAGAAAGCATACACATGCATAATACCAAGAACAATACCCCCGCCCTCCACAAACCCTGTAAAAGGATAACCCCTTCCATTTAGTCCCCAGTTTCAACCATTTCCGCCTTACCATGCATCTTCTATATTTCTCCATTTTGCTATCACGAGAATCATTGAGATGAGACTAGTCATGTGGCATTTTCAATCAGCAACATTCAAAGAAAAAAAAAAAAAAGCTTTCTCCAAGCTTTCTCTTGGCAGCAAATGTCTGTGGATTTTAGATATTTAGATGATAGTCTGTAGTGGAAGAACTCTTAACTAAACAATCATAGCTCTAAAACTTTTTCTGTTTAGGTTAGCCAAGTTTTCCCCATCTGCAAAAAGAGCTTCAAAAGCATGAGTTCTTCCTCGCTTTGTGAGTACCTCTACACATAATATATCACAACACATTAACTGAAAACATGATATATAAAGCAGCTGATGTTTTGGGTTTCCTAATTGAATGCAAAATACAAACTCATATCTGCTCTGTACGCTCACAATCCAAGAACAGAGATATAAAAGAGGAACAGATCTTATCCCCTTCCACAAGCAACAATCCATTTCATATGCAAACTATTGTCCTTCTGGAAGAGATATGCTTTTGCTCAACAGAAACCGGGATCAGTTCCTGGCCAAGGTCTCCTACACTGCAATGAGCGTATTATGTACTTGCTCACTGCAAGCATTATGACTGGTTAATTTGTGTATTGTCTACAGAAACAGCAAACAAGCAGGCCTCAGAACCATCTCTTAGGACTGTGGGTTATCCATTTTCTTTTATAAAAATGAATAAAAGTTTGGACTTCTCCATCTGTCTCTACTCTTTCCTTTGTGCAGTGAACAGAATCAGACATGCTCAAAAATACAGTTGTTCCTCTGGTGACATATAGATAACATGGTAAATGAATGTGGATTAAATCTGAGGTTAATGCACATACTTCTGCATTGGTAGCCAGCTGCTTTTTCAAGGGATGTTATGTTCCTAAAAAATAATCCCCATACATTTTCTTCTCCTCCTCTTTTTCACCTTTGCTCAAAAATCACCTTACTGGGAAAGTTCACAGGAGCCAGAAGCCTTAAAGCAAGACAGTCTTAAGCTTTTTGGATCAGGGAAGACAGATCTGCATTACCAAGGACAGTAACGGGATGAGACCTTTAAAACATCTTCAGCCCAAGATCTAAAGCAGGAAGCATCCATGTGGCTGCGAGCTCACAGAAGTGCAAGAACCTTGCTAAAAGGTAAGTGAAGCAACACAAATGCGTACTTAGGCAGATACTATTCACAAAGAAACTGGGACTAGAATTCAAGCAGGGGTGCAACTCCAGGAAAAGAAGCAGCATGTATAGTAAAATTAAGATAGTGGGGAAAAATACTGTAAGAGAACAGCAGCTGGGTATGACATAATTACAAAAAAAAAACCCCAACCTGAGCAACTGTATCGAAAATAAAGATCAATGCCATAGAAGCAGCACAACAAAAATCCTGAAAAGCAGCCAAATGAATCTATGATAAGGAGGAAGCATTACATCCATTCCTACAGGTAGGAGGACTATCCACTTCAAAGGCTTGCCTATTACTAGAGACTTAGGAAATAAAATGGTCTGTACCTTCACATAACACTTCCTAAATACCCCTGACTAAACATGGACCTACTTAAAACCAGATAAGCAGCAACACTAGTTTTCAGCATTCTTGTACTTCATATTGCAGCTACAAGGTGATATTTGAAATGGTACGTTACTAAAACTGTTAGTTCTGCCTTTTTTAGAGCAGTACCTTATTGTCACAGGAAAGATCCAAACAACAAATCCTAGCTGGCAGTGCTATACAGTTTGCAGTATGACTATTATTACTTTAGCCTAGCTGCATGATATTTAAATTAACAGATCTAATTAGGTTTGTGCAAAATAAAATCAAAGACAACTACCATATGGGTATTTCCTTTTCACAATGTGTTATTCTCAGTACAACTAAAAAAACCAACCCTCTGATTAAAGTAACAGAGTAACTAAAGATTATTTTTTTTTCCAAGGCAAATCATGTTACTTGTCAAATATACTAATTATATTTTTGTGAGAATGAGGGAGGAGGAAGGGTGAACCCATACACATGTCCAAGCTATACACTTCTGGTTTTCACATTTCCTTTACAGCCTCATACAAGTCCCATTTATTTCATTAGAGAACAGTACTTCAATGCACATTTTTTGTCACAAACCAAAGCAGACATATTTGACACTCCATTTCCAAATCAGTGGCAAGCATTTGGTGGGGAAAACAGAGAAATCATAAGTTGCAGAGATAGCCAAGAAAGTAACAAATATTATAAGCAAACCAAAAGGCATAAACCAACTTGTCTGAGGCATTAGTGACTGAACCTGTGTTGCTGCAGATACACTAGCACTGAAGTAGACAGCTCAGAAAATTCTGGCATGGGTATGAACACACAGGCCACAGCCCCAGCTCTAAGGAATAGTTCACTGCACCCAAACTAGGAAGCAAATCCAGAGAGCAAAGTGTGTCACATCATAGACAACAAAGGAAGGTGCTTGCAAATCTTCCCCTTCTTGTCAGCATAAGTACCATGTAAACAGCCATCACCCCTCGCTTTCCTGCTCTTGCTGTTTATTACTGATCTTGCCAAAACAATGATGGATGTGCATGGTAGTATTCCTGTGTTTGTCCAGCAGCCTTTAAGATCCCAAATTTCAACATTTCAGACCAACCTGTACAGCCTACAATCTCCACCTGAAAAGAGCAAGGACTGGCAAAGCCTCCAAAACATCCTGCAAAAATTGTGCCTGAAAGTAGCGTCTGTAAGGCCCTAAGATGCATCTTGACTTCAGAGAAATCTGACAGAACAGTAGCATGAAAACTCAATCTACTTAAAGGAAGACTCTTACGCACAGCAGAGTCCTGGGCATGCCCAAGGAACACCACATATTTAAAAGTACAACAATTTCCAGGCTGCCCAGCCCACAACACAGCTCCGTACATGATGTTCCATACCCAGGAAGCAGAAGCGACATGCTTTAGAGCTGCTTGCTCTCCCTTTGGCCCCTTTGGAGAAGCAGCCATCTGGGCTGCAATCAAAGAAGCATAATGACCAGAGCCAACAGTGTTGTCTTTTCCATAAAAGAGAGAAAGATAAAACAAATCCTGAGCTGAGCAGCTCTCCACCTTTACCACTCTGCCCTGCTTGCCTGAAGTTGATGTGATGAGACCTAAGCTCTTGCTTTCTCACTCTTGTCTCAACACAGGTCTGGCCCAGCCAGTTACCAGCTCTTCTGCAGCTGCAGTGCCCTGCAGGTCTGAAGCCACTGCCTGGAGGCAATGAAGCAACTAAAAGTGGGGGAAAAAACACAGACACCTGGGGAAATATTAGGCAATGAGAGAGATCACTGAAGAAACACTAGAGCCAGGTGCACACATGTTGAGGCAATGATCAGAACAGCAGCTCTTCAGCTATAGGTGCTTCCTTACCTCTATGAAAAGGCAGCACTTGAACTCCAGTCAGTTCCGCAGCCAAACGCTGCCTTGTCTCCAGGACAGGAGGAAAGACAACCTTTTGAGATCATCTAACAACATGTTATTATTAATATCACTCAACCTAGCTACTACATTTCAATAAGCTATTAAAAAAATTCTCAGAAGGAAAGGACCCTCAAGGGGTTCAGTTTTTTATCTTTAAAGAACAGTACACAAGGAAGCTAACACAGTGAAAACCCCAACTACTTGAAGCCAAGGGTTAAATACATCAAGCTGCCCATCTCCCGACTTTGACAATATTGATGCTAATGCAAAAATATTAAGTAAAAGGCAAATGAATAAAAATACAGTAACTGGAAGATAACACCTTAAAATGCAATCTAAAAAAAAGAGGACAAAACAATCGGTTCAACAAATTTCATGTCCTTTTCAAAACTGTTTTCTTATTCATATGACTAATAAAGTTTGGCTACAGCAAAGCAATAATTTGTGTATGAAAAATGGAAAGTACAAACAGTTATTGTTTGAATAAGGGCAAACATACACACACTTAAGAAGCCCACAAGAGCAAAATAAAGCTGTGTTCACAACAAGAATATTAATACTGAATTAATTTATTGTATTTTTTTTAATATACACAGCAGCTCTAGGCTAACTTTTATGATATCTTAAGATAAAATCAGGTGTATCAGCTATTCAAGACTGTATATTGAGAGTCTGCTTACAACACAAGTTAACCCTTTGGTAAATGATGATAAACCAGCAGGCAGTGCAACGTAAAAGCAGTCAAGTATTTTTTCACTTTTAAAGCAAAGTAGTCATGCACAAACCCAGCCCAACTTCAGCTGCCCATGACCTTCCCACACAAGTTACCTCCAGGGCTCTCAGACCGAACTGATGAACAAACACTACCATCATCCACTCTGCTTGCAGGCATATAGTCCTGTGCTTCTACCTCAACACTGTGGTATGTTTATAAACATACATATGCACATGCTATAGCAAACAGATTGCACTTCCTTCAGAACATAATACAGTATTTTAGACAAACAAAGAACATATATACAGATTTTTCTGCTATTACCTTGTCATCTCTTGCTAGTCATACTGATAGTTGCAGGTTTGAAAACTAGAGGAAACATTTTGATGTGAGCTCATGTATATATTATCTATATTATATATCACCTACACAAGTTCTTGCAACCCTGTCCTTTAACAAATCCATGTTTCTAACAGTCTCCTATGGTGTTCTTTGAGAAAAACTTCAGAACTATACTGCTGAATTACATTGCCATACTTTCAGGTAATTTATACATGTGCAGGTTGCACAGAGGTGTACGTGCTACTATTTCATTTCTGAAGCCTTGGCATTTCTAAGACTCAAATCACATTCACTTAACACTACCACAGATGTAAAACTTAAAAGCCTTACTAAGAAGGTTTTAGTACAGAAACTAGTAACTTACCACATTTCATACCGGTATCAGGTCTAGTTAAGAAGACAAATTATTAACTACCAGCCAATGCCTCTCCAGCGTGTCTGTCTTCGTACATCTCCCCCCCCCCCCCTCCAAGGGGACGGGACAGAACGTAAAGAATAAGAGCGAGAGCACCCGTGGCTCGAGACAAAGATGTTTTATGAGGTGAAGGGAGGAGAACGAAAGGAACGAACCAACCCCCCGAGCGAAGCACGGCAACTCGCCAGACGCCCCCACGGCCGGCCGCAGCTCCCTCCCGCCCTTTTCAACAGCTGGGCGCGAGCTCCCGGGGAGCGGGACGCGCCATTGGCCGGCTGGGGCCGGCTGCCCCGCCTCCCGGCCGGCTGCCCCGCCTCCCGTCCCCTCAGGTGTGAGGCTCCGTGAGGGGCCGCCGCCTCAGCCGCGGCAGCGGAGCCGGCCCCAGCCCGGGCAGTAGCCGGCCCGCGAACCTCGCCGAGGGGGCGGCGGGTGGACGCGCTGGCTCAGGCCGCCGGGGCACCTACACACCGCAACTTACAAGCGAAAGGATATCGGCAGCTACCTCCGAGAAACACCCAAACGTAAAATGGCCATTTTTAAAGGCACCTCTTTCTCACCCCTCCTCCTTACCCCGCGTCAGGCTCCGTGTCAGTTGCTCAAAACAGCAAAGACTGTTGAGGCCGTCACGGCTGAAGAAAACCAGGATGGAGGTACTGTCGGCTGGAGTGAGTCTTCCTGCATGTTACACCCGCCACCTCGGTGTTCTCATCACATTTAACTAAAGTTGCTCTCCCTCTTCGAGGAACTGAAGTAACCATGTTGCCACGGTAACACCTGAAGCCTTCACTCCTGAAAACCTCAGAAAGCACCTACTTGCATATCTGACGACACTGTGAGGTCAAAGCAGTTGACACACACGTACAATTAGACTGCTGGTGACACAAGCAATGCCTGGCCCCAGGTGTACGCACCTGCATGCTTGTGTGCTTAATATATATATATGTGCGTGTGCACCCTGGTAATCTCTGGGCTTCCCTTCACCTACATATTTGTAGAAATGCCCATAAAACCTGCATACACACGGATGTTTTCAGCAAGGCCAGTCTCCACAGTAGTCACCTATACAGAGGTGAAGCCTGAGGACCAGAGGCTTCTCCAGCCCCTGACACAACACTGGGACAGGAAAGTTCCACAAATCCTAAATACACAAGTTCTACTCATTATCATTATAAGAACCATCAAAGCTGCAACTTTCTCCCTCAGGTATGGGGAAAAAAACCCCTAAATTAAATATCAGCTAAGACTGGAGAAAATACTTTTCACAGGATGCAGTGATTTGGCTTTAAACCATTTTTTTAATTAATTAAACTGTAAGCAGAAAAAGCAGTAGTCAGAGACCCACTCTGATTTCCTTCTTGTTTTTTCTGCATTGTTTGTACAAGCGCTCTGTGAAGTAACATCCCCAAACCCACTCCCATACCCAAATTTTATAATAGCTACGTGAGATAGGCACATCAAGAACTGAAGAAAAGGTATCATTTAATTGCTACTGCAGTTCTCCAATTAAAAAAAAAATTAAAACATGCCTGCAATTGAAGTAAAAAAAGCAGTTTGGAAACAATCTCATTTTGCTCATTGAAAGTTGAATTCATACTGCTTTGAAGTCTGCGCTATACTATATCAGGTTAGGAGGGGAAAGACTGAAAGAAGTTTGCTGTTTGGTTGTTTGTTTTTTTTTTTAAATCAGTTTCTTAAGCAACATTTATAAATTCTAACTGCAAATTAAGCTCAGCTGTTATATCATCTTCACATTTCTATACAAAAGTCTGACTACTAAATGCTAGAATAACAAATAATACAGCAGATCTTAAGAGCTGAAGAAAGAAAATTAACAATGTGTACCTACATTCCAAGTACTCTGCAGCCAGAAATCTTAACTCTTCCCTTAAAAAAAAAAAAATCTGAGGAATGCCAACTCAAGTAAACATAATAGTGTTTAAAACTTCACTTAAAAAAAGTTTTTGAAAAAAACATTTCCCCGTTTTCTCATACAATCAAAAGCCAACACCTCTTTTTGAAGGCTACCACTTCTTTCTCCTCTTCTGCCCATTGCAGTCACTAGCAAACCCCACACTTCACCAGAAACCAAACCTTCCCAAGTTTTAAAAAAATTTTTACATTGCCTCATAGCAGCAGGAATTCAGGTTTCCCAGTTTGTGACTCTAGCTTTGACAAAGCTTTCTTGCAATGCTGAAGCCATCAAACTTTTTCCTCCCTTCTTCAATGCTAAATAGGCAGCCCTATCAAGCCTTACACACCACACATGAGGGGATTTGGGGTTTTTTTGGGGGGGGGAGAAGAGTGTAGCTGCCACAGATGCTTATCATTCCCCCACTTCAGGTATTTAGACCACACTCAATCGCAGGTGCAGGTATCTTCTGACATGGCTCAGCAGGTTCAACTCCAAGGGATACAAATCTGCACTTCAAGTTTGCTTATTTTATTCACTGGTCAGCCCCTTCCTAAGAGTAGTTTGAGATTCAGTACTGCATTTGCTACAAGGTGACTACAAAATCTCTGCACATATTCAAATGGCTCTAGATTTAATGTCACTGAGAAGCAACTATGCTTGCAGTATGAAATATGGAATTTATTTTTAAAAAAAACCATGTGAGTTTTAAAAAAAATTCAAACTGACCAAAAAAGTTTGATTAGGAACCAGAAAAATCAACTACCAGCAGACAAAACCACACAGACAAATCATCTGTCCAAAAAAATTGAGCGATGTCTGTGAAACAGAAAAGTTTAATGCTGCTTTGACAGCATTAAAAGACACGGAGGGCAACTCTACCTTTAAATTCACCCTCTGGCTTGTCCCCAAAGTCTTTTAAACCATCTTGTTGGTTTTATATCAAGAAGACATGATAATCGCTATGACAAATGGCAACGCTTAAATTTGCAAGATTAATTCACTCATAAGCACATCACCCGTCTGCCACTTCACTCCCACACGAGGTCTGAGACCTTAAAGCGCTTGAATTTAAGTGAAGCCTTGTTACACCTTTGTATATGGCTCCTATTTCACTCTCAAACATACTGTGGCAAAAGGCTGAGGGAACAATTTACACCTTCTCCCTCAGCCACATTTACTATATAAAAAAACCCCAAGTATTCCCTGTTTGGCTCTGTTGTGTATTTCTGGCCTAAACCATGCTGCAAAACATTGCCAGAGTTCAACAGATGAATTCTTCTGCTAGTAAAGCTCATACATTTATTCCAGTGGAAAGTGTGTACAAAAGCAATTTTATCTGGATTTCCCAAATACACCTACATAATACCCATGCAGCAATTTCTAATTTTCTTAGCTAACTGCTGCTGAGGTTTTCATGGGAATCAGGCCCATTCTCTAAAAGCAGAGAGTTCTGGAACTTTTAGACTTTCATGAAAATGCTGGTATTTGCTGTATTGGTGTTTCTGAGTAACCAAGTATTAGAAATGCTTAGAAGCAGCTGGTGGACCTTAAGAGCTCAGAAACTAGAGAAGACCACCAAAAGAGTCCTTACCAGAATGCCTGAGCAATTTGGGGTTTATTTTGAATTTGTCAGTGCATGACTTAGAATTGTTGAGTTTCCCAGAGATTAAAAATTCTGCCAGAAATACAAGAATACAAAGCAGGATTTGCAGACTGTAAATGCCAAAACTATAAATCTTGAAAACCTGTAATTTGTTTCTTTCTAGCCTTTGAGAATTAATGGGATTATTAAATGAAATATATCAAGAATGAGGAAAGTTTAGGCCTTCATTAATTTATGGAACAACTGATTAAGCAATATTGCCTGTGTCACTCTACAGACTAAAACTGCCTATGCAGTCTTCCTAGAAAAAGTCATAAATTGAGGTCGCTGTCATTCACACAGCATAGCTAGGTTTTAAGACATGTTTTCCACATCAGTGCCTGAGACCAAGACAACAGCAGCCTGTTAAACGAACGTAGTTTTTAAAAAAACGTCCAAAATGGGGAAGTTTTAAAAACTGACGATTAACCTAGCATACTTGTAAAGAATCCAAAGCTAAATGCAACTGTATCACCACCTACTGGGCAATGATCAACAGAGGCTTAGGGCTGGATCAGTCAAGAAAAACTGAAGGTGACATTTTGTGATGAAGACTCTGACAGTCTCCAAGACGATGGATTAGGATGTGCAATTTTTATCAGCATCAACCAGTCGTGATATGAGAATGCAGTCAAAAAACCCCAGTATTTTGAAAAGGCAATATCCGGAGTGAAATTAATGGCACTACAATGATTTGGCTCACTTACAGGTCCAAAGCACTTTGCAGCAACAACTCCAATAATCAAACTGGAAACAGCTGAGCAGCGCATGAAGCTCAGCGCTGCACCATCAGACTGCATCTAATAGGTCTGGTGAAGCTTCAAGACTTGCCTATCTTCAGGAACCACCCCATTCCTTTGCAAATTTGTTTTCACGGAGAATATACAGAATTACAAACCAAAATAGCCTCAGGCAAAGAAAACAGTGAGTACCTCAGGGAGGCATCCCCAGGGCACTGCAGTTGGTGTCACTCTCAGGAGCTAGAAATCACTGAAATAGGAAGGGAGCAAATCTCCCTCACCCAGTTTTTCAAGTCTTGTACTAATGACAGGCTAACCAAGGGACCCTGTGGACAAGAGAACTCAAGAATTTACAAATCACCTACTGTAAACACTCCATGGAACGTGCAGCCATCCCTTACAGTATGTTCATCCCTCATGAAAAGAGATCTTTGAACATGCAGTCCAAAATCAGTAAGTACTTAACTGACTAGTGGTCTCAGAAACCCCCAAATAAACACATGCTTCCATGCCCCTAGATCTTCAACAACATTTACTAACTGACAAAACATGATTTACTGAAATAACTGTTTCATATGTGGCATCAACACCTGACCCCAAAAACCCCAACAACCTCCCCCCCAAAACAAAACGAAACAAAACCCCAAACCAAACCGGTAACAGAACACATAAAAGCGTTCCATTTGTTACCAATAGGTTGGGTAAAAGATCCAAAAGATGCGCAAGCTTTCTCATTTCAAAAAGAAAACACTCCAGCAACAGCAAGTATTCACATTTTGTTGGGGTTTTTTCTTTTTTTTTTCCTACTTTTAAATGCAATCCCCACTGCCTGAGAAATATTCAAGAAGTGAGCTTGCTTTTGTGACCTGAGTGTGCAGAGCAGGGGGAACGATGGCTTCTTGCAGTACTATTTGAATACTAATCACAATTAGGGGGAAGATGAGTGCATCTTTACCCAGTGGGAGGATTCACAACTGCAGGCATGGTATGTGATTAGCAACTGTGATATACTGCACTTATGGCAGCGCTCATTTTTAGAAATAAAATTTTTTTAAAAAAAATAATGGTGTTAAATGTAAATTTGAATTAAAGTAACCAAAAGAAGGAGCCTCTGTGATGGAATTTAAACATTACCTTACTATGAATGTAGCCAACTCACACGTAGAAACCCAGAAAGCTATGACTGTAGCTAACTGACCACCGAAAGCAGATTCTAGAGAGGTAGAATGGGGAACACAGGTAGATGGTATAGGAGATCTGTAGTGCTTAATTGGAAGTGCAATTTGCACTCAAAGCAAGCCATGAAAAATAGCTTTGCTATAAATAGGAGTCTAGTGTATATTGCATGAACTGCACACAGCACTGAAATCCTGAAAGGCAGCAATAGCTGTTTGAGCTTAAAACCATCTCAGGGAGAGCACTTGGGCTGTGCAGAGCAAAGGGAAGAGAGAGGAAAGCAAGATAAAGAGGTAGGTAGCATCAGTGTTGCCGTCCTTGTGGTACCCTTCTCACTCTCATCTTGGGGGAGAGGCAGATGAAGTTCACCAAAATAATTTTCATGCAAAAGCAGAAACCACATGGAACAGGAAACAATAAAAGAGAGCATTAAAGAACAGAAGCATTTCCAAATGAGCTTCTCACAGATTGCTGTATAAACCTAACCGGTATATAACAAGGATTTAACAACCTACTTCTTCCACTGAAAGTCACAAAGCCACTTGGCAACATCCGTATAGAAGATTTACTCAGTAACTTCATGTATATACAGAACATAGTGCTTTGAACAACACATATTGCCTTAAGAATATATATCAAAGTTTCCTAGAAGCTACAGGGCATGAAATTGCAGTGGGAATATCTGAAAGCAGGACGTGACACTACAGAACACCTCATTTTTCTAGACAGGAAAACAAAACTCTATTTGAAAGGAATCGTCAAGCTGCAAGACAACATGATTTCTGATCTAATTTAAAGGATTACCTAAAAACCTAATAATCTCCGATTGTAATTAGATAAATGGCATACTCAGATTGATTAAGCTTGTCATTTACAGCAAGAGTACACATTCCTCTTCTCTATAAAGAGAGAGAAACAAGAATGCTCAACTGGAACATTCTTCCATTGAGAAACACCAGTTAGTCAAAGCTAAACAGCCTATGGGGAGGTGCATTTTTAACGCATAGGTACCATTAAGTATTTTAAACTGGCTTGAAAAGGTGTTTTTGCAAAGCACTGATTTATCTTCCTTACATTTAAAAAACCTCTTCCAAGCCCCATTTCTAACTAGCGCTGTTTTCCCATCCCAGACTTACAGACAGGCTGAAAGCATGACTTGCTGCTACAGGTTATTGCTTCAAGAAGATATTGCCATGCTGCATCTCATTCAGCAGCATGTCTTGCTAATTTTAGTAAGGAGCAAGCAAGCAACTGTGGGAACAACAACAAATGAAGACTATCCAATTAGCTGTCACCTTGACCGATTCCAGTTTCCACTCGACTCTTACCACCTCAAATATTCTGATCTTCCCCAAATGCTTCCTCAGAAATACAAATGCCAGATCCTCCCCTGAGAGGCCTGCAGGAGTGTTTCCATCCTCTGCAGCTTTGGAGAAGAAAAGCAGCAAAAGAAGAAAAAAGCGCCAGCCATGGACGGCATTGTGTGTACATATTCTACTAAAGCCATCATGAGAATATGCGTTATTTTCATTAAAATTCTGAAAATAACAAAAAAATATGCAAAAAAACCCTTTCAAGTCTGTACAGTTTATGAACTTAGTGCCGCTACCACCCCCTATAAATATCCATACATGTGACTCCAGGCTATTTCTTTAACAATCAGGGAAAGCTCTCTGATGAAATCACCACTCAAACATTGCAGATGTGTACAAAACATCATCCTTCCAGTTGAAACTTCATACACATAACTCAAACTCCAGAAACAATAAGCAAGGAAGCATTCCCATTCCTCTGAAAGATGGAGTATTTAGTTTCATTTAAAAACCCTTAAGAATCCAAAAAGAAAAGGAAGTAACAAATCAAAAATGCTGAGATGCAAGAGAAAGAATTATACCTTGAGTTACTTTAGCACTCCTCAGAGTCTGGATGAGACAAGACGGTATGCTAGGACACAGAAGCCATTAACATATGCCTAATGCCATTAAAGACTAAGAAAACATGTGTTTTCAAAGTGAGGGATTGCTATTTCTATTGAAAGGCCAGAGGCTCTATGAAGCTTCAGGACCAGCAACCTCTACTTACTTGCTTCTTGGCAAGTTTTTAATTTATTGACATTGAAAACAATTGCACAGGGCTCCTTAAAAAATAAGACACATCCAGTCACATCTGCCCTGGGTGAGTGTGATTCTTCAGTTGCTTGCCTGTGTTAGACAAAATGTCAATAGCTGCAATAATAAAAAGTTACTTCGGGAGCAATGCATTATCTCTCAAGTACAGCAAGTGGAATGATGCACAGTAGTGTAACGGCTTTGAAACACACCTGGGTCCAGTCACTTATCCTAGACCTATCCTTTAAACAACAACAACAGAAACCCCCAACCTCTTCCGCCTCCCCCAAACCCTAAAAACCCTTAAGCATAATATATGCAGTAACGGGCTTGCAAGACTTAGAGTACTTATGACAGAAGAAACTACATTTCAAGGTACATATTATAAGACATAGTTTTAAATCAATAATATTGAAGTATGCTAATAACTTATGTTAATGTAAAACATCTGAGCAAAAAACACAGCATCCCTTCTCTACAATTACTTACGAAATACTACTCCTATTATTGTTAGGAGAAGAAAGCTGGGGTTTTGTTCTTAAATTTAGTTGGCCTCTCAAAAACTTGCTAAAGCACCAGCTTTTCTAAATTTATTTTATAAAATATCAATCACTGAATATGACTAATTAAATCTAATCCAGAAATTTATATCAAGTGTGTGACACGTAAGAAAAACCTGCAATTTTATTTTTTTTTCCTTTCCCATAAGCTCATACTTATTCCTATATATTCTCAAACCCCCAATATCACTAAAAATCATTGTGTTGTATTTCAAGGAATTTATGTCTATTTAATGATATTTCAATGTTAGTAATTGAGCAAAAGGGGAATAATTTTTTTAAGAAATAGCAGTAATTGCTCCAAAATCATCTTCTGGAGAGCAACAGATGTTATGCTACTTCCTGTAGCCCGCATTTTGCAAAAAATACAGTTTTCCTGGGATTTTGTAGGGCTTATTAGTACCAACATGCAGAACGCAACACTCCTTTTTCCCAAACTCCTGTTAGAAAATAGGACCAATTTCTTGCTTGCCAATTCTGACATAAAACCAATAGTGGTAATAAAGTTCTCCTTCCACCAAACACAAAGAACACTCCAGTTCCCAAATTCTTCCTGAGAGAGAGTAGGGCAAGAGGTCCAAGCAGCAGATGAAGAACGACCGAGTAAGAAGCAGTGATTACGTGGCACTACACAGTCAAAAAAAGCAGTGGGTATACCACACTTTTCAAGAGAGAGACAAGTACAACAATGAATGGTTTTATACTTTTTCTAATTCCCTGGAGAAGCTATTCTCTGTTTAAGGCATGAGCAAACCCAAATGTTTTATGTAGGTTCTTTCTTATTTCAGCCAGGTTGTATATAAGGGAAAATGAATTTATATACATATAAATACCATATCTTACAACACATCTGCTATTTCTGAAAAGATATATATCCAATATTTTAACTCTTATACTTAGAAATCACTAGGGTACTTAAAGTCAGCTGATTTGGGTCAATACCATAGATGTATTTCAAACCTGTTTACGCATAAAAAAAGCCCCGTTTCAGTTACCCACAGACAAGAGTAAATACATATGCATGTATTATAGGTATTAGACACTAAACACTGAATTTCCTTTCCACTTCTCATATAAACACAGTCAATACATTCAAAGAAATTGCATTAAAAGGATAACGTTTTGCTCCATAACATAGTGTGAACTCTATGGCTTTCCTACCATTTTCAAAACAGGTTATGAAACAGAATCATTCCAGTTAAGGGCAGTTCCCCTCTAGCTTCCAGCAGCCACACAGAGCCAAGTGCTGTGCAGCTCTCCTCACAACACTTTTGTGGAGGAATAAAATGCATTCATCTGGCCCAGCCTGCTTTTGTGTCTATTCACAGGTTTTACATCTCTTTCCCCCCCTCATTGTCCTCTATATCCTCATCCAGCATCACTTATCTGTGCATATTCTTCCCATTCCTTTCACATCTATTGCCCTTCCTTTCATATTCTGCCTTTGTTCAGTCCACATCCTTGCACAGCTCTCTTCAAGCAAATATGAAGAAAAAAAAAAATTGAGATCCTTTTCTTAAGATGAAGCTTCCTAACAAAAAGGATTTGAGATCAAAACTAATAGAAACTAAGGACCTTCTGAAAAACAAGTACACCAAGACCATGGAAAATGCAGTATGTATACCCCGTACTTGCAATGTCACCTACAGACCAAAGTGATCTTCATCAATCCACTGTTTCATATCCAATCTGATCAAAATTATGAAAAACCACTGGACCGCATTAAAATGTCATATTGCCTAACGAACCGAGTCCGAGATACTGAGGAGCTGATCCAGACTCTGCACAGAACAGTTCCAGAAGCTCTGGCTTTTTTAAAGAAATAGCACTAATTGCTCCAGAATCCTCTTGTGGACAGCAACAGATATTATGCTACTTCCCGTAACCCACATTTTGCAGGAGACAGGCACAGACAAGATCTCTATGTTCATACTGCTGGAGTTCTCATCATTTTTTGATACATCGTATTTCAAGATACTTTTAATTCCCTCCAGTTATTCAGGGAGAAATGCTGCAGCAGTGCAGTAATTCTACACGGTCTTTCCTGAAAGATGCAATGAATGGGGATACTGATCCCCCAGAGTTTGCCTTCAGAGAGATGGATCTGCCATCTTTTAGTCCCCTTGGCCACTGTAGAAGAGCACAGTGAGAAATCACAGGCAGAGATGCCAACATGATGATGGCAACTCCCTATACACCTCTGCTGTACATCTAACACAAAAATATCAGTGCGTTTCCCTGCTCCTGGAGCTCTCTAAAGCACAACATAGACAAAGCAATGCTGGCAAAATTGGGGGGAAAAATGCTTTTAAAGATCATTTGAAGTGCCATCCCCTCCTCCTGTTGAAAATGCACAATATCCTGTTCAGCTAACAGACGCAATATCTCAGATGATCTCACTCTTCACGCAGTTCATGTGACTAACTAGCACCACTCATGACAATCTCCTTGCTTCTAGCACCAGGAAGAGGCTTCGGCCATATTCTCACCTCTAGACTGGAAGACCGTAATTCTGAAGAACAATCATAGCACAGCCCTAAAGGTTCATCTATTACAAGATGCAACTTGCATTTGAACTGCGAGGCCATTGACTCCAGTTTTCCCACTAGCTGCAACTACTTTCAGTAGGTTCTTGGCTCTAATCGTCAGAAAAACTAATGAATCGCACTTGAGCTGCAGTAAAAATCACTTCCAGATCAGTTATGGCAAGCATTAAATGCTAAAGAACTGCAGACAAAGCCCCCCAACAATCCAACTGGCCTGGCTGAAGAAAATATTTTCAGAGAATACCACACAAAACAAGTTCTTTCCTCTTCTACCACTGGAAAGAACAAACCTGTTCCACCTGGTGCAGTGATATTTTGTGTATCCAAGTGCCTTTCAATGCTCCAAAAACATTTATTCAATCCTTAGAAATAGAGAGATACACATGTATCCCAAGCAGTCCAGTAGTATGACAATGCATTTGGGGAATATTCTGGTAAGTAACAGTGACTGCCTTATTACGCAGAGTCAAGAAAGTCTGCTGTGGTTTTGGCAGAGCAGTATTGAACGTGCAAGTCTTAACTAGCTGGTTACAACCTATAGTTCAGAAACTCCTCCTTCTACACAAACTAATACTTTCAAAAAATGTTACTGGAGTTGGTATTACAGCGCTTTGAAAAAATGTTCACTGGATTTCTCCAGAAAAAAATACAAAAACCTGTTAGCAAAGACTTTTTTCAACTGCCAGCATCTTAGAGGACATACCCTTAGCCAGCTTTGAATATAAGGGTATTCTGAATAACTCAGAAATCTGACTGTGAAGTATAGGGTATTGAATAAACTCCTTCCAAATATTAAAATAAAAGGAAGCCTTTCTCAGACTAATAATCCATATGGATTCAGTGATCCAGAATCAGAGAAATGTCACTCGGCCACCTCTCTAAAATAACAGGGAAAGCATTCATTAGCTGGACTTACTATTACCATGATGCAGTTCATTAAGTATGCTGCTTTCTTCGTTCATACAGGAAACTGTTTATAATTCTGCTGGACGTGCTCAAGCTTCCTTTTCACTAGGGTTGGAAATGAAAGAAACTTCCAGATAATGAAAGCCAAACATCTGGCACATTCAGAAAACACTTGCATCCTAATGATGGTGGGAGAAGTAATATCTCTCATCAGTTCATTTCACAACAATCATGTAGGTTGTGTGGTGAGATAGTAAGTAGAGAAACCTTTCTTTACCACCCCCCCCATCAGGCACTCAGATTTGTCTCATTTTCTGTGCATATCTACTGACACCCCGGATGTTTGTGAACTAGAAACCAAAGACTACATCAGCACTGCTACTTACTAATTTTGCATTCCTGCAAGTCTGCTGAAGTTAAGTCACATTTTTCAGGGGTTATATGTAAACGTTTGCCCTAAGAAAGAAGCCAAGAATCTGACTTCTGATCCAAGAGCCACTTCAAATCGTGCAAAGCCAAGAGCTAGACATTTGCTTGTGCTACCAATGAGGCTCAAGCTTCACACACACACATGCACAAGCCACAGAAGAGGCTCTGGCACTACATCTCCCTCAGAAAGCACTCGGTGCTCTTCAAACTATGTCTGGTAATGTGGCGAAACCTCTTCAAGTGCCAGTACCTGGTGTCTGGGAGAGGCATGACAGCACCTAGAGCAGGAACAAGGGCAGGAGCTGCCCCAGGGGATACTGAAGGCAGTCTCAAGGGGATACTGACGGCAACCTGCAGAAAACACTACAAAACCTGCACCCACACAATGTGGTTCAGGTGCCAGCAAGCTGAAGGCACAGAATTTCCCCTTCGGCTCTGCTACAGGCAGTATGGCCAAGCCAGGGCTCACAACTCACTGTGACCTCGCAACTCACAGTGATCCCACATGAATATCATGGAGCCACTGCACTCAACCCAGAGGAGTAAAGCCAGTCCCCCTCAGCAAGGCTATTAAAACACAGACCAAGATCTCAACGAGATGGTGTTGCTGCTGAAGAGGGGTGCAGGCAGAGGTTGACGACATGCCTGGGTTGCAATGCCCACGAAGACGAAGAGCAATCCCACTCTGAAGAGGGTGACAACCCCTACCAGGGAGAATAGCTGTTTGAATTGGGGGTGGGGGGAGGCCTTGATGGGAAGAACAAGCAGCTCCAAGTGTCCCTCAGTATAAGCAGTACTAGCAGACACTGCTGATACCCACACTCACAGCAAACATGGTGCTAGTTTGGGTTCATTGAGAGGGAGGCATCTTCATAAGCCTTCCAAGAAAAGACCATGGGGAAAAAGGAATGTGAGGGCTTTCTCCCAGTTTTAGGCTGGCAGACAGGAAGAGCAATAGGGACAGGAACTGGAAGGGTTCACCTGAGAGCAAGCAAGCACCCATCTCTGGGGCCTCATTACTGCCTTCTTACATCATTTAGATATATGCAATGCCTAGAAATTGCCACAGCTGACCCAGCTCCTACTGCAGTACCAGACAACCATGTTGAAGGCTGCTAACTCTTCTTGTGGCATGGCACAGAGGCTATCCCAGGGGACAATGCAGGTGTAACACAGTGGCTGTGGCAACCATTCAAGGTACAGGCTGGAGAACAAAACATCCATTTGCAGGGAGTCTCACAGACCCCACTGTGCAAATCTCAACTGAGAGTGGTCTTACAACAGCAAAAATACCAGGCAGACAGCATTCCAGTTAATGCGACACTACTTTGTCTGGCTTTATTTAACAGTGGGTCTAAAAACCATTTGCAAATGAACAGAGCCATTTCATGTAATACAGAGGGGGCAAAACAGCTTTTAATTGGGGTAAAGCTATCTGAACAGAGATATCTCCAAGGTGTACTACATGGAAGTGTTTTGCATTGAGCTAAGTCAATGTGTGTAGGGCAAAAGAGAGAAGCTATACCAAAAGATAAGCAACAGGTCCACCCATAGGATGGTTTGCACTGCATTCTCAGGTCTCTGATGTTGATCCAAGGCCAAAACAGTGCTAGGCCTTGGATCAATCAATCATCTTTCCTCTGGAGAGCTCCGTAAGCACTAGCAGCAGCCTTGAGCTATGTCTACTGTGCAACTCATCAGCTGAAACAAGTGTGGTAATAACCATGGTCTACCACGGCTCATAAATTGCAATGTGCGCTCCACTTCCCAGCTGGTGCTGGGAAATCTGGGAGATTCTAAGCTATTAAATTTTAAGTTACAGGGCCATAATTTCTTATTGTGCTCCCTACCTTTAAGGAAAGCATTGCCTGTGGTATGTTCAACATTCAACTAAGTCAGAACCATCTAGGAACAAAGAACAGGAGTCAAGGTTAACAGAGAAGCACATCTTCTCTACTTGTTTAAAGGTACGCTTGGGATGAGCAAATACACTAGACTTTTGGCTGCATTTCAAGGAGTATGTGTAGCGTAAAGATTCACTTGCAGAAGCAACACCAAGGCCCACCTTAGCTATTTAGAAAACAAATTAGACACTGCATGGGACTGAAAGGTCACAACAGTACAAATTAAACAAGGCTCTAATGGTCCAGCAGAAGCAGACTAGGCCATTCACATCTCACTTCCACCACACACAGCAGGGCACTTTGTATCAAGCTAGCACAAACTCCACTAGATCTGAAAAAGAGAGGGTTGTCAATGCAAACAACCACATCACTTCATCGGCATACCATCTTTCTCACACCCCCTCACATGTTAGTTTGCTGTGAACTATGTTATATAGAGCATAACACCTGTCAAGGCCTCACAACGTTCACCATTTGGGCAAGTAGCAGCTCTTACATTTTGCTCAGGACAGGTGAATCTTCTGCATCCATGCACAGATGCCCCAGCAAAGATGAATCAATTCAACATTGCACGAGATGTCTAGTAGCTGTATTCCAGGCCACCGTAGAAAGAGTTAACTCCACCACAAATAACACCTTGGTGGCCACTTCACTACATATTTGGTTCAGAAGTACAGAAACAGAGGGAGGATTTTGTCTAGCCTATTTCCTATGAGATTCATTACTTCAGAGGTAGGCCAGGTATACTGTAATTCGTCTATTTTTGTGACCGCACACCAGGAATGGTAAGCTATCCAACACGCTGTCTACTCAGCAAGAACAGCCCTGAACAGTTTTTTAACCAATTAACAAAGAATCTGGGCCAGCATGGTGTAGTGAGCTTATCTGATTAACAGTGATTTCAAAGGTGCAGCACTACACTCTCTAGTCAGGATGCACCAAAGCATGCAGAAAACTGAACTTGAGACACAGAAGTGGTGGTGAATATAGAGTTATTCTCAATACATAGTATTTCTAAAGCAAATACTCAGTAGGTTGAGCAGGGAACTTCTAAAATAGAGTCCCCGAAGCATCAAGTGTGCTGGAAACTCATTACAAAACTGTTAAAGGAAGGATACAGTGTGAAAGTACATCGCCAACTTAAAATTAAATGTCAGTTATTTATGAACCAAGGACGTAAATTTATGGACCAAGAACAGCTCTGTATCCCATCATCAGCTTCTGACCTGTTGTGTCAAACAGCAGCTGTTTTATTTGGCTGTTCCCTGGTCTGTGAGAGCTGTGATTATGACTGTACTCAGGGTGGGAGTACAGCAACTTCTCAAATTTTTACCGTCTGCTGACTTGTAATCAAAGTCCGCTTTCCCAGGACCAGCAGCATAGCAGGTCCGGCATGCACTTTCACAGCTCAAAACCATGGAAGCACCTTGCAATGACACTAGAAGAGTAGTAAAAACTGTAAATCCCCCTCCCCAAACTTGCCCTTCTGCCAAGCTCTTCTACCAGAAGACAGAAATCCCGTGGCTGGGATTCAGTGAATGTGCACAACCTAAAGACTGTGGCTAGATCAGGAACTGTCGCTGGAGGAACCTAAATTCTTCTGCAACCTAGAAGCATCCTGGCCTCAGTACATTCAGAAGCAAACTGTAACAAACCATTTTTGTCCCAGCGAACCCTCAGAAATTACATCTCCAAATCCTCATGTATGATTTGATCGTCACAATCCTGCTCTATTCTCTCCTCACTCACTTGATCTAAAATTGTGTAAGTGCTTAACAATAATAAGAACATTTATCTGATTTATAATCTAATGTGTGCTGGTATGTTGGGAAGGAAAAGAGTACTACCAAGCAATTGTAATTTTTTGGAAATGCAAAAGGTGTTGTAGCATCTCAAATGTCACATAGAAAGTAGATTCAGCTTACACGGCTTCAAAGCCAAAGCACCAGTGATACTCAGAAGATTGAACAATTTTCAGTAGAAAAAGTCATAGCAGAATTTCACTTTACAAAAAGTGTGTGATATAAAAAAACACTATAAAATTTCAAGAGACATTCCATGCTTTAATAGAGCTTACAATTATTTCTGTATATTGTGATACAAAGGTTTTCTTCTTAAAAACCTAGATTTTAGACTGGATTTTTGCACTGAAACCTTCCAGACATTTCTCCGTCAAACCAACAGTTAATATCTGTCTGTGCATGAACTTGCTGGCAATTTCTCTGATGGCTACTGCTCAGTGAAAGAGAAGGTCTACTCAGCAAAGTGGAACTTACATTAAAACGAACGGGGCACCAACCAAAACAAGGACTGGAGCAAAGACACACCAACTGCTGAAGCACATACGCTGCATACCTGAAGCCTGGACAGTAGTTACCATATACATATGTACACACATTACATACATGTCTGTGCGTATATAGAGAGAGAGAGAGAAAGCACGCACTCAATTAATTACAAGCACAACAGCAGCGTGGATGTAAAACCATGCCACCTGGAAGCACTAAAGCAAAGATTTGAACCTTGGAAATATTGTCTTCAACGGACTTCAGATCGGGTTCTAAATTATTGCAAAGGACAAGCTTCAGGTTTGATTGTGTCTGCTAGCCTTCCGGCATCACCTTGTCCTAACTGTAAAACAGTATGATATATATCCAGTTTATGATCACCCTATGTTGGAGAAAAGAAAACCTTAAGTATCTTTTCTACAGATGGAACAGAAAACAGCACTGGCAGCGTTTGAAGGAATGCCTTATGAGGAATGCTTCTGCTCCGTCAGGACAAAGCTAACAACTTCCACATGCACTGTGGTCTCCAGATGAAATAACCACTCTGATTATTCGGCTTATTGCAACAAAGCGCAGTAGCCACAGTTAATGACAGGGTTGAAACACTGATGCCGTTACCATGACTGGCCTAAATTTGGGCAGAGTTCTTCCATTAACGGTGGTTGGTTCTCTTGGGGTACAAAGAGCTCTGCTAGAAGAAAATAACAGTTTGCATATAAATGACAGGAACCTGGCTAACAAAACACTGGTGCAAACAGCTAACTTGATCTTATTATTTCTCCAGACATGAGCAGAGAAGATATTCTCCAAAGGATTTTCTATTTGAGACAGAGATATAAAGCCAGAAGAGCACCATATGTTAAACTTCAATACTGGTTTTGATCAAAATCACTCTGGGAAGAGCTGATCCAGTCAAATTGCATTTGACTGCAGTAATGCCATAAACCTTGAAGCAACACGTAGATTGCTATAGTGTTCTTAAGTGAAGTAAGAACTATATAGAAGCTGTGCTACTATTGGAGAATTTAACTTTCCAGATACAAAATGCAAAGAGTACTAATAGCAGTGTAATCTGTGTACTCTCATACATGATTGATTCAGTGGATAACCTTTGTATCTATAAGAAATAAGGTTAATTCATACTCGATTTTGAGAGAGTTCACTCACAGAAAATAAACTGGATTTGAATGGCAATAAGCTGATTAAACAAAATGAAAGAACAAAAGAAAACAGATTTGTAATTAAGGGTTATTAGCATTTGTTTTGAAAAAGGAAATTAAGGGAACTAACTAGAAAAATCAACTGAATTGAGGAGCTCAGCTATCTAAATATGAAGGAGGCCTAGAAATCTTCAAATCCCAAGTATCAAAACTTTAAGTATTCCAAGGAAGGAAGAGGGAGAGAAAGACTTTCAAGAAGAAAGACTCTCCATTTTATTCTATATGAATGCACACCTAACAGTTAACCACCTCTAACATTAGAACGCTTTTAATGAAAACATACAGATTTTTAAAAAGCCAAAACCAGACACAATGAAGAGGTCACAAAAAGAAAAAATAGTGTGAATTGGTATAATGGAATCTTGGGAAGATCTCAAAGTCCAAACACAGTACTTTCCTGGTTTTGATAGCTTTATAACAATTGTTGGGTGGTGTAAGCATGAAAGGATCGGGAAAAGAACAACTTGGGTTCCCATGCAGCAAGAAGGGTATTTTGGAAAGGATAATCTAAGTACCAAAGGAAATTTTGGACCTTATTTTCATTAAGGGCATTAAAGTTTACTATAGTATGAGAGGAAGGGGGTGAATGGTGAAGAAAAAAAAAAAAGCAAGATACACAAGGGTACAAAAGAGGAAATCATCATAAAGTGAAATAAAAACTTAAGGGGCCATTAAACAGTCAAAACCAGAGTTTTGAAATAAACAGCACACAAAACTGAACATCACTAAGACATTTCTTTTAAGTAGGATACTGCATACAATTAAAGAGTATGAAATAAACTATCCATGGTTAAAGTAAAAGAGAAGAATTTTCTAAAAGCCTATTAAAACTTACTTCAGTGGCACAGAGACCAAGTACGCTTCCCTTCAAATTTCCTTCTGAAGACATGAAAGCACTGAAAAATGTGACCAAATTTATTATGGGTTTAACACAAGGTAGCTTGTGACAGACTAACCTAAGAGATTACTTCATCAGGTAACATCCTCCAAATTCTGTAGATCTCATTAATCTGGATTTTAGCAGAGTACTCAGCAGCATCACATGGGAAACTGTTAGTTAAGCTGCAACTAGCAGAGGAATTTAGAGGTAGGCGAGCAGCTGGTTCAAGGGGAGACAACAGCAGAAGTCCTGAAAACTTAAGTGACTATTAGAGGATCTTAAAAATCAGTCTTGGAACTGATCTTATTAAGCATTTCAACCAATAACTCTGTCACTAGTATTAGGAACAAGTTGATAACACATAATGCAGCAGGGATACAGATATCGGAAGAGAGGACATAGATTATTACACAGGAATAACTAGATGCTCTGAAGAACTGAAGTAATAGAAACAGGACAAAATTCACTAAGGCACAACTCAAGATCATGTACTCAGGGAGTACAAGAAGTTTCCTGGTATGTTGTGCACTTCTTGGTAAAAACTGCAAAGGAGGAGGACCAGGGAGTTTGAGTTAATTACAACATAATTATAAACCATGAACATGATCCAAGTGCAAAAAGGCAAATGTGATACTTGGATCCAGAACAGACATATTTCCAACAGGCATGAGAAAGCAGGGGTGTCACTGAACAAAACACTGTTAATGTGTAAAAATGAATGCCACATACAATTTTGATCACCACGTTAAAAGATGAATATCAGATGAAAGAGGTAGTCAAAAAAGACAGCAAAGACACTGGGGAAAAAAAAGACTGTATTTACTCTGGAAATCAGGAGAAGGGTCTGAGTGTCAGGAGCTCCAGATTTCCAAGAGAGCACCATTGACAGAAGAACAAAAAAAGCCAGCCATACCCTTGTTTTCAGATGGGGCTCAGTAAGTACGCCAGCCATGGTACGGTATTAAGGCTGCAGTAGCAAGAACCACAGTTGGAGATACAGATGGTCTTTTCCAGTCTGAAGCTCCTAATACACATTTAAAATTATGAACTTGGAGCACATGGTGCCAAAACTGGCTACAAGTGTCAGTGTTACCACATCTCAGTCCTGAAAGTTCAATATCAACATCAAACTACACAAATGTCCTTCACAAGTTCACTCTTCATGAAAATTTGCTTTTTTCTTTTTCTTTTTAAGATAGTGCTTGTGGATAATGGACATTCACAGACAAAAAGTTATTAACACACACAATTTAAAAAGGAGAAATGAAATTTAAAATTGGACATCTCAAACCAAAGCCTGCACCACACAAGAAATCAATTCTTACCGTATACCTTTAACCCTTACAACAATTTAGCTGTATAGCAAGTAAAGACCAGAATCCAGCATGGCCACTTAATTTTATTTTTAAGCTTAAGAGCTTAAATTTCATCCATACTGTTATTTGAAAGTATTTGTGAGCAAACATTTCTTCAGCATAAAGACCCATCTACTGTTTGCAACAAAAATGTTATAGTCAGAGAATCTCATACACCATTAAATCAGTAAGCTTATACAAAAAAGAAAGGCAAAAAAGAAGGAAAAAAGTAAAACAAAAAAGAAAGTGTTGGATTTAAAAAAAAAAAAAAAGCCTTTAACAACCCTCCCCTCCTTTCCAAAAAGCATTAAAAACTTTGCGCCACAATTTTACAGGCGACTGCCTTTCTGGCACAGCTATTACACCTGAGCAAATATGACACAAGGTGACAATACAATTATTCCAACCAGTGATTTAGCACAAGTAGAAAACCATAAAGAAGATATCGAGCCCCAAACTTCTTTACAGTCTGCATATTTGCTCTCCAAGGGTAAGGTGTGAAAAACAGCGACTAGGGCTAACTTCCTTGCTTCAGCAGCTCGGTACGACAGCTGAGAGAGGAGCACTTCATCGTTAAGCGCAGCGGTCCTCTCATTAAATTGCACTCTTATTTCATAGGGTTGTAACTGCAAAGCCATGTGGATTATGTTCCTGAAACCTGAGTACTAACACCGATAGATAAAATGCATCAAATAACCCCTGGCTAACCGCTCTTCAGTCTCCTCTGGAAAGGAAAACCCAAAGCAATAATTACATTCAGATAAGAGTAACTGAGAATTCCCACACAGTCTCAAACTCTCTAAAGCAAGACTCAGTCCTGTAAAAGTCCACAAAACATTAATATTAATATCATTAATTATTTACTGTATCTCCTATACTATTAGCTTACCAGCTCCACCAATCAGCTGACTTTATAAGAAGTAATGAAATGTGGACCTAGAGTTAACCTGACACGGGAACCTGTTATCCTCTTGTAACAATATAGCACTTCAAATACAGGCTTCCTTCTTCTGTATAACTATACACACACACACGCAACCATTTTGTCTTCAAATGATAAGTAAAGTATAATAACCTTGTTTATAGCTCTCCATATGTATCACTAAAATTCACTAATTTGCTTTACCTAAAGCAGTGTCTTTACATTGATAGTAGCATTGCAGTGAACACTGGGCAAGGAACATGCAGTAATCCAAGAACAGTAATTACTAAAATAATGCCAAGCAGCCAAAGTAACATGCAAGGAATCAACAACAACAATAACAACAACAACAAAAAGCTACACAGTAAGAAGAGTTAAATATGAAGGATATTCAAGGTATGACCAAAAAAAAGTTGACTTTTTTTAAAATTAACTGTGGTATGAGAAAAAGGGGATGAAGGGGAGAGAGGCTAGCAGAAAGTACTAACAGAACAGTTACTACTGCACCGACTTTAGAGGCATATCAACAAATTAGCCATGTACAAGCCCGTAAATTTACTGAGCCTCAACTCTAAAAACTGCAAAAATTAGCCAAAATGCTGCTTGGTATGTTAGCCTGTTAGGAGCGCTTCTCGGCAAATAAATTCCTCTGAGGAAGAGGAGAACAGCTGTGGAAGCTACTCTTTGCAACAAACAACTTCCAGTACAAATAATGAAAAGCAAGTGTTAAGATCTTTTCTGTTTCACTGCAGGGAAACCTCCCTGATATGAAAGACACAGACTTCAGTTTCACAAAGGACATTCTGCCTGAATGAAAAAAAAAACAAAAAACAACTTACTATTTTTAGTGGCTTCCCCCACTCTACATCTAACGGAACGAGGGGTTCACGGTGACAGATTTTTCTAAACAGGTGAATAAACTATCGGTTCTGGGGGCAATTTTACCATGACTTAATTCCAAGGGAAAGAACAAACCAGGAAGAAAACCCGGCTTGACTTAGTAGTTCAAAGTTTGCGGCTCTGGGTTATGCAGTAAGTTCCCCCCCCCCCCCCCCCGCGCCGCCCCGGTCCACGCACAGAGTAACAACTGCTCACCACTCTCCACTTCCCAAAATCCACCCGATAAACCACGGAGCAACAGCGATTCCTACGCAACGCAGGCATCTGCCATAGAAATAACCAGAGGAATAGCAACGGCAAAGAAAAATACCTTCGCGGCTCAGCCCGAGACGCCCCCGAGCATCCTCCGCCTTCTCCTCTGCATCCCAACCGCTGGAGCTGCCGGAGGCGGCCGGGCCGGCCCGGGCCGTGCCTGCCCGCAGCCCGGCACACCGGAGCGGAGCGAGGGAGGGAGGGAGGGAGGGAAGGAGGGAAGGAGGGAGGGAGGGAGGGAGGGAGGGAAGGAGGGAAGGAGGGAAGGAGGGAAGGAGGGAGGGAGGGAGGGAAGGAGGGACTGCCCGCCCGGGCTCCGCCGAGCGCCTCCGGCCGGTTCGCGGCGGGTGCGGGACCCCCCGCCCCAGGCGGAGCCGGTTCCCAGGGACGATCGGTGCGAGGGGCTTTCCTGCTCCCTGTCCCATCAGCCTTCCCAGCTGCTTTGTAGCGGCTCTTTCCGCCTTCTCAGCGGCGAGGAACGCGGCAGCTTACGCTTCTTTATGAGATCATTTGACAGGACAGGAGTAATCTCCTTAAAGCCCTTCTCAACGCAGCAATGCCGCTAGTTAAGTCCACGTTACCCGAAATAAAGGGGCCCGATGCGACTGGCTAAAACGTAAGGCAGGACCGTGTTTTGAAAAATATTTCAGTCCCTTATTTACCTTCGTTAAATTTAAACGGCGTTCGCTGAAACTCCCATTTGCAAAAAAGGCAGCACAGACTCACAACGCAACTCATGTGAGACCGCACAGGCATCTAATCAAGTTTATTAAAAGTTGAATCATTAATAAGAACAGGGAGGATTTCACACCGAGCATCGACCCTCTCCAGAGCCTACATCTGTGAGGAGTCAAGTAAGCCTGTCTGAATTTGGGCTTAGCCTTAAACAGTAACATCCACGGCTGCAAGCTCCAGCACGAGTGAGAGAAGTGTAATTACAGAACTTGCTGTGAAATGGAGAAAATGCTACGACACCATTTCAGCCCTTCTCGGCAAGGGATGGGCACCAGTTAAATGGGCCTAGTCTGGAAATAAAAGCTGGTGGTTATCTTCTAAAGGGCTTTTGTGGCCAAAGCAAAATAACTTAAGAGGTTCTGGGCCCATTTCCTACTGTATTGTTGTCTCTATTACAAAAAAGTGCCATTTTTTCAAAATAAGACTCTTTTTTTGTCAGGGTACAGGGTGAGGCTAAACAGGAACTCACAACAAAAGATTTATATGGTGAAGCAACCTCTACAAAATAATACCATAGCACATCAGTTACTTGAAAACCTGTGGCTGGGACTAAAATTGCTCATCAGCTCTTTTAAAAAAATATACAGAATTTTTGCTAAACTGCCTAATGCTAGTGGTTCTCATACACAAGCCCTACTTACCAATAAGACTTTAAATCTTAATTTCTTTCAAAGGGAACTCACAAAACTATCATAGAGACTAATCAGAATGAGCATTTTCTTTGTCCTACGAGACCAAGAATATTATTGATTCCTAAACACTGAAAATGTAAATAAAAAACCCTCCCAAATTAAAAAAAAAGGCATATATAGTAAAACATAGGGTAATTACTTTTTCCCAGTGTAGGTGTGTGCATTTAGTTTGTTCTACTATCTATTAATAAGCTTTATCTTCCCTGTGAGAGACACCTGTCCATAGCATAAGCCACAAACATATACTTCCATAACAGTACTCATTGCTCACATGTATCTCAAAACTCCAAGTCCAGCTCCCATTAAATCAACAGTTCAGGATCTTTGAGCCAGAATTTTGCTTTCCCCAACAACAAAATAATTCCTACAGCCAGAAAGGACTATCCAAGAGAAAGTGCTGCAGAGTGAGGGAAAACACTTCTTGCTTCAGCGCAGACATGTATATTAAATATTTTATATGCTACAAGAACGTTATTGTTGTTAGTTTCAAATTTTCTCAGAACATTATCAAAAGGAACTAATTCACCTTATGGTCTACAATACTTGAGTGCTTCACATAAGGAAGTTATTTTGGAAGTGTGAAAATCTGACAAAAATAACAATGATTGACTTGAAAGGTGCTCATTAATTTCTTTACCTTCTGTGAGAATCCTGTATCTCACCAATGAGTATGTCCAAAACATATCCAGGGTCATCATTTCGCAGAGGATTTTCCCTGCAATCAATTGATGAACATGCTGAAGTCTTCTTGAAATGTATTTACACAGTTATAGTGCAGCACGGAGAAGATAAAAACACAACATTGCCAGACTCAGAGGTGTATTTTTCTGCACTCAGGGATAATGTGTCTGGGAAATAAATTCTGCTTTAGTAAAAAGCAGGCACCAAGGTCCCATTAGAGCCTTGTTTGTTCTCCACTGACCTTATTCCCCCCTACCCTTTCCAGGAGGGTGTACCTGTCCTAGGAATGCAAGTTCAACCCACCACTGTCCAAGACAGACAGATCTTTTCACTCACTGCAACGCTGTTGCACGGCTCTGATTCTGCTCGCAGTTATATGTGGATGCAACAGGTTCTCCAGTTTAGCCTTTTAAAAAACGCACTCGTATAAAGTTACTTCCCGTCTTCCAGCTATTTTAAACACCTTCTATGACATGAAGATCATTGGAAATTATGGAGCTTGTCCTCCCTATTTCTGGGCATATGAAGGAGAAGAAGGTGACTGGAATCAGTCAGCCTGGATTTACCAAAGCTAAATCATTCCTAACCAACCTGACTGTGATAAAATGACAGAAATAATTAAGTGATAGAAAGCGGGTGAGGGGACAGCAGCTGTCATTTCCCTTGACTTTCTCAAGACTTTCAGCACTGCCTTCCACAACATTTTTGTATCCAAGTGAGGATGGCACAGTCTGAACGGGTGAACAATCTAAAAATGGGCTAACTAAAAAACAAGTTGAATGACGGGGCTCTGATGTGGCAGGAGGAGAGACAACGGGCAGAAGCTGAAACAACAGTATAAGGAATAGCTTTCCCCCAAAAGCAGAGGCAAGCGGTGCAGCAGGTTGCCAGTGAGGCTGTGCAGTCTCCGTCCTCGGAGGTTTTCAGGACCTGACTGGACAAAGCCCTGAAGAGCCTGGTCTGACCCCAGAGCGGGAGGGTAGACCACAGATCTCCCAAGGTCCCTTCCAACGTAAATTTTCTGTCATTCCTAGTCTTGCCTCTAAGTAAATTACATACTCACCTAAGCAGGCAGCAATTTCTTTCATTATTGAATAGTTGCTAAATGTAGTTGAGAAATAGTAGCTACTACTTAGGAAACAAATGTCAGATGAAGCCTTAAAGTTACTAACATACGTATTTCCAGCTGAAAGCAAGACCACAACCGTTAAAAATACTCATGATTTTAAGATTTTGTGTAGTTCAGTTGCAGCAAATGAAACTACTTGCAGCTTTCCACTGTATAGATGTCTGTATGTTTTGCAGCGTAAGGAGCAATGTAAGCAGCATGAGGAGGCTGTTGGAATTACACTAGACAAAATACAGAATCATTTTACCTATGACCTGATGCAACATTTTTACTCTCTTCCCAAAAGGCAGAGAGTTTCCTGCTCTAGAAGGCACAAAATGCAGATGGCAACTCAGTAACTGTGATCAAACTGATTTCGGGGAGGGAGGAGAATTAAAAACTGCTCCTGGCTTCGTTCTTGTATTTTCAATTTCATTAGTTTCAACCTAGAGTAAAAGATTTGGCTGTGCTATAATTCCCTGAAAAAAAGAGTTTATTTTAAAGTGCTGACCACCTCTTAACTACAGTGATACTAGTAGGCCCGTTACAATGTGCCATCAGGCATTCAAAAAAGACCATCCTTCTTCCACATGAAGAGATTTGAAGTACTAGGTGGTAAAAAAACTAAACACAATTTGCACAGAGGCACACTGCAGACACCTTAACTGATTCTGCTCATGCCTTTTTCAGTATTTTTGTCACCAAGAGGCAAGGTGTAAAGAAACACGATCACAGCCGACTGTGGAAGGAATTGGGAAGCCTGGAACGTGCTTTGCAGAGACCTGCAATCTGCCCATCTGTTCACAGGGAGGGATTACATCAAATCCCATAGAGCTTTCATATTCACAAATCCAGGAGGAGCAGTAATTGGTTTACTGAAGTTTGTTAGACTCATAATTTTATCACAAATTCCTCTCAAGGCAAGTTCATTCACAGTATTAATTTTTCTCCCTTTTCAACGGCTCATTTGTTCTGTAGCACTATAAATATTATGTGAATGAAAATCACAGGAAATGGCTATTCTGTGCTCCAGTGCTTTATTAAAAGATATCTGTTTCCAAAAAAAAAATCATAAAGCTAATTATATCTGCGTTTACACAGCTCCTTTCAGAAAGATTATCTAAGACTCTTTATAGAGCATCAAATTACAAACCCACAGCACTGACTATATGCAAACAATCAGATATATTCCATATGCAGCTGTGAAGACTGCCATAAACATTTATATTCATGCCGGTTCATCTGTGCTAGGATTAACGGAGTGAGAAAAGCTGGCCAAGGACACCTATTTAAAGAACCAGGAGGTTTAAGTAGATGGAACCAGCACAGTAACTTCTCATCTAAAGTACAGCACAGCTAATGACTATGTAACCTGTAATTCTTACTGCAGAAGGCAACATTTTGGGCACAATCCCACCTTGTCCTGCCAAGGAAATTGTGCTTGATGTGTCAGGAGCCCTTTTGGTGCAGGTTCTCAGAATACCTGCACGAAACTATCAGGAAAAGGACTCTGCGAAAACACATGGGGTCTTTGCACAGACCAGGATTCAGCCAACATACACGTGGCTCACAGCCTGGTATGGATGAGACCCTGTTTCTTACCAGCTGCGAGGCTCACTGGGGCAGAGCAGAAGGAAGAGCCCCCAGTGCAACACCGCAGAACGTGGCCAGGCTGGCAGTCCTGAAGCGAAATCAGATTTCAGGGTAATATGTGGAATTTTTAATGCCTAAATCAAAACCGCAGACTTGAAATGCTCCTCTTTCACATAGTAACTGTGCTGCTGGAAGACCACAAGTGGTACTGCATTTTGACCTTTGCATTTCCCAGCTGTCTCAAGCTCCATCTCCCCGCAGACTCAGAACTGTCTTAGTCCCACCAAGGCTGAGAGACGCAACATTTTCCACCTTAAGCCAAGTGAAATCCAGGGCCTAAGGGCCCAGATGTACAGGCTTCCTTACACATCACCTCCCACGACCTCACTCCCACATCGCACACCCTTCACAAAAGTACTACTACAGGTTTCTATAAAAACTCAGGCAGAGAAGAGATGGAGATGCCTATCATCCTCCACACAGGACACGAAATGAAACTCAAGCCCTTCAAGACCAGAAGAAAACAAGAAGATACCACTTCTGTTTTGCAGGAAAATGCTCTAAGCACCAGGATAGTAACGATTCTGGCAGAGACACTCCTCACCTCTGCTGCTGAATCCCTGCCAGCAAAGCAGGTTTTACTGGGCTGCAAAACCAGATTAGCAGATAACTCCTCCGTAGCCTGGTGATCAGGCTGTTTAATGTAAAATGCAGAGAAAGTCCCGGGACAGAATCCCCTTCTGCTGGCATGTTTTAAACAGAAAATGTGAGCTCTGCTTAACCCTTGGAAGAAAGAGGATAAAAATCTATCCCCATAGCAGCAATCCAGTGGGTGGGCACAAAGCTCTCCTTTCATCAGCCCTGACGGAGAGGATGCTGCCCCAGTATGCTTCTCCTTATCCAGGGTCACTGTGTTGTGGCATCTGGTGTCATGTTTACAGTGGGGAGCAGAGCAGAGCAAAGAGACTCCAGAGCTGAGCAGGCTGCCCAGGGCAGCGTGGCAGGGTGCTAACTGCAGCTGCCTGGTGCAAGGTTTATGAAATCAGGCATGGTGGCATCCTAGCGCAGCTCCGCATTCTTAGAGCTAGCATGTCCTAGCAAGCCTCACTATCTCACGAAGGATTCAGGTTAGGATCCTGGGACCCCAGAAGATGCAGATGGGTTGTTAAAATTCACTTAATATTTGGAAGGAGCAGAGGAATGTAGCAAATACAGTAAATATGTATCTATACACATATGTATATAAATACAAATATTAAAAATGTGCACAGAGATATATACACAAACACACATGTACTAAAAAGTGCCTAGTAAATGCGTACATTTTACTTGGTGGTATAAGAGTTTAGCAGCTCTCAAAGCTTGGAAGCACACCTTGCGATCATTTTAAGCCTACCCAAGTTTGGAACACCAAACAAGATCCAAGCACTTCAAGCACAAGACAGTGCCAAAATACTGAAGTCGCAGTCAAACAATAAAAAGGAATCATAATTCTCTTTCTTTCTCTCTCTGAATGTAATGGGGGTGAGAGGTGTGTCTGAAGAGCTCTCCTTGGTAACACAGTAGTGATGACCCACTGTAACATCCAAATGCCATGGTCTTGTCCTGGGAACATCTCTGCAGTTCAGATGCCTATGCCCTTCAGTTACTGTCAACAAGCAGGCCAAAAAATATCAGCTCTGAAAACAGTTTTTTTCCGTGAACAACTGTTCACCAAAGCACGAAACCAACAGCTTCACAACCACACAACGATGGCCCGGCTTCCACTCACTACTACAGCAATGAGGATGTAAGCGGCCAAGCTACAGATAAAGACCATTTTATTCCTGTTCCACTTGAACCCAATTTGTTGGGTGTTGAATTCTGCTTCGATCTCACTAGGTGAGCTGACAGTAGGCAGCAGGGCAAACAAACAAAGAACATTTAAATGATTTGCTCATCCTTCAGCAATAAAAGGACAGAGAAATGCATCACACAAAATGAAATGCCCTTTGTAGGAAAGGGGTATTTTATATCCAAATATTAGTTCTTATGAGAGATCTGACATGTCCACAACTAGCAATTTTTGAAAAGCTGTAATCCTGTCTGGGAGATTTCCCTAATTGCTCCAGAAATAAACAAAAAATTGCAGTAGGACTTTCTGGCATATTTGTTTCTCTCTCTGGTACCTTCTCCCACACTCTGCTCACTGTTTCCAACTGTCACACTCAATGCATTTAACTGATTATCTGCTTTTCACTACCTGAAAAGCTCTTCTTCAAATAGTTATTCTTTAATGGTTTATCACTCATAACTAAATTTTTTGAAAGGTAAAAGGGTCTCTTTGGAGACACTGCTTTAAAGCCCTGCTTGAACATCAGAAAGCACTACAACATACAGTATTATACAGTACAACATACAGTGAATTTAGTTTTAGTGAACTACTACACAATAGTTTATATTATTCTTGTTTTCACAGTTCACCACACAGCTCTGATCAGTAGTTACTACATACTGAAGATTTACAAAAAATACCAAAACCAAAGCACTTTTTGCTATCCAACCTGCATTGATTTTCCCCCAGGACACAATGGCAACCTCCGTTCCGGCATTGACGCTTCTGGTTGGATCCTCATATGAATTCCACTTCAAACAAGAACTGCTTTACTCCCGTAGTTCTACATACCATATACCTGCAAGTTAACTGAGGACTGTGTATCAACTGCATGCTAGTTCCTTGTCAGTCAGGGCTAATTCCCACAGATTAGAGAAGGAAATCCTTGGAGTCCCCCAGGTCCTAAACCCTACCGTTAGTGTACTGCACTTCGTCTCTTCCTAAATCATCTTTTTAGGGAAAAAAAAAATAAAAAAAAAAATATTGACAATTCATTATTACTATCTGCACCAGAAGTATCATGGGAGATGAACCAAGACCACCAATCTCTGACTGTGAATGAGTTCCCAGAACACCCACTATACCAACACCATGCGCGTTTACTCTGATTCACTTGATGATCATGCGGTTACTTGTTGTCAGTAACACCAACTACAAATCCCTCCCCTCTGCTTTTCTGGTGTCCTTATGCAACTGCTCTCCAAGGAACACTGACCACTGTTACTCTGAATAGGAGGTTTTGAAACTCCATGAAAAATAGTCAGAGACAGAAAATCTAGATCATTCTCTTGTTCTTCACCACAAAATGAAGATTTTCCCTGAATTCAGAGGAGTATTTGCCCTCCTGATTCCTTGATGCTTCTAGATGAAGGCTTGTTCCCAAAGTCCGTAGGCATCACTTGGCAGGGGTATCCATTCTCTTACTTGAATAGAAGCCTGAGCTCTCCCTTTTATACTTTGCCCACACCTTTTCTCCACTTCTTCACCTACTTCAGTTCTTCCCCTTCTCCCAGTCTGTTTCTCCCTCAGAAGACAGAGAAGACTTAAATTATCACAGAGCTTCCAAGAAAAAGATGATGCCAAAGTGCTCCTTTGCCCACCTCAAATACAGACACACCCGAATGGCAAACAGCCCATCAAACACACCTGCCAGAGAACTGGCAGGAGCGAAGAGTTACCCACTTCACTCCAAACCCTCTTTTTCTCAGTTCTGGTTAAAGGGTGAGTTCAATGCACCTTTATCAGCCTTTCAAAAAAGCACCAACTGGCATGACTGAGGCTGCTTTTTTGGTTCCACCTTTGGATCACAGTGTTTTGATTTACTTTTTCTTCTTGAGTAAGTGTGAATATTTAAGATGAGAGTCTTAAAATATAACCAGGAGTTCACAGTTCTGCAATTCCAAAGTCTCTACTAGTGTTAGACCCTTAAGGAATAAAGGAGACTTTGCCATCAGTTCAACACAACAGCAGCATTGCCATTTTTTATGACACTGGGGCACATACAGTAAGTGAGCAGGGAGCAAATAATTGCCTTTCTAGTGCCAATGAGCTTATTGTGCACGTGGCTGGAGCGGATTGACTTGAGCTAAGAGGAGCAGAAAGGATGCAGGCATTCTGGCTTCTCCACAGCACCCAAGGCAAACCACAGAGCACTGAATTTCCAGGTTTTCTGAAGTTGGCAGTATTTGCTTCTTAAAATGCTCTGCATAGCTAGTATTTATTTACTGTTGAAAATTCTTGATTGTTCAGATATGTATCATGCAGTAGAAAAAATGTACGTGTATATAAAATATTTTTCTTCGCATTTCTTATCCAGTTGAGGAAGGAAGATTGTAACCACTCAATGCCTTCAACTTCACCTCTTAGAATCATTTCTATGTTAATGCGTTATTATGTGACAGACTTTGAGCAAGGGTCAAGTAGCTCTTAAAAGTAGGAACATTGTGCCATATTGTGAAAGTTAATGGAAACATATTTAAAGTATATTGAAAAGAACAAAGTTGGATTAAGAATACCTTTAAGTATTCCCCAAATTCATTTTTATGTTGATTCAGGTCTTACAGGAAAAAAAGATAAAATATTTCAGATGGACCTTGGGGGGGGGGGGTTTAAGTATTATACAGAAAAGACCAATATGATTAACATTCTAGTTTAAAATCTTTTGCAGATAAC